>NC_079511.1:11860788-12510124 GCF_000801105.2 Raphanus sativus
CAACCAATCATCTTTATTGTTATTTTAAATTTTGTTTATATAGAATATCACTTTAAATTTTTAATACAAGTTTGTAAATAATATTTCAATTTAAACCCATTATTCTAATGTATTATTTGGAAAGGGAAAAATTTGTTAGTGTATTAATAGTGGATAATAATAATAAAAAAATTTGTGTGAAAATATGAAATGATACTATTTGTGAAACAAAAGAATACTGTATTACATAAGTTTTTTTTTGTCAAACATAAGTTTTTTATGGTGTTCTGGAACGGAAATAAGAAAATTAGATAGTTTTTATCCGTGTTAAAAAAAAAAAAAGATAGGTTTTATCGAATTTCAGTTATAGTCAGATTGGAGTGAGTCATTGGTGTAACATCCCTGTCCCCCGGCGTCCGACCGGAGTTATCGAAAGGGAGTTATGGACACGCGTATACCCTTTAAGGCAACCCGCCGTGTCCGTTACTGGTCCCAAGAGTCGACGGACGCATTGCTTTCTTTGAAATTCCAATCCACCCGTATCCATTTACTTCTACTTACAGTCTTGCGCATAGGGAAATGGAAATGGGAGGGGTGAGCAATTGAATTACTCAGTGAAGTGGCTCTAGTCCAGCTTGCCCGCAAGACACTCAACATTACTCTATGCGGGAGCTAGAACTGACAAGTCACTACAATCAAACAATGCAACAAAAGATATCTCATAACAACACCATTTCTAACAACCTAATAAACAATCAACTCAAAGAACACATACTCAACTACACTTCACTCAAAGAACTAGACTTCAACAAATAAGCTGACTCGACACCAAGCAACCTAGACGTATGGACCTATAGCCGTTTACGGACGTCCCACCTCGTGCCGGCCTATCCTGGAAGGGGCGCCCTCTCTCGGGAAAACCGTCCCCCTCTCCAGCTTCCTAAATGACTATCCGAGTTGCAGCTCGTTGGCCCATTGGCTCTGTCCGCCACCCGGTCGTAATAGCCATACTTATGCCACGACTCGGCATTGACTCGATCCTAGGCGCCACTTACATCATTTTATATCCCGCATCTCGCGGTAGGCTCATCTCTTCACTTCCCGTGGGTACCTCGTGTTAGGCTACTGTCCCACGGGTCACATCACATCCTAGACTCTAGACGCCCACCCGTTCTCGGTGGTCCAGACAGGACTACAAACAAGTTCATTGACACTTCCACTTTCACATTCTCATACTCATACTCATTTCTCATCCTCGTTCTTAACCACTTTCACTTTACTCAATCTCTTTCACTTTACTCATTCTCATACTTCCACTTTCACTTTCACTCTCACTTTCACTTTCACTTTCACTTTCACTTAGACTCATAATCAAGATCACACATAACACTTCTCATACTCTTAACACTTGGACTCTTTTCAAACACTTTACTTCACATGGCATTGATACCAAAAGACATCTCAATAACATTCATATCTCAATCACTTATCACTTATAGCTCTAATATCCTAGATACCACTTGTGATATACTTCACATGCATCAATCACTAAGATATTCACTTCTTTCTATCCACCTAGCTTTCAATCACACATCAAGACATGGGACACAAGATCGATCACATAAACATCCACATCAATAATAACCACATCAACACAAGGCAGTCCATTAAGTCCCATTTAACAGTGTGAGCGTTCTTATGCAACATGATCACTCATCTAGCATCCTAGTTTTCATCATGAACTAACACCCTAACTTTCACACAAGATCTAATCAATCCTAGATCCAACATAAGCAATGTAAAGATCAAGGGAGCAAGATGGGTTCAAGACACCTCACCTTTGCCACGGGTTCTGAAGAAATCTGAGAAACACAGAATGGATCTTGACGGCTCTAAAACAGCAACTCGTTAACTTCTCAATCCGTCCGGTCAGAAGGTAGTACTAAATGTCCTCTGTCCATAGACACCAATTTTACTCCGATCGGATACCATTTGATTAACCAAAATGGCCTCACACCTAGACTGGTCACGAACGCAGATTACCAATTTCCAGATTGTAAGCTTTCGTTTAGGTCGGCCGTTTGGTCTATACGCTGAAACTGATCGGAACTGTATCTGCATCGCTACAGCTTAAGCTTATTCTTGGCCAAGAAGCAACGTCTACAACTGTTGCTGTACAACTCCGATCTCGATTCCGTTTGCTGATACAGATTCCTTGAAACGAGATCTATCCAAAGAGCCATGACTCGCAGTCTAGAATCCCCTGGATCGTACTATAAGTGTCTCACAAAATCACACCTAGGCCATGGATCTGGATCTGGAATAAGAGACAAGGGAAACGAGATCAGATCCAGACACCACCACACCACACGGCTAACACCACCACCACCACCACCACCCCGACGATAAAGAGAGAGGACGCCGAGGGTAGAGAGGAAAGAGAGATCGCGGAAGGGGAGAGAGAAGAGAAGAGACGGCATCGCAGGAGAGAAGGCTTGACGGCTAGGGCTTCCAGTCTCCGGGAATCTCTGCAGAGCTTCGCTTCAAGTGTGTGATGAGACAAAACGGAGAGGCTGCAGCTCCTTTTTATAAGGGAGAGGGGTGGAGACCTAGGTTTTTAGTCCATCGGGCCACATAGAAGCCCGTTCTCCTTAAAACAAAATTAGGCCCGGGATAGGGATGTTACAACTCTCCCCCACTTAAATGGAATTCGTCCCCGAATTCCGCCTGTGAAACTCCCATTTCTTAACATTCCTTACTCAAGCGGTGCACGGAGCACCAAAACTTCTGATGGTTCCTGCAATCCCTGATAGCCCTTGGTACCACCTCACTGCAGCATATACTACTCTCAGGTCACTTCAGGCGATACTACTGCCTTCGAGTTTTCATAGGTCTTCTTCGCCTTGTTCTTAGTTCTCCCCCACTTCGATCATGCATAACCCTTTTTCCGAACACCCGCCATTTCGTCTTCGATCTCGCGTGTCGAGACTCCCGTGTCAACATTCCGACTTCGTATGACCCCCACTCGTCCTTTGCCAGATAGCGGTTTCATAACATTAACTGGGGCGCTATTACCATCCTTACTCGGCTCGATTGGTGATGTCGGTGCTGGTGCCGCCAAGGCAATGGTTGAAAACTGCTTGTAGCCCAGAAACAAGATGCTCATCTTCTCTATCCACGGTTCCAAAATGGATAGCGGTTGGGCACGGTTTTTTTCTGCTTTAGCACTGTAGAAGTCAAGCAGTGGAGTGTCTACGACCTGCCATCTCACAAACTCTCTTTTCCAGGTAGACAAAAATTCCCTTTGGAAGCACAACCAGTTACTTAGCCTGAGGATACTTTGCAAGGAAGCTCTGCATGAAACGGATGATCATGAAGGTTTTTCCATAACCCGGCGCATGAGCCATGATGCCGCCACCCGGCTCATCTATTACTAAGTTGCTGAGTAGGAACTGGACCCCTTCGGTTTGATGAGGCTTCGGCTTGCTAGCATGCGTTGGATGAGCAGAAAATCCACCTATCATCAGTCCTTCTTCAGATAACTTAATCTCAAACTCTGAATCGCCTAACTTTTTAACCCGAGATTCAGAAGCATATGTCCTCGTGCTTTTTCTCGCTTTACTGAAGTTCACATCAATAATGTCTAAGATGCTTTTGTCAATAACTCCGCAGACACGGCAAACATAACCCACGTCGTCCTTTAGTATGAAGGAGTGCTCACAGTCTTCCACTTCACCGGTCTTCGATTCAATGCGTGAAGTCTCTGCATCCTTGGAACACACCATCGACACGGCCATTTCATTCCAGATATTACCAAGATCCTCATCTGCTGCTTCAGACTCATGACCACGTTCATTATCCTCAATGCCCACATAGACACTCTTATCGGCGACCACACCATTTCCAATGGCAAGGGCCTTTTCTCTCCCCGTTTGTCCCACGCAGACACCTCCGTCAATGACCATACCGTTTCCTATAGCAAGGCGGTTGCCTCTGCTACTTCGTCCCTCCACCAATGCAGTAATGGCACAAGACATCTCCTTTCCCTTCCCCAAACAACCTCCTCAAAAACGAACTGCGGCGTCACCGACACCACATCACCTTGACTCTTCTGATGCTGCACCAGACTCGACTGAAACGGATACTTAGGCTTCTCAACACCATCTTCATCATCATCGTCAGAATCAAGAATAACAATCCCAGTGGGGAGGAATCATACAGAGAGCCCCCTTCGAACCATCATCATCATCCAAGTCAATCACACAATCCAAAGCCAGCTGATTCTCCAAACTCATAAGCTCTCGTTGACCACCCCCTGCTGCTGCTGCTCCTGCTCCAAACACAGTATGGGCAAGCGACGGATACAACCAGATGCAGCGCTTCACTAGCCCCATCCTCAGGTTAGCCACCTCTTCCAACTCTTTAGTAACGCTCCCGAACTTACCACCGTCTAGAGCCTCGAGCATGTGGCTGACGGCAAGGGTTGAGAAAAGTCGGTGACTTTCGATGAGTTCCTGACTTTCTTCGGAGGCGTCTCTCTTCGGGGCTGAGAACTTGCGCGGACGTCTCCGCTTCTTCTTGGAAAGCTCCTCAACAAGCGGCTCAAGAACCCACTCCATATCTGACACTGGTTTTTCTTTCCTTGGCCGACCCCGTCCTCGCTTACCTGAAATTTCCTCCGACTGATACTTGGCCGATGCTCGAGCATACCGAATATCCTCACACATCAGATCCTCCACCCATTCACACTGCGCAGTCCGGCGCTCGAACGTTGGCAATGAAAGCCCCCACCTAGGTACCACTCTTCCCGCTACGATGCGTGGAGTCCGGATGTCGAACTGGCCCGGCTTTTCTGGTCCACTACGATCACGGCTGTCGCCATGGTCACCACTGGCTGGCGAAGACATCATGCAAGTAAAGACCCGATAAGAACCATAATAGAAGCATGGATTTAATGGGTGGTTTTTGAAAACGTTACACAACTTTCTAAAGTATAAAACTTTCACAAACTCTTTTCTTTTGAAACAAGGTTTTGAAAACTTTGGAAATGCCGACCCCTTAGAATAACACTAAGGGATCTTAACCCCCGCTCTGATACCAATTGTAACATCCCTGTCCCCCGGCGTCCGACCGGAGTTATCGAAAGGGAGTTATGGACACGCGTATACCCTTTAAGGCAACCCGCCGTGTCCGTTACTGGTCCCAAGAGTCGACGGACGCATTGCTTTCTTTGAAATTCCAATCCACCCGTATCCATTTACTTCTACTTACAGTCCTGCGCATAGGGAAATGGAAATGGGAGGGGTGAGCAATTGAATTACTCAGTGAAGTGGCTCTAGTCCAGCTTGCCCGCAAGACACTCAACATTACTCTATGCGGGAGCTAGAACTGACAAGTCACTACAATCAAACAATGCAACAAAAGATATCTCATAACAACACCATTTCTAACAACCTAATAAACAATCAACTCAAAGAACACATACTCAACTACACTTCACTCAAAGAACTAGACTTCAACAAATAAGCTGACTCGACACCAAGCAACCTAGACGTATGGACCTATAGCCGTTTACGGACGTCCCACCTCGTGCCGGCCTATCCTGGAAGGGGCGCCCTCTCTCGGGAAAACCGTCCCCCTCTCCAGCTTCCTAAATGACTATCCGAGTTGCAGTTCGTTGGCCCATTGGCTCTGTCCGCCACCCGGTCGTAATAGCCATACTTATGCCACGACTCGGCATTGACTCGATCCTAGGCGCCACTTACATCATTTTATATCCCGCATCTCGCGGTAGGCTCATCTCTTCACTTCCCGTGGGTACCTCGTGTTAGGCTACTGTCCCACGGGTCACATCACATCCTAGACTCTAGACGCCCACCCGTTCTCGGTGGTCCAGACAGGACTACAAACAAGTTCATTGACACTTCCACTTTCACATTCTCATACTCATACTCATTTCTCATCCTCGTTCTTAACCACTTTCACTTTACTCAATCTCTTTCACTTTACTCATTCTCATACTTCCACTTTCACTTTCACTCTCACTTTCACTTTCACTTTCACTTTCACTTAGACTCATAATCAAGATCACACATAACACTTCTCATACTCTTAACACTTGGACTCTTTTTCAAACACTTTACTTCACATGGCATTGATACCAAAAGACATCTCAATAACATTCATATCTCAATCACTTATCACTTATAGCTCTAATATCCTAGATACCACTTGTGATATACTTCACATGCATCAATCACTAAGATATTCACTTCTTTCTATCCACCTAGCTTTCAATCACACATCAAGACATGGGACACAAGATCGATCACATAAACATCCACATCAATAATAACCACATCAACACAAGGCAGTCCATTAAGTCCCATTTAACAGTGTGAGCGTTCTTATGCAACATGATCACTCATCTAGCATCCTAGTTTTCATCATGAACTAACACCCTAACTTTCACACAAGATCTAATCAATCCTAGATCCAACATAAGCAATGTAAAGATCAAGGGAGCAAGATGGGTTCAAGACACCTCACCTTTGCCACGGGTTCTGAAGAAATCTGAGAAACACAGAATGGATCTTGACGGCTCTAAAACAGCAACTCGTTAACTTCTCAATCCGTCCGGTCAGAAGGTAGTACTAAATGTCCTCTGTCCATAGACACCAATTTTACTCCGATCGGATACCATTTGATTAACCAAAATGGCCTCACACCTAGACTGGTCACGAACGCAGATTACCAATTTCCAGATTGTAAGCTTTCGTTTAGGTCGGCCGTTTGGTCTATACGCTGAAACTGATCGGAACTGTATCTGCATCGCTACAGCTTAAGCTTATTCTTGGCCAAGAAGCAACGTCTACAACTGTTGCTGTACAACTCCGATCTCGATTCCGTTTGCTGATACAGATTCCTTGAAACGAGATCTATCCAAAGAGCCATGACTCGCAGTCTAGAATCCCCTGGATCGTACTATAAGTGTCTCACAAAATCACACCTAGGCCATGGATCTGGATCTGGAATAAGAGACAAGGGAAACGAGATCAGATCCAGACACCACCACACCACACGGCTAACACCACCACCACCACCACCACCCCGACGATAAAGAGAGAGGACGCCGAGGGTAGAGAGGAAAGAGAGATCGCGGAAGGGGAGAGAGAAGAGAAGAGACGGCATCGCAGGAGAGAAGGCTTGACGGCTAGGGCTTCCAGTCTCCGGGAATCTCTGCAGAGCTTCGCTTCAAGTGTGTGATGAGACAAAACGGAGAGGCTGCAGCTCCTTTTTATAAGGGAGAGGGGTGGAGACCTAGGTTTTTAGTCCATCGGGCCACATAGAAGCCCGTTCTCCTTAAAACAAAATTAGGCCCGGGATAGGGATGTTACAATTGGACTGTGAATATCATTTTTCTAATTTCATAGCTTTACTGACCGGATTAATTCATGTTTGTAACACTAACACTTTCGTGAATTCTCAGGAATGCGTCTCCCTAAGTCAGACCATTCTCGTGCTTCAAAAAAGTAAAGCTAGAGAACAAGGAGAGAGAGAGACATAAAGAAAGTTGGATCTGATCAGACTAACTATACCTGTGAGTCTCACGTTTGTGTTCATTTTATGAAAAAAATAAGATTTGATGCCAAGTGCTGTTTGAGAAAAAAAAAACAAAGAAAGAAAACAAAGAAAACAGAAGTATTGTGTTTCTGAAAGAGTAAATGATTATGTAACAGAAGTTTATGATCGTCGATCATTCAAATGTTATTGAATCATCGTTAGTCAATGACTTGTATCTTTAAAAATGTTTAATTTAGAACAAAAAAAGTAAAGATCTAAACGCTTAACAGATCGAATTTGTTTAACCGGCTCTGGTTGGCGCAGAGTCTGGTTCAGTTTCTTCTCAGTGTTTTGGATAGATCTTCATCTCATTTTTCTCTACTCAACAGTTGGATACTTATATCTTAATCTCGTTGGGTCCTATACGAGGTGATTGAGAGCGGTTGTTGATCCTTTTGTTGCATGTCAGTGATCTGTTGATACTAATCTCTCAGTTTCGCTTTTAGTTGCATCCTTATTGTAATGTTGTATGCTGATCTTGACTTCTCTTTGACTTGTCTTCGGTTCGATCTTCTGCTTGCTCGCCTTCCCGTGTGTGCGGTGGTATATATATCCAGAGTCATGTTTTGTCACTCTTTGTCATCTACCTTTGATTTGATCGAGATCTGATCTTCGTCTAGCTTTCTGTTGGCGGTTCCATGACGTCGTTTGTCCGTCTTCGCCTCATCCGGATCTCATCATCAGAATTTAAATTGTTTTGCCTGGCCGGATTCTGAAATGTGCTACTCTTAAATGGGCTATCACTATTAGAAGGAAATGGATGTCGGTCACTCTGTCTGGATTAGACTTCATCGTTTAGTCCTTCAAAGGTTCTCTTGTAAATCGTACTAGATTTTGACCCGTCCTTAAAAAGGCGGGTATATTTTTTGTTTTAAATTTAATTTTTGATTTTTGATTTTTATTTATGATTATATTCTTTTTTTTGTAATCTTATTTTTTTTATAAATTGTAATCAAAATATATTTTATTAAATAATAGCAATTTAAAAATTGATCTAGTATACGCACGGTTAAGGCGGGGTTATAGGTCAAACTCGCCGGTTGGCGCATTTTCAATTTTGTTTTGATTAAAAAATATGATCCGCACAACCCGCAGACAAATAATTTTATACCCACAGCCGCTCCACTTAATTTTGTGGTTACCTACGGGTTATATATATTTTAAAAATCATTATTTAATTTAATTATTATAAAAATATAGTTATAATAAAATTTTATGTATTCTTATAGCTATTACTACATTCGATTATATTTATGGGTTTTTGTAGTTCAAATTTGACGACCTTAAAATAAGATAGATTGGGCCTCGATTAGTTTTTAATGGATTGTCAACATTGTTAATTTTTAACTGCTGTTCTTATGTCCAAACAATCTCTATTTAAAATAGTTATGCATGTATCCAAACACTTCTAATGGATACTTCAACTTTAATAAGATAGACTAGATTTTGGACCCGTACACCCGTGCGGGTGTATACTTTATTTCATCACATGTTTTTGGTAATTGTAAAAACATTTACGATATTGGTTCATATGTTATCGAGCTATAATATTGTTGTATCTATACTTTTTTAAGTGTACATTTTTAAACTATGAAGTTTTATTGTTATTGTATTGTATTTTTTATACTTGGTAAACTTAACATAAACTGTATATATTAGAGCATTTAGTGTAGATTTTTGGGTTTTATTAAATAAAAACTCTAAAATCTTTGATTTGAATTTATTTTTAATAGATTTTTATTTTGAAAATTATTTCCTATAGAAAAAATTAAAACAATTGTAAAAGTAACCCCAAAAAGATAACAATCAAGGTATGCGTAATATATTTAGGAAACATAAATTTGTATATGGAATTATGAAAAAAATAACTTTTAGTTAGCATGATACAAACTATTAATAACTATCCAAACTTTTTAAAATATATAACGCATTTGGATTTTAAAAGTTTAAAAATATAAGCCATTAATGTATGAATTTATAAGATAGACGATTACATGTCTTTGTAAAAAAATTGATTACATATCTCTAAAGAACTTAAATTTGGGTATAGAAAATTTAAATTTGGATTAGTCCAAGATGTTGAAGGGCCAATTGTATTTCTAAACCCAAATTACTATGTGCCCTTATTTTTTCTCCAGGTAACCTAACGATCCTTAAATAATAATTTGTTTTTATTAAAACAAAGTAAAACCGTTGGTTGTTTTTTGTTGATAACAAAGCAGCGACGACTGAGTTTCAGATGTCCTGATCTCAATTTACTATAATCGATTATAGGATTTTGTAAATTTTGCTTGAAGAAGAGTAAATCGATGGTAGAATATTTGTATTTTTGTTTAATTGTAGTAATTTAAAAATATTTTATGGAAGTAACTAATATCAAGGAGATCGTTATACAAACCAAGGATTGTATCTGGTTTGCTACGAACATGTTATATACTACAGATTCAAATAGTATTTAAACACTTATACATTATTTGGTAGTGATTTGCATGAATAAAAATTACTTGGTAGTAATAATCTGGTTATAGAATTGATCCCACCATGATGAGCTACGCATTTTAGCCTGCAATAAAAAAGAGTATCATTTAATCATGTGAACAAAAAAAGAAAAAAACATTTAATTATGTGTTAAACACATAGGTAATGTTCAAATACGTAGCCCAGAATATGGAAACAAATTACGAAATGAATAATTAATTGATCGGCTATTTTCAAGGGATATCTTAAAAGATTTATTTTAAAATTATTTCTAGTGGCATATAGAGGTAATTATTGAAGAAAATTTAGTGTTATTTTCAACTTGTAATTCAGTTTTAATAAGATTAGATGTTTCATTGTTCCTAATTTGTCCAGGGTTCAACTGATTAATTTGGTTCTGATTGCAATTAGTATTTGATTAGGTCTTAGGTATTATAGTATATTGGTTAGTTAGTTAGTTGAGGGTCTACTCTACGAATTTATTTAGAGACGTACAAAACAAGTCATTATAAACTAGTATGTCCACGAATAACACTTGAAAAATATAAATTTTAAAATGGTCTTCCACAACAGAAATTTGCAAGGACAGGTTCATCTAGGACGTTTAGACATCATTTTTGGTTTATAATATAGATTTAGTTTGTTTTTATTTATTTTTTAAAAAATTGAAAGATAGCAAGTTATTAAACAGACATATAAAGGAAACTGATTAATCATATGAGCATTATAATTGGTACTAAAGGAGACGTTTGATAAAAAAAAAAGGTACTAAAGGAGACAAAATCACATGAAATCGATAACCAAAGAATTTTACCTAATCCATTGAAAGCAAAGGCAAATCTCATTTGCAAGAACCCACATGGTGAAGAAATCAACAGAGATTTGGATTTAATAAGCAAAAAGGTTAGAAACAACCAGAGCTTGCTTAGGAATCAAGTTACTGTCATATAAACAAAACCATCTCTCTATCTCTCTGGCTTTTCATATAGCAGAAACAAACGCATCACTAAAGCGACCTCTAAACTTTACCAAAATTAGATAAATAAAAATAAGTTGAGAAAGATAAAAAAGAGAAAGAGACATAAACTGAAGAATCAGAGAAGAGGAGGGAGATGCGGAAGAGCAATCACTTAAACAGGAAGTCTCAATAGCAGAATATGTGTCACTTTCACTCTTGTCTTCAAAGCAAAACCAGCACCACCACCAATACCACAATTAGCTCATACCTCAATCCCACCAGCGTTGGAGAATTCAATCCATCAGAAGATGGGTTCCCTTCAGACACCTATAGGCATGAGAAGCTCCTCATTGTTAGATATGTCCTGCGGATATTTACTCAAAGAGTTACAGGCAAGTTTGTTTCATTATATGTTTCTTTTTTCCAAGTGAAATGGTTCATGTAGTTACAAAAAAAAGAGTATTGTGTGACATAAAGATGCTCACTGATTTGTAACACAGATGATATGGGATGAAGTTGGAGAAGATAAGTTTGAGAGAGAGAAAGTGTTGCTCGACATAGAGCAGGAATGTGTAGAGGCTTACCGTAGAAAAGTTGACCATGCCAATATTTCTAGGTCTCGTCTACATCAAGAGCTGGCGGAATCTGAAGCTGAACTCACCCATCTTCTTCTGTGCCTCGGTGAAAGATCAGTACCTGGAAGGGTATTCTTCATTCCTCAGAATCGAACATGCTTTAAACAAAATCAAGACTATGGCAACATTTTTCAGATAACTTATGTTGTTGTCAATTCTTTAAATAGCCAGAGAAAAAGGAAGGAACGTTGAGGGAGCAGCTGGATGCTATTGCACCTGCACTGCGTGAGATGAGGCTGGGGAAAGACGAGAGAGTGAAGCAGGTCAGGTCTGTCAAAGGGGAGATTCAGAAAATTTCAGCGGAAATAGCAGGAAGACCGACATATGAAGACTCATCTACAAATATAACCATAGACGACAACGATCTTTCTATAAAGAAACTCGAGGAGTATCAGAATGAACTCTATAGACTCCATGATGAGAAGGTATATATCTGTAATACTAATTAGAGAACACAATGACTTTTGGGAAAGTGCCTGGTTTAACTATATATGACTTATATTATTATTTTTTTGTCACAACAAGAATGAAAGACTGCAGAAGGTTGAAATATATATATGCGCCATTCGAGACCTATCAGCAACCATGGAAACAGAAGCATCTATGATCATAACAAAGATTCATCCAAGCCTCAATGACCTCTATGGAATATCCAAAAACATCAGTGATGATATCTTAAAAAAGCTTAATGGCACTGTTGTGTCTCTTGAAGAAGAAAAGCAGAAACGCCTTGAAAAGGTGAAAAGCTAAACTATACATGTTTTTTTTCATTACATTTTCTAGCCTATCTGCATGCTTGGGGGCATAACTAAGACCACACAAAACAGTAAAGAGACTCTTTATGAACATATATGATACTATAGATTCACCATCTTGGTAGAGCGTTATCAAACCTGTGGAATCTAATGGATGCATCTTATGAAGATCGTCAAAAGTTTGCACACGTCATCGAACTACTGTCATTCGAACCATCAGACGTGTGTGCTCCTGGCAGCATTACATCTAGCATAATCCACCAGGTACGTATATTATAACAAAGGTTGCATACGTACCAATGATAGAAGATGTAAACTTAATTACCTTTTTCTTTGGAGCAAAAGGCTGAGGCTGAAGTGAAGAGGCTAGATCAACTGAAAGCAAGCAAAACCAAAGAACTTTTCCTCAAGAAACAAAAGGAACTAGAGACTACATGCAACATATCACATATGGAGACTCCATCAACAGAAGTGGGAGATATAATAAACCTAGTAGACTCTGGTGAGTCTCTCTAACTGTAACCTTTCTGCAACGTGCTGCTGCATGCCTTGTCTTCAATATATTCATTCATTCATTCATGAGAGAGTTTGAATCAACACTGATCAGGTGAAATTGACCACGTCGACCTTCTTACTGCAATGGATGAGAAGATATCGAGAGCAAAGGAGGAAGCAGCAAGTAGAAAAGTAATAATTGAAAAAGTGGATAGGTGGATGTTAGCACGAGATGAAGAGCGCTGGCTTGAAGAATATGACCAGGTTTTGTCTCTTTGCATTTTTTTACATCTCTCTAGTCTAACTCATGTAACAAACTCTTGTGATGTCACAGGATGAGAACCGATACTCAGTAAGTAGAAATGCTCATCGAAACCTAAGGCGAGCTGAACGTGCACGCAAAGAAGTCAGCAAAATCACAGGTATTATAATCTATTGTTCAAGAAGAAATCGCTAGGCAGAAGACCCATTTTTTGTAAACAATACAAATGATGTTGACACCAGGATTAGTGGAATCAATATTGGTAAAGACTAAGAGCTGGGAAGCAGAAAGACAGAAGGTCTTCTTGTACAATGAGGTAACACAACCTTATGCCTATGCATGGAATCATCAACAATAGGAAACTCTGAAACCGATTAGAAATACTCACTTGTGGCTGCTTTTCAGGAACCTCTGGTTGCAATGTTACAAGAATACAATAATCTGAGGCAGGAAAAGGAGGTGGAGAAGCAACGGCTCCGGGTTAGTCTCTCACAAATCTGTGAACATGAATTATATATCTTGACCTAAAAACTGATTTTACAATGCAGGAAAAGAAGAAGATCATTCCACAACCTGTAGCACAGCAAGATAACTTTTATGTGGCGAGACCAAGTAGTAGCAGTCGCAACCGAAGTATCAATGGTGGATATGGTAGTGCAAGTCCTTTGAACAGAAAGCTTTCAAGAGGATTCAGCAACAATACCAGTTACACATCTCTTGGTACATCTTTAAGAAGAGAATCTTCAGGGATCATCAAAAACACATGGCCTTAGACGCCTACAGTCTTGCTTCTTGGCAGCCTTCTCCGTGATGAAAACAGAGCTTCTGTTGTATTATATTGTCTCCTTGACTTCATTTATGTGTGTTTAAATCTTATTTGTTTCGCCAGAAAAATTCATATATTTTCTTTTGCTATCTGCCTATTAAACCATATATTATATCAAAGGTAGCACATATATCAGAAAAAATTCATATACGTATGCATATATTATTTAAGATACCTAAATAACGTTACAAAAATAGGCACACGATCTTGAACATGGTGACTGTTTGGGTTATACGTAAAAGTTAAAAGTTACGGAATATTTTAGCCTTAGGAGTTAGGAGACAACTCTTGTTTGTTTTCATTTCCACTTGAAACATTTTTATTTTCATTTTTTGTCAACTATTTTCATTTCCTTTTGGGTTTTAATAGTATAGATTCTTGTCGTCATATAAGTTTTGCTTTTCATTACTTTTCTTAAGGTAAATTACAAAATATTCTGTAAGCAAAACCTACCTTTCCTCATAAAGAAAAGTCTGGCCAAGTTAGACTGGTAAAAGTAGAAACGTTTTAATGAATTAAGACTCGGGCTGATCTAAAGTGTAACTGTTTTGCTAGATTTGTTACTATATTTTAGTATTTCTACCTTCTTTTCAAAATTGAAATTACTTAGCTTCCTCTTAAGATATAAAAGTCACATTATCATATATAGTATGATGTAAATAATGCCCTAGGCAATACGTAACATAAGCCAAAACACGAGATGTAGATCCAAAACTGTCGGAACTAAATCAGATAATAAGTGAACCCTGTGTAAATCAGATCCCCTCAAGAAACGAAAAAAAAAAAGATAACAGAAAGGGCAAAAGAGGAAAAGTATATGAGACGTGTCACGATCTTAACAAAACCTGTAATCTCCACCGTCGATCGTAGCGTTCGCAGCCACGGGAGGTATCACGAAATGCCACAACCTCCCGGCGGCGTGAGCTCTATGCTTCCGGCACAAAAACTCGTTGGCGAAAGTCTTCTCCACCCTCCGGTTAACATCGTGCAAGAACACGTGAGTAACTCCAGGCTTCTTCCTGTTCCTAGCCATAACCGCCGCCGAGTAAATCGCCGCCATTCTTCCCGGAGCTTCGGCGAAGTAACCTTTAGGAGCGTCGACCATGATCAGATCCCACTCCGTGTCGTAGAACTCGTCGGGGAGCCCCGTGAGCGCGAGCTTGCAGCGCTCGTTCCCTCGGAGGTAAGATTTCGCGGGGAAACAGCTCGGCTCAGTTTTGTAAGAGCGGAGAAGCTTGTCGGCTTCTTGTAGCTGCGTCCTGTAACGCACGTGATGCGCACGGAGGAAGGGGGAGTCTTTGGTCACTTTCTGGAACCACTCGAGATCTTCCTCGAGGAAGAGCGTTTTGCCTCGCGGGTTGAGAGAGGCCCACATGAGGGAGTCCCGGCCCAGTCCGAAGACGAGGAAGTTGGCAGGAGCTAGCTGTTTCAGGACGTTGAAAGAGATCGAGATCTCGGCCATGTTCTGCTGCGGGACCACGGTGGAGGTCGCGTAGTGGACGATGGCTTGGAGCTGGATCGGTGTCGCTTCGTAATCGGCCGCCGCGGCTGCTGCTCGGCTTTTGGCGCTCGCGGTGGAGCAGAGGAAGAGAGCGTCGTCTGCGGTTCGTAAGAAGCTTGTGAAGAGTAGAGCGCCGCCTACTAGACCGGCTAGTAGTACGGTGGTGATGATCCATCGTTTCTCCGGTGGTATTAAGTTGCTCATCTTGATCTCAGATCTGACTTATTCTTTTTGTGTGTGTGTTTCTCTGGTCAAGACCTCGAAATGAGGATATAGAAATGTGAATAGAGTTATTGATTGGGGAGAAATGAGTTAGAAAAATATTGTGATATTTTTTCTTGGAGGAGGGCATCTGGTTCTATGACACGTGTCTGTTTCCGACCAATCAAGTAGCTTTGAAGAGTATATGAATTATGATGTGAGCAAGACACGTAACTCTGGTTTATTCAGCTGACATATGATATTTTATTGGAATAGATCTGTTCGTGCCCACGTTGTTCTGCAAAAGATAACGTTCAACAAAATAGTCCAATCCATTACAAAAAAAATAAAATAAGATTTGTATATATATTCTTTAACATATGTTTTCAAGCAAGCTCATTCATTTTTAAGAGCCAATAAATTACATGTAGTGTTTTTTTTTTCAAAAAAAAAAATTACATGTAGTGTGTGTGTGTATATATAGTTAACAAAATAAAAATGGCAGAATAAACTTCAGCGGTCGCAAGTCATACCAGTTCTTGAAGACTTGTCAATTGCTTATAGAAACCATTAGATATGGAAACAAGCTCTCTATGACTTCCTTTCTCCACAACTCTTCCTTTATGCAAAACAGCGATGGTGTCTGCTTTTCTTATGGTCGAGAGCCTATGTGCCACCAGCACCGTAGTTCGTCCCTTCATAAGCTTGTCTAGCGCCTCTTGGACAAGTCTCTCCGAGCTCGTGTCCAAAGCACTCGTTGCCTCATCAAGGAGAAGCACCGAAGGATCCTTTAGAACCGCCCTCGCGATAGCCACTCTCTGTTTCTGACCACCTGACAACTGCACTCCCTTTTCACCCACGTGCGTCTTGTACCCTTCTTCCATCCTGCTTATGAACTCGTGCGCGTTCGCAGCTTTAGCTGCTTCGATTATCTCTGCCTCCGACGCGTTCTCGTTCCCGTACTTGATGTTCTCGAGAACGGTCGTTGAAAACAGAGCCGGTTCTTGCTGGACCAACGCTAGCTTCTTCCGCAAGCTACGTAGGTTTAGGGCTTTTATGTCTTTCCCATCGATACAGAGATTGCCCTTGTCCGCGTCATAGAATCTCATGATCAGACCGATCACCGTGCTCTTCCCCGAACCGCTAGGTCCCACGACCGCAAGACTTTTCCCGGCTGAGACTCTTAGGTTTAGGTTTTGGAAAATGGGGACATCAAGTCTTGCGGGGTACGCAAAGCTCACGTTTCTAAATTCTATATCCCCTTTGATCTGAGTGACCAGTCTTGAGTTAGGCTGATCTGGAGGTATCTCGGTCTCTCTATGTAAAACCCTAAAAACCGATCCGAGCGCTTGCGTGCCCTTCACGATATCTGGCGTCAAGGCAAGCGTTTCCGCAACTGAGAAAGCAGTGACGATCAACACCATGAAAGACTTGATACTATCCGAAAAATTCGTCTCCTTGTGCTTGATCAAAACCGAGACGTACCAGAGACCAAGAGCGTAGGAACAGAACGCAAGAAACTGGGAAAAGCCATATCCAATTCCAGAGATATGGCCTCTGAGAAAAGCACTCTTGGTGGGTTTGCTTAGCTCACAAGCAAACTGCTCGGAGATCTGCTTCTCAGCACCAAACGAAGCCACAGTTCTTATATTCTCAATCGCTTCACGCGCCACTGAAGTTGCTTTAGAGTAAGCCCTTGTGTAATCTCCCCCAAAGCCTTTTAGAAACAGTTGCTGTAACAAAACACATTTCAAGATTCAAGATTCAAGATTCAAGATTCAAGATTCAAGATTCGGAATATGGTTGACAGGATCTTTGTTTTTGTGTTTTACCTCGGTAAGTGCAGCGGCAATGAGAAGAGGGAAACAAGCAGTTACTACAGCAGCAACACGCCAGCTGTAGTAAAAGGCTATAGCTAACGCTGTGACTGTAAGAGACAGGTTTTGGACTATTGTCGAGAGGCGATCTGCTAGAGCACTTCTCACCAAAGTTGCATCAGCAGCCAAGATTGAAGTGAGTGAGCCAGTGTTGTTCTCATCTAAATCAAACCACCCAATCTCATTTGAAAGAATCGCTGTACAAAAAATAGCAACATTCAAGAAACATATATCGTTCCCAAAGCAAAGATGTTTTAACTTGTTTGATTGGTGGTTACCTGAGAAGAGGGATAAGCGAACCCTGGAAGTAAGACGCTCTCCCATAAGTGTATAGAAGTAATGCTGAAGGAGATATATAGGAGCTGTTACAACTGCAATACCAACAAAGATAATAGCTACCTTTTCGACATCACGCTTGATCACACTAGGAGAAGGAGAATAAAACGCTGTTAACACATAAGCAATCCCCATGGAGAACAATGGAGTTTGTGCTCCTGCAAGAACTGCACCTATTGAGCCAAGTAACGCATATGGCCACTCTGGAGCATTCAGCTTTATCAGTTCCCATATCGTCGAAGATGAGCTCAAATCTTCTCCATCAGAGTCTTTATCACTCTTCTCCTGGACTTCCCTGAAGCTTGAGGTCCTTCTTGAGCTAGAAACTCTTCTTGAACTACAAGAACCAGCGTGAGACTTACCGGCTTCAGACATAATTGATCTAGGGTCTTCTTGAGGTTCTGTCTCTTGGACATTGACAAGAGTCGCGTAATCTCCTCCTCTTGAAAGCAGTTCTGTGTGGCTACCGGTTTCCACAACTTGACCATTTCTCAATACAACAATCTTGTCAACATTACGGATGGTGGATAATCTATGTGCAACCACTAGTGTTGTTCTTTTTTCCATAACATTGTCAAGTGCTTGCTGCACAATCTTCTCTGATTCAGCATCAAGAGCGCTCGTTGCTTCATCTAAGAGTAGTATCTTTGGATTCCTTAGAACCGCTCGAGCAATAGCAATCCTCTGTTTCTGTCCTCCTGAGAGCTGAGTTCCTCCTTCTCCAACCTATTAGAATGGTTTGACCAATAAGGAAGTAAATATATGAAAAAGATGATGACTATGCAATTTTTGAGTAGATTTACCTGAGTATTATAACCATTAGGTAATGATTTAATGAAAGAATCTGCATTGGCTGCTTTAGCAGCTTCAATGATCTGATCCATACTAGCATTCTCTTTACCAAGAAGAATATTGGAAGCTATTGTGGTGGCGAATAGAGCCGGTTCTTGGCTCACTAAACCCATCTGTTCTCTCAACCAGTTCAGCTTCAAGCTCTTGATGTCATTCCCATCCAAGAGAATCTCCCCTGACTTTGGTTCATAGAAACGTTGAACCATTGATATGATTGTGCTTTTCCCTGAGCCGCTTGGACCCACAAATGCAAAAGTCTTGCCTGAAGGTATAGTGAAACTAAGATTCTCAAACACCATGTTTGGTCTTGAAGGATAAGCAAAAGACACTTGATGAAACTCAATCTTCCCAGCTACGTTTTGCAAAGCTGTTCCCTCGTCTAGTCTTTCAGAACCTTCGAGATTCTTGTTCTCTATCATTCTGAATATATTTGCAGCAGCAACTCTGCCTTTGGAGATAGCTGATATGCTAGGCGCCGCTTGACCTAAGGCGCTGGAAATGAACACAAAATGATATGTGATAAGCAGTTTGATGACCCATCAGGCAAATGTTTTTGGACTTACAATCCGCTAAAGATGACGTTGAGGATCGTTGTGAAGGCTTTTGCGCCGTTTGTTTTGCCGTGGCGAACAAGAAGACTAGCGTACCACAAAAGCAAAGCCCAAGCACAAAACAAGAGGCTGTATGTTAATCCAACTCCTAAGCCTTTAGCAAGACCGCTTCTTTTACAGAGTTTCAGAGCTTTCTTGAGAGAGTTTGAGTAAGTGTTTACAGCTTTCTCTTCTCCTACAAATGCATACACTGTTCTCACCTGTGAAATTACCTAAAGAACAATCAAAGTGTTAAGAAATTTAGGTCTTAGGTTGTTTCTGTGTGTTAGATTTTGCAAGCAAAAATACCAAATGCATGTGAATGTGTTTGGTGTCTGACTTCACATTTTGAAACAAAATATTTTTTTATTTATGAAAAAAAAAACTGAAAAAATGTTATTATATCTTTTACTATTTTTTTGCTAACTATATCTTTTACTATTTAAATTTTGTTGGTGAAAACGTTTTGCACAAGTAAATAAAGAAGTTAGCACTTGACACAGTCTCAGCGTTGGTATGTAAACAAACCTCTTCTGCGACTTTGCCTGCATCAGCATAAGCAGCTTCACTCTTCTCTGAGATTGTAGACATGATTATAGCGTACCCTCCTCCTGCAATTGCTATCAATG
Source organism: Raphanus sativus (assembly GCF_000801105.2). Taxonomy (NCBI): domain Eukaryota; kingdom Viridiplantae; phylum Streptophyta; class Magnoliopsida; order Brassicales; family Brassicaceae; genus Raphanus; species Raphanus sativus. The sequence goes on from NC_079511.1 coordinate 11,880,786, forward strand.
GAACCACTGCTAACGTGAGCAGCGTTAGTTGCCATACCGACAGAAAACCTACCACAAATCCGGCTATGAACTGAGATAGATACCGCAATACATGGCCTGTCTGATTCAGAACAAAACATTTCATCAGTTACATTTTTTGTCCTTAATTCATATGTTTGAGTGAGTACCTTATCACCAATTGCATCTTGGACCAAGATAGCATCACTTGAGATGTGGAAAATGAGATTTGAATCTCTAGCTTCTGTATCAAAGAAAGTAATGTCTTTCGCTAAGATTGCTTTGAGATAGTTTATACGCAATCTAGCTGTTTGTCTTTCCCCTGTTTGCGTCCAACATGCAACTCCTGCCAATAAACCATCCAACTAAAAAACATGTAATTTGGTAACATCATAGAAACAGACCAATGGATGTATAGCTAGAAACGTACCGATCCAGGCTGATACAAAAGTAACCAGTCCTAAGTAGACCAAGTCTAGAGCATTCTGACAAAGACAAAACACTTATGAACATACATCAAGAGAGAGAGAACATATAGATTTTCATTCTGAAAGAAACCTGTGAAACGCGGGAAGATAGGGCTTTAGGATCTGTAGATAGATTGCCAAGAGAGTCTAGCATCTTTCCGAAGAACACAAAGAAGAGAGGAAGCGTAGCGCCAAGAGTACACGCACCTAAACTGCCTAGAATCATCAGAAAGCAATCAAGTTTATCTGCTGCGCCGAACAAACCCATCAATGAAACAGAGTCTTTCTTCTTTGAGTCCGTCTCATTCTGAATGTTTCCATTAGAGAGAGGTTCCGTGCTATCCATTTTCACTGAAAACAGAGAGCAAAGCACTACTGAAAAGTGAATAGATCAGCAGCAAGGTCTTTAAGGTTGTGGTTTCTTGTGGAGAAAGCAATACGAAGGGCACAACGGGAATTACACAATAGAGCCATCTCCCTCACTTATTTAATGTATAGTGTTAATAAGGAACGCTAACTCACCTATAAAGCGATCTTTCTAACTGCTTTTGACAACTCAAAGTTAATGGGGGAACGCTAAAGGCAAGCATAATAGGTTGCTGATCATATCAATATCTTGTACATAATCATTGTGGAGCCACTCATCTTATCATGTTTTCATGTAAAAGGGTTTGCATATATGTGGTAGCTATTTATAAAAGAATGTGATCCCTGCTATGACACAATGTAAAGTATGTTATGGTTTGATATAGTAACATCATGGTCAGGCATGATTTTGGTGAATGGATTTAATGTGATTTGTCTGAAACTAATGGCGCCTACAAACGCAACACGCGGCTGCTTTTGATCCGCTGATTTTATACTACCAACAATTTTTGAATGGTGCATGTCATGTGCACTGCTGGCTGTTAATAAAGTGTGAGAGTTTTGTCTCACTGGTAACTTAGATGAACACCAAAGTGTACACTAGCTAAAGAAAAGTGAAGTACAGTAGATGAGACCAGTCTTTTACGAGTACGACTTTCGCCAGTGAGATTGCTTTCTGATGATTGCATCTCCCTGGGAAATTTTCCAAATATAAACGTGATGGCCAGGCTCAGAGAAGCTTACTAGTGCAGGCTCCATGTGGATGAGTAGTGCCACCATCCTGGAGACCATGATACAAAAACCCCTAAATTTTCAGTTTTAAAAAAATTAACGTTTTTAAATATCTTCATAACTAAATTTATTAACAATTCTCATATAAAAATTAATAAAAAAATTAAAGTTATTTTTAAGAAAAATGTTGCCAGGCCCCATAAACCGTGAGCCGGCACTGTTATTACCAACTTCTCTGCTGTAGGCGACATGGAATAAGACACCAACTTATCAACAGTGATATTGAGAGAGAAGACAAAATACCAAACCGTGTTTGCTAACTAGGTTCCACTAAGAATTCAAAAATCTGTATGCGAAAATATTAGACCAAATCATATTTACAATTTTTGTGATCGATTGGATCAAAATTTATCATGAAAAGATATATGGTTTGATTTGATCGATCAAACAGACAGCACAAAGAGAAAAAGGTTCGGGTTAGCAATTGTTTAAGCGAAAAACTTAGATATAGTTTGAGGTTAATGCAAATTAAAAAAAAAGTTTATAAAGTGTGTTTCAAAACAAAAAAATATATCAAAAGTTTATGTTAATGCATAAGGAAGGGTAACGCAAACGTACATTTACTAGGATTCTAGGGCAAGGCATCTCTTTGCTAGATGTCTAGTGAATTAGTGAAGGAACTAATTTTATTTAATTACCCAAAAAGGATTCTGTCTTTGAGCCCACTTCCACTTAGAAGATTATTCTGAATTTTTTATAAGCATGAAGTACCCGAGGTTAATTAAAAAAAAATACACATTGGTTGATTTTGAGAGATACCAAGATTACAAACAAATTGCTTAAGCAGTTACATTTTTGATCAAGAATTGTCATTACCTGGCCTCGGCCAAAGAACGACTAACAGTCGGGTTTTGTGTTGCTCCAAACACATGTAAATACAAACCATGTATCTTCTAGCTATTTTTGGGTAACACCTGTGGATAAATAACTATTTCAGGAATAAATTGATATTTTGAATTTTACGTATTTAGCATCCAATACGAGAGAATTGAGAATGGACCCAACATAAAGAATCACATGCACATAGTTAATTAATACAATGAACATAGCCCATTGTTCTAAAAAATCTATAGCTCAAGATGTATTTGTATAACGGAAAACCAAAGCAAAGAAAAGAAGAATCGATCAGTAGGCTTCTGTAGAAATCGTATGAATGAAAGCAACAAAAGTACTAGAAATTAAGACTTCGTTCTTTGTTCATACGTGAACGGCAAATCAGTCAATCCTAACCGCGTCGTAGCCCACTACTCCCGTGTGGATGCATTTATAATTTTCCCTTCGCACTCAACTCAGACATTGACTCTTTTTTTTTTCTTTTTTTTCCCTTTTATTAGGTATTTTTTTGTACCATGTGCGGTGATAAATTTTTAAAAATTTAAGTTTTATTTAAAATTGAAATTTATTGAAATTATATATTTTATTATTTTGAGCAATTTTAATATAAATTTGATTTAATTAAATATAAGATTAAGAGAATTTTTTTATTTAAAATTATATTTAATCTTAGTAATTTTTTATCTATTTATTTTGGTTATATATATTAAATCAACTTATATAAATTACTAAAAAAAATCATATAAAAATTGTATAGTTATCAAAAGTTAAAAATAAACAACATTTATAAAATTTGTATATCAAAAGAAACTAATGATATTATGATTACAAATTTATAATTTTTATAAAAAATTGTAGAAATTTTTTAAAAATTTAGTAATACAAATTGTATAATTTTAAAAATAAATTAAATAGTATTTCGAAATTTATAATTTCATATTTAAAAATATTTATTTTAGTGATGATTTATGAATTATTACCATGTTTAAAAAAAGTTTACCAAAAATATAAATCGATATTAAATGTAACGTATGAGTTATTGTCATATTCGATAAAGTTTTCCAAAATATATATTAATATTAAATGTAATTGTCCATATTATATTTACCTATAAGACATGTCATATTTTTTAAGTGTCATGTCATTTTTTTCTTTGCGAGAATGATCGTAGTGTATACAAATCATTTCGTAAATAATATCTAGAAGATATGAGTTCCATATACATATTTGAAAATTATTTTCTAACAGAAAATAAATATATGTGTTGCATATACATAAAACTAGTAAAGTATTATCAATCTACAGAATCCAAAAAATATCTAACATGGTGAAGTGGGGAAATAATATATTCTTCTAATATTATTTATATAGGAAATTTGAATTTAAAAAAAAATTCAATCCTTGTTTGACACACAGAAAGCGTGTTGGATATTTTTAGATATTCTTTTTTATTGAAAGTTAGTTATAGAGATAATTAGATACGACGTAAAATTAATATCTGGATGTCTCTATGCAAGGGCTAATTTAGACACATTATGCTAGGAGTGACATAAGTACCATATTAGATATAGATTTTTTTACACTCACAGACACTTTATGTCTTTCTATTTATTCCAATAGACACTTTCTGCTTGTCACACACTTTATATGTAGTGAATGACGAATATATCCCTTAACCATCTCTCTCGTTACTTTTTTGCTAAAATTTGGTTCTATCTCTCTCGTTATTTTATATGCTTAAAGATATATCTGATTTTATTTATTTTTCTTCTTTCTTTTCCAAATCTTCTTGAACCACTATCCAGAAAGTACAAAACTTTACTCTTCCTTAATTTTTTTTCTCTTTTGATTATATTGTTCTCTCGATATATATCTATGTATGAGGAGATTGAAACTCGTTCCTCTTTATTTACCAATTTATTTAATCCTCTTTCTTGAATGGATGAGATTTGGAGATTTCGGTGATGTAGTAGAGATACATCAATTCCGACGAATCAGCACCGGTGATTAAAACAATTAATCCGTTAAGGAGACTCGAATTGGACCAAAGCTGAGAACGGCGATCTTGGAAAAGACAAAGTGAGCTAGGAAGAACGTTACAACAAAGAATGAGAAGATGATAATGACGAGTTCGACAATGGAATAGAGAGGATTTAAAAGCAGCTGAGGATACATCCGATAAAACAGAAGATGAAGAAGAAAGCTTGGGGCTTGGTTTGGAAGTTCTTGTAAAAAAGAAAAATGACAAATTGAAATGCCAAGTCGTAAATCTGGCGTTACCAATTTGATGGTTTCTCATTTGTCCATAGGAGAAGAACAAGCTCCAAAAGGTATCCTAAAGGTATCAGCTTTTGTAAGCTTATTCTCTTTTTTTGAATTCATCAACCTGTTTAGCTAAGAAGTGAACACAAACTTTGTCCACAAAATCTTGTCCACAAAATTTTGAACATGAAATTTTGTGGACACGAAATTTTACAGGTTTGAAAATTTTGTCCACAAAACTCTATCCACAACATTGTGTCATAGATGGAAGATAAAAATTTTGGCTACAAATAATTGAAAGTAATCTTGTTAAGGTGACTGGGTAACACAAGATTGAATAAAAACTCTGAAAGTTCGATACTTTGATTGCAATAGACAAATATCATAATTGAGGGAGAGACGGGATCTTTCGCGTTCAGTTGTAAACTCTTGTTTGTGACTGTGACTATAAACCCTTTCTCATGATTAATAAAATTAGCCTCATCTGTTTATTGAACATTTTGTTTAGTTGATTGGATTTAGAAAATGTTTTGACTTAATGAAACAGTTTGTGGACCTTCTATTAGTTGGATATGTCAATTCTTAATTTGACAATTACAGTTTTTTGATATTCTATCAATTATCCACATCTACCATTGGTAACAGTGAATTTTCGTCCACATCCACAAATGCAACCATTTTCAGCATCCACAATATGTATACACATGCATATCAGAGAGACTTGATTCAACACGGTAACTCATAGACATATTAGGTTCAAAGACTCAAAATATGATCTTGGTTAATTTAGTTAATATGAAACCACATTTTTCAAATCAACACTAAATCATATACATTTTGTATACATTTACGGTGTCCATGTCCACAATTTTTTTCATATTTAAATTGCAAAAATATACCAAAATGGATCTTAAAATGTAGAGAACAAAAAGACATAATTTATTATAACAAATTTATTTATTTATATATTTTACATATGTTAAAATAATCACATAAAGAAATAGATGAGATTGATAAAGTAGTATTAGAAAACTAACTCAGGTTCTGTGATTTCTAAACCAAGACAAAAGGATAGTAATGTAAAACACTAGGGGGATGAGAGGGAAAAAATGCTTTTCAAGTGGTAAATGTGTTAAAAAAAAAATTGTGTCTGTTAGAGTAATCAACTCAATAAAGAATACAAAGAGAACGAAGGAGGGTTGTGCAAAATTGAAAAATAATATGAGAAGATTGCTAAAAAGGATGATAAATTCATTTATGCTAAAATAATACGCATGCCTTTTCTGGATACAGGTGTTAGGTTACCGGTACCTTTACGATTCATTTCACACATTTACACACCTAATAGGTCAAACAAAGCTAAGGGAAACGACATAAAAGAATACCCTTTCTGTGATCACCCACCAGAATTTAGGATTTAAATCAACCAGCAGCAAACAAGACCTTCCAGTCCCAGAGCTTAATAAACAAGTTTTTTTTCAAAAAAAAAAGAGCTTAATAAACAAGTTAAAAAGAATTTGTTACTTTATATCATCATGTTACTTTATATATGACATATATATCATCATGACATATATATCATCATGTTACGTATGTGTATGTTTTTGCTTGATTGTAATTCACTCTTGCGTCAACAGAACTACATGTAAAATAAGCAAATATGGATCAAGCAGGATTTAGCATATCAAATTAAACAAATGGGATCTAATACAATAACTACTAAATAAATACATCAATAGATAAAATACATATGTATATATATACTATTTTAAAAAGTGGAATACCTGAATTTAAATGCAAAACCATTTTTAAGAGTAACAATTGATTTTTTAAGAATATCAATACAAATATAGAATGTACTACTAGATGAAAAGGAAATAGTCTTACATATATAAAATACAAATACAATCGATACAGATATTTATAGAAAACTAAATAAATTTATATATATATATATGTCTTTTACAAATAAGATAAGATGATGTAAAATAATATATGCATCGCATGAAACAACTCCAAATTTGACACATGAGATGATCTACAAACAGTCCGTATTTTGTTCTTTTACAAAGAGAAATTACAAACAGTTTATTATACACCTGCAGTTTTATAAAGATTATAGTTTTGAAGTTTTTACATACTTTAAAAATATAATTACAATACCAACAATAATCTTACGTTTATAAATATTTTATTTAAAAAATATTATATGTAATAATTATCTTAATTAATATGGACAAAATTAAAAAAACAAATAAAAATTTACACTGAAATACACAAAATTATTATCTTTATAAAACAAGTAGAAATTTCAAAATTACTATCTTCTTCAAACAGAAACAATATATTTTATTATTATAAATTATTGAACTCGTAATATTTGATAATTATGTTGAATAGAAAGTTACACAAGTATGATGATTTATTTTGGGTCCCATTTATTTTTAACAACTTTATATGCTTCGCATTCAAAGCCTAAGTCATAGCTATATCAGCTTCGTTAATGTTACTATGTATAGGTGTCGATCTAAGCTCCCAACTACACATACCACCGTGGCATTTACTACACACACCTCGATGCAATTGTTGCTTTTAAATACAATCAAAGTTGCAACAGAAAAAAAAAACAGAGCAAGAAAAAGCTAGAGAAAGAATCTGATAATGAAGGGTCTTCATTTCCACCTCTTCCTAGTCACCATGACGGTCGCTGCATCCATCTCCGCGGAAACACCAGCCGCTCCGGCGGGCGGAGGAGCATTGGCTGAGAAATGTAGCCAAGTTATTCCAAAGGTAAGTTTGTGTTTGGATTTCGCGACCGGGAAAGCACCAAAACCGTCTGAGAAGTGTTGTGACGCTATCGAAGATATAAAAGAGAAGGATCCAAAGTGTTTGTGTTTCTTGGTACAACAAGCGAAGACAGGAGGACAAGCTATGAAGGATCTTGGTGTTCAAGAAGCCAAGCTTATTCAACTTCCAACTGCTTGTCAGCTCCAAAACGCTAGCATCTCCAATTGTCCAAGTACGTTTCTCGTTATTTTGGCTATTTCCTTACACTTACTTCTAAGTTTTAGCAGGACCGGCTCATAGTTTACCCCTGGCTCATAGTTTACAGGGGTCCTTGGGCAAAAAAATTTTTTAGACCCTTTAATTATTAAAAAAAATATTTTAGCATGATTTTTAAAAAAAAAATATAGTATACAAAACGTTAAACTTTAAATATGAAAATATTTTAAATATTTTTTCAAAATACATGAATATTTATTTTTGTTTTTAAAAGAAGTTAATTTTTTCTTTGAAAAAATAAAAATAATATTTAAAAAAAATTGGAACCCGCATATCATGACTTCGGAGCGGTCACACTGAGTTTTAGTTCTTGTCCTGTTTTTTTTTATAATTTCTATCTGATTATGACTTATTTCATGTGTCTATAAGCTAATCAACGACACATGCAAATTAGTAAGATATTGAGGCTATTCGGAGAAATTGCATACTCTTTCCGCTTCATTAAGATCCACATTCTAGGAAAACAATTTGTTTCAAAAATATACATTTTTTACTAGATTTAACAAGAAATTGTTAACTTAAAAAATTAATAGTGTTTATTAGATTTCTAAAAGTTATGGAAAATTGTTTTTCACAAAAAACAATATATTTATAGTTAAATTTAATGTATTTTTTAATATATGTGAAAAATCTAGATATGCATTTTTTTGAAACAAAGAGAATGTTAGCATTTGATGAGTTTAAGATGAACAGTAGAAGGAAGCATGAACAGTAGAACTAGGTTCCGAATAGTAACTGCAGTCGAGCGGTGCGGGATAAACAGTTCAACTGCGGTGCGGTTTGGACAGTTATAAAAATATATAGATATATGATATATGTATAGATTTTTGTTACTATTAACTGCGGTGTAGGACGGACGGTTCGTCACTATTCGGAACCTATATATCTATACGATAATTATTGTTTCGACCAAGACGAGTAGTTCAGTGGTTCAGATTTGAATATCCTATTGCATCTTGAGATTCAGTTTCTCACCATTGCACCTTGGAGGAGAGTTTAAAACATACAGTATTACTGAAATTATAACCGTTTTAAACCCTATCAAAAAAAATTATAACACTTTCTATACAAATAATTAAGTCATTTTCAAGCTATAGAGTTAAATGAAGCGCCATGCATGTCACAAAATATGGTTTTGTGATGTTTATGTCTGATTTAATCATTAGTTTAATTTCGTTGTCAGAATAGTATAAAATTGTTTTCTTATGCTAGTATGTTTATTGAGGGATTCTTAGCAGGGATTATTAACGGAATATAAGAAATCGTCTCTTCATTTTTTACTAAAAAAAACTAAAAATCGATTTTTAAATAAAATATTTAAGAGCCGATTTTTAGCTTTTTTAGTTAAAAATTAAGAAATGGTATCTTATATTCCGTTAAAAAATTCCCACTAAAAATCCCCAATAAACATGCTCAAGAACAAGAAACCAACCAGTAACTGATTTCTGCTATACTTTAATGCGACAGGTGCCTTGGGTTGCAACTTGCAAAACATTTTACAGAATTGCATTTAATTTTTCGACATTTATAAATATAAATTTCCCCAAAACAGAGCCAATTTATTTATAGTCGTTACAATTAAATAAGAAATTCTGCTGGTCCCTTCCTGAAAAACGTCATGTGTAACGAAGACAATTTTTCTTTGAATTTTCAAGATGTGTACTTTTGTAATAGAAGTATCTTTTGGTCAGTGACATTGCTAATTAATTGATGCTGGGGTTTTTTTTGTACTGGCTTTAATTGATGCTGTGTTGAAATATGCATTAATGAACAGAGCTTCTCGGGATTTCGCCGAGCTCGCCAGACGCAGCAGTATTCACAAGCAATGCCACAACAATGACACCGGAGGCGCCGGCAGGGAAGTCTCCGGCAACTCCAGCGACGTCTGCGGAGAAAGGAGGATCAGCTTCCATAAAAGATGGTCACCTCGTTGTGGCTCTAGCCATCGCTTTGATTACCGTCTCCTTCGTCTCGACCTTGCCTAGGATGGCTTTGGCATAGACGGTAGCTAAGCACGTGAGGTTTTGCTGAGGCACATGTGACACTAGGGATGTAATTTTTCTTTCTTTATTATGTTGTGGTGCTTTTGTTTCAAACTTTCAAGACTTTCTTTTCAAGTATGTTTCGTGGTTCGAACCATTTGTTGTAATGAGTGAACTTTCCCACGTAATCGGATCTCTTTCCGCAAAACCCACTGTTATGTTCTATATATTTGAGTTTTCACATGCGGTCGAGCAACATTTTTACAAAGTAAAAACCTTTCTTTTTTTTTTTGCTAAGAAAACAAAATAGAAAATTTTCTACAAAATGAACAGTATAAAATCACAATTCAATCACCTTTTCCAAGGTCCAATGCAGGCGTAAGTCAGGTGATATACGCACAGGAGAAACTTCAACAAAGCTCGGAGTATCACTGCATTTTCATAGACTGAGAGAAACGACGAATAATAGCTAAGAAGCACTAAAATCGACAATTTTGGTCACACTAGAATAATAGCTAAGAAGCACTAAAATCCACAATTTTTGATCACACGACAAACATGGCGAAGCAGATTTAAAACGGGTGGTACAGTTTTTCATGGCATGTGGCAATCATTCATTGTGTAAACAAAAGAAAGATAACAGTACATAATGGCTCGCATAAGTAGGTGGACTTCAGACTTGAAAGCAAGAATAAGGAGCTCTCTGGTGACACAATTTGGTCTAAGCTCACAACAAGCAGAAGATTCTTTTTAGCAAAAAAAAAAAAACAAGCAGAAGATTTGTTGTAACCCTGAGTTACAGTTAAATGTTAAGAGAACTAGCAAAAAGTATCATACTCATAGAAACCTAACCTACAAATGTGAAATGATTATGTGCTAAAACAGCAGGAGCTTGCAGAAAATCATTAATACCAGCAGAACCACCCAAAGTGAGAAAGCTATTCGTGTCCTGTAAAATACTATCTGGACACAGTGTCATATTGGAGTTAGCTTACAAAAATAAGACGAGTAATGCCATTACTAAATCTTTTTTTTATGGAACAACCGTTACTTAAATCAAATTACCTGATTTTGGAGAACACTCTTGTCAGTTGCTAGCCCCTCTACCATGTTTAAGGCCTTATCTGACTGAGCCAAATGATTCAAAGGAACCGTCGGCAGTCACACACAATCACCATCAAGTAAAAGCTATAAAATTCCATTGCATATATACATTGTCAATATAAATTTCATGTTTTTGAATTCAAATCAATCCCTTACATATGATTAAATAGAATTCCAGTACATGTCAAAATTATATATTTTCAGTTTATATATTGACAAATAAGACATATATTACCAGAGATATATATTTTCATTTTTTATAGCATAATACATGTGAGTTTATATTTTGTTTCTGTTTTTGCATTTAATTAAAAATTAAAGAGTATTTTGTTTTTAACTGCAAATATTGTGTTCACATTAAAATGAGATTTATATTTTTCATTTTTAACATGTCATAATAGTTTGTTGTTCAAAAAACATGTAATAGTTTAAGCTAATGTTGTCATTCACATCAAAAATGATACTCCTACAAAATATAGTGAAATATAAACTTGACAAGAAAATAAAACAGAGAAAGAAAAAGAAAAAAAAAAATCAGCGTCGTTGCAACGCGAAGTTGAGCGGTATTATTCTCTGAATAAATACTAACACAAAAACCCTTTCCGTCTCTCTATAGTCTCCACCAACACTCGCTTCTATCTCTCTCTAATGGCGGCGGCGCAGATGGATCCCGATGCAGTGGCGAAGGCCTTCGTGGAGCATTACTACTCGACCTTCGACAACAACCGTGTAGGTCTGGGAGGTCTCTACCAGGAAGCTTCAATGCTCACCTTCGAAGGTCAGAAGATCCAAGGAGTCCAGAGCATCGTCGCCAAGCTCACCTCTCTCCCTTTCCAGCAGTGCAAACACAACATCTCCACCGTCGATTGCCAGCCTTCTGGCCCCGCCTCCGGTATGCTCGTTTTCGTCTCCGGCAACCTCCAGCTCGCCGGCGAGGAGCACGCTCTCAAGTTCAGCCAGGTCTCTCTCTCTATCTCTCTCTTTATTTGAATAGTTAGATCGCTAGGGGTTTAGATCCGTAAGCCTGGGTATTAGCATGTGATAGATCTGCTTGTTTCAGTCATTTGAGTTATTGTCAAGTTTCTTTAGTTCAAGACACCTCCTATGTATCAAGACTTGTGTTTGGTTTTGGTATCTTTGATCGATCTTGTCTGTTTGTTATCTTTGGTCTTGTTGTTATAACACAGCCTTTTTTTTCTTTTTGGGGTGTGATGCAGATGTTTCACTTGATGCCGACGCCACAAGGAAGCTTTTACGTGTTTAATGATATATTCAGGTTGAACTACGCCTGAAGAGGAATCTCGGATTGTTTTAGCATACATCAATGTTGCATTCCTACTTTATACTATTCTAGCAATGATATTTATCTTGAGAACAGAGCAAAATCGTCTCGTTTGTATTTGGGTTTTGTTCATTTGTCATTTACAAATCTAATGACTCCATGAGACAATTTGAAAGGGTTTCCAATATGCTTTTTCATCTGAATATTTTTGATTTATTGGTTTATGTGATTTTGCTGTACGGAGAGCTCTGGCCACATCTCTAGGTCCAAGCTTATTTATTAGCCTATCAAAGTGTTTCTCTTTCTTTTTAGTCACCAGTTCTGGTTTAAATGAAAGCATGTTACTATTTTAGCTGAGAGGCAGCATTGGCTTTAGCTAAAAGCAGCTTGTGGTGATGTGTCGTTGAGTGTTTTTGTCTACCGGCCGTGCCTTGCACACGATGTGACCTCAACGAAATCCTTGTTCTATCATCTCGATCACTTTCTCCTTTTCTATTTTCAAAACGTTTCAATTTACTACCAGCCTCAATCACCACAAACAAAAAAAGGGACTCTTTGTCATACTCTTCAGTGAAATCAATGTTGATCCAAGCTCGAGCCTCGCTAAACTCGCGTTTGTCCGAGTTTTGAGCCCCCTGGCTGGCTCTACCCGTAGCCCCCCACTTCTCACTCTTTTTCTCGCTCAGATAATCGGATCTGTCTTCGGCGTTGTTAAGGCCTGAAAGCTTGTCCTGTGTGGGGTTAACTATTCCTCCAGTGAGTCTCTTTAAAAAATCCCATATCTTATTCTTTCCCTCGATCCGATTCTTGATTGGCTAGAGACTAATGATTCTGTGGGGGAAAAAATGAAACAGAATGATTCCTGGAGTTCAAACGTGTACATAGATGCTGAGAATCAAAAGGTGTGTTGTGTTTTAATCTGACGTTTGTTCGTGTAATAACCAATTTCTTCTGCTTGTGTTATTTAAGAGGAAACAATGAAGAAGAAAAAAAAGCCGGACAAGTCCATCCTAATGCTTTCCTCCTATTAGCTTTTGAGATTTTCCTGTTATATAAATGCATTAGTAAGGAACAAGCTATTATGTGGCAGAGAAGCAGTATAAATGTCTTGAACCCATGTTTTTTTATTTGTAGCATTGAGACATGAGTCTGGTGAAGCTAAAGTTTCATTACAAGTCCTCAGGAATAGAAAAAGTTTTATTTCCACTTCTCTTAGGCTCTTAGCTTCGCATTGGATCTCAGGTTCTGCATTATATGTACTATTTAGATTAACTAGGCGATAAAGAGTGATTTTTTATTTTTTATTATCCTTACTGTTCCCAGGTACCAAATCCCAGCTTTTGATTTTTCTGTACAAAGAGTTACCTCAATCTCTGTGGACGTCCATAAATATGGTTTGGCTCCTAAAGGAAGCAGTACAGTTCTCTACAGAAAATCATGAGATCAGAAAGGTGAATTGCTTGCTACTTAGTTTCCACTCTTATGCAATTTCTCCAGGCTCATTACCAACTCATGTGCTTGTTGTGTCACTACGATTTATCTACAAAAATTATCTTTTACTTTTGTTTCCTTGTTATCCTTCCTCTTGGAGTCGTTGATACCGTCCTCTATTGTAGTTTTCATATGATATCTCTTGTATATTCTGTTCAGTACTGTGCGAAGTGCAGTTAGGTATGTATATCGATTCGTCTATGATCTTAAAGTGATCTGGATTTTCTGCTTGTAAAGTATCTATACAAAATAGCACCAATTTGTCGCTGGTGAGCATGTTTTGCTAGTTCAATCTTCAATATGAGAGAAAATGAAATAAACAATAAAACTATGCAAATCCTAACCTCTGTATTGAAACTACTTTATGCAGTAAGTGAATGGTCTGGTCCTTTGGTTGCTGGTGCTTTGGCTGCAATGATGTCTCTTGGCGAAGAAGGTTTTCACAATATTATCTTCATCTTTCTCAGGCTTCTCGGCGAACACTGTTGGAGCTTTCAACTGGTTGAATCTGTTGTTCCACAGGATACCTACAGAACACAAGCAAGATAATGGAAGGCATCCAAGAGACTAGAGGAAGGGTTTGTATAGTTACTTTTGATCTTTCTATAAATCTTTTTTCAAACTGGGATGATCCTCATCATTTAGATTCTGCAGAGTAAGAGGAATCAGTGAACTGTTTGTCGTTGCAAAGCCAGATATGACAATCGTGGCGTTTGGTTCTAAAGCATTAGGATATCTTTGAAGTTAATGACATCATGTCCTCCAAAGGCTGGCATTTGAATGCACTACAGAGACCCAACAGGTATGTCCGCTAGTGAAAACTGGTTTGATTGCTTGTTTCTTTTCTTCAATTGATCTCTGGTTATTTAGACATGGTTTTTTTTTTGGTCAGGTGAAAGCAAACCTAGGACCCATCAAAGGAGGCTTGGCTCCAATCTATGGAGCAGTAGGGAAGATGCCAGACCGAGGCACGGTGAACGAGCTTCTGGTTAGTCTTATTGGACAGTCGATATCAAATTTCTTTTAAAGGTTGATGCATCATCAAGTGTGGAACTAAGCTTTGTACATTCACAACCTCATTGTTTCAGTATCCTTGCTAATATTTCATAACAATCTCCATAATAAACAACTTAGTTCGTTACATTACACATTCAGAAGAAATAAAAAGATGATCAATCAGATTTGGGGTCTGATGTTCTTGCTCTTGGAACTTCAACTGGTTTGTCTTCTTGGTTTTTAGCAAGGATCTCGTCTCTTTCTCTGAAGTAACGGTCAAAAGCACGAGGTAGGAATCTAGGGATCAAGAAACAGAGTAGATTCACTCCAAAATACACTAAGTTCGCTATTGCTAAATACCGTCCAAACCAGAACCACGCAGCCACCTACAAAAACAAACACGCTTTCAGACGACTCAGAAAGGTAGAAGACTTGTATTCTAAGTAAGAAGGGGGTATATTAGCCAATTACATTAGGTGTAGCATTGACTGGTAAAGATTTGTTGAACCAAACATCTTTAGACCAATCAATGATCACAAAGATTCTCCACACCGTGTAGAGAAGTGGCACCAGAGCTCTTACAGGCGGCGAGAACAGAGATAGGCCACTTATTACATTCTCTGTCAGGATCTGACATGACAGCAGAAACAAGTGTGGTGTTGCTGATCTTACCGCCTGATCGTCTCCTCTTGCAAAACCACCTAACACGTAAGCTAGAGGCAAGAACAGACCAATCGTCGTGCCCGAAATCACATAAACCCTTGCAATATCCGCAAAAAATATTATTTAAGACTAAACCTCCAAAATAGCACATCTTAAAAATTTATTAAAAATTTGCATTATTAGAGAGTAAAATTAATTCAAACCTCACATCTTTACTCTAATCTCCATCCACTAAATACTAAACTCTTAAATTCCAATAACTCTAGATTCCAATTATCCAATAAGTAAATCCTAAATCTCCTAAATCGTAAATATCATTAAATAAAAATAATTTTTCTTTTTAAATTTCAAATAAATACTATTTTAGGTAATTTTCTGCTATTTCAAGGTATTTCTAGTGATGGATATGGAACCTGAAGAGTTTGCTGCCGTGAAAGACTTCAGGTGCAGCGGTGGAAACTCTGTGAGAAGGGAAAGCAAAACGCGAGAGGGCGATTATATAGACAGACGCAAACGCTGGAAACAGCATGTCGAGTAGCGGTACGAGGCCGCTCGCTGAGAAGACTAGTATGAAGGCGACTAGCTGTAGCTCTATTACCCTCAATGATCCCATCAAGCCGCCTCCTCCACCTCCGGCTGCCGACATCCCAGACCACCGTCTCTTTTCACTTGATGACGATGTTTTGTCCCTATCGGTTCTTGGACCCACCGCAAGAGATACGCCTGACATGATTCTGTTGTTTTATTGTTTGTTTAGTTTGATGTGATGATGGTTTAAAACGGATAAGTACTTTCAACTGATGTTATCTGCAGGAACATTGATTTATGAAGAGAGGAACTCGTGTTGACGTAGTTCCACGTGAAGGTTGGTGTGATCTGCACGTGTCAAAGTGAAGTCGTGAGTGTTCATTGCCTTCCTTTCAACGTGTCATGTCATAATGGTGCAATCTTATTAAATTATTGAAAACTGAATTAAGTTCGATTAGATGGCGATGAGCAGCTTAAGATCGATCGAGGGTTATGTTTAGTCGTCGTTTTGGTATTTCTTTGTTATCTTTATTTTCATTATTTTTAATCATTATTAGATTTTAATCAGCGTATTAAAAGTTATGATTGATTTTCTTGTCAATTCCAATCAACAATTATTACAAAACATTTTGAATAGTATTTACAAGATGTTAGAGCATGTGCAACTCGGAGCACATAGACCTAATTCTTCAAAAAAAATTAAAATATTTACTTTTTTTGATTCTCGTGCCGGATTGAAACCGAAAAATCCTAAATTAAGGATTGATCTCAACTGGATTTTGTTACTGTGTTGCGAGTTCCACGACACGTGACGGTTCACAATTTGTTCTATTTTTCTAATTAGACGAGAAAAGAAAAAACTAATAAAAAATAAAAAAGAACATTGGAAATTGAACCAATACAGACTCACCATTGCACATACTCTTAATATTCTTCAAATGCTCTTTACTCAATGTTCTCATATAATTTTTAGTAGAACATATGCATTTAGAATGTATAAAAATTTTAAATAGTTATATATAATTAATTTTTTATTTAATAATATAAAAATTATGTTTATAATAAATATATTTTAAAAATAAAATTGATATTAAATATTTTTAACTTTTTAAAAGAAAGATATTTCACATTTAAAATATAATATATTTTATATAATTACACATATCATTCATTATTTACAATAAAAACATAACATAACATAATATATATTTATATATCATATATTATAAAATAACCATATCTATACTATTTAGAAATTAAAAAGCATATATTAACTTTATAATAATATTATGTATGAATCATTTACTGCTCTACTAATTAATAAATAATGATAATTTTTATATAAATTATATGATTTATTTATTTTATTTAATAATATTCAAGATTATTTTATTTCCAAAAATAAATTTATATTTTAAATAAATTTTCATTTATTTTTTTAAAAAGAATATTTCACATTTAAAATTTAATTTAATTTATGTTATTAATTAAGATTCATTATTTTAGTAACAAATTTAATATATATTATTTTAAAATAAATATATTATATACTAACCTTTATAACAATTTTAAGATTGTATATTACTATTGCTCTACCAATCATCTTCTTAAAGTTTTTAATGAGAATATACATCTTCTAAAGCATATTACTTCTACAGCATACTGGTACAATTTTTCTATCGGCTGTGCCAATCAAGACCCAAGTGAGGAGAATGATCTCTATCGCTATGTTTACTTTATGTAACTTCTATGTATTATAATGAGCTATGTAATTATTTTTAGGGAAAATTGTTAAAACGAAACAAAAATTCAACATAGTTGTTTTCTGGTATAACTTATTTCTTATCCACTTTTCTTTTTGTTTTTATCATTTTAATTCTAAAATTTAATGTAATAAATAGTTTTATTACACAAACTGGTATTTTTTGGTTAAAAAACTTGATAAACTAAATTTTAAATTACGCTGTACTAAAAGTAGATTTCATCTCCTACGGAAAATAAGTTAGTAGAAAATGAATTCTAAATTAAACAAATTCGGCTACTTATTTTAGAATAAACAATTTACTTTTAGTTAAAATTCTAAATATGGGAAATAGAAATTCTACTACTGGTAAGGATAACTACTTTTATGTCGAATGCAGTTTTTTATTTTTATTACGTATTCTAACACTTCCGGAATGCGAAATTTAGATATTACTCAAACATGTACATGAAGTAGAATCTGCTTATGAGATTTCTGTTTTGATTCTACGTAGTGTAGAAAGTGTATTATACGGATAAAAAACCTGAATGTTGCGAAAATAAAAGTTCGGTTAGAAAAATATTCTAAAATTTATTTGGAATATTTTAACTTCCTAAAACGTGTTTTGATCGATTTCTTCTCAAAACATAAAAAACGATTTTGCCTTGTCAAAAACGTTTTTTTTTCTTTCTTTCTGTTAAAATTTTTAAAACGTTTTTTTTCTTTTTTATTAAATTTTTAAAAAATTTTAAACTTTTAGTTTTAATTTTTTTAATACGTTTGTAAAATTTTTTTAATAAAACTTTGTTAAGCATTTTTAATCATGATAAAACTTTGTAAAACTTTTTTTTTTAAATCAATAAAAATAAACTTTATAAAACTAAAATAAAACTTTATAAAAAGTTTTTAATAAAAAACAATAAATAAACTTTAGAAAAAACGGTTTACAAAGATTTTTTTTATAGTTATATTAAACTTTTAATAAAAATAAAACTTAAAATTTTAACGTTTTTAAAATGGTTTTTTTCCTTTTTATGAAACTTATAAAATTCAATATAAATTTTAAATTGTGTTTAATTTGATTTAATCAAAAGTTAGTTTTGAGATTATGGAAAAAAATATACTAAAGAGACAATTTAAAGATGATATTATACCAAAGGGATAACCATGTTGCTTTGTTGTTCTCTTTTGAAAACATTCCCTTTTTTATTGTATACGATATCTCTTCTATGTTCTTTTTCTTAGATACTAGTATATTTTATTATATAAAGTTTGGTTCTTCATAGTTACTAATTAACATGATTGTGACATGTGTCAATTTTTTTAAAGATTATAATATGTGTCAAAAATATGATACAATTCTTTTTAAGGATTTAAAAGAGATCAATAAATAGGAAACTTCTCATTACAAAAATAGTTTTTTAAAGTTTAATTTATGATTTAGTATTTTTTTAGTAAAGGAAAATTTACAGAATTACCATTTTTATATTATATATTGTTAAAAATATTTTATAGTAATTTTATTTTTATTGCAATATGTGTCAATAAAGTTTTAAGATTATGACATGTGTCAAAATATGATACAATTCTTTTTTTTAGGATTTAAAAGAGATTAAGAAAAAGGAAAATTCTCATTACAAAAATAAACTTTTGAATTTCTATTTTAGGATTTAGTATTTTTAGAAAAGAAAAGTTACAAAATTATCATTTTTAATATTTTACATTATATATTTTAAATATATCTGAGAGTAATTCGCATTTAAAAAAAATTCTAAACAAGAAAATAATTGTAAAAATCTATTTTAAAGTAATTATTTCGTTTTTAATATTTTTGTAAAAAAAAATGACATGTGTAATAAAAATACAATTCTCTTTTCTTTATGATTTAAAACAGGTTTAGAAAAGAAAAGTTTTCATTATAAAATAGTCTTTTATGGTTTTTTTTAGGATTTAATAAAAAATTACTATTGTATTTTTTTTTAAAAAGTTTCCTCTATAACACACTTAATATGAAACAGAGGGAGTATTAAAGAATAAAAAGCTAGCCAGCCGCTTGGGTAAAGTAATAGAGAGATTTCCATGGCGGTGACAAAGCTTGCGAGATTAAGCAAGCGGGATGAATTTTGGATGAAAGTGGCAGAATGTGGTGTAAGTCTTTAATCTTATTTGGTTTGGTTTGTATTGGATCGATCCACAGAACATATATAAACCCTAATCTTCGTCTGGCTAAAGTGTGTGTTTGTGTGTGTGTTTAGGGATTTGATATTGAACACTTGATGGAAAAAAAACCACCCTCTTGTAATATCATAGCTCGGAAGTTTACAAAAGATCTTTGCCCCCGAAACAACATCATCGTATATGCTAAGTTAGGGATCCATAAGTACAATATGACACAGGTAAAGAAAAAAACAAATACAATCCTTTTTATTGTTTTTTGATCTTTGAATAATTTTATTTAATTTGTATTGTTAAAATCATTGCAGTACTTTATTTTAATATATTTTTCATACTCTATAGAAGTCTCTCTAACACCTCTAACCCTTTTCAAATTCTCAGGGTACTAACTTGCAGCTGAGTTCCATAGAGAAATACAATGTGCGACCAAAAGTAGCTTATACCACTTACTATGTAACAGCGGTTGCAAAAGATCCAGCTGCTGGTGGTTCGCTTATAACTTTTCAGACGAGTTCTTATATACAAGGCTTTGATGTCAAGAGCTTGACTTGTTTTATTGCTAGACCTAAGCCCGAACCACATGGTAAAAGTGCTGTTTTGCTCATTATTGTTTATCTTTTGTAATTTAATTAATTAATAATACATATATATATATATATATATATATATATATTCGTAATTTTTCCTGCTTAATGTTATGCGAGTTATCTCTTGTGTGTAGAGGACCAAGCTTGCAACCGATCTACCGAATGTGGACCTATAGACAGAGGTAGTTTGCCTGAATGGCCGGCAGATAATGCTTTCGATGATAAAACGCGATATTACGTGGTAACTAAGCTCACTGTTTTTGTGTTTTTGTATTCTCACACACTAGTCTCATGTGTTTTCTTTGGCAGGTGAAAAAATCAGAGCTTCGAAAAAATGACTGGATTCGTCTATACTTGGAGCTTGCATTCCTCAATGCAAATTTAAGCCTTCCAAATGTATTAACTTTGTCTTTGTTTACTCTCCACGAGCGCTGTTAATAATAACACACAGCTTTCTTCTTCTGCAGATTAATCTGTCAAAGCTGGTCATAATGAAAGTAGCGGTGGAGAGTAGAGAAAACATAGATTCTCCAAAGGAGAGACTCAATGCCAGATATGCAACCTTCTACATAAAGTACAAGTACTGCCCAAATAAAAGTCGCCGCGCTTGTAAGGTTGATGGTTGCAGGGCTACACGTGAACGCATAGCTATAGTAAGAAGAAGCCTGGACAAGATCTCAGGACTCCTCACTCTCTCGTTCCATGGTCATTGGAAACACACTTTTCTTTAGAGTATCTTTCCTATGGCATAATAGACCAGATCCATTTCAATAAGTCGATCCAATGTAATAAAATTATTAGCGCGCTTAAACGGTCGTTCGGATCTTAATAACTAAGGTTTTCTATAATTACTTCAAATATTTGGATATTTTGTCTTATAATTCAATAACCAGGTAGTAACCCGCGTCCATGCGCAGAGTGAAATAACTGATTAGATTATTTAATTTAAGTTGTAATGAAAAATATATCGTATACTTCTTTTCAAGAGATGAGCATTCAAATATCTGTTCGGATTTAGTTGATCTATTGAGATTTTGATTTTTTGAGTTAGAATTTAAATATGATTCTGATATTTATGATTTTTGGTTTGAATGTGGTCTGGATTTGGTTCGAAGCATTACATGTTCAGTTCAGGTTTGAGTTTGGGTACCTATTTTAATCATGTAATTGTTTTTTAAAAAAAAATCTAAATATACTTGCAATTCAGATATTTACAATTTTTGGTTTGAATGTGGTCTGGATTTGGTTAGAAACATTGCATGTTCAGTTCATGTTTGAATTTGGGTAACTATTTTAATTATGTAATCTAAAAAAAAAACTAAATATACTTGTGATTCGGATATTTACAATTTTTTATCATCGTTGTTACATCTCATGATGCTAACATAATCTTTTTTAATTATGAGATTGTTGTCGTACATGAGTATGTGTGAATATGATGAATATGTGTTTGTACATATAAGACAAATATATAATTAACTCAACATATATTGTTTTCATAAAAACCGAGTTATGTGTATAAAAATCTTAAAGAAAAACTAATTAAATAGTAATTAATTTTTCTTTTCTAAAATTCCAAATAAAATAAAAATATAAAAGTAATTTTATTTTCTTATAACTAACTAACTTTTATTTTTGATAATTTTGTGTTAAAAAATTATAAACCAAAAATAACTTCAAATATTTCACTTGATATCACTGTAACATGTGTCAATTATAAAAATTAGATTGTGAATGTATCAATAAAAATATGTCGTTACTTTAAAATGTAAAATATTAGTGATATTGAAAAAACAAATTTGAAAATGGCAAAATAGTTAATATTAACTTGAAATAGTTATTTCATAGTAATTTTATTTTTCTAAATCCTAGACAAAATATAAGTGTAAAATATTATGTAATATTAATTTATTTTTCTAAAACCCTAAAACACCGTAAAAGAATATTTTGATAGTTGTTTTCCTTTTTTCTTAAAACAAAGTCTTAAACAAAAGAGTTGTATCATATTTTTAAGTCATAACCAAAAAAAGAACTGTAAAAACTTATTTGATAAAAAATTTAATAGAGAATTTGATGATGAACATGATACTAAAAAGTTATTTAATTAACAAAAGATGTGTAAAATTAGTATTAATAGAAATTGTAAAAAGAGTAATTTTAATATTATTTATTAATAACTAGAAATAATTATTTTATAGCAATTTATTTATTTCTAATTTTTAAGAGAAGATAATTGTATAAGGTTATATAAGAGAAATTTTCTATTTCAAAAATCCTAATAAAAAATGTAAAGGAGTATTTAGTAGTGTTTTTTTATTTTTGTTGTAAATAAAAAGGACATATATATATATATAATAGAATATTTTCCTTTTTTAAAAAAAAATCTAGCAAAAAAAATTTAAAAAACTTATTTAAGAAAACATTAAATTAGTATATAAGAAAATGTCTAATGTTATCATTGACTTGATTGACGTTATTTGACTTTTCAATTTTTAAATTTTTTTTTTTACTTTTCATTCAATTTCTTATTTTGGGTTGGGTTCAATTCAAACATTTAGGTATAATATTTTTCTAATCCAACTAGAAAGTTGATAATAATTCATTTATGTACCATGATTATAAAATACAAATTTTAACTTGAATTTATGTATGAAATTTATTTTTAATTTATAAAATAAATTTCCTATAACATATTCAAATCAACCATAAAACTATAATAAATGATTATTATTTTATGTTCTTTATTAAATTAAAACATCAAGCAAAACCGTTGCAACGCAACAGGCTCATATCTAATATATTCAATAATAGTTAGGTGTAATAGATAAGAATAATATTTAGGTGGTATAATTTGTTGTAGTCGGCACAAAACACACATACATAAACCCTAGCAAGTGATCTCCAAGTAATATCGCCTTTCCAATTTAACCATGATGAGAATTCTTGTACGACACGCAAAGCTTTACAGGAGTCGCACCTTCCTCCAAACCCTATCGTCCTCCGCGAATCAAACTCTGCAGCATCGTCTAACAGAGGCTCTTGATCAGAAAGCGCGAATCATTCCGGTGCTACAGCAGTGGCGGCAACAGGGGAATCACATCAACCCTTCTCACGTGAGAGTCATCATCGAAAAGCTTCGTGATTCCGACCAATCTCTCCAAGCCCTTCAGGTTTCATTCTTTATGCTCTGCTCAGCTTTACGTTGAACGTTCATTGATGATGATGTCATTAGGTGTCAAAGTGGATGTTAGATAATGTTGTCGGGTTAGAAGAAGCAGAGAAGTTCTTCGAAAGTATACCACATAGCGCGAGAGACGGTTCTGTCTACACTAGTCTGTTAGCCTTGTACGCACGATCACGATCGGACAAGACTCTGCGTAAAGCCGAAGCCACGTTCGAGGAAATGAGGGGGTTACGTCTTCTCACGAGTCCTTCTCCTTACAACGCAATGATCTCTCTTTACGGTGCCCTAAATAATCGAGATAAAGTCGATGAGCTTTTGCTTGAGATGCAAGGCAACAATGTTGGGCTCGACAGCGTCACTCTGAACCACGTGTCGAATCTATACGCGTCTTTTTCTGACGTGACGGGGATGGAGAAGCTCTTAACTGCGTGGGAAGAAAATAGTGGGAGCTGGAGAACTCTTGAGTGGCTGATCACTCTTGATATGGCAAAGGCTTGCCTCAAAGACGGTTCACAAGAAAAGGCGATAAAATTGCTCACTTTTAACGAGAAATTACTGGTTGACCCCAAGTCGTTTAAACAAGCTTACGAGCTTCTCACGAAGATGTATGGTGAAGCTGAAAAGAAAGAAGAGGTGCTACGTATATGGAACCTTTGCAATAAGACCGCAGAACAGTACTGTGATAGCAATGACTATCTGACTGTGATCCGTTCATTCTTAAAGCTAGACGCTATCGCTGAGGCGGAGGAGTTTTACAAAGTGTGGGAATCTTTGCCTCTTGAGTTTGATATACGGATCCCAACTATGTTAGCCTCTGGTTATCAAGAGAGAGGAATGGTTGATGAAGCTGAGAAACTTTTGAAAAATTCAATAAAGAACATAAGAATGAAGAGACCGATCAACCCGCTTTTGGACCAATGGGGGAGTAGAATGAGAGTGTCTGAACTCAAATGCCTCATCAAGAATCTCCATGACTCCAATCAGTTTTCTAAGCACTTCAGGTTAGTTGATTACAGACTCACCCTTCTACATATAACATTTTTTTAACTTGTTCACTATAATCGGTCGGGAAATTTTATCTGCATATAAATTTTTAGTAATCAAATAAATACTAACCATAGACACATGTGACAAAATACTATAAAATAGCATAGTATCTCATATGAAAAACTTTCATACTTTCATTTTTTGTATTATTCTTTTATTGGCGAAAGACTCATGGAGAGATTTTAATGTTGTAATGTCTATTTCAATTGTTAGGCTTCAGAATGGATGGATGAAAAAAGGGCTTCTAATATTTATTCTGAAGATTATGCAGCTCGGCTTCATATGGTTGAAGTTGTGTTGGGTTTGGAAGAAGCAGAGAAGTTCTTTAAAAACATCCCTGAGAACATGAAGGATTACACTGCCTACGCAACTCTCTTGAGCTCTTGCACAAAATCTGACAAACATTTGGGTAAGGCCAAGTCAACTTTTGAGAAGATGAGAGAGTTAGGTTTCCTCATGAGACCTTCACCGTTCAACTCGATGCTCTCTTTCCACAGTCAAAGAAATATGGTCGGGGAGTTTCTTCGTGAGATGGAAGAGAACAACGTGGCTCCCGATAGTCTCATGGTGAACAAAGTCTTGAGAATATATGCGGCTGAGTCAAACGTAGAAGCTATGGAAACGTTTATGAAAAAGTGGAGTGGAGAAGAAGGGATCAAACTAGGAAGAGAGACCATGGCTGCAGTGGCAAAGGCTTACTCTAAAGCAGGATCGAAAGTTGGTGAATTGATAAATTCATAAAGAAACAAATCGAAAGTTGGTGAATTGATAAATTTGATTGGAAAGAAGAGGAATGAGATGCACTTAAGGATGGTGAGGGATTTTATAGTCAAGGTCGTGACAGTTGTTGCCATTTGTGTGGCCATCTTTTGTTTCTTGTTCCTAGATTATATGACTAAGCCTCTGCCGAGATATCAATATTATTTTTAATATCTGATTAATTATTAATTATCTTATTACAATGCTACCTGATTCATTTTAACCGTGTTTAAACATTTTTATTTTGTATAACTGACGTTCTCGTTATTATTGTAGATACAAATGTAACGACGTTTGACATTTGTGACCAATTATATAATACAACATTTTTTCTATGGGTTGAATTCATTTGATTTAATGATAGTTTTATCTAAGCTGTACAAAACTTTGTACATTCTGCATTTACCTTAAGCACCACTTAAATAAAACAGAGGAAAAAATAAATATTACATAGATGATTTTACACTTAATGAGAATACATGTGTGACTATGCTACTCCTAATTGTTTTATAAGATCCATGTTCGATGGTACACTATACATCATGTTGAAGATCTATTTTTTTTTTTCATTTTCTCTATTATCTGTATAATTTGCATTTTTAGGTTTGAATCCTAGACCTTTTGATGTAGAAGCATTAATCAAACCACTAGATGAAAGAAACTTCCACGGGAGGATATTGTTTTGGCCGCGGATATTCTAGAGAAGCAACATCGGTTGAGGAACTCTACATTCGATTGAATGATATATCTTGTGATAATAAGAAGGGGATTACATGATCTATTATGTTGAAAGAATTTAATAGTTCACATCACGAAATTCTTAAATCTATATTATTAAAGTTGAAGTACAAATTAGAGTTGTTTGGATACATGTATTGTAGACTAATTGGAATCTGTTTGGAAACAAAGATAATTATTATCCTTTTAATAATTTCATTAATATAAAGCTTTAACCAAAATCGAAATCAATGCTAATCAAATGGTTCAATTAACCAAAGAATTAAAGTAACAGAATATTGCTTAATTCATGAAAAGATCTTATATAGACTTTTGAATAAGTTGGCTGACGGAAGGAATGCTAGATTTTCGTTGCAATCAATACAATATATTATTACCTTAATTTTCTAAACTAGACCTTCATTCCCACGTTTTTTTATTTCTGCAAGCTTTTTTTTTGTCAACTTTTATTCCTGCAAGCCAAATATCTCAAAATATATTGCTTCCCAATCTTCATTAAAACCATCAAATGTTTCCATAATTAGTTACCTAAATCAGAGCAAACAGATATGACAAACTTTCGATTACAATCCAAAATATTTTCAAAAGATATGATATCCCAAAAACATTTACAGTTGAGATATTCGTGGATTATAATTGGCATACAATGACTCCTTATAATCGATTATTCACCTCGGTATATATACCGACTCCAGAGGTACCTAACATCCATTTACAACTCACAAAAAAAAACATAACTAACGCAAGAAATATGGATTTTATCGATTTTAGTTTTAATCAGTGGAAAAATTACGTATCCAAAAATATAGTTCAAAGGTATGTTTTTGTGAATAAAATAATAACTTAAATTAAAATAATTAAATGTGCTATATTTATTGCCACTTAATTTTTCACTCTACATAATTATTTTACTTTATAAAAAAACTCTTTCTATTTCACTTAATTTAGCCAAACACATAGAAATAGTTTTTTATTAATTTATAAAATCAGTTAGACATAAACATTATCTATCCATTTTAGTAAATGTTGTTTTTCGGGTATTTTTTTATTTTTTATTTGAAACCAAGTCCTACTCGAATATTATAAACTTATGTGTGGATTTTGAGTTGGGTCATTCTGGATCTAGATGAATTTGGTTGTGATGTATAGGAACCTAAAAATATCTAAATAACCAATGTATCTAAAACGGATTCGGATATTTGTAAAACAAAATAGCCATATGACCTGATTCGGTCCATGTCTTATGAATATCGTTAGTTATATTATGATACATCTAAAATATATAACAGTAATCAAAATAAATATCGATGTATAAAAAAACTCTTTCCATTTCACTTAATTTAGTCAAACACATATAAAGTGTTTTCTTATTAATTTATAAAATCAATTAGACATGAACATTATTTGTCCATTTAAGTACATGTTGTTCCTTTTAGGTATCATTTTTTTTTGTTTTGAAACCAAGTTCCGCTTGAATATTATAAACTTATGTGTTGATTTTGAGTTGGATCATTCTGGATCTGGATGAATTCGGTTCTGATGTATAGGAATCTAAAAATATCTAAATAACCAATGTATCTAAAACGGATTCAGATATTTGTGAAAAAAGCCATATATCCTGATTCGGTCCAAGTCTTTTGAATATCATTAGTTATATTATGATACATCTAAAATATATAACACGAATTATGAAAAATAAATATCGATGTATGAAAATATATTTCAGGGGCCAGTTTAACAAAATATTAGTTGGTTCCGTTGAAATAAATATATTTAAAAAATTTATATGAACTAAAAAAAAATCAATATAAAAGTACTGTATATTTGGATTCAAAATCATTTCTTTTAACAACAAACCACACAAATATGTTGATTTGAATACAAATTTAAATTACAATGTAAATATTTAATTAATATAGAAATTTGTCACATTGATTAAACAGAATATCAATGTAAAAATATTTTACAATTGCGTTCTAAAATCATTTATTTTAACAACAAGCCAAATAAATATGTTGATTGGAGATGGAATAAAACAAAACTAGAGAGACACATAGTTTACCAGATACACTCTAAGTGTCAAATTTATTATAATTTTTTTTTACTAAGATAAATACATTCAATAATTACAAACAGATAATATATTTTATAAAAGTGAAAAATAATACCCGCGCTTCGAAAACGCGGATCAAAATCTAGTTTGTATTAAAAACAAAGCATTGTACTTATTCTTTCAACTCATTATACGAGTAAATAAAAACTTAGATCACATGATTTGTTCGCCCTTTGTTTTAAAGGTGAAGAATATTTGGAGTGATGATGACATGGAGAATGAAGTTTAAATTTATTTTTTGTATTGATTTTAGATTTGAATTATTAAATTATTTTATAATTTTTATTACATTTATAGTTTGATATTTTTATGTATTTAAAATATTTTGGTTATTAAAACATTTTATTTAATATGATTTTAGTAAATAATATATCATTACATTAAATTTGGTTGAATCAAATTGAATCCACTTAAACCATATTAACCTGTAACCCAATTTTTTCCTGTTATCGGTCTGGTTTTAGAAACATTGCCATTCTTTTAAATAGGTGTGAAGCCCATATCCAATATTTTGGGTGCTAAAGTTCCGTTGGATTCAAAGCAATGGTAACATCTAGATGAGAATGAGTTTCTAACTTTTGGAGAGTTCATTTTTTTATTCTTTTGAGAAAATGCTTCAAAGTTGTTGATCAGTTAATGCCTTCTTGTAGAAAATGAATTGTTCAGACTCTAAAGATGTAAAGCGTATATTGACAAAACCAACAAAGAGTAATGAAGTTGTTGACTATTTTATTCAGACCTCTATATTGGATCATTGGATGCATGGGTCAGGGTCACACAACATAGATAATATGTTTTCTGGGATTTGAATCCAAATGTTGCGTATTGGTGCATTAAAAAAATCTAAAAGTTACTGGACAAGATGTAGAACACGATTGTTGGCAATATGGCAAAGTCATATATTAGAGTATATTACCAATATAAGTTAAACATTCGACGGTAATTAAGTAACCATTATCTTAACGATAAGATGACCAATGACTCTCTACTTGGTTTTCTACTCTCAATCCCAGCTACCACATCCACCACAACCACCACCACCACATCCGCCGCCACTGTCACCGACATTATCAGCACTGACACCACCACCACCATCATCAGCGCAGCTACCATCCCCACCACCGTTATCATCAGCGCGGCTACCATCCCCACCACCGTCATCATCAGCGCGGCTACCATCCCCACCACCGTCATCATCAGCGCGGCTACCATCCCACCACCGTCATCATCAGCGCGGCTACCATCCCCACCACCACGTACACTGCCACATCCGCCACCACATCCACCATAGTAATATCCCGGGTGGTAAGAGCTTCGTCCACCACTTCCTTTACATCGACACGCCCGCATTCTCTGTCCTTGCTTAGCATTCTGATTGACACGCCTATAGAGGCGGGACTCGTCTCGTTTAGCTCCGGCCTCCCTATACATCTCCATCAACACCTTGTTCGCTGCGTCTTTGGACTTTGCATCAACTACTAGTTCCGTTCTAAGCAACATCTCTATCGCTTCTCCACTCGAACCACATTTTAAATAAGCCTTCGCCATGCTTATTCCCGTTTGCCAAGCCAATACAAACGGCGGCGTTTCGTCTTCTATTCTTTTCAGAAACATCTCCATTGCCTCCACGTCAGGTACACTCGCGTAGGCCTTCAAAACGTTATTGTCCGTGAGAGTCTTGTCATGGACAACTCCGTTCTCCTCCATCTGCCTCAGAACCTCGTCGACCATGTTAGTTTCTCCAAGAAGGCCGTAGAGAGAGATCATCTTGTAGTAAGGGTTGGGTTTGGAGAGCAGATTCAGCTCCCTCATCTTCTGGTAAGTGGCTTCGGCTTCGTGTCGTGTTTTCTTGGATTTTGTGTAGAAGCTCAAGAGAGTGGTGTAAACAAAGTCGTCTTTCATGTTCTCGGGAATGCTTTTGAAGAAACTCTCTGCTTCACTCAACCCTGAATGAATCTCAATGAGATAAAGCCGAGATGCAACATCTTCAGTGCTTGGCTCAAAAACCCCTTGTTTAGTTATCCACTCTGAGACCTAAATACATCACCAAGAACAGATTTTGTAACAGGCCAGGAGCATAGTTAAATTAAGATTTGATGCTACAATTTTAGTTGTAAATTGTAGCAAAAAATAATTTAGGATTTTATGCTACAATTTTAGTTTTAAATTGTAGCAAAAAATAATTAAGATTTTTTATGCTACAAACTTAGTTTTAAATTGTAGCAAAAAATAATTAAAGATTTTAACTAGGACATTGTGAAAAATTTATATGAAGAAAAAGGACACGAAGGCATTATAACACGTTTTTTAAAAGTGTCTTAATACCACTTTGTTCTGTAAGAGTTAGAACCGGTAGAAGAGAGGAAGTGGAGTGAGACCTGGAGGGCGTGGTCGTAACGCTGAGACTCGCAGAGAGCTTTGATGACGGCTCTTAGATCGGTAGGGCTTATTTCATTGCCTTGTTTCAGCCATTCGTTCAGAACAGGTGTAACCTTAACTCTCCATAGGAACGGGAACCTGTTCTCCACGGCCATGACCCGGCTATGTAAAGTGTCACTCAGCTTCGCCGACGTTAGGGTACGCAAGAACTGAGTCGGCTGTGGTTTCCTGAACAAGAGGAATCGTCTTGAGTATCGTCCAAGGCTTTGCATCTTTCTTTAATCGTTTTGAGATGCGGCGTGAGAGAGAGAGGTAAGGCGAAAGGCTACGTGAGGCGGCGTATGCGGCGACAGAGTAAGGATTAAGCCCATTGGGTCCGGCGAGAGAAAAGAGCTCTCAAGTCGGTAAAATATGGGAGGTGTTTTTCTTCTTTTTTTAGAAAGGGCCTTCTATTGAAATAAAGAGAATGAAAATGAGTTCAGCCCATTGGGTTGTTACATTCAGCCTACAGACTTTTAATAGATACGGGCCTAGGCCCAATTTACATCCAAAATGAATCTGAACCCATTAGACAGAGCAGTAGAGAGACGACATGTGTGCTAGAAAGATGAAGACAGAAAATGCGTAGAAGATCCAGAGCGCGTGGGAAATTAGAGAACCAGGCTAAACAAGTAGGAGAGCATATCAGAAGAAGCGGCTGGGGTTTGAATAAATTAATGTTTTTGTTCCTGCGTCCTTTTCTATGAGACTATTTGGTAACATGTGTGAAGGTAACTTAATTAGACGCTAAAAATATTGGTTTTTTTCCTTTAGGAAGAACTGAAAAAGGGTTTATACGGTATCTAGCCAAATTTGAAAATAAAATTAGGACAATTATTTGGACATAATTAATAAACTAACATTTGTATCACATGTTAGTCAATTTTATTTGCAAATACCCTTTTAACAAAGGAAAAGAAATTACATCTACAAAGAAAAATATGGACAAGAATTAATGAGCACTATTCACCGTAGACAGGCTTTAAGACCACTTCCAATGGTGGATTTTAGTTGAGGTTCTAAAGAGAAAAAGGGAAAAAAATAAATCAAAAATTATATAATTAGATAGAAGTAGAACCTCTATCTAAATAAGAGTTTGTAGGATTGGTAAACACCCCATACGTGGTTCATGCGTATTGGTTGTTATTTCATTTTACACAAAAGGGAAAACAAAATTTCCCTTCTCTTTCTTCGATGGTGGTTTTTTTATTTTGGGGAAATCTGTTTATGATGTTGCCAAATCTTCAATCCGTGATGCATGATCCGCTTTTTCTGTTCAGAGCCTTAGTCCAGTTATTTTGATTGAGAGTTCATGTTTACAATATATTTTAAAAATGGTGCAAGTAAACTTGCCAGACCAAAGTGATTTGGTTGCTAAAGTTTCATTGGATTCAAAGTAGTGGCATTTACAATATAATCATCTACATGATAATGGGTTTTAATTTTTTAGAGAGCTCATTTCTCTATTCCTAAAAAAATGCTTCAAAGTTTTTTTTTTCTTCTCAGAAAGGTCTTAAAAATGCTTCAAAGCTGTTGATCAGCTAATTAATGTCTTCATGTAGAAAATCAATTGTTCAGGCTCTGTAGATGTAAGCGCAAGGCTGACCATGAGATTTTGGTAAAAGATTAAGTAAATATTTTCATTAAAAATTATTTTATAAATTTAGAAATCTATTTCAATATGATTTGAAGACAAATGCAAATGTTTCTTTGGCTTTGTCCATAACCATAAACCAGTCCTGTGTAAACGTATGAGAAAAAAACATTACAAACCCCAAAGGAGGAATGAAGTTGTTGACGACTTTCTAAAGACCTCTATATAGGACGCATGGGTCACACAATATAGATCATAAGTCTTCAGGGATTTGAAGCCAAATATTGCGTATAGGTTATTTAAAAACATTCTAGAATTGCTGGACACGATATAGACCACAATGTAGACAATATGGTCAAGCCATTTACAAATAGGTAAAACATTTGACGGTAGTTAAGCAACACCATTATTTAGACGAAAAGAAAACCAGTGACTCTCTCTACTTGGTTATTTACTCTCAACCCTAGCTACCACCACCAAATCCACCCCCAATGCCACCGTCAGTATCACCACCGACACCACCACCGTCATCATCAGCGTGGCTACCATCCCACCACCGTTGTCATCAGCGCGGCTACCATCCCCACTACCACAGCCACCGCCACATCCCCCATAGTAATATCCTGGGTGGTTAGAGCTTTGTCCACCTCTTCCTTTACTTCTATATGCTCTCATTCTCTGTCCCTGCTTAGCATTCTGATTGACACGCCTATAGAGGCGGACACATCTTGTTTAGCTCCGGCCTCCCCATACATCTCCATTAACACCTTGTTTGCTGCGTCTTTGGACTTTGCATCAACTACTAGTTCTGTTCTACGCAACATCTCTATTGCTTTAGCACTTGAACCACATTTCAAATAAGCCTTTGCCATGCTTATTCCCGTTTGCCAGGCCAATGCAAACGGTGGCGTTTCATCTTCTATTCTTTTCAGAAACTTCTCCATTGCCTCCACATCAGGGACACTCGCCTAAGCCTTCAAAACGTTATTGTCCGTGAGAACCTTGTGATGGACAACTCTGTTCTCCTCCATCTGCCTCAGAATCTCGTCGACCATATTTGTTTCTCCAAGAAGGCCGTAGAGAGAGATCATCTTGTAGTAAGGGTAAGGTTTGAAGAGAAGACCTTTCTCCCTCATCTTCTCGTAAGTGGCTTCGGCTTCGTGTCGTGTTTCCTTGGATTTGGTGTAGAAGCTTAAGAGAGTGGTGTAGACTGAGTCGTCTTTCATGTACTCAGGAATGCTTTTGAAGAACTTCTCTGCTTCGCTCAACCCTGAATGGATCTCAATAAGATAAAGCCGAGATGCAAAATCTTCAGTGCTTAGCTCGAACACCCCTCGTTTTATTATCCACTCTGACACCTAAATACATAACCAAGAACATATAAATATATTATTTCATGAGACTAAAGTGATTAAGATTTAGAGAGATTGAAGAAACAGAGACCTGGAGGGCGTGATCAAATCGCTGAGGCTCGCAGAGATCTTTGATGACGGCTCTCAGATCTGCAGGGTTTATTTCTTTGCGTTGTTTAAGCCATTCGTCAAGCACAGGTGTAACCTTAACCCTCCATAAGAACCTTTTCTCCACAGCCATGACTAGAAAATATAGAAGTAAAAAATATGATTCCTCTATATTTTACTCTGAAATAAATGAATTATTTTATAGAGGTATACATTGGAGCAAATACACATCTATAGTAGAAATCTCTATTTTAGAAAAAAATATAGAGATGCTCAAAGAAGAAGGAAGAGGACAAAGAAAACATTTGGTGAAATTTGTTGTAGGGGAAACTTAAATTTTTCGGTTTTTCCCGATTTTTCTTTTGTCAACATTGATATTATTAAGGCATAAAGCCCAATCAAGGCAAATCGAAAGTCTATTACAACCCAAAACTTATACAAATAGAGAACACAAAAGGATAATCACAATATTAAAAAAACACGTTGACAACACGTGTTAACTGTTGGATTGAACGACGTAGCAGCAAGAAGAATCTCGAAACAACTTCAGTCTTCTCACCGGCGGCCTAATTTCCGATCATCTGTCCGGCAATTTCTCGCTTTGGAAAAGACGCGGTAAACTCTACCGCTTCCTTCGAATCCACCCTGAATCCCCCATACAAAGTTCGCTGGTTCCTTTATTTTAACCTCCAAGTGTTCACTGATCCTTCAAATCTCGGGAAAGTCCGATGGATCTAAGAACAAATCATATATCAGGACGTTTCAAGGAAACCCCGATTTTTCTTAATCTGTCTCAGATCAACCAGACAAATCCAACGCCTACGATTCTTCAGCCAAAGAGAGCTTCTTCCTATCATATAGTATTAGAAGAAACAATTACGCCCCTTTGGATGAGATCTAGCATTCGGCAAACACCAGAAGACAAAACACCAGTTCCGGGATTGATTTATAATTAATTATTGCATGAGGGAGAAAACATCAACACAAATCAGAGATAAGAATAGTATCATGCACTGCTCTGATCGAAATCAGATTTGGTTTTTCCTGGTTAGTATTAAAATGTACGGCATTTATCAGTTAAATTTTGATACAAAAATTTTCTTTGAAACATTTGGTTTTTAAATTTTAATTATAATTAATTATTGTAACTCTGTTTCTCTCTCTCAAGGCGAAAAGCAAAACCCTTTCAATAACTCTGTTTCTTCTTCGACGAAACTGCCACATCCGGCGCAGTTCGTCGCCGACTGTTCTCCCGAACCTAAACAAAAGAGATTTAATCCCTTTTTTCATCTTAAACTTTAAAATTTTATTCATGGATTTCAAGATTTTGTCTGGTCCAAAAGATAGGGTCTCTGAATCCAGTGACGTCTCCTCCGCAGGAAAACTCTCTGGTGTAGATCCTCGATTGCCGTATCTAAAGAAGTGGTCGGTGACCATCCCTCCATCTCCTCAACCGTCCAACTCCGTTCCACCTTTTACTGAGACAGAGGATTTGATTCCATCTCCCCCAAAATCATCAACTCCTCTTACTGAAACTAAAGAATTGACTCAGAAATTAACGATCTCTCGTTGTCTTGAAATCGGAGATGAAGCCATTGCTGCCTCTGAATCAACCCTGACTTGTCTCCAGCTTCATCTTCACCTACTCCATCTCTAGGATCTTGGACGATACCACTTAAGCTTTCATCTTTCAACCAGATGGAAACTAACATCCGGAACAATGGTCCGAACTCTCACCCTGTCCTCTCAGACGATTCTCAATGGCATTGTCTGTCAAAGCGAGTGGATAGGAAGAAGGTAGCACCATGTGGTACTTCTGCACCAGTGAGACCGAGTGAATCTAATCCCATTATCACGGCTGCTTCGCAAGAGTATCCATGGGCAGCAAAGATGAAATCAGTGTGCAATCTCAACACAGTTACTGTTCCTGTATACTTGGAAGATGGAACCCCTAAGGTAACTGTCCCAAGTCATGTTCTTCTTCAAGGAATTGAGAATCAAAAAGAATATGTGGTAGGACAGTTTTATCGTTGCTCTACACCTCCTGGAGGTTTGATACATGCTGTTGTGACTAGAATTTGGGGCAAAAGTGTCGTATCTTCATCAAAAAATTAGGAGAATCATCATATTTGTTTCATATTGCCGATGAAGCAACTCGAAAGTTTGTTATTCAGAGGGGAATTTGGCATATTGATGACTACTTGATGTTTGTTTCTGCTTGGACTTCTGCCAAAACCATTGCTTTGTTTGAGGTCAAAACTATTCCAGTTTGGTTATCTCTTAAAAACATTCCAAATCAACTCTACTCGATTGAAGGAATCAAGTGGATCGCTTCGGGTATAGGAGAGCCTATGCTTACGTACAAACAGTGGCTTGATCCTACTTTAATAGGAGAAGAAAAGATTCTAGTTGAGATTAAGTTAGATAAACCTTTTGCTCAAAGAGTGGCAATTGAAGATGAGAGTGGGGTTGTCTCAATGGTTAATGTACTGTATACTTGGCTCCCTTCAAAGCTTGCAAGGTGTGGTCAGTTGGGCCACAAAGCCTCACGATGTTTGGGACAGCCGCTTGGCCCAGTTAGTAGCACCAAGCCATCCTCTCCATCTGAAGATGTTGAAATAAGTGTGAAATCAGCAGGTGAAACAGAGGGTTCGTTGGCTGACAGAGAAGAAAGAGTGCCTAGCATTACGCATTCAGTATTGAATGTGAATGATTCACATGCTTAAAGTTCAAATGTGGATGCTTATGATCCAGTTATAGCTCCACAATCTGCTGTTAAGCGTAAAGATCAGATCATCATTGCTAAGGAAAATTTAAATTCTGTTTTGCAACAAAATTACTCTTTGTCTCTAAAAGGAAAGGTTGGAGGCTCTTCAAATACTATCTCCGAACGCTCGTCTACACGTAAAGTCACGGGTAATACTACAACCAACTCTAACACACTTTTAGTCTCTTCACAAGAGATTCCTTCATCTTCTTCTAAACAAGTTTCAACAAATTCTGTTCAAGCTGATTCAGATTGTAAAATCCGGAGAAGCTTGTCTAGTTCTAATTTACTTACCAATCGATTTAGCTCATTAGAATCCTCAGATGAGGATGATGATGCATCATTACCAGATGGAAATTTGGACCCAAAAGAAAACATGTCTCCGTTAGGCAAAGTTTTTCTTTGAGATAGACCGGTTAAACCATCTACAAAGGCTAAAGAGATGCAGTCGCATTCAGTAGCTCGTGGACGGTGTAATCACAACCGTGGAAACTGTGGCCGAGGTAAAAGAGGTGGACGTGGCTGACTCTCTAGGTTGCTGAGTGTTCTTTTTACTGTCGCTCTGTTTTCTTTTTCAACTATGCTTGTTACTTCTAATGACTAGCTAAGCTTTCTCTTTCTCTGTTTCTTTTCAAAAAAAAATCTGTGTGAATCTTGTCGTAGTTATATGGTTAATTTTCAGTTTAATAAAAAGCCTGTTAAAAAAAAAGTTTGATACTAAATACTACGTTATTTTCAAACTACATTTTTAAAGACCTGCCGACAATTTTGTTAATTTGAAAATTCTTTAGCTAAAAGATAATTTGTATGAACTTTATTTTAAATGTATAAGAACCAACATTTAGTTGTAAAAACCACATATAAAAGAAACCTTCAAAATATTTTGAATATTTTTGAAGAAAAATAAATGTTAAATCAACTCAATAGTAGAAATCGTTAATTAATTCTATAACATAGAGTTATTTTGAACTGGCACTAGGACCATTATTTCTCATCGTGTTTTTGAGCTCGTTATATAAGTTGTTCTTTATCAACGCCAAGTAAACATAAACGCTTCAATTTAAAATGAGATATGACTGACATCTTTGTAGCTACGGTAGAAGATGTATACTATATTAATTTATTAAAAACTTATCAATAAATCATTGTCATATGTGTAATGGATAAGTGAGAGCACATTGTCACTATAAATTAGCAATAGAATTTTTCAAATAGCCATACATCGTTAGGTAGAAAATTATAGCAATAACCTATTTAAAGTAGATGCGTAGATACTTAGAGTATCTCCAATCTTCCTTTATTTTTGTCTCTATAGTTATATTTAGAGTTAAAACCATTTCAACTCACATCTATTTCCACCTCTAAAATAGAAATTGTTATTTTTTTCTTTATTTATAGAGGAAAAATAGTATTCCTCTATATTTTAGAAATTTCTATTTTAGATAAATACATTGGAATGAAACTCATCTCTATTATAGATTTTTTCTATTTTAGAAGTAAAAATAAAAAAAATACATTAGAGATGGTCTTAGCCATAGAATATCTATAAAAATTATCTCTAGTTATATAGCTATAGATCGCTACAAAACTGCTACAGATTTGTCAATTTTTTGATTTGTCGCTATCCCTTACAATATTCGTAGCTAATATTTATGGCTACAGAACTGTTGTTATCAGTCCGCAGCTATTTTGGACAATGTGTACTGAATTAGAGCTTCTATATATGGGGTTAGAATATGACCTTCCAAGCTTTTTGATTCACACAATTGTGAAGTATATATCACTAGCCAAACTGTTCACATGTTCTTTTGTACCTCGTTATCCCCTTAGACACTATATTTTCGTCAAATTTTGAAAGAAAATGTCTTACACACACCGAAACACATAATTGGCATTCATTCAATTTTGAGTGAAAACATGCAAATAAAAACTTCATATCAAATAATGTGCACCTTATCTTGATGAGATTTGTTATCTGTCTTATGAATTCAAACATGAATCGTTTATGGAATACATTCCATGAAAGTAAAGAAAATTTGTTTAATGAACTTTGACTAAAACTTATTTAGTAAATTGTATTTCTAACTATATAAACTGAAAGTCACAATAATTTATCAAAAAAATATAAGTTAAAGTTTTCTGTTTAAAATCAAACAAACCAAAAATTACAGGTATCCAAACTAAACTATATAGTACATGTGGTTTTAATTTGGTAGTTGAATTTTTCTAAGCTGAAAATCTAAAAATTGAACCAAATTCAACTAACCAAATTAAACACCTTAAATGCTACACTTTTGACAAATAATTGGTGATGTATATGAAAACTGTATTTTATTTGTTAGTGTATGTATTTGCACAGCTAGCTTATGTGTGCATGTATTGATCATGACCGTTAAGTTTTTTGACATAAAAATTAGTCGATTTCTCAAAACCCACTTATCTACCTTGGTTGCGAGACCCATCTCGCTTGAGATATCCGGGATCGTTCCTCATAACCAGGGGTAGACTCAGAGTGTTAGAAGGTGTGGCATGTGACTAGAGGCGGATCTAGTAAGGGAGTAGGGGGGTCAGCTGACCCCACTAAAATAATCAAACTATTTGTTTTGTATTAAAAAGCAATAATAGTTTCCAGTTCAAGTGGTCTTACTTGTAGCTATGACCCCCAAGGCTCAGTTTCGATTCCTCAAATGACACCATTCTCAGTATAACTTTGCATATTTATTTTACTTTACAAATATTACAACCCATTGTAAAATATTATTATAAAAAGGTCCAAGGCCCATACGAGATTTAAAAGCTTATTACACTTTTATATAGTAAAAATGATACTTTTTCTTTAATAAAATACGATCACGATTATAAAAAAGGGAAAACTTATGTTCCATACAACTTTTCGAATGGTTATTTCACTTTTTATCTATTGAAAACAAAATAAATTAGTGATAATCTTTTTTTTGTTGAACAAAATTTAGATTC
This sequence comes from Raphanus sativus, assembly GCF_000801105.2. NCBI lineage: Eukaryota > Viridiplantae > Streptophyta > Magnoliopsida > Brassicales > Brassicaceae > Raphanus > Raphanus sativus. Next base: position 11,920,172 of record NC_079511.1, read on the forward strand.
ACCCCCTAAGATGAACCTCTAAATTAACCCACCAATAGGATTTAGTTATTTAAGATTTGATATCTCTTAAAAAGAAACTAAATAATAAAGATTTAGTAAATTAAAATTATATTTTAGATTGAAAAAGCAGTATTAATTATCAAAAATCTTTTTTTTTAATATTTGTAAAGTTGTCGGAAAATACTAAACCCTTGGAAAAAACATGAACCTTTGGGCAAATCTTATACCCTAAACTCTTAAATTTAAACCAAACCCTAAATCATAAACAAAATCCTAAACCCTAAACCCTAAATCATGACCCCTAATACCAAACCCTAAATCCTAAATCCAAAATGGTTTATGGTTTAGGATTAAGGGTTTAGAATTTAATATTTGTCCAGTAGTTTAGGGTTTAGGATTCGTGTTTAGAATTTAGGGTTTAATATTATGGTTTATGATTAAGGGTTTAGGGTTTTTAAAGGTTTAGGATTAACGGTTTAGGGTATAAAATTTGCCTAAGGTTTTAGGGTTTAATATATAGAATTTAGAGTTTAGGGTTTAGTATTTGCCCACCGATTTATAAATATTAAAAAAATATTTTTTTGATAATTGTTAGTTTGTTGCTATTTTATTTATTTAAAAACATAATTTTATTTCACTAAATTCTTATTATTTGGTTTCCTTTTTTAAGAGATATCAAATCTCAAATAACTAAATCTTATTGGTGGGTGAATTTTTTGTTGTTACAATTTTGTTGCGCGATATACTATGACCAAGATGATTTTTGTTCAAGTACATACATACTAAAAATCATCTTCTATCCACCCTGCTCATAACGTCAGCTTTTCTTCTCGCTTGAGATATCCGGATCTTTTCTCACAACCGTCAGCTTTTCTTCTCTTAGTTTTCACTTTGTTCTATTATTATTCTCCGCTGTATATAATAGTTATTTTCTGTTAAAATCAAACAAACCAAAAACGACAGGTACCCAAACTAAACTATAGTACATATGGTTTTAATTTTTTTTTTTGACTAAACATATGGTTTTAATTTGGTAGTTGAATTTTTCTAAGCTGAAAAACAAAAAATGAATCAAAATTCAACTAACCGAATTAAATACCTTAAATTTTACCCGTTCAAGTGCATACAAGAACCACCATTTTAAATCAAAATTCTAAGTAAATAAAATTTTAACATTGTTTAGTGTATCCATTAAAGTTCTGTTAACATCTCCTATATATTAATTCCGGAGCATTATAACATGTTTTTATAGCTAAGTGTCATAAGTAGGATTATTCTTAGAATTCTAAAAAAATAAGTTAGTCCATATAAATATATATTATTATTTTTTATTAAATTAACTATCAAATTGATTGTAGTATACAAAATAATATTCTCAATTTTTTCTTTAAATAAAAAATTACGGAATTACCTAATTTATATGACAATTTATGGTTATGAATCATACATATGTTATAATAATTTTTGTATCCTCTCTTTTTTTGTTAAATTTTATATTATTAAAAATAAATAATCACATTAAACATATAACAAAAAAATTAGATTTTTCTTATATGTTATATTTGAATTTCTTAAAACATTTATAAATCACTAAATTTCGTTAAAGTCCCAAATTGAAAATTTTGTAATCAATAATTGTTTTTTGTTCAATCAAGATAAAAACGATAAATCGTATGAATATGAAGTCTCACTAATAGATATTCAGATTATATATATATCATTTAAATTAAATTATCTACTATATAAAAATATATAAATATGTTAATTTCAAAATTTGCATTGAAAAATTATTATATATATATAAGTTAAATTAAACTATGTATAACATAAAAATACATAAATATATTAGTTTTGAATTTTGCACTGAAAATTATTGAGAAAATATTTTAATTTTTAAATTTGCATTGAAAAAATATCACATCAAAAATTTTGGATTAATGATTTAATTCTTTTGTTACAGCAAATATAAAAATGTTAACAAAACTATACCAGCAGGAAGACTTAATAGTAAATTTTAATATTAAAATATACTATATATCTATGCCGATACCATTGAAATTTAATTACATACCATATAAAATAAATAATTTTTTTTATTTTGATTTATTTACCGTAAAAATATTGCAAATAAACAAGAAGTATTATTTTGAGCTATGTGATTACTCTAGTCCTATATATATTAACTGAAAGACAATTGATTTCTCTAGCAGTTATAAGATATTATTAATTAATATTTTTTGAAAATCTTACAAAAGATCGATACAACGAAGATTTATTTAAAAGTTATTGAAATCATCTAACGAGAATGTGGGTTGGTGCTTTCATATCCCTAACCCCCTTTTTCTTCGTCCCAACACCGACATAGAATAATCTAGGAATGTCGATTGACAATCTGAAATAGTAACGTTTTCTTTAGTTCAGCCCATTGTTTTTCTTAAATAGGTGTGTAACAATTTTTAATGATTATAAAATATAGAATATGACATTAGAGTTTTGCGATGATTCATCTTCAAATTCTTCATCTATTCAAATAATAAAGATATATATTTCACATGAGAGTTTAAATATATATGATATGAGAATTAGTATCAATATTATTTAACATTTTTATATGTATTTGTTATTACTTTTTGGTTTTATATTTTAATTTTATAAGATAAATATGATTAATATAGAAACTATATTTTCTTACATAAGAAAAGTAGAAATCATCCATATATATTAAATATAAAAACTACCAAACTTATGAGTTAACTCATGTTCATTAAAAATTATTCATATAATTCGTGATCTAATTTAAATTCGATCATTAAACTTATTATTTAAATAAATCTAAAAAATAGAAATTATGCTCATAAAAATCAAGATGAACTGATCGCGAACTATAAGTCATTTTTGTTACAGCTACTTATTAGTAATATGCGGAAAAAAAGAGAATACCACGTGACCAATAATGACTAGGTTCCACCGAACTGTACCATATAAAATCAATCCATGTTTTCTAACCTTGTTTAGATTGTATGAATGGATGGGAGACCCGTACTAACCTTACTAAAGCTATTTCCAACTTAACTCTAAAATACAATTTCGGTGTAATTATATAATTTTGTTTAGTTTAGCGTAAAATTATAATATTGCACTAAAATAATATATTTTTAAGTGTTAGATTAAAAAAATTAGTGTCAAAATCACATTGAATAGTGTTTTACCATTAAAATGGAGATAATTTTTTTTAATATTGAAATCACACTAAATAATGGCTATTTGCAAAATTGATCCGAAACTCAAAATCAAACACAAAATTACTATACACAAAAATAAACACATATAGGTAAAAAAATTTATTTTTCAAAAAAGTATTTAAGCTTTCCTAAATTTAACCCTAAGAATACATACAACAATACAACATATGTTGCCAAACTCTAAACCAAAGAATATCACGATTCACTACTTTCACTTGTCTATATTGAAAACTAGGGTCGGCCCGCCCTACGGGCGGGATATATTTTACTTGTGATTTCGATTATAAATTTCTTGTATGATTTGTAGTTTGTGTTTTAGATTTACATTTGCAAAAGATAATATGAAATATACTATTTTTAATATAAAATTAACCAAACAAGTAATTTTTACTATTAGCATAATTGTACTCTCCCTCTCTCTCTCTCTCTTCACTTTACAAATGGGTTAGTAATCGAAAAATATATAAATATCAGTTAAATAGTATTTCAAAATGTTTAGTTTACTTAAAATTTAAGGTGATATTATTTTTATTGTGTATGTTTTGTTATTCTTATTATAGATTATATATATCTTAATACTATTAAAATGTTCATGAATACATAATAGTTTTAGATATGTTCTTTGTTTATTCTATTGTAATTATGATAGTTTTGATAATAAATAAAATAATTTAAAATACAAAAATCTTAGATTGTCTTTTTTTTCTTATTTCTCTTTTGGCTGTGAGTCACAGCCTGTGACCATTAAAATAAGAAAAATCCATGAGATACACTATTTAATAAATGGATTCCTCTACTTTTTTATGAAATATTATAATTAAAAAGTTATTTATTTTAAATTATATTATGTCCTTTTACCAACTTTTTTAATATATATTTTATATTTTATTTCTAACTGATTGTCTAAATCTTTGTTTTGATTATGTAATAATCATTGGGTGTGGTTCCACTATTTTGTTTCTTATTAATTTCTCCAAGCTTCAGCTTTGTTACTAAAAAAGAAGAAAATATATATGAGATATTTATTTCTTTTTTTTTTGTTAGAAGAGTTCAATAAAACATAGAAAAATATTGTTGCTTTTTGTTTTTCTGAATGTTCTTTATCTATCTTTGACATTTCTGTTTTTATATTATCTTAATTTTCATTAAACATTTATTGCTTATTTCTTGTTATTTTTCATTTTTAAACTTTTTAAAAATTTATGTTTTGATTATGATTGAATACTTGATTGTGGTTTGCGACTTTTGATTTTTTATTAATTTTTTAAACTTGATTTTGGTAACTAAAAAATAATGTGAAAATCAGTTTTTGGTTAAAGTTGGTTTAATGAAATGTAAATATCAATATAATAAAGGAATTATGTATTATTTTCAAATATTTTGAATTATACTATGTAAATTCACCAAACTATCATTTGTTGAAAGAAAATGATTTTAATTTTTGTGGAAGGAAAATGAAATATTGATTAGAAACGGATTGCTAGTGTTTTTGTATTCGTTTGTCTTTTCTGAATTATAGGATGAGCTTTGGAAGAACTTAGCAGCTCTCTATACAATGAGCATTAAATCAAAGGGAACTACACAGATACAACAGAGAATTTTTCGCTATGCCATTCAACTTTGTGGCCCACTACGTATGTTCTTCGATTGAAGATGTATCTGCTTCCATCAACCAATAGAGGATCAACTCCCATCAGCTTTCCATCTTTCTTCACATTCCCAGTTCTCCACCAACCAGCCTTGAACTAAAAGAAATAAAGCTGTTGATTTACCATTTTTGGAATTTTCACAAAAAGCTTTTAACGATTTTGAGATTGGGCTATTTTCCAATCAGACTCGTGTTTCCTCTTCTTCCTTTTACTCTTTTCATCTTCTTCTTTTTGTTGTTTTTCTTCTTCATTGAGATTGAAGCAGAGTATCTCAGATAATGTGGGTGGCTAGATAATTCTCTAAATCTCTAAGTTTACAAAACACAGTGTATCATCAATCATGGAAGAATGAAAAAATCCTGATTTCAGATCATATTAATGGATGCTCAATATTACTTGGAAAGCATTGCCTAGATTACTCGAAAGCAGAGACAAAGTATGAGAAATGGAGTCAACCCCTTTAAGCAAAAGCATCGAATCATTGATGGTTGAGATTCTAAAGAATTTTTGGTAACCGCGATGAAGCTTCAAATGTTCTGTTAAAACAGAGAGGACTTGATAAACCAATTCTCATGACAGAGAAAAAAGCCATGCTTTTTCTTGATCAAGCTCCCACTTATCAATCTTAGAAGAGAAAAGTCATTTTTTAAAGATGAGAACACTCACCTGATCAAAAACAGGGTATATGTAATCTGCGACCTGAATTTCTACATTTTCTCGATTTCCGTGTTAAAACCAAACACCAATAGATCTGAATTTCTAAAGCATCCAAGAACACAACATTGCTGCTAGACCTGTAACATTCAATGATGCCTTGAATCCAATAAGACAACCCGGTCAAAAGCTTATATGAATAGATAATCAAGAACAATAAGTCTAACCCAAAACACATGTAGGTAAAAAGGTGAAGGATTCAAAAAAGTAGATACTTGCTCATTGAGAGGAGTGTTAAAGATGCACCATGTGTTTGAGTTTGAGCAACGCTCTGCTTTCAAGTTAGCGAAAAGAACATATGAAGCCGACATATCTAAAGGTGATGTGTAAGTAGTTTAGGCTTGTAGCTTGTAAGTCTGAACTGTGTAAGCAGGAGTCGCAAGAGTTCTCCCCTCGATGACGGACGAACACTTACCGGACTTCAAATCAGAGAAAAAAACCCTTGGATAAACCGTGAAAATATAAGAATTGCGAAGAGAGGATGAGTTCAAGGGGAGAAATCTAACACATTTTTATACTGAAATCTAATAGCTTCAAAGATACATCGTGGATGAGGGAATTAATACGATTGAAGATGAAGCCATAAATGGACAGTTTCAAACATGAGATGGAGCTCAAACGTCATCATCTGCGGCCGCACGAAGAGAAAGTCGATCTGCATGTTTTCTCCAAAGTCGTCATATGATCGGGGAGACGCCGCCTTCATTCTCTTGTGGGCCAGAAAATTTACCAGATCACTCAACATGCGAGCAAAGCCCAAGATATCAGCAAGTTATTGATACAGTGCGTGTTGAGGGTCTTGGACACGTGTCAACACGGCGTGAAACGAATTTTTGAGCTGGACTTTGATGTGTCACCAGGATAGAAACAACCTTTCTTTATAGTAATAGATAATTTAATTTTATTATATATTAATTTATATCACTTAAAACTGTTTATAGTTACGTGATTTTAATTTTTTACTTATCAAAATATTTTTTACAAAATTTATAAATTATTTTTAAGATCAACTATACTAGAAGACTTCCTTGAACGTCGTCTAGACGACTTATAATATCCCAGAAGACTCGGAAGACTTTCTGAGACTATATTCATAAAAATTAGTTCTGATTTTTTGTTTGGTCACAAAAAACTGGTTGTAATTTCACAAGTTTTAAGGTTAATTTTGAATTTAATTCAAGTTTGGGTATATTTTTATATTTAAAATCAAGTATTGAGTCATATTTGGCAAATCTCCTCTAAAATAATATGATTTTAACACTGTCATAATAGTATGGGTTAGAAATGCTCTAGAGTACCAACTAGAGGGGAAAATAACGAGTGCAATCGCCCCACGATTTAAAACTGTATCCATCTGTGTTATAATTTGAGTTATAGATACTTTCTTATATATACCTATTTTATATAAAATTACATATTTTTAGAAAAATTAATAGTAAGGAACCAAAAAACTTTTATGTTTTCTTTTTATTATAAAATTTTATTCTAAAATTTATAAAGTTAAAATATAAGTTTTAGAAAGTCCAATTTTTTTCTCCCCAAAAATACATAAATTTATTGAGACGGCCGTGCTCGTTTTGTATACAGCAACTTACCTTTACACGCGCACACACTCATATATACATATAGCTTTTAACGACAAACTAGATCTTGATCCGTGCGACCGTACGGGTATTAATTTTCTGTTTTAGTTTTTTATTTATTTATACTAAATGATGTATTTGTAATACTTGATCGTTTTACATTGACTACGTTAGGGATGTGTATTTGGATACCCACTGATTCCGTTAAAATCCATTTGAGTTTGAGATTTCAGAGTTTAAAGATTTCAGCAACATTCAAATATTTATAAATTTTGGTTTCGGTTTGATTCAGATATTTCCGGGTTCGGTTCGAATACAAATAACCCGTTTGAATTATTTTAAAATTTTCAAAATTTATATATACTTTAAATTTCTCAAAACATATAAATTTGAGTAATGTAAGCCAAAATATCTAAATTAAAAATTAAAAAACAGGTTGAACTTCAATATTTGGATGAAGAATAAATATATATGTTAAATATTTTTGGTGTTTGATTATTGTTTATCTACTTTATATGTTTACTTTTGACTATTTTTTATATTTTCAAATAGTTTAGACAACTTTAAGTTGACAAAAAATAACAACTTTAAAATATCATTAATTGTTGAAGAATAAAAAAACAAAATACATTAATCTAACTAAAAAGATAAACATTAAAATAGAAAATAAAAAAAAAACACATTAATCTAACTGAAAAGAACAAACATTAAAATAAGAAAGAAAAAGAAACACATTAATATAACTAAAAAAACAAGCATTAAAATAGGAAACTCAATTTAATTCTCAGTGGCATAGAATTGTAATTAAATTTGAAAACTAAAAGTATTTTTATATGTGTACTTCTGTTTTAATAAGATAGTTGATAATATACATGGCATATTAGAAAACCGATGAAGAAACCAAGTTGTCTTGGTCTAGTGGTAAAGGGGCTCCGGCTGGAGCTTCCGCCCTGGGTTCGATTCCACTTGGCCACCGGGACTAGCGTTAAATCGCAAGAATACGTGGGTTGCCGTCGGCTTCAGGGGGATTAGTCTTGGGCCTAGAAAGCCTTTGGATCACTCCCTGGTTAATCAAAAAAAAAATATTAGAAAACCGATGAAGAAAAAAGAACACAGCTAATCTCTGAAATGAAAAGTAACGATAAAAATAGAAACAAAGTTAATCTCTGAAATGAAAAGTAACGATAAAAACAGAAACAAAGTATGAGACATGCTAAAAGAGTTAAAATTGGGATGTACCAATTATGGAAGTGGTTGCCGCCATATTATTATTATTTTAATGTGTGGTCCCTGAGAAAGTTAACTTGGCCATATGATCATCAAGCATACGTCTCATGTGCCTCAAGCGACGGGTCTGGCATTAACTATATTAGTTGTCGGAGTCGGATACAGTTTGAATGATGGATAGAACACCAGTTCCATATTAACTCTTTACATTAAATGCAACCAGTACTACTACTGATTCAGTAGATCTCTTTTGTTTTTAGTTCCCACTATATCATTTGATTCTCCTCAGTCCTCAGTCTTAACCTTCCCTTTCCCCACCAGCAACCCACCACCTTAAACACTTCTCTGCTCATTTACGCTTTCAAAAACATCTCTGTGTTACAGTGAGAATGGATAATATAAAGTCATCCTCTAACGGAAACATGCAGACCGATAGGGAAGCAAGGAAGGAGGAGAAGAAAAAGATGAAGAAAGAATCAGTGTCCCTGATGGGTTTGTTTAGCGCAGCAGATAAAGTTGATTACGTTTTGATGTTCCTAGGCACTTTCGGGACGTGTATTCATGGTGGTACGCTTCCACTCTTCTTCGTGTTCTTCGGGAAAATGCTAGATTCTCTTGGCAATCTCTCTACAGATTCTACAGCCATATCTTCTCGAGTTTCACAGGTTTCTCAGAAAATCGCTATCTGTGAAAGTTTATGTAGTCTCTTTCTTGATTATGGTTAGTAACAATTGGGTGATTTTCATTTCCAGAATGCTTTGTACTTGGTCTACTTAGGGTTGGTCAACTTGGTATCAGCCTGGATGGGTAGGTTTCTAGCTATATTATCGAGTTTTTGTTGTTTTTCTCATGTTTTAATTTGGAATGCTTGTATTTGCAGGAGTTGCTTGTTGGATGCAAACAGGGGAAAGACAAACAGCTAGATTGCGTATAAATTATCTCAAATCAATTTTAGCAAAAGACATTAGTTTCTTTGATACAGAAGCTAGAGATTCAAATTTTATTTTCCACATCTCAAGTGACGCCATATTGGTTCAAGATGCAATTGGCGACAAGGTTGTCTCTCAAATATATTCCCGCCATTTGCGAAAGATATATGTCCTGAAAATTTGTTTTAAAAAGATTATTTTACGTTGTTATACATTTAATTATTTAATATTAGTAAGTATTTTTTTATAAATATAATTGAGTTTTTTGTTGGTTTACAATATTAGAGATAAGTAATTATATAAAATCATGTAATTATAATCAAATTTTGATGTATTTTTAATCTGTGTAAAAATACTAGGTGGTTAAATGCATCATGTGCGAAAATAAAACTTTAAAATAAAAATAGAAATTTGTTAAATTTTAGGTTTTTCGTTTAACCGATTAAAAATAAAATAAAATAAACTAAAACTAAAAATAAAATTTAGATTTTTCTATTTTGTTTCAGTTAATATTAAAATTATCAAATTATACTTTAATGATCTTAGTAAACCAGTCGCCAGTCACACAATTAGTGAAGTGTATCGTTTTGAATTTATTAAAATCAATAATTTAGATACTCATTTAAATATATACCTATAATAGTTTATGAATCTAACTATAATTTAAAATATTTAACCAAACATAAAATTTTAGTTTAATCAAAATTATCTTAATTTGTGTGTTAAAATACACGTACAATTAATTTAACAAAATATATTACAAAATTACTATTTTTATCCTAAGTTAATTATGTAAAAATTCTTCTTTTTGCAATCCTATTACTTTTTAGTATTTTAATTATAATATGTATTTTGATTTAAATTTATGGTATGTAATCAAACTTAACTATTATCTTATCTTAAATTTTTTATCAAAATAATAAGTTATTACTAAAATTGTATATGTAATAGTATAATATTATTTACGTCACATTTTTCGGTAAGCCATGTCATCTTTTATTTATTTTAAAAGAAGAAAGTGATTATGAGACAAGCAGTTTTCAAAGAAAAATTATTTCTCAAATCTAGTGGTAACAAAATTTATTGTTTAAAAATAAACGGAGTATGAATTAATTCTACTGCGGAAAATGTAACTGATGAATTGTTTTTGTTTTGTTTTGTATCAGACAGGCCATGTTCTGCGTTACCTATGTCAGTTCATCGCTGGGTTTGTGATCGGTTTTTTGTCGGTATGGCAACTTACGTTGCTCACGTTAGCAGTGGTTCCATTGATAGCCATCGCAGGAGGAGGGTATGCCATAGTAATGTCGACAATCTCTGAGAAGAGTGAAGCTGCTTATGCTGATGCAGGAAAAGTCGCAGAAGAGGTTAGTAACCAAGTCTGACACTGTTTCATACGTGTGTTCTTTTTTTTTTTTAACCTGGAGTATCCCGGGCGGAGGGAAGTGCAGCCCACGGATGAACCCTCTTTTCGGGTTTTTAAATGGGCTGAAAGCATGGCCCATATCCGCATGGCCATAAATCAGGGTAATCTGAATAGTAACGGATACGAATTCAGGTCCCTTAAAAATCCTGGAATGCTATGTACCACCCGACCACTGACTCGTGGTTTGTTTCATACGTGTGTTTCATTTATATACATGTGAAAACAGTTTCACAAAAAAGTCCCATTGTAAGAATATATTTTCAATATGCTATTATAAAATGTAAACCCCAGCGCAAAACACATTTCCTTTGTGGTTGTGTTTATGATTTTAGTTAACAAATAAAGTTTGTTTAACATGCTAAAAAAACATTCAAAGAAAAACTGCTAAAAATTGTTGGTTCAATTATGGATCTAAATCTCTTTTTATATTTCATTATTAACACTTGCATTATCAGGTTTTGTCACAAGTGAGAACTGTGTATGCATATGTGGGAGAAGAAAAAGCTGTAAATTCTTACTCAAGATCTCTCACGAAAGCTCTGAAACTTGGTAAAAGAAGTGGTCTTGCTAAAGGCTTAGGAGTTGGATTAACATATGGTCTCTTGTTTTGTGCTTGGGCTTTGCTTTTCTGGTATGCTAGTTTGCTTGTACGCCACGGCAAAACAAACGGTGCAAAAGCCTTCACAACGATCCTCAATGTCATTTACAGCGGATTGTAAGTCCAAAAAAATGTGAAACTTTTTACTTGAAATGTCATGACATTAAATGATATTAATCCATTTGTTGCAATTTTACAGCTCCTTAGGTCAAGCCGCACCTAGCTTATCAGCGATTGCTAAAGGCAGAGTTGCTGCTGAAAATATATTCAGAATGATAGGAAACAACAATCTTGAAAGTTCTGAAAGATTCAAAGATGGGACCATTTTGCAAAACGTAGCTGGGAGGATTGACTTTCATCAAGTTTATTTCGCTTATCCTTCCAGACCAAACATGGTTTTTGAGAATCTGAGTTTCAGTATAAGTTCAGGCAAGACATTTGCATTTGTCGGTCCAAGTGGTTCAGGGAAAAGCACAATCATATCAATGGTTCAACGCTTCTATGAACCCAAGTCCGGAGAGATTCTCCTGGATGGTAAAGACATCAAGAACTTGAAGCTGAAATGGTTGAGGGAGCAGATGGGTTTAGTGAGCCAAGAACCAGCATTATTCGCCACGACAATAGCCTCGAATATTCTTATCGGTAAAGAGGATGCACATATGGATCAGGTTATAGAAGCTGCTAAAGCAGCCAACGCAGATAATTTCATTAAATCATTACCCGATGGTTACAATACTCAGGTAGTCTACTGAAACTTGCATAGTCATTATATGTTGATATGCGTTAAATCTAGAATGACACGTTAGTAGTAGTTAGCTGGAGAGCTCGCTGACCCAAAAGATATAGGTCGTCTTCGTGTTGACCCAGTAGACGGTCCGCGATTTTTAGTTTACACTTTTATTGGGTTAAGTCTTAATTGATAGGAACATAAGCAAAGTATTTTGATCTTTGTTATCCAATTAACAGTTATTATGAAAATATTTAGAATATTATTTAGAAGATACAGATGTTGTTCAAATGTTTTTTGCCAAATGCTTTCATATGAAATTTTGGTAGAACACATGTATTTAAAATATATATAGTTTCAAAAATAATTTAATATAGTTAAAATTAATTTTAAATTTCAAAAATAAGTAAAATTTAAAAATTAAATAATTATATATTTTAGATAGTAATATTTCATATTTAAAATAAAATTATAAGTTTATATTATATAATTATATATAAATAAATAAATTTATATTATTTAAAAATATGATTATAAAATATAATATTATAAATATACATAAATTATATTATTTAGAAATAAACAGATTATATATCATAGATTGAATCTATGTGATAATTTTATATATAAATCATTTATCTATCTATCTATCAATCATTTTATTAAATATATTTATAAAAATATATTACTTCTGTAGCATATTAATACTGTTTTATTGTCAACTCTATCAATCAAGACTTTAGATCCGGAACCCATAGCATTTGCACTTTTGAACCGAATACTATAATATATAAATAGATAGCATCCATGATAAAATATATAGATCATTTAATAATAATAAAAAAGAATTATTCGTACGAATGGGTGAATCATATTGAACATTTGTGTCTTTACTTCTTTTGGTTATCATATGTTTTCACATTGTCTTCTCGCATCCACTATAGCACATCTTTCATATATCCACTTCCTTGTTGGTCAATAGGTTGGAGAAGGAGGAACTCAGCTCTCAGGAGGACAGAAGCAGAGGATTGCAATTGCTCGAGCGGTTCTAAAAAGTCCAAAGATATTACTCTTAGATGAAGCAACAAGCGCACTTGATGCAGAATCAGAGAAGATTGTGCAGCAAGCACTCGACAATGTTATAGAGAAAAGAACAACAATCGTCATTGCACACAGATTATCAACCATCAGAAATGTTGACAAGATTCTTCTACTGAGAAATGGTCAAGTTATCGAAACCGGTAGCCACGCAGAACTGATGTCAAGAGGAGGAGATTACGCTAATCTCGTGAATTCCCAAGAGACAAATCCTCAATCCATTATGATGGAATCTTGTAAATCTCAATCTGGATCTTTAAGTTCAAGAAGGGTTGCTAGTTCAAGAAGGACTTCAAGCTTTAGGGATGATCAAGAAATGACGGATGAAAAAGATTCAAATCAAGAAATTTTAAGCTCGTCTTCTATGGTATGGGAACTTATAAAGCTAAATGCTCCAGAGTGGCCTCATGCATTACTTGGCTCAATTGGTGCAGTTCTTGCTGGAGCACAACCAGCATTATTCTCCATAGGGATTGCTTACGTGCTCAACGCGTTTTATTCACCTTTTCCAAGTGTGATTAAGCGTGAAGTCGAGAAGGTATCTATTGTCTTCGTTGGCGTTGGAGTTGTAACACCTCTCATATATCTCCTCCAACATTACTTCTATACACTTATGGGGGAGCGTCTAACATCTCGGGTTCGCTTATCCTTATTCTCAGGTAAGCACAAACAATTCAAACATCCTTATAAGAGCCTATACTGGGCGAAGTGAAATATTGGCATATATTGAGTCCCAAAATTCTTTATTTTTGAATGTTTATTTTTCCTTGCAACATTTGCAGCGGTTCTTTCGAATGAGATCGGTTGGTTCGATATGGAAGATAACGACACTGGCTCACTCACTTCAATCTTAGCTGCTGATGCAACGTTGGTGAGGAGTGCTCTAGCGGATCGCCTCTCGACAATAGTCCAAAACTTCTCTCTCACATTCACAGCACTAGCAGTTGCCTTCTTCTACAGTTGGCGTGTCGCAGCTGTTGTGACTGCTTGTTTCCCTATTCTCATTGCTGCTTCACTTACCGAGGTAACTCAATAAGCCAAGATCCGCTGAGGACTGGTCATAGGCAAAACATAATGAAACATTCGACTTGACCTTAAAAAATTTTGGAGATAATTTACATACAATTTGGATAATTTAGAGCTAAACTGTAAGAAAAAAAAAATAATTTAAAAATTTGCGGCTTTCAAATCATAGAAGTAGCTCTATATATGCTCGACTATATATATTTTTAAAATCTTGAATCTGAAAAACCTTAATATGTGTTATGTTACAGCAATTGTTTCTAAAGGGTTTTGGAGGAGATTACACAAGGGCTTACTCTAAAGCAACTTCAGTGGCGCGTGAAGCTATTACGAATATAAGAACTGTGGCTTCGTTTGGTGCTGAAAAGACGATCTCGGAACAGTTTGCTTGTGAGCTAAGCAAACCCACCAAAAATGCCTTTCTCAGAGGTCATATCTCTGGATTTGGATACGGCTTGTCTCAATGTCTCGCGTTCTGTTCCTACGCTCTTGGTCTCTGGTACATTTCAGTTTTGATCAAGAGGAAGGAGACGAACTTTGCGGATAGTATCAAATCTTTCATGGTTTTGCTTGTCACGGCTTACTCGGTAGCGGAAACGCTTGCTTTGACACCAGATATCGTGAAGGGCACGCAAGCACTCAGGTCGGTTTTTAGGGTTTTACATAGAGAGACTGAGATACATCCAGACCAGCCTAACTCAATATCGGTCACTCAGATTAAAGGAGATATTGAGTTTAGAAACGTGGGCTTTGCGTACCCCGCAAGACTTGATATCCCCATTTTCCAAAACCTAAACCTAAGAGTCTCAGCCGGGAAAAGTCTTGCGGTTGTTGGACCTAGTGGCTCAGGAAAGAGCACGGTGATTGGATTGATCATGAGATTCTACGATGTGAACTACGGTAATGTCTGCATCGATGGGCAAGACATAAAAACCCTAAACCTACGTAGCTTGCGGAAGAAGCTAGCGTTGGTCCAGCAAGAACCAGCTCTGTTTTCAACGACCATTTACGAGAACATCAAGTACGGGAACGAGAACGCTTCGGAGGCAGAGATAATCGAAGCCGCGAAAGCTGCGAACGCGCACGAGTTCATAAGCAGGATGGAAGAAGGGTACAAGACGCACGTGGGTGAAAAGGGAGTGCAGTTATCAGGTGGTCAGAAACAGAGAGTGGCCATCGCGAGGGCGGTTCTAAAGGATCCTTCAGTGCTTCTCCTTGATGAGGCAACGAGTGCTTTGGACACGACCTCGGAGAAACTTGTCCAAGAGGCGCTTGACAAGCTTATGAAGGGAAGAACCACGGTGGTGGTTGCTCATAGGCTCTCGACCATAAGAAACGCCGACACGATCGCTGTCTTGCACAAAGGAAGAGTTGTGGAGAAGGGAAGTCATCGAGAGCTTGTTTCTAAGTCCGATGGATTTTATAAGAAATTGACGAGTCTTCAAGAAGTGATGTAACTTATGATCGGTGATTATTTTCTACTTCGCGCTTTGTTTTGATAGCAATCACTAGCTTACTAAAGTACAAATGGAAAACAAGGAATTACCGGCAGTTGACAAAAAAAAAAAGGAATTACCGGCACAGCATGGGACATGCATCTAGCTTTCTCGTTGATACGTCTAAATTATCACATAGTTTAGTTAATACATTACATGGACATCTATTTGAAATTTTTAATAAATATACAAGTATTTACATAACATGCTTGATTGTTATATCTGCATCTAATTTAGTACACAGAAGTTAATTTTATCACACTGCAGGACTCTTAATTTAATCACATAACACTAAGAGCCTCACTGGTTTAACCGCAGTTGCGGTTGCGGTTGCGAGAATTTACGGGTGTGGGTGGTTGTGGTTTCAAGCGTTTTCGAGAGATTTGTATGATTGGTACACCGGTTATAAATTGTTGCGTTTGCGGGATTCTTATGACTGGTAAACTACCAATCGCACCATCTGTTAAATAATAAATTAACAATATTTACATTTTGTATAATTATAAAAATATTAAAAATTATAATAATATAATAAATATAAAATTTATAGTTATAAAATCATATTATTAAATTTTAAAAATTTATAGAAAATATTTTGGTTTTAAATTTTTATGATATAAATTAAAATATAATATGTATACATTTTATAATTTATATTATTTCAATTTAAAAAATTTATTGGATATTTTTAGTATTATTTTTATTTATTTTGTTTTTAAAAAAAAAATTATCCTCCCGCAACCGCCTGCAACCGCAAAACGCTACCTGGAACCAGCTTTTGATTTTAAGAGGTTCGGAGCGGTTTGAAGCGATTTATAACGTTTTCTGTGATTGTTTTGAAACGCCAATAACCGCTGCAAACCGCAAAAGCTGCGTTTGCGGGTGGTAGCGGGAAAACCAGTCATGCCCCTAACTAGATCTTGCGCAACCGCGCAGATGTTTATTTTCAATTTTATTTACGTATATATTTGTTTAAATATTAGTGATATATATATATATGTTTAACGTTAATATATATATATATATATATTTATTTATTTTATTTTATTTTTATCTGCATTTAGTTATTAAAAAAAATTAATATATGCATGAAAAACACATTTGAAATTATTTTGTACTTAATTTATGTTAAATTTTGACCGGACCTTTAAAGTTGAATTATTTTTACCAATAATATTTACGCCTATTCATTTTAGATATTATATTTAACTAGGGTCGGACTCGTCCTACGGGCGGATAAGCAATGAAAAAGTATATTTTAAAATTTCATAAATATTTTGGTTTGTTTTTAATTATAAATTTCGATATTTTATTTCATATTTGACTATTTGTATTAATTTTGGAATTGTATATTTGTAATATTTTAAAACAAATATATTTTTCATAGTGTTCGGAATATTTAATTTTTATATAATAGATTTGAAATATATTATACTATTAAAACAGAATGCCTTTTTTGAGGTACCCTTTTGTTTCAACAATATTTACAAGATTTTGCTATTAGAGTATTTTTAAGCTATGATTTTAATTAAATGGTATTTTTGCATAAATTTCTGAAATTCAAATTAAAACAGAATACAGTATAACCTTTTTAAATTAATAATCGATAGATTAATATCTCTATAAATTAATATAATTTCATAGTTCAAATTGAGTTTTTGGTTCAATTAGTATCTCGATAAATTAATAATCTCTATAAATTAATAAAAAAATATAATTTTGGTGCAGTCCCAACATTATTAATTTATAGAGGTTTCACTGTATTCCCTTAATCAACACCTAAGATATTAGGCAGTTTTATTTTGTCAAACAGAAAGAAAATAAAAATCAGCTCTTCTTTGGAAAAGGAGTAAAATAATGGTTTGTGGCATAAGTGTATATAGTGCAAAAATGATATGTTGTATATTATGTTCAATAATTAATATGAAAAGTGGAAATACTGCAAAATGTTTGCCACCGTGTATATATATATATATATGATGTTCATTAGACACAGATATCCTTTGAATATAACAAGTGGAATCTGATATTTATGGCATAAATAATTTTATTGAATTAATAATTTACAAATGATAAAAATATATTTAATGAAGGAAAAAAAATTCTTTAGAAACACAACAACACAAAAAAGAATATTATACGATTTTCTAAGGATAATAATAAGAAAGATCATGTTTTACTATTTTAATAAAATAGATATTAAAACAACGATAAGAAAACTAATGAAATATTAGTCTTTGCCGTATTATCTGAAACTCAAAAACCAATATTTTCAAAACCGACTAAAACACCGAATCGGACAATCTCAGTATTTTGAAATTCGATCCGAACACCAAACCGGACAACTCTCGGATTAGTGGGACACTAGATCAACCGCGGGTAAATCACTGGTTAAAAATAAATTAATTTTATTATACAATAATATATAAGCTATGAAAATAAAAATATAAAAACTAAAGTTAAGTATTTCCTAAATGTTGTTTAACACGTAAAATAATATTTTGGATATGTAGAAAATACTATATTTTTATTTTAATTTTGACCAACGAAATATCAAAAAAAAGATTCAACTATTTAATTTTTTTTGGTAAAAATTAGAACTTAGGAGTTATGACATCTAACAAAAATATATCAAAACTTAAAATTCATAAATATTTAAATGTCTAATGTGAAAAAAGTCAACGCATAATTATAATAAAATCAGTAACTTTCAAGATCAAACATAGTTAGAATCATGTAAAACAAAAAGATAAAATAAGCTCATGCGATTCACGACAAAGAATGGAAAACATAGTAGAGCTTAGAACATGTAAGACGTACTAAGCGAGATTTATGATAAGCTGAGAACTTAGAACATGTAAAAACCTAATTTCTTAATCAAAATTTAGAATAGAAAACAGATTAAAAACATAATTAAAAACTAAAAATGTAAAGTTACTTTATTGGTTCAACCAATGATTTAACCGGTAGAGTTCTCGGTTTTAGTGATTTTTACAGGTTTTATTGTGTTTTAAATATTGATTTTTTTCACAAATCCCAAACTTCGTTTATCTTGGGTCATGGTTTACCGGTTCAACCGTGAGTACGAATCGGGTTTCAAAACACTGCCAAAAACTGTACCCGAAACGAATAAAATCAGAAAACAAATCGGATTGAAATTATTAAAAAAACGGTTTTTTATTTCTCTAAAACAAAAACTGAAACCAAACCAAAAACCGAAGAAGTACCTGAATATTCGAAATATAATAAAATATTTATTATTTTAAATTTATATATACAAATATAATTTATAAATAAAAATATTCAAAATAACCTCATTACTCCAATTTTTGTAGTTTTCCGGGTTTAACTATTGTTTTAAGCATTTAATTTATGCTTTCTTTGTTTTGTAGTCTTCGGTGAGATCTAGCATCGCCTAAGGACAACATTATCAGGTGGGACGCAGGTAAACTAAAGCTCTTATTCTCTGTTGAGTCATAGTTCGTGTAAGTCGTGAATGAGCCCCAAAGGTTCTTCAAATCTTTTTCTTTTTTCTGTTTTCTGTTTATAAAAAAAGTGAACCAATTGCGGACCACTACGTGTCGTGGGACCCGCAAACAGAGTCAAGGACACAGCAAGAACGCGCCTTAGATAAGGACTTCTCTCCTCTTGTTCTTCTTGGTTTGGCCCTTTGGGCGGTTTGTGGTCCCTCTAAGGACCAAGCAAGTACCATCCAATAATGTTGGTCTAAGAGCAACGTTATCGCAAGGACGATTTCGAGTCCTTAAAATAAAAAAAAAAAGCAAAGGATGCAGAAAGAACAAGAAGGACGACAGTGCAAGACGACGAAGGACGTTCCTTGTTTAAGAACTTTTTCCCCTTGGTCCCCCTTGGTTTCTGTGATTTGTGGTCTTCCTCCCGACGAAGGACGCAAGAAGGACCTTGCCATGACCTTGCTCTAAGGTCACTTAGTTAGATCCTACTATACCTAATCGAAACATTAGATTTTCACCACAACAAAACTAGTTTATCTCTCTGCTCGAAATGAATTTAGACCACGAGATACAAAGATAGTAATCAACACAAGATAGTAACTAACATTTAGTTGGTTTTAATTTCCGCTCAAACTATTAACTCCTAGGATAAGAGTTCAGTCCGTGTACCAACAGTATCATCCGCATTGGTGCATTCCGATCGAGCCCCATACCCTCCGTCTACCACTATCATGTTCCCACGCCTGAAACCGAACAGAAATGCCAGTAATGAAACACGAGCCTTGACGACTGCAATAGGACTTGTACACCAAATCTCGACCAAGAGGTGCAGAGTTTTCTACCACCGGAACGACCATGGGTCGACATCGGCGCTGGGAAGTAGAGCTATGCCGCGCATCACCAGCAGAGACCTTTTCTCCTGTTGGCTACTCTGCTGTTGAGCCTACTTGCAGTGTGTCGTCTCATAGAACCGAAGGACAAGCCTCTTTCTGCCGCAGGTCTCACCACCGCAAGGGAAGGTAGATCATGGGTAGAGGAGACGTCTTGCCAGGTCACGCGCCAGAAATCACTATAGGTGAAAACCAGATCTGACAAAACCTTTAACCCTAAAAGTTGACTCTCGCATTCGATATTCCACTTTGAATCTTGCTGTCTCTTCATAAAAATGCTGTGAACCATCTCCGCCAAACGCAAAGGATCTTTGGGAGAGATCTCGACACCACAAAGAGATGTGCATATCCATCTGAAGATAATGTAGAGGAGGAGAACAAAGGGAAAAAGAGATAGAGGAAGAACAGCGCCTCTAGCACCGTCGAGAGTTTTGATTTCTAAGAAACTACTGTTGTTGTTCAATCAGTGACTTAAAATCAAGAATTCTAAAATCTCTAAAGAATGCCTTGAATTTTGAATTCACTAATTTATTCATGAAATTTTGCAAGAGATTATTTGAAATCAATTGAAAAATCCAAAGAATTATAAAATCTTTCAATGTTATTCATTAAAAGATACTAGATTTTAAAATATAATTGAAAGTCAAAACATTCCAATTGTGTTTACATTTTTAAAAATATATGATTGAATAACACGTGTTTCTCAACCCGATGCAGCTGCTTTAGAATATCCTCGGCCAAAACCATATCCACCAGCATTTTCTCATAGAAAGTACGACCACGACACAAAAGACGAACACATACGTCACGACCCTGCCTATAAAAGCCTTCACCGTCCTTAAATGCATCTCAATCATCTTCCCTCTAATGGAACTTATCAATTCACTAAATTTCAATTTGTTTCCTTCTGCACAAAACCGAGAAATTAACAAACCAGGTATGCTCAAGTCCAGGTTCGGTCCAACCGGTGTCCACTCTCCGTATACCTTTTCAGCTCCTTCTACATCGTCTAGCTTCAACAAAGTAGCAATAACAGTTTTATACATATCATCCTTCAACTTCTCATTTTCGTTCCAAAAAAGGTACCAATTATACTCCAACTTCGCATTCTCCTTGAACTCGTTCCAAAGACGGTACACTTCTTCTTTACTCCCTGCCACACCACCAAACATCTCTATAGCTTTTTCTATGGATCCTGCTTTAGCGTAAGTCTTTGCCACTGCAGCCATGGTCTCTGTTTCTAGTTTGATCCCTTCTTCTCCACTCCACTTTTTCATAAACGTTTCCGTAGCTTCTACGTTTGGCTCAGCCGCATATATTCCCAAGACTTTGTTCACCATGAGACTATCGGGAGCCACGTTGTTCTCTTCCATCTCACGAAGAAACTCCTCGACCATATTTCTTTGACTGTGGAAAGAGAGCATCGAGTTGAACGGTGAAGGTTTCATAAGGAAACCAAGCTCTCTCATCTTCTCAAAAATTGCCTTGGCCTTACCTAAATGTGTATCAGATTTTGCGTAAGAACTCAAGAGAGTTGCGTAGACAGTGTAATCCTTCATGTTCTCAGGGATGTTTTTAAAGAACTTCTCTGCTTCTTCCAAACCCAACACAACTTCAACCATATGAAGCCGAGCTGCATAATCTTCAGGATAAATATTGCAAGCCCTTTTTTCATCCATCCACTCTGAAACCTAACATTTGAAAGAGATATTAGAACATTAAATCTCCCAATAAAATGATATAAAAAATGAAAAGAGAAGATGTGAAAGTCTTTTTTTTTTGGAAGTGTGAAAGTTTTTTATATGTCACATGTGTCTATGGTTAGTATTTATTTGAATATTAAAAATCTATACGAAGATCATATTTCTCAACCAATGATGATGCGTTCACAAGCCTATAGTCATTTCACAAGTATTATGAAAGAGAGAACGAGTTCAAAAAAAATTATATGTAGAAGGGTGAATCAGTAATCAACTAACCTGAAGTGCTTTAGAAAACTGATTAGAATCATGAAGATTCTTGATGAGGCATTTGAGTTCAGACACTCTCATTCTACTTCCCCATTGGTCCAAAAGCGGATTGATTGGTCTCCTCATTCTTATGTTCTTTATTAAACTTTTCATAAGTTTCTCAGCTTCATCCAACATTCCTCTCCCTCGATAACCAGAGGCCAACATAGTTGGGATCCGTATATCAAACTCAAGAGGCAAAGATTCCCACACTTTGTAAATCTCTCCAGCCTCAGCGATAGCGTCTAGCTTTAAGAGTGAACTGATCACAGTTAGATAATCATTGCTATCACAGCACTGTTCTGTGGTCTTATTGCAAAGGTTCCATATCCGTAGCACCTCTTCTTTCTTTTCAGCTTCACCATACAGCTTCGTGAGAAGCTCGTAAGCTTGTTTAAACGACTTGGGGTCAACCAGTAGTTTCTCGGTTGAAGTGAGCAATTTTACCGCCTTTTCTTGTGAGCCATCTTTGAGGCAAGCCGTTGCCATGTCAAGAGTAATGAGCCACTCAAGGGTGCTCCAGTTCCCACAATTTTCTTCCCACGCAGTTGATAGCTTCCCCATCGGCGTCACGTCAGACAAGTATAGCTTCGACACGTGGTTCAGAGTGACGCTGTCGGCAGCCACGTTGTTAGCTTGCATCTCACGCAAAAGGTCATCGACTTTATCTCGATTATTTAGGGAACCGTAGAGAGACATCATTGCATTGTAAGGAGAAGGGCTCGTGAGAAGACGTAACTCCCTCATTTTCTCGAACGTGGCTTCGGCTTTAGGCAGAGTCTTGTCCGATCGTGATCGTGCGTACAAGGCTAACAGACTAGTGTAGACAGAACCGTCTCTCGCGCTATGTGGTATACTTTCGAAGAACTTCTCTGCTTCTTCTAACTCGACAACATTATCTAACATCCACTCTGACACCTAATGACATCATCACCATATGACATCATCAATGAACATTCAACGTATAGCTGATCAGAGCATAAAGAATGAAAACCTGAAGGGCTTGGAGAGATTGGTCGGAATCACGAAGCTTTTCGATGATGACTCTCACGTGAGAAGGGTTGATGTGATTCCCCTGTTGCCGCCACTGTTTTAGCACAGGAATGATCTGTGCTTTCTGATCAAGAGCCTCTGTTAGACGATTCTGCAAAGTTTGATTAGCCGAGGACGATAGGGTTCGGAGGAAGGTGTGACTCCTGTATAGCTTTGCGTGTCGTACAAGAATTCTCATCATGGTTAAGCTGGAAAGGCAATATTACTTGGAGATTACTTGCTAGGGTTTATGTATAGGGGGGTTGTGCCGCCTCTTGTTTTTACAGGTCATTAATTTAATTAATTAATTGTATGAGATATGACGGAGTATCGCACAAGTCACGTTCCTTGCGTGCTACTGCACTAATAAGGCAAACAATATCATTAAGCTGCTGCACTAGATAACTACTGAACATGCACTACAGAATTAGGACTATTAAAATTATTATTTTTCCTATGGATCATGTGGAGTCTACATTCCTTGATGATAGCATGTTATTCAACATTTGATTGAAAAATCAGTACTCAAACACGAATTATTCCACAAGACATTGTCACAACCAACACTTACAAGGCATATAATATAGCACGTAAGAATTCAAATGGTGTGAATTGACAAGAAAACAATCAACAAATCATTTTCTTTTATACAAGCCTAAGAGACACAATCCTTATTTTAGGTAGATAAGTTTCCAAGATACATCGAAGGGTGTGGCCACTAGGATGAAACGATACCGATTTATATACATATCGGAGGCAAGAAAGTAGAAAAAAAGCCCATGCTCACCGTCACTGCCATTCCTCTGCTTGTTCTTCCACTGTCTTCTTCATTATTGATCTCCATCGTCATGATCGAAGTCTGCCTCTTCTTTCTCTTATCTCACTCTTGGGCTTTTCTCCTTAAGCCTTTTTGATCCCTAATGTGTGTTTAAAGTAACTGGGCTTTTGCTCTAAAACAAACGGCTTGTGAGTTTGTATCTTTTTCTTTTTTCTTTTCTGCAATTTAAATATGAAAGTTAAGTTCAAAAAAAAGTAGAAAAAAAAACTCCTGACTCTTTAAGCTAAGAGAACCTCCATTGCTGAACTCCAATTGGGGTTCTTAAATTTTCTTTTTTCTTTTTTTTTTTAATTTTTATCTAATTTTTTTTAAAAGAAAAAATAATCAATCGCAGATTGCCACATATGCATAGAACCTGCGCAACAGTGCAAGAGTTGCATTTTAGATAGAAAATTTTAGAAGTGAGAAAGTGAAGGGTTTAAAATAAAAACGGGTTCCATCGGGTCATTCCGTCCCTTATGAACCCTTCAAAAACCTTGGGATAGAGGTGCTCTAAGTTAACTAATAGGAAACCTATCGTGAAGAAACTTTATTAAGGATAAGGAGTTTCACTAGCTTTCACAAACCTGCCTTTGACACGCAACCGGCAACCTTGTATCAGCTCTTGCTTTCCTCGATTCATACCTTATAGTCTTGTCATATCTGTTAGCAACCAAGATCCAAGATATGGTATTATTATAAAATTTAAAATACATAAACAGTGTACATAAAACTAAATCTAAATCTAAATAAAATTAAATTATCTATTAAATTTAATTCAATTAAACAGTGTATTTTAAATTTAATACACAATTTAATTTAGATTTGTGTACACTGTTTATGTATTTTATATACTCTTATTTAATCTGTGTACATTGTTTATTCAAAAAATTAAGTTCTGATTTTTAATAAAAAATTATAGTCACTATCATATATGGATTCTTAAACTTATATTAGATAACTCTTTGAAAAATGTCATTTCAAAACTAGATTGAATAACTTATAAAATTTCATTTCAGTTTTGATTACAAGTGTAAAATTGTAAAAAAAAACTTAAAGTACATAAATTATTGATGCCGACACCACCACCATTGTTAAAATAAAAAATACTAGAAATTGCCAAAAAAAAGAATTATTTTAATATTGTTAATGTTGTCAGCAAAAAAAAACTAAATTCTAAACCATAAAACTTTAGATAAAACCTAAATTTTTGGGTTAATCATAAACCATAAATCATAAGCATTAATAATAAACTTTAATAACACTAAACTTTAAATCTTTAATCATAAACCCTTGAATAAATTCTAAACTCTATGATTTATTCAAGAGTTTAGGGTTTATCCAAAAGTTTAGGATCTAGTATTTAAAGTTTAGTGTTTAAGATTTAATTTTTTTTTTTTGCTGACGACGTTAGCAAAATTAATTTTTGGGTTTAATGTTTAGAGTTTCATATTTTTCTCACAGCGCTATCAATATTGTTTTTTTCAACTAATACTATTTTATGTATTTTTTAATTTTATAAACATAATATAACTTCACAAATTATTATTATTTTATTTCCTTTTTAAAATATACTAAATCTAAAGTGACAAAATTATATTGGTTCGTTGAACCTATAGACTCACACAGGAACTGAATCCCTATATACTAAAGCACAAGTCATCTAATGAATCAAAATATGACATGTGGCATTGATTTAAAATTTAAAAAAAAGGAAAAGCAAAAGATTTTAAATACAAAAAGAAAACCAGTTTCGTGATTTTATCATATTTATCTTTTAACTGCTTTCAATTTTTACTTTTAATTTTGGCTAAAAATTCAATTTAAAAATTTTTCTAAATAAACTACTAATAAAGCATCCCAAATATTTCTCAGCCACGCATGACCACACGATCTTTTTGAAACGGTTAATGTTTCTATTTAGCAAAGATTTAACTCACGATAAGATTAACAAATTTAACTCCATTTGCGTTGAGAAATAATGAATTCGTAAAATCTTTGTAACAGCTCATGATTCTCAAAGTGTGGTAAAATTTGAATTTCTGACCTGATAAGTCAAAAACTTATTATGAGTGTATTCAACTATCCAGTCTACAATTCTGAATTCATACTTGAACATAGTCTTTGGGAAAACGGTGGCAAGTGGCAACAATAGTCAGAAAGAACACAGATTTGTAATGGATAGATGGATGGGGCATGCTCCAAAGTTGGCAGATGAAGGTCAGGTTAGTAACTCTAAAAATGCCCAAACTCTTAATGCTCAAATTATACTTACGTTATCAATTATATTGATATTTTTTCTTGGAAAAATTGAATTTTTTTCATGAACCCTTTCCTCTTTTAATTTACACTTTGATTCCATGTATAACGCCAAACTCAGTTTTCTATCACTTTGTGTCATTCTACGCACAGGTACTCTTTTCTCTTTTAATTTACAATATAGCTTTTCTTTTTCTAACCAGACATATCAAAATTCAAAAAAAGAAAACAGATTGATCAAAAACTTCTTATGATCGTAACACTTACACTTCAAAATCTACAGTTCTACATGAAAATCAAACTATTTATTGCCAAGTTGTGGCACACCAAAACTCTCTGAAAAGCATTTCTTTCAACGAAAAAAGAAAAAGAACACAAATATGCTATGGTTTGATAGGCGAGTATACATCAAAGTTGGCGGATGAAGATTAAAGTTCAGGTTAGTAAAACTATAAATTCCCATTCAAGTAAATTTTCAACCTTTCGTTTTCTAAATGTTTTACCTTAAAGCACACTTATTAACTAAACATCTAAATGTTTTAGATTCGCCACAAGAAGAAAAAAAAAGTTGTAGGAATAACTAAAAGGTAACAAATGGAGTTTAAGAACCTCGGGTGATAGAGAAAAGGAGAAAGATTCATGTCTAGATCAAGACCTACTGATCAGGTAAGATTCAAATGTATACACTTTGTTTTTATATTTTATTTGTAGATTTTTATAGAATATACTGTATAACATTAAAATGAAAAAAATGTAAAAGAATATCACGAAAAATAATGTAAAATTCAAAACAACATTTCTTTCCAGTGTGAATTATAAAAGAGTGGCCCGGGCGTAGCACGGGAGAAAACACTAGTCAAGAATAACTCACAAGTAAAACATTCGGCCGTAGGTAAGTAACCATTATTATTATTATTATTTTTTTTTTTAAACTGGCAAGTAACCATTATTTTGACGAAAAGTTGACAAATGACTCTCTACTTGGTTTTCTACTCTCAATCCCAGCTACCACATCCACCACATCCACCACCACACCCACCACCACATCCACCACCACCACCACCACATCCACCGCCACTGCCACGGCCAATGCCATCGTCACTATCAATGCCGACACCACCACCATCGACATCATCAGCGCGCCTACGATCCACACCACCGTAATCATCAGCGCGGCTACCACCCCCAACACCACAGCCACCGCCACATCCACCATAGTAATATCCTGGGTGGTGAGAGCTTCGTCCACCACCACTTCCTTTGCTTCGATATGCTCCCTTTCTCTGTCTCTGCTTAGCATTGATACGACAATAGAGACGGAACTCATCTTGTTTAGCTCCAGCCTCCCCATACATCTCCATTAGCACCTTGTGGCTGTGGGTTGCGTCGTTCGACTTTGCATCAACAACTTGTTCTGTTTTACGCAACATCTCTATCGCTTTTCTATTTGAACCGCATTTTAAATAAGCCCTTGCCATGCTTATTCCCGTTTGCCAAGCCAATGCAAACGGTGGCGTTTCGTCTTCTATTCTTTTCAGATACTTCTCCATTGCCTCCACGTCAGGTGCACTCGCGTAAGCCTTCAAAACGCTATTGTTCGTGAGAGTCTTGTCATGGACAACTCCGTTCTCCTCCATCTGCCTCAGAATCTCGTCGACCATGTTTGTTTCTCCAAGAAGGCCGTATAGAGAGATCATCTTGTAGTAAGGGTAAGGTTTGAAGAGCAGACTTTTCTCCCTCATCTTTTGGTAAGTGGCTTCGGCTTCGTGCCGTGTTTTCTTAGACTTTGTGTAGAAGCTTAAGAGAGTGGTGTAGACTAAGTCGTCTTTCATGTTCTCAGGAATGGTTTTGAAGAACTTCTCTGCTTCGCTCAACCCTGAATGGATATCAATAAGATAAAGCCGAGATGCAAAATCTTCAGTGCTTAGCTCGAACACCCCTCGTTTAGTTATCCACTCTGAAACCTAAATACATCACCAAGAATATATTTTGTAACTTTAGTTGTATAACAATATTTCTAAAGTGTCATACCAGAACTGTTTTGTAAACTAGGAGTTAGAAACCTAGAAGAGAGAAAGTAACTGAGACCTGGAGGGCGTGATCGAATCGCCGAGACTCGCAGAGAGCTTTGATGACGGATCTAAGATCCGTAGGGTTTATTTCATTGCCTTGTCTCAGCCACTCGTTCAGCACAGGTGTAACCTTAACCCTCCATAGGAAGTTGAAGAACCTGTTGTCCACCGCCATGACGCGACTATGTAAAGTGTCATTCGGCTTAGCCGAAGTTAGGGTACGCGAGAATTGAATCGGCTGTGTTTTCCTGGACAAGAGAAATCGTTTTGAGTATCGTCCAAGGCTTTGCATCCTTTTCTGTCAATTATGGGAGAAGTTATTAGGATGTTTGTTCCTGCGTCCTTTTCTGTCAGACTATTTGGTAAACATGTGTGCTGCTACAAGCCTGGTAACCTAATTAGACCCTACAAAAATTATTAAGGTTTTTTTTAAGGAGAATTGGAGAAAACAATTTTGACTGTTAATAAAGAAAGTAAGAGAAAGAGAGGTGTTGGTCTGTGTTATTTATTACTCCCTCTGTTTTTAAATAATACTTATTAGTGTATAGTTTTTTGTTATTTTATATTTCCTATATTTCTAAACCAATAAAAGTTCAAGAAATGCAATTAATGTTTTTGAGATTCACAATTATTCATAATTAGTTGATAAAAATTACATTGAAAATATGAAAAATATATCTTTTTAAAACAAAAAAAATTCCTAAAACATACATCTTTAAAAAACAGAGGAAGTATATGATTAACGAGTTATTTATATAAGAGGAAAAATCTGATTTGGAGAATATCTAAAACTTGAGGAATAAGTAAAACTAGGATTCAATATTAGACATCACTTCATTTAAAAAAAAGAATATTAGACATCACATAATATTTATAACATTGACCATATTTTTGTCTTTTATTAGTTTGGTAAACTATACTTTTACTAAACACACAAATATAAAAAATTAAGTTTTTAAAAGAATATAAAACAAAAGTATACTTATTTTTTCAAATAACGAATCAAAATCTAATATTCATTAAAACTATCCGCAACACGAGATATATAGACCTGATCCTTAAAAAAATATTAAAATATTGAATTTTTTGGTTATCGTGCCGGATGGAAGTCGAAAAATCCTAACTTAAAAATTGATCTCAGTTGAGTTTTGTTATTGTGTCGCGGACCGTACGACACGCGGCGGCCCACGATAAATTTGTTTTTTTTTTGTTTTTTGTTTTATTTTTAATTAGACAAAAAATTAATAAAAAAAATAAAAAACAAGATTGGAAATCGAACCTACTCACGATTGCACCATGCTGAGTATAAATAACTTCTTTTTCTAACAAAGAAATTAAAATAGAATGATATCGAAGCAGGCATGTATATTGAAAGAAATGGGCTTGGGCTCATAATGCAAGCTTGACTAGTGGTCAGCGACAGATTGATACTTGATTCGATTCCATACGAGTCTTATCGATTTCTGCTTTTTTTTTACGAGACTCACTGGTTAATTCCGGTTGTGGGGTTGGGTTTCGGTTATAACAAAAGAGACTAGGAGGAGGAGAGTGAGGAAGAAACCCTAAATCGCCATGGATAAGGAGAAGAGACACTCCAGGAGCAGCAACAGGGACGATCGCGATCGCGATCGTGATCGAGATTCGAGCGCGGATCGTTCGCCGGAACGCGACGGCGGACGCCGGCATCGCGATGGAGACTCGAAGCGTCGCGATTCAGATCACCACCGGTCATCGAGGCGCGACGATAGGGAAGACGAGAGAGAGAGAGCTCGGGAGAGGAGGAGATCTGTGGAGCGAGGCGAGAGGGAAGGGAGTAGAGATAGGCACGAAGGGAGTAAAGATAAGGAGACGAGGAGCAAGAGGAAAGAGAGGGAGGAAGAGAATGGGAGTAAGGAAGGGAAGAAGAGATCTAGGTTTTCTGATGGTGGTGGTGAGAGGAGAAATGATAAAGTGAGTGAGGGTTCTAGGGCTATGAACGCACCTAGTGACGTCTCCACTGTGAGTTTCTATCCATTTTAGCTTCGATAGATTTGTTTCATTTCGAGTGGTGTTTGAAAAGCTTATATCTTATCTATGTGCAGGGCGTCACTTCACAAAGTTCTATTGCTTCGGGAACGTCTTTGGCCCCTAGTCAAACCCTGCTCACTAAGGTAACGATATCTCCAACGGATGAAAATAAGGGAGTTAGTATTGTCGGGTCTCATGAGGTTCATGGAAAATCTAGTACAGATGGAACAACATCCGGGCAAACTAGTTCAAACTTGTCTCTTGATGCATTAGCTAAAGCTAAGAAAGCTATTCAGCTTGGAAAGGGTTTAGCCGACAGGTTGAAGAAACTTTCTTCGGTAAGTTCTTCTCTGGACATGTGTATTTATTCTTCTCTTGGAGGAACGTTGTAGTTTGATTCTCTTCTTTTACGCAGGTGAATCAAGGTGCTAAGCTGACTTCAGAAGGTAGCCCACATGCTAAAGTGCCATCATTGACTGCCACTACTCCTGCTGTCTCTGCGGGAACATCTTCTGCTTCAGCACTACCACATGCTGTCTTACCTGGCCTTGAGAATGAGGCCAACATTGAAGCTGTTAAGAGAGCTCAGGATATCGCTGCTAGGATGGGATACCGTCAGGATCCTGAGTTTCCTACCATTATCAATTACCTTCTAGGACAGACACCTGCAGATACGATGGCTGTTCAACAGAAACCCGCGAAGCCTCCTGTTCTGCGTGTGGATGCACTTGGAAGGGAGATAGATGAACATGGAAATGTGATTAGTGTGACTAAGCCTAGCAATCTTAGTACATTAAAGGTGAGTGAAGTTGATTTAAATATCTATTATTTTAATGATCGAGCTCCTAATATACTTGGATTATCTACAGGTTAACATCAACAAGCAGAAGAAAGATGCTTTTCAGATTCTTAAACCTCAACTGGAAGTGAATCCAGAAGAAAACCCCCATTTCGATCCGAGGATGGGTATTGATAAAAACAAGATTTTGAGACCCAAGCGTATGAGTTTTCAGTTTGTTGAGGAAGGTAAATGGACAAGAGATGCTGAGAGTTTGAAGTTGAAGGTATGCATTGCTTTTCCTATGATGGATTCTTTTTAACCATTTAATTCAGTGTGTTATTTTGATGTTTGATTTGTAGAGTCAATTTGGTGAAGCAAAAGCAAGAGAGCTGAGGGTGAAGCAAGCGCATCTGGCTAAGGCCAGGGATGATATAAATCCAAATTTGATCGAGGTATCAGAACGTGCCCCGAGAAAAGAGAAGCCCAAGGAGCTAATCCCAGATGTTGAGTGGTGGTACGTAATTCTTCCCACTTTACCTTTTTTGTTGATGCTGAGTTGTTTTGTCTCGAATGTTCATCTGATGACGGTAAACATGGCATAACCTTGAGGAGAACAAGTCATACTACAATTATCAAACTTAACTTGTAACTTCTAGGGTATTGGATTAAAGTCTACAATTACCATAACTGTAGCTTCGTTTCCTGTTGGTTTAGTGTTATCGTTTCTATTTAGAATTATTCTACCATTTCTTTTCTTCTGAATTTGTATACCTAATATTGCAATTGTTGATTTCTTTGACTGCTGGCTTAGTGTGCTCATTAGTTTGCCGCATATTGCTTCTGATAGTTTGTATTATTTTGTAATCAGCACCAGGGTGATTACTATTAGAATATGGTAATAATGAATCGTCATATTGTTATCTTTCTTTGATGCAGACCAAATAGTTAATTTATCTCCTTGTGCTGTACTGGGTTTTCTTAGCTCATAGTTTTGTTTTGTCTTTCAGGGATGCAGCTGTCCTCACAAATGGCGTGTATGGCGACATAGCTGATGGTACCATTACCGATGGCGATCTGAAGACAGAAAAACTTACACATTACATAGAGCATCCCCGTCCCATAGAGCCACCTGCAGAGGCAGCGCCTCCACCGCCCCAGCCTCTTAAACTGACAAAGAGGGAACAGAAGAAACTTCGAACCCAGAGGCGTCTGGCAAAAGAAAAGGAGAAACAGGAGATGATCAGACAAGGTTTGCTTGAACCACCAAAACCAAAGGTGAAAATGAGCAATCTGATGAAGGTTCTCGGGTCTGAAGCAACGCAAGACCCAACCAAGCTTGAGAAGGAGATCCGCACAGCAGCTGCGGAACGTGAACAGGCTCACACGGACAGGAACGCAGCACGGAAGCTAACACCTGCAGAGAAGCGTGAGAAGAAAGAGAGGAAGCTTTTCGATGATCCAACAACGATCGAGACAATAGTGTCGGTGTACAAGATCAACAAGCTCTCTCATCCAAAGACGAGATTCAAGGTGGAGATGAACGCTAGGGAGAACAGATTAACCGGGTGTAGCGTGATGACAGATGAAATGAGCGTGGTGGTGGTGGAGGGTAAGAGCAAGGCAATAAAGAGATACGGGAAGCTGATGTTGAGGAGGATAAACTGGCAAGAGGCGGTGAAGAAAGATGAGAAGGAAGGAGAGGAAGAAGATGACGACGAAGAAGAGAATGGTGGAAACAACAAGTGCTGGTTGGTTTGGCAAGGAAGCGTTGCGAAACCTAGTTTCTATAAGTTTCTTGTACAAGAGTGCTTAACGGAATCTGCTGCCAAGAAAGTTTTCGCTGATGCGGGTGTCGGTCACTACTGGGACCTCGCTGTCAATTACACAGACGACTAAATCCTTCGTTCCTCCACTTCATATTCTGTCAGTTGCTATAATGTCTCTGATACTTATCAATCATCTCCATAGAAATGCTTCAACTGTTGAACAATGTTATGGGTCTTTCCATGAGTCATTTGCGTTTCTCTGAACAAGTGTTGTGTTCTGCTTCTTGTCGTGTTGGTGTTCACTTTTGAACAAGAATTTGATCTTTATTTGTACTAGGTAATCACATGGTAAAACCTTGACAAAAAAAATCACATGGTAAAATGATCTGAAGTGTAATGATAAAACATAATTAGAGTAAAACTCTGGAGCTTGATTTATCAAAAATTATTTGGTTCAATTGTTCAAAATATTATATCTGGCTTTTGAGTTCTTACTAGGAACATTTGAAAGAGAGATACGAAAAAAAATTGCTATTTGATTTGAAATAAGATACTTCAGTTGAACTATCTGTCACGCGTGTGTAGAAGTGGTCGTATGTTCGTTTTACATTGGACGTGCGACCAAATGCGAGGCTCAGTTGTTGTTATTGTGCGCCTGACAGCGACAGCTATGTCTTCCAGCTTTCTCTTGGCCCAACAATCCACAAGCGCTCAAACCCACACGACGCGTGGACCAATTCTAACACCGAAATCCCGAAATTACCCTTAAAGTCTTTGCTTTGCCCTTCCTTGATTTAAGAATGTTTCTACGTTTTGAATCCTTTGAAAAATCTCTTTTTGGTTGATTCTTCTTCCTTTCTGCATCGAATTCTTCCTTTCTGCATCGAAATCTCTTGGAGGAAATGATGCAGAACTGTTCATTTATTAACCGGAGAAGGAGTTTCGAAGATGATGATGTACCGATCTCAGATAGAACGTTAGAGATAAATTCTCACATCTCTGTTCCTTGTCATTTGAAACAGTGTCTTGATCTCAAGGTAAAAAAAAAATCAGATTACTTTTCATCTGTTTTTTCCTGATATGAATTATATATTATTGGGAGAGACTTCGGGTTTGAGGATTGATTGTCAAGGACAATCATTTGTCAGTTATGGTATGACAAATGTAACTTCTTTGGTTTCCTTTATAATTGATTTTCTTCTTTTTACTTGTGTTGCATTTATTGTTTCAGCCCTCCTCTCTATTGTCTGTCATAAATGCTCACAGGGTTTGATTTCATTACCAAAACATAAACCCGAACTAAAATTTTCTTTGCAGAAGAATTTACTTGGAAAGTTTCATGGCTCACTTTGAGTTCTTTTCTTTTTTTTTTCTATTGAATCTACCGGATGTTTATTTTAGAAAAAAAAGTTATCTTGTATATCAGAGAAAAAACATATACAAAAAAAAGTTATCTTGCATATGAAAAATCTCGTCCATATTTGTTTTGTCTCTGCATTGCAAAGAAAGAAAGCAGAATCATCATGTTTCCTCATTATTCTTTCTCGCATTAGTTTTAAAAAATATTTACTTGTGTTCTGGGAATTAAGCTATTAGCCTTAGCATCAAAGTACTTTTGAAGTTTCAAAATTCTGATTAATTTTTAATTGAAAGCTACATGTTTGTTCTATGTTTAATTAGACAGGAGAAGTTTACTACATAAACCGGAACACCGGAATGAGAGTGGAGGAAGACAACAACAACAACAATGCATATGATGATTTCAGTGGAGAATCGGATGTAACTGTTGTTTCAGAAGACGATGGCTCTTATTATGAAAGCGAAGAATCTTCATCCGAGTCATCAATAGAGAATCACAAAGAAGAGAGTGAAGATCTTGTGGTAGCTGGTTGCAAAGCTTGTTATATTTATTACATGGTACCTAAACTCTTGAAAGATTGCCCCAAATGTGCATCTCAGCTTCTCCACTTTGATCGACTTCACTCTTCTTCCCCTTAACCAAACCTCTTTTTATCCTCATTCTCTTCATATAGATTTGTAAGTTTCCTTTTCATCCCTTAAATCGTATATGTATGAACTATTGGTCATGTTGTGTCTCGATCGCATTAACACGAGGTTTGATGGCACTGTTTCAAACACTAGATAACAATAACAAAAAATACGAATCGGACTTAGAATGTTGATACGTATAATGGATGCACAATATGCATTTGGTTATTAGAGCGAACAAGCAGATTTGAACGTAGGAAATGCATGTTTCTATGAGATTTATAAATTTGTGAGATTGATAAAATAGATTGTTGAAAGTGTTTGGAGGGGATGTTTTGGAGAGTTGTTGTTGTTGTTGTTGCACTACAGATTTAAAGTTTGGTCAATGGAGATAGGAGCCCTTAAGACTTGCGCGCCTTGTAGAAATAATAAAGAAAGTAAATAACATAATGATTGCAGCATGTGAATAACGAATTTTCTGTTCAATTTATTTCCCATTTGTCTTTAGTTTTGACCAAAATAAAAGTGATCATTGCACAACAATTAATATGGACATTTTAAAATACCTTTTTTTGTTTTGACCTGATAATATAGTAGAGAGCCATCACTATAATATGAATGAGTGAAACCTCTGTAAATTAATAAACATCTGTAAATTAATAATGTCAGGATTACACCAAAATTATAATTTTTAATAATTTATAGAAATTATTAATTTATCGATATAGTAACTGAACCAAAAATTCAATTTAAAACTATAAAATTATATTATTTTATAGAAATTTTTAGTATATATTAATTTACAGAATATTAATTTAAAGATGTTATATTGTATATTTTTATTGCTACCAAATCATTCGAGCAAATTTATGGATTCACAAGAGTGCATTATCCTTGTTTTAGTATGAGTGATATTTTTTCAATATAAATGTTAAATTTATTCAACCAAGAATACTATTTTTTACAATGTATGTTATTCTTGTTTAAGAAAACTTTTAGAAAATAAATTGAATAAAAAAATTATCTAAAAGAAAACCATGTTTTAGGGTTTTTTCATAGGCTGAAGCATTCATTACCTTCATGTTTCAAGCATTCATTACCTTCATGTTTGAAATTCTATTTTTGACTTCTTTTTTTGATTGATAAATCCTATCGGCTGACTGATATGGGTACATATCAAGCCTTAAGAAGTTACTACTAAGCTATCACCATTTTGTTAAAACTGTTGTGGATAAACTTTTTATAGTGATTGATCCCACCCTGATAAGCTCCGCATCTAGGAAAATTCAATTAGCACTGTAAAAACCCGTGGCCCATTGCGACAAGATTTTTTGGAAAGATTTCAATACCATCCCGCTGACAGAGAGTCGAACTCGCTACCATTGGCATTCGTGTGTGAAAATCTTGTTGAAACCACTAGACCAACATCGATATGTTTGAAATTCTACTTTGAATTGTTTGTCAATAACCTTGATGAGAACCGATGGGGAGCTTGGGTCTTCACCATGTCTTCTTCGATTTCGCTGTATGTGAACCAAACTCCGTTGTACCAGTTCACTGTTGGATGCTCTGTTCATGTCAAAGTCCAAGTGGATTTGGTGTTAAACTCAACCTTATAAGTCTCTTCCCCATGTTTTCTTAACATGGTATATTTTCGCGTTTCAGCCTTCTAAGCCGAAGATTGTTGATTTCTTTTTCCATCACATTTAAACACTGCTACTCTGTGTTTCCTACGACGGTGTGATCTGACTACTTATTTTGTATTGTATCATTCGGTCGAATACCTATGTCAATGAAACTTTTGGTGCTGTAGAAATGAATATCAATGAAACTTTGACTATTTGTTTTCTCAATCAGACGTCCATATGAGGGAACATAAATTGAACCAGAAAGATAGTCGATGCACCATTATAAGTGATTTTTGAAGATAAGTTTTGTTTAATATTTTTTCTTAATTTTAATGTAACTTGTAATAGTAAACATTTACTTTTCTGTCAGTCAAAATTAATAGAAAACATATGAAATAACATATAATTTCAAGAAAAGACTTTTTTTTTTAGATACAGATGGATTTTAGTGTGTTTTAACGGCTCTAATCTGGGAAAATGGTGTTGAAAGACAAACCTAATTAGTTTAACTATCAGTTTTATTATAATGTAAGCAATCCGCTGGAGATTTATATCATACATATATAACTAAGGACGCTTAATACTGTCACATTAAATGGTTGTTAACAAAAAGTCAACTTATGAGCTAAATTCAACTCTTGGACATATGTGTATCTGTGCTGTATATATCTTTGTTGGGACAAAATTAACACATCCAATCCGGAGTACACATAGCCTCGGAATTTGATTTTTTACCTGCGGGCTCTGCCCCATTTAACGCGCTGCAGGATGAATACGGATTAATAGATCTGAAAATTATGCGGGACGAGTGCAGATGAGGATGCGGGTCGAGTATATTTTTTGCGAAGTGGATACGGGTCGATCAAATTTAACTGCAAAAATAAAGTATTTTATTTTAAATATGATTTTTATTAAAAATAAATAAAATTACGAATATTTATAAAATAATAATAAATATATATATTATTTATATTATTGTTTTAATAAAATATTAATAAAAATATATAAAATATATATATAATTTTAATATTACATACAGGTTACCCACTAATTAAGCAGGGCGAATGCGGATATTTTTTTTATTCGCTGATTAAATTTTTGAATAAAAAAATGAGTCGAACCGCAGCAGAACGGGGTGGGTCGGGCCAGATCAACCTGCAAACCCAGCGCTACACATAGCAAGAGGACCTCATGAATTGATCATCAATCCGATAAAAATAAACGTGTCATTACTATTCTCAAAAATTCTGTATAAAAATAACGACGGAAATCCACAAACTATTCAAGTGTGGTTGCACTATCTAACCCGAACATGGCAGAGATCATGAAAAAAATGATGTTTCGTTAAGTTTTAAGAGAGAGAGGGGCATAGGCTGACAGAAGAGACAAGGGAGAAATCACAAATGCTCAAGAAACATTCGAACTAACTTATTTAATATTTTACCAAAAAAAAAACATTCGAAGTAACTTGCTGGAGAACCCGATAAAATAGTCCCAAAAGTACATATAGTTCATTTTGCTAAGTGTATTTACTAATTGACTTGTTTCGTTAGTAGTTTCCACCTTCAAAAAAAAGAGAAAGGTGGTAATTTTTGTCTAAACTTTCATGTTTTTCTTCGTCGTTGAAGTAAATGAAACCGTACTTCAATCAGATAACTATTAAAACAGATTTTTATTCTAATCGTAATGTAGGTTCCAATAAAAATAAGTCCTTTAAGTTTCTATATATCATACTAAGTTGAACAGAAAAATACTGAGTTATGGGTGTCCTACTCTTGTTTGACACCTCTTTTTACCAGCTCTGGATTTGATACTATGTCCGGTGACCTTCTTCTTGGGCGAGGTGAAGACACTGACTCATTTAGACGCTTAGTTGAAAGGAATTTCATATGTGCATCAAATGTTGAGAGGAGGAAAGTGTTTCCAAATACACACAATCCAATGAGAGCCTTGAGCCAGGATATTACAATTGATGTGGTCAAGTCAACAAAAACAGAATGTTGCTGGCCAACTGAGTTAAGAGTTTACGTCTGCATATACAACCAAAAATGCGTCAAGAGACAAATGGAGCACAGATTTTCACGAATGTTTTAATAGAATCGTAGGCAGTCCTAATAAGGATAATTTGGAATGATTAGACTCGTCCAGGTATCACAACTGAACAAAAGAGATCGATTCTAGAGAATTTCACAATTGTCGAAAAAGGAACTTCACAATTGTAAGTGTGATTTTGAAAAACTGTTGAGTTTTAATACCAGACTGATAAAAAGCGAAAATTTGTTATTTTGGGGTTTCTTCTCGCTTAGTTTCTCGTCTACGTTTTTCATTGGTTTATAAATCATGTAGATCATCAAAGCAATGGAGAGAACTCTATTATAAACCTTTCCAGTTACTATATATTTAGTTTATCACATTTTGTGAATATATATATATGAAGAATCTGAGTGCTTTTACCAAATGAAAAGACAATACTACACCTAAATGACTATTACGATCGCGTCTAACATGCATGCCAAAAAAGGTTCTTTACTACACTTTTATCTTTAGTATATTTTACAACCTTTTCCTTATATATATAACTACATTGTAGTAGCCAGATTTAACGAAGGAAATAGGAATAGTCAGTCACTTGTTATTATGTCACCATTTCGTCAAACGTTTTGCAACTAATTATGATTTTTCTTAAATCTGTTTCCTTTCTCACGGCCAAAACTCTTACTCGTTGCTTCAAACAACTCCCCTTTTATTGTTCATCTTTTCTCCAACCACTGTCAACTAATTTTTCTAGTATCATTTCGGTTGATATCGACTAAAAAGTTTACATAATAGTTCGAAGGTGAAAAATTGCCAGCAGCAGCAACGACTATACACAACTATAGACAGTATGTGAAAGATATAAGGATATATATAACCAAAAACGTAAAAGACAATCGGAATAAAAAGTATACGTGCATATGTGTTATGTGTATAATGTAGATGAATTGTGGGGGTCACATGGAGTTCAGAGAAAGATCAGAACAGTCCCCACATCATCTGTGGCTTGGGTCCTCGGGTTCTGCGGATACCGAACACCATCATGCATGCCCAACACTCTTTTTCATTATTTTTTCCTTTCTTTTTTGGGTTTTTATTTTTTCCAGTTTTAGGGTATATTTATGTGTTTTACAACTTTAATATATATTTAATATCCATATTTTTTATATGTCATATCAGTTGTATTAGACACAAAGTGCCAAACATCTGTAGTTGAAAGGGTATCTAAACAATATATAAGATGGATTGATCACTTATCTTATCACTAATTGGTTTTACGTTGAAAGTTCATCTAGCTTAACATGTTATCAGAGTCCAATCCACCTAGTTCAATCCGATCCACATCGATCTGACCTAAAGTTAGTTCATCAATTTTTTTCCAAAATTTACGCTCAAAGAACCATCTCGAAGAAGTGTATTAAACACAAAATGTCTATATCAATAATTGGAAAATATCCTAAACAATATATAAGATAAATAAACCACTTATCTTATCAACAATTTGGAAGTCTTTCTATCTTAACAGATTAATCTAGTAGATTATTGAAAACTTGCATTTACTGCTACAGAAATTGGATACTACTGCATGATCAAAGTTTGAAATATTTTTTTTGATAATACCGGAGGATAATAGAATTATTTGCTATTGGACGACCATGTTAACTGCATGTTTCCAAATTCAAACCCAAATTGCAACTTTGTATTAAAAAAAAAGATTAACCCATGGTAAATGGTTTACACGGTCCTCCAAATCTTTTACTATTAGCTTACCACTATTTACTGCTTGTTACCTTTTGCCAAAGTTTACTGCTTGGTTAATATACTTAATACCCACATTATCCCGTATACATAAATAAAAAGAATGCATGCTTTATCAGTTTCTACTAGGGCTGGGCATTTCGGTTTAGTTTCGGGTTCGGTTTGGGTTCGGTTTGATTTGGGTTATTTGGGTTTTATAAAACTCAAACCAATTAAAACCAAAGTAGCTTTGGTTTGGGTTTAATTCGGTTCATTTAAGTTCGGTTTGGTTTACATTATTATGGTCTAGTTTGGTTTGGTGTAATTCGGGTTGGTTATAAAATATGAAGGCATCAGTTTTATACTTTTATTAAAAAATAATCAACTTACAAACGACAGAGTGAGAATATAAAAACTTATGCTACATGATTTTATATATAATAGTATTATTTGAATCGTATTTATATTTTTTTTTAAAGATATAAAAGTTATGAAAAAATGAAAAACGAAACTTTAACTAAAATTTACAATATGTTAACACACACACATATATATATATATATATATATATATATATATATATATATTGGATTATTGGTTTGGTTCGATTCGGTTCGGTTTAAACTCAAACTAAACCAAACCGTTCGGATTGAGTAAAACATAAACCAATTAGGTTACATAAAAAATACGGTTTGGTTTGGTTCGGTTTAACTTCGGTTTGGTTAGTTCGGTTCGGTTTGGTTTGGGTTTTTTGTCCACCCTTAGTTTCTACTCCTTGCATCATTTCTTTATTATTAGCCTTTCATTCTTTCTTCACGCTCCCTTTTGTGGTTTCCTTTTAGTTTGATTCAACTTCCCATCATGCATGTATACATATTTTATTATTATGTTACATTCCAAGTAATCTATCTTATTATTGACATTTTGACAGGTATTGTCATCATATTCCTCTCCACTCGCTGCCCATTCCACTTGCCTCATTTCTAATCGAAAATCTATTTTACTCATTATTTAACCAAGTCACTCATGCACTCTTTCTGTATTATATTATATGTAATAAGTGCAACTATAGTACTTCGTTTGTCCTACTTATATTTTTGAATTTTTGACTAAATTTGATTTTTTGAACTTTTCTTAGGAAACATATTAACAAGATGCACGTACATGTGTTTTACACATTAGTAATAAAAAACATCAATCACCTCTAAGGTAGGTAAGTATCGCAGTAAAACAAAAACTGATTTTTGTTTAGAATAAGTTAAGTGTTCGGGGTTAATGAAAGGGAAATTGGTCTCTATAATCATGAAAAAATATAATTCAGGTACTAGCTATTTAATCTACCAAAACCTATACACACCACTAAATATACATATTAATACTGTAATACTCCTTGCATCAACCGGTGAAACCTGAAACAAAAAAAAAATTAAAATTTTTATAATTATTAATTATTTCTGTTGACAATTTACTCACATATTCAAAGCCACCATTTTTTCCACTGTGATCACCATCGAGATCTTCTGAGTTTATTCTCCTTCTCGAAATGCGTTACAAAAGGAACATCGACGAAGCTTCTGAAATCGATTGCAAGACGGCAGCGTTACAATTGAAGCAGCGAGAAAGAGCAATTCGAGCTTCTTTCCTTTACATCTGCATTTTATTTTCAGATTTGAGCCGCTAAGATGCCATCAATTACGTTTCTGGAGCAGTTCTATGGAGAAGAATACCATCTTAAAAAAATCGGTAGGAGAAGATGAACAATTATTTTATTGTATTGTGTTCTATTAGATGCATACAGAATAGAAATGTAGATAATATATATTTTCATATTTTGTTATGTGATATATTCTGTTATTATACTATTTTATCATGATATTATATATTCTATTATTATATTATTTTGTTAGATTTTGATATTTGGGTTTAGAGTTTATATTTGGGTTAAGGTTTATATCTGTGTTAGGGTTTAGTGATTAGAGTTTATGGTTTAGTATTTACAAGGTAAAGAAGTATAATTAGGAGCAACATTAACTACTTCCATGTAATTATAGGCTTTTCATAATTTCACCAATATTTACTATGTTATTTATTTCGTTTCATTCTATTTGGATTTAGGATTTATATTTGGATAATGGTTTAGTGATCATAGTTTAGGGTTTAATAATTAGAAGATGAGGAGATATGGTTCGGATCAGCATTAACTTCTTCTATGCAATCATATATATACATGTTATAATTTCACCAATATGTGTTAAGTTATTTATTTTGTTTCATTATATTTGGATTTATAGTTTATATTTGGATTTAGTATTTACTGATTAGAGTTTGGTTTAGTATTTAGAGATTGGGGTAAGGGTATGACTAGGATAAAGTTTAATATATATGAATTGAGGTTAGGATACACTCTGTTGTGTTTACTATTTAGGGATTTTGGTTGTGGTTTGAAATCCTACACTATTTATATGATATGGAATATAACAATTGATGCATGTGTATGCAGAGGCGGACCCACGTTGATGGGTACAGGGTCACGTGCCCCCTACTGATTATGTAAACCGTTGCGGTTGAATCCTGTATCTTATGCTCATCTATCTCAGTGGTCTTATGGTGCTCACGTCTTTTGCTTGTGTGAAGGGGTTCGATGTCCGTAACAGAAGCTTTTAACATCAATTTTGTTTCGTCCCATTCTATTGTCTACGGATCATAATCACATTAAAAGAAACATCATTTTGTCGCCAAAAAGAAAGAAATCTGTTTCTGTGCATTTATTTTCTTATGTATAATTTTCTTTTTGTTTCTTTTTCTTTGAAACTAGTTCATACCTTTTTTCTGAGAAAAAAACTAATTCATACCTTCATTCATTTATTTCATACTAGAGTGTTGAAAAAAAATTCTAGAACAACTAAGTTATTTCTTTTGAAAAAAGGATTAACAAAAAAATTAAAGATAATATTTAAAAATAAAAATGTAGTATTATTTAGCTAAACACAGCATTATAGATAACTTAGTATTTGAATTATGTATATATTTATAATATTGTGCCCCCGACTAAAAGGGTT
This sequence comes from Raphanus sativus, assembly GCF_000801105.2. Lineage (NCBI taxonomy): Eukaryota > Viridiplantae > Streptophyta > Magnoliopsida > Brassicales > Brassicaceae > Raphanus > Raphanus sativus. Next base: position 11,963,437 of record NC_079511.1, read on the forward strand.
TCTGGATCCGCCACTGTGTGTATGCAACCGATAAATTTGTAACGTGGATGTTTCTTCCTTCTTTTGTATGAAATAGTTTTCAGTCATTTTTGTCTACATATTTAACCGGGTAATTGTGAGTAGGAAGAATATACAGTATAACATCTTTAAATTAATAATTTATAAATTAATATCTCTATAAATTAATATAATTTCATAGTTTCAAATTGAGTTTTGGTTTAATTATTATCTCGATAAATTAATAATCTCTATAAATTAATAAAAAATTATAGTTTTTGTGTAGTCCAACATTATTAATTTATAGAGGTTTTACTGTATGTAACTGACTAATTTTGGGTGTAAATGTTAGATTCTTCGTTATGTCAAAGTAATTGCTAACTACTTAATTTCACTTCTAAATATAATTATTACACAAATAAATCCTTAACAAAACGGATGATTAACCTTTTTCTCCATTATTGACAAAAAGAAATTTGATCATCCATTTCCTTAACCCCGAATACTTAACTTATTTACAATATTATATATATACCCGTGCACAACGTAAAAATAATAATACAATCTAGCAAACGTATTGAAACTATTAGCAGTATAACAATATTGTCAATAATAATCTAGCATACTTTCACATACCAAACAAAAATTAGCTATAAAATAAGTTCAACACTAACGAATCGAATATCCACTAGCCTCGATATTCACAAATTATTTTGTTATGGTTGATACATATGATTAACTTATGATGCTATTTCTTCGTAAGACTTGAATAAAAAAGATAAAGTTCTAAGACTGTTAAAATATTTTAGGAAATGAGTGATTTTTTTTTTGTAGAAAACAAAAAGGAGATTGCAATGATAGTTTTTAGGAGAAAACCAATTATCGCAGTTGAAGATTAAATTAGTTGATATCATTACAAAATGGTCTTCTTTTAAATCTGTGCAAACGCAACATGGTTTTCATTATACATTCATGAACTTCTGTGCAAAACGTAAAAGCAAACCAGCAGTAACAATCAATACAATTAAAAGGGTATCATTCTCATTTCATGTTCTTAATGAAATATTTAAGTTTTTCAAAATTGTCTTTAATTTTATGAATAAACTAATTTTTTTATTAATGGTATTATTGTCTTTCGGTTTTGGGCCTATAATACATTTAAATGGGTTATTTTTATATATTATCCATTTCATAGTCCATAACGTTTCTGATAATAACAACAAATTAAAATCTGCAATAATTTTAAAAAATAATATTAGATTGAATTCTTTTAACTAACTATTTTACGATTTTATCAGTAAACTAAAAAAAATTTGGCCCACTTTATATGTTTTGAAATATTTTATGAAAAATATAATTGTTAAATTTAAAATATTTCTTAAGTAAAAGTTTCAGGTACAACCATTTTTTAACTTATTTAGAAACAAAAAAACGATTGTGTGAGACATTGTAAAATAAAAATTTCTTCGTACTGTACACACTATAAAATTTCTTATTCTATATAATTTAATCATATAACTTATGTTTAACTTATAGAAATATTAAACAATTCATATACTTGCACTTTTTATATAATAACAAATAATAGATCCGCATAATTGAAACTTGATCATGTGATATTTTATATAGTTAAAACAAAAGCCTTATCTGTCTATTTGTAAATGAAACAATAAAAATAGTAAAGTGCGGGTCAAAAATCTAGTTGCTTTTTATGACCTTTAAGTAATTTTGTCAATTTTATCACCATATATATGTATAGTCTTTTCTTTTGAAACACTATAGTCTAAAAGACTCCAAACATATATACAGTGAAGACTCAAAATTTGATAAGAGATCCCATAAACAATCTATATATATAAAAGAGAGTTGAATCTCTCCTGCTGACATATCAGCGTCCACGTCAGAAATTAGAAGTCTCACGAGTTGACACATCAGATACGCACCGTATCACTTAAACTTTGTTCTCTCAAAATGGGTTTCGCAGTGGGCTTCGTCCAGCGCAAATGAAATGCTCTTCGGCACTAGGCCCATCGACACTGTTCTACGGAATCCCTAAACAGATGTTCTCCTTCGTGTTCTTCGTCTGTTTTCATTTGGCGCTGAAACTTTCTAGATTCTGTAACGGTGTTTGTGGTTTAATCTTAAATCGTCTTTATTCTCCATCCCACTACGAATCAACCTATTGCGCTCTTCGTCTGCTAGATCCTTATATATATAAACCTTCGATGCGTCGTTTCCGGCAAAATCTATAATCTTCCGGAGATCGCGATCTCTTCATCTCTCTGAAAAAGGCAGCGTCTTGTGGGGTTAGCAAGCTATTCGTCGGCGAGCAGGTGAGGCCAGCGACCATTGGCATTACCCGGAGCAACCACAACTTCAAGCTTTCTGACTATACAATGTCCATACGCTTATGGGTATTTCTCAAACCTTGGATATATTATCAAATATATAAGATACTCCAATTTTTCTTTTTCTTTTCCAGCTTTAAAATACTCCAAATTTTGTGAGGCTCATAATCCGTTCGTGGAATATAATTATTTATTTTATGGTTATAGTTTAACTTGCAAATGTATGATTATAAATACAAACAAAAGTAATTTAAAATATATATTATATTTTAACTATGTTTTCACAAATGAAATTTCTATAAGTTCTATATGTATTAATGCTTTTAAAAATATTAATAAACTTTAATATAAATATAAAACACTGTTATAGAATAACTTACAAAATCCAATCAAATGACATAGAAGATTAATCTTATTTCTTCTAAGAATAGGAATAGATGAAGTAGAATAAAAAAACTTATATGATGTATAAATCTTTATAATTACACATTGTGAATGATATAGATGATATAAAAGGGAAAAACATTGACAATACAAGTTAGATCAAATATAAATAAACAAATAAAACATATTTGGATATTCTCATTTCTAAAATAAAACTATACTGTATAGGAAAATTGGTCAATTGTAATAAAATTATGTTTTCATCAAACTAAAAACCCACAACAAAAAATATAAATAATAATTATAATAGTATGGTCTCACAACATATACATCAAATAAAAATTAGAACACATCACATTAAAATAAGTATATATTAAATGTTAAACAAAATAAAAATAGACATTTTAAACTAAATATTTATAGTATACATATATAGATATAATTATGTTTAAATATTTAAAAAATATATAACTGGTCCGGATCCGGATATACATGCCTAAAATTTCAGTATCCAGATCTTAATGTTTTTAATTTGTATATTAGCCGTTGAAATTATTTTATAGTTCACATCTCGCACGTAGGGCGGACCGACCCTAGTATTGTTATAAAGAGAGAACTACTCTGAAAAGGGATAGTTACAATCTAATTACATCTAAGAAAATGTCCCAAACCCCCTCGTTTAAAAATAGCACATTAGGGTTAAAAATAAACTTTTTAAGGATATTAATAATTTAATTCATTGAAAAAAAATTAATAAACAAATTAAGGCTGTCAGTTTTTTGTCATCGGAACATGGCCTGAAAAAAAAAAGCGATTAGCTGGATCGATCACACCACATTTCATCCTTTTCCTCGCATAGACATACCTTTCGTCCTTTTAAAGTCAATAAAACCCAAATAAACTTTTACAGAAATAATTAATATTGTTAAATCATTTTGAGTAAGAAAAAGAAAAGGTGTAGTCCTGATCCTGAATAGTGAATTATATAAGCTTTTTATACATTACTTATATATGATCTTAACGTACATGAAAAAAATCATAATTCAGATATCTTTATTGAATATAAATCTGACAGACAGAAAGACCATCACACTCCTCTCTCTCTTTCTCACATTCCCACAAGCTTCCAAACAAAGAGAATTAATGGAAAGTAAGATTTGCAAAGGAATAATTCTCTTCCTCGTCCTCTCTCACTCACAACCCTACACGCATATAGTATAATTAAAAAGTACATATATTATATATAAAATATCTGTAAATAAGAGAAAATAAATAAATAAACAAAACCCTTATCTTCTTCATGAGAATCATTTCCTCTCCACAAAACCATGCCTTCTCTAAGCTCTTTTCTCACTTTTTCAACAATCTCTCCATATATAGGCTCATGCTGAGATCATAGGACCAATATGGTTCCTCTTGAATCCTCACCCCTTTTAGGCGTTTTCTGCTACGGCGGTTGCAGCGGTGGCCGAGGCGGTTTCACGGAGGCAGAGATGATCAGAGAAGCAACAATAAACAATCAAGATTCTAGTGGAGAAACATGCTCCATCTCCGATCAAATAGCATACATCTCCTCCCCTCAGGGCAACAAAGACGATGGATCCGCATCAAAGAACGACGTCGTTTCTTGTATTAACATAGAAGATAACAAAGATAAATCTTGGCTCCGCTTAGGTATAGGCCCTGAGGAGAACACCAACGACACGGCGTCGCATAAGGTCCAACGTTGTTGTAGCAAAAACGCACGTGGAAGAGAAAACTCTTTAGAGCTCAGTTTGTTCTCTTCAACCTCAACCGCGGCAGGAGCGTTTAGTAGTAGTGTAGCATATCACCTGCAGCCGCAGCAACCACAGCAGCCTCCATATTCTCATGATCAGTTGCTGTCGATGCGTGGAGCGTCGTTGGTTTACAATCATCAATTAACTAGGCCACAAACGTTGATCAACGCGGCGTTTTCATTTCCATCTTCAACGCCATGGATACCTCAATATACGGCGCCATGTAGACCCTCATCATTAGGAATGATGAGTGAGCGTAATGTCATTAACAATAATAATGTTACAAGGAGTTGTTGTGTGGAAGAGGGAGGAGCTGGACCAAGCTCGGAGTTTAGAGTTCTTGAACCTCCCAAAAGACCACATTCTGGTCTTTGGTTTCTTCTTCAAGCTTCACAATTTCAGTAATTAAGACGAACTCTCTTAACTTTTCTTCATATGTTTACATTAGTACATAACACGTGCGCATATGTTTGATAAAACTGGATTTGTGAACGCAGGGAAAAGGAACCGTTTTTGCCTCAAGTTAATAAACGCTACTTGAGAATCAAGTAAGTCTATTTTTGTCTCATAAATTTGATTTGTATATGGAATTTACTAACGAGATTACTTCTATTATGTTTTGAATTTGCATGGATAAGAGACGGGAAACTCACAGTTAGATTGCTAATTAAGTACCTTATGAAGAAGCTTCAACTGGATAGCGAATCTGAGGTAAATATCTATTCTCCAACTCTTTTATATATGCTTTTTAATCTTCTAAGTTTTCTAGATATGAAGTGAAAATGACACTAGAACTAAATCCCCAACTTATTAGGTCGCACGTCTGATGTCATGTTGTCGTAATTGTTTTTTGTGCACCGACGTAATTGTCTATAACTTAGTTCAATTAATTATGTTTGCCAGAAATATTCAAATTCAAATTGTAGTAATACAGGTGAGTGAACCACTTTCTGAATATTGAGGGCTACAAAACATCCTTAATTTAGAGTTAAAACCTAATAAATACTTACGAATAACCTAGGGTTCGGGTTTCGGGTTTTTAACCTCGATTCATGTGTTGAATCAATCAGTTTCAATCAAATTATTCATAACTTTAATGATTCCTAACAAGTTCTTTCCCCCTCGAAAACACTCTCTAATAAGAATTTTGATCGCCCAAAATTTAGTATTTATCCTCTTTAAAAATAAAATAGTTGTTAATTAAGTTTTTGATTGATCGTTTATCAAAGTACCCACCACCTTATCAATAATTATTAACGTTATAATTGTTATACACATAGGGAAATGGAAAACGAGAGGGGAACTATAACTGGCCCTTTCATTAGTTTCAGACTATAATATAATTATACTAATAATAATTTATGATAATGTTAGTTTTGGAATAAAACAACTCTGAGTCATCAGGCATGCCTGCTTTGAGAATAGTAGAAACCACAAAAGAAAGGATCTTAATCCAACCTCAAAAGCTTACATGCGTATTTGTGTGTGTAGACGCTCTGGTTAATCAGAATGTACAATAATCAAGTATATTGCATGTTCCTATGTAGTCTAGATAGGCTCACAAATATATGTTCATGTGATAAAGGTCTTTTGCCATATAAGAATCAACTGCATGTGTAGCCTTTCAATCTACCAGGTTTAGAAAAGCGACCTTTTAGACATTAGGTGGTGATCAAACTTGTCGATTTTCTTAAGTATTCCGCATAATTAATAGATTAGCGTTTGCTTATTATTATATATACAAGATTTTTTTTTATATAGCAAAAAGAATGTATAATAATCGGCTAACACTTTCTAGAACATTTAGTCTTAAAAACTAACGTCGAAACATCTGTTTAATGCTTATGTTCTCGTTTGTTTTTTTCTTTCTTTTGCTTGTTTTCTTTAGAGCATGCATGTAGTCGCAAGAATATATTGATGTTTGGTCCAATTAATTAATGTATCGTGATTATGCATTCTATATTGATATTTGGTACATTCACTATGTCCATGATAGACAATTGAAATCGATGACATATAAAATTCTTACTCAAATAACCATGTGATCATGAAAAACGTGATTTGAAAGCATTGATGCATGCATGGCTAACTTTGTCTTTTCCATCGAGCCAAAAGAATTGTCTTTCCCACTCACAAGCATCACAAAACTTCACTAATTAATCATTATATTTAAAAACTTTTCCTATTCATTTAATTAGTAGATACTCCATTAAAAGTTGAATCAAAGTCGATTTCAAGCATTTTAATTGTGATTTATTCTAATCAAGTGATGACAATAATTTTGTATTAATTAAAAATTAGTAACATTTTTGTTCTGCATTTTAAACACATTCTCTTTTAAGCGGGTTTCGTGGTCCAATAGTAATGGACGTGCTTTGGATGCAAATATATTTTGGGTTTGATCTTTCTGCTGTGAAAAACTAGATTATATTATCCTACTCACTACGGCTACGGATACGTCCGTATAAAAATTCGGAAACACCTGTCGTGGGTTACATTTTTCACCCGAAAATTAAATCTGTGTCTTTATTAGATATAAGTTTAACCTTTTATAACAGAAAAACACATTCTCTTTGATTACCGCAGAGTATATATGGAAAATTGGCAATTGTAGGGTAAATAGACGATTGCTTTGAGTTTCGTTAAAATAGTTAAAAAGTATCCCTTCCCACTAATTAATTATATATATATATATATATATATATAATATATATGTACACACTAATTTAAATACCTAAGCTTACAAAGAAGCGATCAAAAACATATTTTTTATTTTTTTAACTAGTAATCCAATACGAAGATGACGGAATAACAATTTTGCCATTGAAAAGTTACAGATAAATCATTAGAAGACCCGCAATGGTGAGTCTCAAGAAGAGTTCTTAAAAAAGTATTTTTGAATTTTTAATTATTTTTTTTTCTTTTTTCAGACTAAAAAAAAATATATCAACTAATCACGGACCGACACATATTAAGGATTCTCTAAGGACTGATCCTTATTTAAAGATTTTAAAGATCAAATCCTTAACTTTTGGTGGAAACTAGCGATTATTTAATTATTTTGTTTTTAAGGATTCTTTCTTAAAGATCCTCGTTGTGGATGTTTTTAGGCGAATTTTCTACGTATTATTTGAGAAGTTATAAATAACTTGTACGAAATTTCCGAAGAAAAATTGCTTGCGTTTGTTGAAAAATAATCAATATCTTCTCACATAACACATCCTGACATCAATCATTTTATTCACAAATAAAGTCAAAGTCAAAAATCCATCACAATTATTCTCTCTTTTCGTTTCTGATTTTGTTCTTCAACAATTAATATATACTAAAGTTTAAATAGAGCAAGCGTATATCATATTCTCACAAAGTTTTAATATCCTGGTTTGAACTTTAAACACTTATTTCCTCTCATAACTTAAATTTTGTTTTACCCAAAAAAAACATAAATTCTTTTGGCCTGAGATCCTGAAGTCAACATATCTTTTCTTTTTGGGACCCAATAATGAAAGCGAAATTCATTGTCAGATTACTATAATTTTGTTACCTTCAATTTTTTTTTTAAATGTTACTTAGGAACAGACACAGAAATAAAATAGAGTTTTTTGTTTAATAACCAAAAAAAAGTTAATTAGATTTTGGGAGAGAGAGTAGAAAGAGATAAGAAGAGAAAGTAGGAAATAAGAGATGTTTTTAGTTAGGTAATGGATTTTTTTTTTTTTTTTTGTATATACTGGGTGCAATTCCCCAATATGTATGTAGGAGTTCATAATAAATAAATATACAGCGTAATCATATAACTAGTAAGATCTTGACCGTGAAAATCTTGGCAGATATTAGAAAATCATATGTAGCCTGACTGTTAGTAGGAGTTAATAATATGTGTGAATATATTGGTAGTAGCTATCGAGTTTTCAGTCTCTACGGTTCAGTTTTTTCTAAAGTGGAATTGTTGTCTGTTACCAAAAAAAAATTGTTGTAAACAAACCCTGTCGTCACGCTTATGCTTGCTAAGGTCAGTTTTTTTTTTGCTAAGGTTAGCTTTTCTCGTGCAATAGCAGATATTTATGTTTTATTCGTAAATAGATTTTTAATAGTGGGCTTACGTGCAAAATGTCGCATCATAATCGCAAGTGGTGCACTTCATGAGTTTTGAAATAACTTGATCGTTTCCTCGGAGCATGGTTATTGAAGAGTTCTTAGGACTGAATTTTTAGTGAAATATAAAAAACCGTCTCTTAAATATTTTATTTAAGAACCGGTTCTTAATTTTTTTAGTTAAAAATTAGAAAACGGTTTCTTATATTCTACTAAAATTCCCATCTTAAAAATTCTCAAATAATCATGCTCTCCGTACTCACCAACCAGTCACGTTCCTAATATAGAACATAAAACAATTCTTGATAAATAACCAGGAGACTAGATTTGAACACTTGACAGTTCAACAGCAGAATAATAAAAAACCTTTTCTGATCACATAAAGGAGCACTTGCATATTTTTGGATGAACTAAAGGTGCATGAAAACGTGATTAATTTTGAGGTGCAGCAACCACTATATTCAGTTCTTGCTGAATTATTATTCTAAAAGTAATTAAACACAATATCCTCGAATGTAAGACGAACTAGTGATGATTCTTTACGTTCACATTATGGGAAAAGTCTAACTAGGCCCCGTCATGATTAAAAGTCGCGGGCATGTTTTACATTGTAGTGTCAGCCTTGGTTAGCCTTTCAGAACTGAACAGATTTTGGTTTGTCTTTTCTTTTTCATTGCGACATTTTTTTTTATATTCACTAATTTTTTAGTGTCAGCTGACCAAACTTTAGTTGTTCTTAATGCTTTTGTTTTCTTTCACTTCTATTTTTGGCGTCAATTCGAGGAAAAGTGTGATTTTAGGGTAAGGCATACGTTACGTTAGCCAAGACAACAAACACCGCCCAGGTTTCTTCAATGTTGTTGACAATAAAAAAAGACACGCATAAAATGCGAAGTTAATTGGTTATAGTCATAGACAGGGTAGTTACAGCCAGCAGGTTATTAAACTGGTTATATAACTTGGCAGATCATGTCAATTTGTGATTTTGACTAATTTTGGTTTGTTTTATGCATGCAAATGGATACAGACAGAGATAAGATGCAGAGGACAACAATTATCGCCATTGTTGACGATGCAGCATGTAAGAGATACAATATGGAGTCCAAAATCATCATCCTCCCTCTCATTCACTTCGCTTCGGGATTCATCAGCTAGTGATCATGTCATGGTTTTGCATTATGCTAGGACTCCTTAATGTTTAATTTATTTAATAATTTTGCTCTCCCTGTAACATTTTTTATCATATACACAATTGTGTACTTATCGAGTTTTCAATATCCATCTTTTTGTTTAGGTTTCCGATTAAATTTTATAATTCACCCAATCACCCTCTCTTTATTCTCAGAGTCAGAGAAATTTGAAAAGTAAATGATAGTACTATTTTTAAGAATGAGTAGGGTTTTAAAAAAACATTTTAATTAATTGGTTTTAAATTTTAATATTCTTTTGCTATATTATAATTGATATTCATAAACATGTTATTAAATCTGATAAAACTATCAACTATTTTATTATGTTTTTTTACAAATAACTGTAAAATTTGTATATATTATTTGTAAACATATACAATTAGCTTCAGTTAAATCTAAGATACGACCTATTTAAATCAATAAAAATTTACAAAACCATATTTTAGAATTCTGAGTATCACATGCCTATAGAGCCATGTGTGAAATTACAATTGACTCATTCTCAGATCTGTTGGTATATCTGGAAGGCGAAGAATGACAAACTCTTTAATAGGAAAGTCATCTCCTCTCCCAATTTGCTTCCATTAAGACAAGATGTTGGAGAAACAAAAGAGAAACTGGACGAGAATCATGACGATCCTTACACTACAAGAAAACATGGGGATACTGACGGACAAATTCGTCAGAATGTCGTCGGAATAGGCATATTTTGACGAATTTCTGACGAAACCGTCCGTCGGTATCATTTCGTCGGTATTTTCAATTTCGTCGGAATTTTGTCAGACATACCGACGAACTTCTGACGAATACCGAGAAACCATATACTGACGAACTTGCGACCACATTCCGAGAGCATTTTCGACAACATGTTTCATCGGAAATCAGAACGAACCGACGAACCAAGTCCTCGGAAAATACCGACGACACTTGGTTCGTCAGAAAATACTGACGGACTAAATCCTTGGAAAATACCGACGAACTTGGTTCGTCAGTATTTTCTGACGAACCATATGTCGTCGGTATTTTCAATTAAATAAATAATTAAATTTTTCATTTTAAATTATTTTTATTAGAATTAAATTTTGCAATTTAAAAAAAATAATTAAAACAAATCTGAAAGTGAAAATTAATAATATTATAGAGTTCAAAATTCATACAAACCGAAATAGAAAAAAAACATTCAGAAAGTTTTAAAATTCAGAAAAAACTAAGAACTGATCGAAGGAAACAAACGGTTTAGCTTCTCCATGATCTCTGCGTGGTCTTCTTTTGCGATGCCAGCTCAGCAAGGATGGTTTGGTTCTCGGTAAGGATAGTGGCGTTCTGCTGCTCCAATGCCACAATCCGTTCATCTTTGTCATGCAGCTCCTCGAGAATCATGGGAACGGCATACGGAGCTTGCGAAGAAGATGTCGGATACGAAGAAGCACGGCGGGCCAGCCCAACTAAACGGTCTCCTTTCCTTTTAGGAATGACCTACAAAAATATTTAAAGTTAGTTATAAACTACCTTATAAAATAAACTTATTAATTTTGAAATTTACCTTTTCAACCATCTCATTGATTTGCAATCGAGACAAGTTGGTTGACGCTCCTGTAGAATCGCCGTCATCAGAGAGAGGCTGAGACTGAGACTGAGATGCTATTTCAGTTTCCACAATCTCAACGACACCTTTGATGACAACGTCTTGGATTTGACCCGTCTTCTTGTTAGTGTGAGCCACCTTGATGAGTTGGAGATTATCAACGGGATTACCCTCATTTGCTTCGATCAAAAAAACCGCCATTATTAGACATGATTTATACATATATATGTATAAAAATTATAAAATATTAAAAATTTATATATATATATGTATAAGAATTATAAAATATTAAAATTTATATATATATATATATATATATATATATATATAAAATTTAATATTTTATAATTCTTATACATATATATATATATAATTTTTAATATTTATAATTTTTATACATATATATGTATAAATCATGTCTAATACATATATATATATATATGTATAAAATTATAAAAAATTGTTAAATTTTTTATTATACATGATTTATACATATATATGTATAAAACTTTATAAAATATTAAAAAATTATATATATATATATATATATATGTGTGTGTATAAAAATTATAAAGAATTCTATATATACTGTAAACTTGAAAAACGTTTTGAAAAAATCATAAAAACATTTTTAAAAATCATATACACGTTTTTAAAAATAAAAATATATTAAAAAATCAAAAAACGTTTGAAAAAAATCAAAAACGTTTGAAAAAATCATAAAAACGTTTTTATAAATCATATACACGTTTTTAAAAATAAAAAAACGTTTAAAAAATCAAAAAAACATTTTAAAACTTGAAAAACGTTTTGAATTTTAACCAAAACACCAAAAAAATCCAAAAAAATAAACAACAAACCAAACAACAATCCAAACATATATATCCTAAACTATCCATTCAATCCTAGAATTTACAATCAAACAACCTAAAATTCAGGTTTACAATCAAACAACCTAAAATCTAAAAACCAAAACCCTAAAAACTTGAGATTAGATGAGGAGGGGATGATTCTTACATGATTAGGGGTTTGGAGAAGAGATATGAGGATGAGGAGGTGATTCACCGGTGAAGGGAGCTTGAGTTTGGCCGGAATCGCCGTCAGAAGGAGAGGAATCGCGGAGAGGTTTGAGAGAGAGGCGGTGATAACGAAGAAGAAGAAGAAGAAGGGTTTTTTATATTTAATAATTCTGACGGACGAAGTTCGTCAGTATTCCGTCAGAATCATTAAATATATACGAAAAGGCGGTTCGCGAAAATTTTCACGCGGTTTGGTTTTCCCGGGGAAATTAGAATACCGACGGATATATTGTCCGTCAGTATTTTTCGACGGAATACTGACGACCCATTCTGACGGAATTCCGAAGACTTAGTGTTTAGGGGTTGGTTTCAAGTTTTTAAATGTAAAATCCAAATCTTTGATAAGAAATATAGTATTTGCATAAAGATTTAACAATAAATATATTTTTATAACATGATTTAACACAACAACATTTTTTTGTAGTGTAAGATTATAAATATGATTGTATAAGTATATGAATGTTAAGATGAGATGTTGTGAAAACAATGATATGCATACATAAATATTTAAATAAGTTGTTATATTTGAACGGTTGCGATCTAATACTATACTAAAGACTTATTATGTGTTATTTTCATACTTTTGGCATATAAATTTGTAGATTTTTATGTTTAAAATTTTGTAGAAACACATGTCCTCGGTAATCCGTCAGAAAATACCGACGACATTCTGACGGACTGGACATGTCCGTCGGAATGTCGTCGGTATTTTCTGACGGATTACCGAGGACATATCGAAAATTCAATGAAACCATATGTCCTCGGTAATCCGTCAGAAAATTCTGACGGAATTCCGACGACTTAGTGTTTAGGGGTTGGTTTCAAGTTTCTAAATGCAAAATCCAAATCTTTGCTAAGAAATATAGTATTTGCATAAAGATTTAACAATAAATATATTTTTATAACATGATTTAACACAACAACATTTTTTTGTAGTGTAAGATTATAAATATGATTGTATAAGTATATGAATGTTAAGATGAGATGTTGTGAAAATAATGATATGCATACATAAATATTTAAATGAGTTGTTATATTTGAACGGTTGCGATCTAATACTATACTAAAGACTTATCATGTGTTATTTTCATACTTTTGACATATAAATTTGTAGATTTTCATGTTTGAAATTTTGTAGAAACACATGTCCTCGGTAATCCGTCAGAAAATACCGACGACATTCCGACGGACTGGACTCTGACGGATTACCGAGGACATATCGAAAATTCAATGAAACCATATGTCCTCGGTAATCCGTCAGAAAATACTGACGACATTCCGACGGACATGTCCAGTCCATCAGAATGTCGTCAGTATTTTCTGACGGATTACCGAGGACATATCAAAACTTTTATGAAATCTTATGTCGTCGGTATTCCGTCAGAATACACCGACGAATTTCCGACGACCCCAACGGTTATATATGTTGATCGAAATATCGTCGGTATTCCGTCAGTATATTCTGACGGAATACCGACGAACCATGTTTTATCAGAATGTCGTCGTAATATCGTCGGAATATACCGACAGACCTCTTTTCCTCGGTATTCCGTCAGAATATATTGACGGAATACCGACGACTTCATATTTTTCGTTTTCGTCGGAAATCGGTCTGAAAGTCGTCAAAAACATCCGACGACTTTTGTGTCCGTCGGAACCGCCGTCGGAATTCCGGGTGTTTTCTTGTAGTGTTACACCACATTTGTTGAGACAGTACTCCATATACGCAAAATCCCATTATCCAAATCAATGCTTCACGGATCAATAATAGCATTGTCATCAGCATAGGATAGTCTTAAGAATCAAATGAGTACTAAATCATTCGGATTACATGTGTGCAATAAAAGCCTCTCGGCTTTACACACGGAGATGGAATGATTACGTAGGGCATCTTCTTACATGAGAGCCATGGGGATTTCTTCGATCCGTTTTGAGACCGATTACTCAGATCTATTGGATATGACTAAGAGTCTGATGGGCTATCCATCCTTTGCTTCGGAGATTGATGCGTTACAAAGTTTACATGATGATTTTGAGATCATGAACCTGGTTTACATTCTTTGGAGTAAAAATGGTTGGACGGACTCTAAAAAAAAAGACACTTTTATATATATATATATATATATCAAACATTGTCAGATAGAGGTGCTCCTCGGAAAAAACGTTTCTTTTGATCAAAACTTGGTCTAGTAAAATAGCCAGCTGCGAATGAAATTTATTTTAAATGTTTATAAAATTTATTTTGATAAATAATCTTATAAACACACAAGAATATAGGGATGTTTTAAATATTGACAGAAAATAGTATTTTTGAAAATTTCCTACATATATTTTATTCACAAAGTTTTTATTAGTTTATTTTGACAACATTTTACTAGCTTATTTTTAGGGTCCATAAAAGCATATGGGGCAGAGGAAGTATGTAAGGAGTGGTGTCAGCTGACCCCACTTTTTTATAAAAAAAATTATTTAAGAAAATCTACAAAAAAATATTTTTATTTAAGAAAAATTGTTTTTGATTCCGTATTAAAACGAAAATTTAACCTTACTAAAAAAGTTTGACCCCAATACAAAATGTTTATTTCTCCGCCACTGGTTCATATCATTATCCAACCGTAGGAAAGAGGAGTCTGAACTGTCAAAATGTACGAGGAGCCAATGCCTAATGTAAATTATGTTATATATTCATGTTGGGTTAATCCTTTGGTTGACAAAAAATAAAAGAAATTGATGAAAGAATCGAACGTTAGTACATTTCTAAACCAAAACTCTATCAAACTGATATATACTCCATCGACTTCCATTATTTGGTAAACCTAAATGCCTAAAACTGAATCGAACATTAATTTGTCTCCAACAAATTAAATCTATTCACTGGGCTTTAAACCAACCGATACAACCTTTTAATGGGCTTTAAAGGCCCATCGGTTTATTCTGAGCCCCTATCTTCTCTCCCAAAGGCATCATCTCCTTGAGATCCAACGCCTCTGGAGATTCCCATCTTCTTCTCCTACTAGGCAATGTCTTGAATAAGCTTTTACTACAATGGCGTATGGTTCATTCGCTATATCATCGAAAGCTCTAGTCTTCTGCCGTCCTTGCTATGGCTCCATTAGAGATCTCCCTTTCTCCCTCCGCACGCCTACAGTTTCGTCTCCTTCTCTTTCCTTTTATAGAAAAGCTCTCGTTGGCTTTAAAGATTGTGAACTTTTTTTCTCAGATTGGGCGTTGCGGATGCGTTGGAGCAGTCGCAGCACCGAGAAACCTGGTGAAGCCACGCAAGGAAGAAAGCAGTAGTGGTAAGGATATTAGTGGAGGAAGAAAGAGTAGTAAGGATAAAACGACGCCGTCGTGGAAGAAGTTAGATGCTAGTAGTGAGTTTGGTATACAGAGGTCCATGATCCCTGAATCTACTCGTATGGTTCTCAATAAGCTCAGGAAAAAAGGTCTCCTCTTTTTTTTTTAACTTCTTCTTCTCAGCCTTTGTGTTGTGTCTGAAAGCTTATGTTTTTGTCAGAGAAGTACATCTTTTCGCCCAAAAAAATCATTACTTTTTTGTCTGAATTGATTGTTGCAGGGTTTCAAGTATACCTAGTTGGAGGTTGTGTTCGGGATCTTATACTAGATAGAATCCCCAAGGATTTCGATGTCATCACTTCAGCCGAGCTCAAGGAGGTTTAAATGGAACCAAACCCATCTTCCTGCCTAGATCTTGTCTCATTTTTGTGAATCATTCATCATTGTGTGTACAGGTAAGGCAAGTATTCCCCCGCTGCCAAATCGTTGGAAGACGGTTTCCCATCTGCCATGTTTATGTCGACGATATCATCATAGAGGTTTGTTCTATGTTTCCACACATGAATCTATCTCATAAACTACTTATCATCTTAATCTATATCTTCCCTCAAGTGTATCTCAAGACTTAGTAGAGTTGTTGAATGTAACAGGTGTCAAGCTTTAGTACTTCAGCAAGGACTGGCAAAGCGCCGAATAAGAACTTCAGAAAGCCTGTGGGCTGCAATGAACGTGACTATATCCGTTGGAAGAATTGCTTACAGCGTGATTTTACAGTCAATGGGTAAATCACATTTATCCGTGGATTAAAGTCCCTTACACAGATAATGCATTAACGTTAATATGTTGGGATCTTTCAGGTTGATGTTTGATCCATTGGAGAATGTAGTGTATGACTATATAGGAGGAGTTGAAGATATAAAGAATTCTAAAGTAGGCAAGAGCTATCATTCTTTGTAGAAACCAATTGACACTGCCCTAACCAGTCTAGTTATTCTTCAGGTGAGGACAGTATCGGCCGCCAAGCTTTCATTTATCGAGGATAAAGGTCAGTTTTAGATGCAATGTTGGTAGTATGACATGTTTTTGCTTGGAAAGGCTTAAAATTGGTAACGGTGTTCACTTTACAGCTCGCATTTTACGTGCAATTAGGATTGCAGCGAGGTTAGGATTCAGCTTAACCAAAGACGTTGCTGTTTCTGTGAAGGAGCTTTCTTCTTCATTGCTGAGACTTGACCCTGTATATCTCTCTCTTTCCCTTTCTCTTGTTCTCCCTCTTCTTGTCTAAAGATCATCTCTCGTTGCAGTCAAGGGTCCAGATGGAGATCAATTATATGCTGGCGTATGGGTCCGCAGAAGCTTCGTTAAGGTTATTATGGAGATTTGGTCTCATGGAGATTCTTCTACCTATCCAGGTTTGGTGAATAATCAGTCTGGTGTTGTGCGTATTGAGTATTGGTTCTAAAATCGCTTAACTATATTCGTAGGCATCTTATTTTGTTTCTCAAGGGTTCAAGAGGCGTGATGGAAGGTCCAACATGCTTCTGGTACATAACACTTCTGCTTTCTAGTATTTTTTTTTTTTTTTGAATTATACAGAGGTATACTGGCTCCACAGAAGTGGTCTAGACTAGTTACATGTTGCCACGGTCCATGCATTGAGCTAACCTGTGCAATAAATGTCTCCATAGAGCTAACCTGTTTAAAGACACTTACTTACAGTCGATGTTTCGCAATCTTGACCGACTTGTAGCACCTGATCGTCCATGCGCTGAGCTCCTCTGGTTAGTAAAATCTCTACATCTATATTTTTTTAGTAAATGGTTGTGCCAAATTAAACAATAATGGGAACTAATATTATTAACCTCAGGATTGGGATCTTAGCGTTTCACAAAGCATTGGTCGATCAGCCTCGGGATCCCACGGTGGTAGCTTCCTACTGTCTCGCCATCTACAGCGACATATCTTTATCCGAAGCCATGGAGATTGCAAAGAGCAACACGAAACAGCACAACTCAAACTTCCAAGAACTCTCCGTTCACAACGAAAAAGACATCGCTGGCTCAGGCAGCAAACTATCGCAGCAGGTCATGAGCTTAGCGGAGTCTGTAAAATCAGCTGCGAGGAAGATGCATGATCGAGACTACTTGGCTAACGCGATGAGCAAATACCCGCAAGCGCCAAGCTCTGATATGGTAACAATCACATTTTGAGGATCATCACAGTGCTGAGAATGTTTTCATATTCTTGATTGGGGGTTGTGTTTTTTTTTTTTGACAGGTGTTCATGTCGAGACCGTTGTTGGAGAGAGTGCAGAGAATGTTCGGAAGTGTGAGAAGGAAGGGAGACGGAGAGAGAGGTGTGCCGAGTTTAGACCGTAGGATAAACTACAAGTCACTTGCTCTTGGGGACTTTCACGAGACACGTCGTGTTTTTGCTAGGATCGTCTTTGATACCGTTTACCCTCCAAAGATTTAAGCCTAGATTTTTTTTTTCTTCATTTCACATTCAGTTTACAGATTAGTATCAACTATTTTTTTGGTAAAAAAGAGATAAAGTTCTAATTTTTTTTAATTGTTAACTAACTCAAAAGTTTCAAAAACTGATAGAATATCTTTAGTATCCAAAGTGCCTTTTGTTACCCATAGAAAATTACAAAAACTGCAAATATTTTTAGTTGATGTCATGGAGACAAAATTTCATATCTATCTTATTAAAACAGAAACATTCCCTTGAACCTAACTATTGTTTTGTAAGATTTTAAATTAAATATACTCCTTTCTTATAAAGTTATACCCACATTAATCCATTATTAGACCCTTCCTTATATTTCTATTGGTTTTGGAAATAACTGGTCCAATGTTATGACATTATAACTCCTCTCTTATCGTTTACTATAACTTCGTAACATTTATAAATGCTATACATTTTTATTCAATCTTTTCTTTTTGGTAAGATCATATTAGTGTGGGTTGATAGATTGTAACATAAAGGTACTTATTTGTTATCATACGCTCATATTTACAAGTTGATCTATCATATACAAATTAGTTCGTATTTGTAGAGAAATTTGAAAGATTGCTTTGTAGTTGTCATGATGAACTAATCTTTAGAATTTTAGATATCACATGCGTTTATAGACTGAAACTATAGTTATTTCATATTTTATCACCTTTATATCATATATAACTTCAAAATTTTATCAAACAAAGAAAAATATCAAAATTTTGTCACACCCATATGAGGTCTTTTACACGTTTCTAATATAGTCATATCTAAAGGATTAATTCAAATAAAATTTATTAACGTATAAAAAAACAAATGACATATTCTAAAACCAAGTTAATAAGAGATTATATTGCTAATCTATCTTATTACGAAAAACATGTACAAGTAAAAAAGAACATGTACAAGTAATAGGTAACGCTGATATCAATAATCAAAAAAAAATTATACCATGATGAAAAGGATCTATACTAAAAGATTAGTTCATGATCACTTCTAAATAAAATCACATGATAATACAAATTCAGTTATAATAAATTTTACAATATTTATAAATACTTGGAGATACTTCTTTCGTTGGTATCTTAAATAATTTATAAACTTAAGTTATTAAAAAAAAAGCTAAACGACAAAATTACTTTTGTCTCACTTAACATTCAAGTCTAAACAGAAACAAAACTAAGGAAAAATATTTCCGAAAATATTTAGGCAAAAAAACTAAGATATTATTTTCTTTTTTCGAAAAAAAAAATCTTAGATTGATATGATTGACTGTAATTATGGATATACACCAACTAAGAAGTAAAACTCGACTGCAACAATAAATATCGTCTTCAATGTTTTATGCAATTTATAGTTATTTGAATAATATTCCTCTGAGTACCGAGTTATAGTAATAAAAATAATAGAAATATCAGTTTTTTTTTTCTAACCCCCGTTTACCACAGCCTATTGTATCAAAAAGCTTACACAAGATTATGACAAAAAAAAAACAAATTTACACTGACTAATTCATTTCTTTATATGTCAATTACAGTTACTTTTGAATGAATATAACCCGCCCGATCGGGCGGGTCAGAATCTACTTATTTATGAAATACAAGCTTTGCATTGTTTTTCTTTTAATAAAGCTGACTTATTTCTTTCGCAGATTTCTCAGTGAGTAAAATTCTCTCTTTGTCAGTTTTTTAAATTTTTGAGATCAATAATTTTTTAAAATTAGTCAAATATTTTGACGCTTTAGATTTGTGTCCAAATATTAGCTCCGATTGGTAATCATTACTTAATTGTGGAAAAATAGTTAAGCTGCGGAAAAAATGAATTAAGCTACGGATAATTTTAAAATTTGCGGAATGGTGGAATATATATTAAATTGACAAAACAATTTGATATGGTATTCATTTTTTTAATAAAAAATATCAATAATTAAACTAATTATTACAAAATATCAAAATAACTAAATAATTTAGTTTGATCAAATATTTTAGTTATTATAAAATTTATTAAAATATTTTAGTTCTTATTATAAATATTTAGTTTATATTTTAATGATAGGTCGACATTTAATAATATACAAATTATAATATAACTTTATTTACAACATAACTATTTATCATTAAAAATTTATTGCGATGTATTTTAAATTTTAAGATAGTATTAACATATAATTTAATAATATGAAAATGTTGATTTTGTAAAATTTTCCACCATAATCTACTAAAACACACTTTTTCACTTAATAAACTTTTCTTTATATTTTTGTCAGAAAAAAACGCAAAACCTGCATTTTTGTGTGTTTTCCTTCATTTCTCAACATTAAAAAAATACTATTAATTTTACTTTTTAAAACAAAAATCATTAACTGTCTATCTTATCATAATTCAGCCAAATTAAAAAAAAACTGTAAGAAAACTAAAAAGCTGAGGGAGTAGTAATCTCTTCTGTTAGATTTTCTAATTATTTACTCCATGATTGTTCGCCTACATGGAGACTCTAAAAGAGATAACAACTATCTGATGTTTAAGCTTTACTTTAATTTCGAGGCTAGATTATAATTGCTTCTTCCTTGTTTGAGCACTAGTTCATGGAATTTATTGAAAAGTAACATTTGAATACTTATCTGAATATTTTTTTGTTGAAAGATTATGCATGATGTGTTTATTTTATATAACTCATTCAAAAGTGGGTTAGGCTTCAATACGAAAATATTTATTGACAAAAACTCAAAAGGGAAAATCGTTTTATGATCTGACGTATAAAAATGAAAGTGTATATCGTAGTCTACTCTACGTAAGCAAATCTTGAGAGCGTCACGAGTTGAACCCTGCGGTTGCGGTTATGCAAAATTCCAAACCATGTAATGTCACTGCTAGCAGGGCCGGCCCTGGGCTAAAACCCATAAAGCAAGGGCTTTAAGCGCCAAAATATCAATATATTTTAAGGGCGCCAAAATCATGCAAAGGATCCTTTAGTGTGGTGGTTTGTCGACTGTTTCTTTTAATCTGTACAGGAAGGTTCGAACCTTACCTTAACCATATCCTCTCTTTTTCTTTTTTGTGAATGGTAATAAATGAAAAGAAGATTTAATCCTTAAATATTTTCATTACCTTTTCTAACAATTTAGATTTCCTTATATAAACGAATTAGAGTAAATGACATTAAGTTTTCCTAAAGTAAATTATATTACGTTATAAATAAAACAAAATCCAATTAATTTTGTTTCCTTTTTGATAATAATGATAACTAAAATGATTTGATTGTAGATATTTTGATTACATTTTCCTAACAAATTTAGTTTCATTTATCTACGGAATAAATTATTTGATATAACTTATAAGTTATAAATAAACAAATTAAACAAAAACTAAATTTTGATAAAAAAGCTATATTTTTTTATCATAACGATTTTGGTTACTTTTTGATAATTTTAGTTTCCTTTTAATTTATAACATAAACAAGGAAGCTAAACAAAGGTTAATGATTTTTCGTTTCTTTTAAAAGTTTCTAAATCTCAAAATATGAATTTATCATAAATTAAGAGACACTATAAGAACTTAATAAATTCTTACAAACTAAAACTGGTGCTATTATAATATTTGTCTATTCTTTTGTGTTAAGATATGCGTTCTCTTCTCAAATTTATATTCTTCATTTAATGTTTCTTGTTCTATGATTATGAATGCTATCTAATTATGGTATATTGACCCAAAAAAATCATGATAATAAAATTGTGTATTTTTGGATTTTCAAAATAAAGAAAAAATATTAAAATTGTGGGGCAGTATTTTTTTGGTCCGCTTTAGGCGCCGTGTCAATCCGGACCGGCACTGACTGCTAGTTTCATAATCATCTCATCGATCTAAATATGGATATTCGCGAGATGTACTTTATGATGTTAGTTGCAAATCCCAAATTTGGTAGCGTGGCCTTCCTGTCCTCTGAATCTTGTGATTAGTCATTCTTTATTTATTTCTAATAAGTCCGTATTATATATTAAAGTAAGATTATGCCGAAGATGTTAGGTGTACATGAAATATGCAGATCTTACTGAATCTCTACGAATGACAGATTGTGAGATATTTCTAAAGTGATAAGACTGAACTTCCTATCAGATGAATATTTTCATTTTTCAACACATTAGTTAACTAATAAAAAAAACTTATTCCGCTTTCAGTTAAGCACCTCTTTCTAATTCAAGTTATTTTTTTCTTTTATATATTTAAACCTAACTGCATTTTAGCGAATTAGCTTTTCCAATAATTTTATTGTGCTAACTAACCTAATTTCTAGTAAATCTTTAGCATAAAAAAGTTTAAACCTAACTATTCCTACTTTAACAAATAGGAAAAGAAAATAAACAACCATTAAATGATAAGCAAATGAAAGAAGGTGGAAGATGATGTTAACATGGGATTGGCGCGAGATAAGAAAAAGCTTGAAAAAGAGAGACAAAAGTATCTATGATTGGACGAAGAAACCAAAGCCTATCCACTTCTACTTCTCCTCTCTAATCACCAACGAACCTTCACCCTCTCTGTCGGTTCCTCCTCTTTTGCATTTATTACTATTTTGATAATAGAAACTCCCCACTTTTTGTTTTCTTGAAAGCTTTTATTATTCTCAGAGAACCCTGATCAAGCCGCTTGAAGCTATTATTCTCTCCTGGAGTGTTTTAACGAGGTTCGGTATATATCAACTACTCCCTCTGTTCCTAAATATAGGATTTTCTACACTTTTCACGTTTATTAAGACTATAATAATTATTTGCACTTTATTTAATTATTTATATCATTTACACACTTTCCAATAACTGTCTACCAATAAAATTTAATCAGTACAACTTTTAATAAAAAAAGAACCTCAAAAGTATACAAAACTACCTTAAAAATATAGAAAATCTTATATTGTGGAACAAAGAAAAACTCCAAAAAATCCTATATTTAGGAACGGAGGGAGTATGTGTTCTCTTTGTTCTTTTTATATTAGCATTTGTAACGTACTAGTTCTTCGAATCTATTTGTCGCTACTCACATGGTTTATCCATGATGATCGTTTCAGAAATATCGATCTTTATAAACCCACTTGTAGTCTGCTCTCTCATAATCCATATTGCTTCTTATTCCTTCCTTTCTGGGATTTAGTTTCTAGACTATTCTTGCTAAAGGAATATATATATACTCGACTGAGATGTTTTAACAGTTTAAGAAGCAGACAACTTGGATATGATTGTGTTAATCTACCCATGTGTGTTGAGATTCTGTGTGTGTCTATCTTCTCCCATGGTTATATTTTATAGTGAAGGTTGTAGATGCTTCATTTTGGATTTTTGTTTGCTGTTTGTTTCAATGAGTAAACTCCATTTACAATTATGGTATTTTCATAACTTGTCTCCTAAGGCATGTTTTTTCTCCTTATTTGGCGTAGATTGCATCCCTCTTTATGGATGTTATAGAAAGGAGAATTTCATCTGGCTATGCCAAACCTCCATGGACATTCAAAGGAAGGCAAGAACATCCGTTTTTCCTTTGTAGCTTTTCAAAAATGTCAAACTGTTCTTCTTCTTCTTGTATCTGCTTTGCTAAATTTTCATTTATTGTTTTCGGTTTCAGTGCCTTGTACCAGATTCATCTTGTGAAGGCTGCTACTGCTCGAGCATTCATCCCTAAGGAACTTCGATTAGTTGAAGCTTTTGGGTATAACATAGCTTCTTACATGGCTCATATTCTAGTTTTGATATCGTCTTATTGCTTTGGGACCTTCAGATACACTCTTGGTGGGTTTTTCCTTGCTAGCTACGATGATAGCCCAGCTGGTGTCTTTGATGAGGTCTCTTCTTTGCCTTTCCTCTGCTCCCTGTCCCTTACCTTCACTCCACAACTGATTCTCTTTCTTTTGTCTGTGGTCTTTTTCACAGCTTGTCGTGATTGCAGGAACTGTATGGAACCCTCCTACATCATGCGCGTATGTTTATTCTCCCCTGCTCTTGCACTAATATAATCATTCTTTAGCAAAGCAGAGATTCACTCTCAAGTGACCCAAGTTGGGGGAATATTATGTTAATTAGATTCATACTTATCAAATGAAGTGATGTTTTACACCTTTCTTATATCCCTTTAGATGGGCCGCTAGGGTGCTCGTGAACAGCAATGAGGCTTGTCATCACGGACGCAAGGTAGGTGGGTCTTCTTTTGTCTCTTATTATATATATCAATGGAACGTCGAGAGATTGAATGATAATGATGTGTTATTATTATTATATAACATGGTGGTGTTGCAGGAAGTAGGACTACCAAGCCAAGTTGCAAGATTTTCAAAAGTTAGTGCCTCACCTTTGGTCTCAAAAGTTATTTTTAGCTTTTGATTATTACTGATTATTCTCTTATTAGCTTTCCTTTTTAAACTATCAAATGAGGAAAACAAAATTAATCTTATATGCATAAAGTGGAGACATTGCAATTCATTAACTAGCAAAAAAAAAGCATTCTTCCTTAACTCTTGGAGAAGTATGGTTAGAGTAAAAAGTGATTTTTGTGGTTGTGAATAGAAAATCACTGCAGTTCCAAAGCGAAAAAGGGAGAGAGCATTTGGTTTCTTGGACACATTTGGGCTGGGAACTACGCTGTCTCAACCTGAAGACTTGGTAGAGGTTAAGGTTAGTGAAGTTGATGGTGCTGCTTCTGCAGATATCTGCAGTATCAAAGTTAGATCAGACGGTGAGTTCTTTACTTCTTGGTCTAACTTAAGACCATGTCATGTTATGATATCTGACTATGGTCTTGAACTAGCAACCTCAGAAATGGAGAAAAAACTCGGAAGTTGGATGGGACCAGCAATCAAAATGTCGCTGCCGAGTTTTAGGTAATTTTTTTTTTTTTTTGGTTCTTGTGATTGTTTCAAACTCATCAAGAATGTCAAATAATGGCAGTGGCAATACAAAGTACTTTCCAGATCTACTCAAATACTCTTGCCACCTTCACTGCAGGTGATGTTTCTGCTTTTAACGTAGGTTCCATCTGTTCACAACATAGACAGTTTACTGAAAGGAATGAATATTTACAGGGTGAGGCCTGTAAGACCTGCCGTAGTATCACATCCTTTTGATGATGAGACAGAGAAGTTTTCAGAAGAGAATCACACATCACAAGAGTTGCATGAAAATGAAAATGAAAATGAAAATGAAAGGCGGTTAAGCGTAGCAGTGTTGCTATCAAAACCAATCATAGCTCTTCAGTTTAAAGACTTAACAATGCAAGTAGAAGCTCCTGTTGTAGTTTAACACAACACTAAAGTTCCAAAAACATACACTTCCTTCCTACTACAAGGTTCACATCTTTACAACAACAAAAATAAAACAAACCTTTCCGAATTTTTTTTTGGCTTTTTTAGCCGATTTAGTAAGATCCATGTTCTTAGGTTAAACCTTTTGCCAAAATCTTTACATAAGCTCAAGAGATGATGGTAATGATCAGAACTCTTCAGGCAGAGGATGACCATCCAAGAACGCTTTGAAAAGCACTAGTGATCTCTCAGGCTGTGAGAATGGGACCTCATGTGAAGCTCCTCTCACTGTTGCAAATGACAAGACATTTCCATAGACTTGAGTCCATCCACCGACCTGAAACAAGAAACAGAATGTGTTACTTTTAGTTTTATTTTATTTTTCTTTCTTTTCTTTTTACAATAAAAGGGTGATGTTTTTGTGTACCTGTTGTCCTGCAAACCAGACTCGATAAGGCACACTTGTCCTTAGTCCCAATCGTTTGGCCAATCTACTCACTAATGTTCTACTTCCTGTCAAAGGGATCACTGAATCTTGATCTCCACTGTACACAAGAACATGAACTCCAGCTTGAACAAGGCTCCCTACGATGTTAATCGTTGGTATTTCCACATCAAGCAATTGGTAGTCAAGCACACTGTTACCATCATGAGAAAACAAAAAAAAAAATCAATTGCTTGATTAAAGCTGGTAAAAATCAATAGCAACCATCTGCAAACTGTTAGAGAAGAAAGTGACTAGAATACTAACTTGCTGCAAACTGTCCATTCACGTACTCCTACGAGCCGAGCATGAAGAGCTTCCTGCACATCTCTTCAGTTTAGATACTTCACCGTCTCATCTTCCACACATACATCCACAGATTCTCCTACTTGCTGTTCAATAAAAAAAAATCAACACAGGTCTAATATTTATGCTTGTGGTGTTGTGACTTGTGACTCACGTTGGGGCTTACGACTTTGGATTGAGATAGAACAGAGGGAATGCAGACGTCGAGAGTGACATCATATTTGTCGACAAATCGACTAGTCTCAGTGCTAACTTGGCTCATCACTTTAGAGCAGATACTAGACATTGACCCTCTATAGTACTCACTCACATAGCGTGAGTAATTACAGTAAGAAGTGAACATTTTGTAAGTCGAGTCCGAGATCAAGCCGTGAGACCAGAAGTACTCAGCCCGGGAATTGAAGTCAGTTGAAAACTCCAGAACTGGATTGCCAATCTACAAAACAAACAGGAACAAATAAAAACCATAGTGTAGTAGATATGATAAAGTAGGGGATGTGATGGTGTCTTTGACTTACAGCTATTCCTCTGAGATTGAACAAATGGTGCTTCTTGTTGTACTGTATCATAAGCTCAGCTAACTGGGGAACATAATGGCCTAAATGTGCATGCAAACTTTTTAAAGAAAAGAACTATGTACAATAAAGACCTTGAAATGACTGAAATAAAACAAGTTGTTACCAGCATAGCTTTCGCCAGTGATGAAGAGACTTCGATTGAGATAGTGAGGGAACTTGAGGAACCATCTTTGCAAGAACACTAGGTTGTCTCTTGCTGAAGTGGATAACACAAAAGATAGAAAGAATGTTTGAGACAAACAGAAAGAAACAAGAAGAAGAAGAGAACAATAATATATTCAGATGTGATATGCAAAAAGGTTGAATTCTTTTGTTTTTTTTTGTCAGTCTTCAAACAGAGCAAGAATACAAAAGCTGAATTTTTATTCTTGGAAAGATATATATTATTAGTTTTCATGTAAAAAGGAGAACAAAACAGAGAAATGGCATTCACTGGTCAATGCATTATCATCATTATCACAAGATTTGTAATCTTTAAATTAAAAACACAAAAAAGTAAATCCTTTTGTCTATAAAAAAAACTGTCCTGTTTATAATGGTTAGAATTTTTTTTTTGGTTCAGAAAAAGGAAAAAAGACACAAAAGTATGTGGTGTCTTTCTTTATGCAAAGTCGAAATCAAATAGATTCAGTACAGTTTCTCTAAAGGATTTTGGCTTGCAGTGTAAGAATAATTCATTTCTTGTCAGAACAAGAATTAGGAATTTAACATATAGTTAAGTAAACAAAGAAAGGGTTTAGTGAGAGATTAACCAGTGATTTTATCATTCACACTCTCATACTGAGTTGAATATGAAAATCCAACTCCAACAGGTGTCTCTAGATACAACATATTTGCCTCTGCAACCAACAATAAAAAAATCAAGAAATGATCAAAAGTTGAAATGTGGAATTAAAATGCTTAGTTTTATTAATTACCTAGGTTCCAGCTATGTTGATTCTTGACCAAAACAGGTCCTTTTGGTCTAAATGGTCCATTCTCTGAGAATGCACCAACACCCAAAGATGAACATCCAGGTCCTGCCATTCAAACCCACATTTATTCTCTGCTTCAATAATAAATAAAAAAAACATATGTAAGGATCAAAATGAAAACGAACCTCCATTGAGCCAGAGAACCAGAGGCATACTAATGGGATCGGTTTCCGCTTCGGCCAAGTAGTAAAACAGAGCCCTCTGTTTCTTTTCGTCGACAGTGACATAACCCGAGTACTGCTGGAATCCGACCTGGGGTTGACCGGGTAAACGGGTGATCCGATCGGAGTGAGACAGAACAATGGAGAAGCTCAGAAACAGGACTAGGGCAAATGATATTGTAAAGCATTGGAGAGAAGAAGACATGATGTGTCTTGATGTTACTTCTTTGGTTTGTTGTGGTTGTTGCCGAGAAGAAAGGAAGACGAGACAAGTGATGCCTTTGGAGTCTTTGCTTTCCCACTTGCTTCTTGGCATTTGTACAAGTGCAGACCAGATGAATTTATACATCTAACTTTGTACTAATTGACAAAGCCTGATTATTTTTTTCAAAACTTATAAAGATCAATTAATAAAACGCTAATTGGATAAAAGTTTATTTTATTCGAGAATATTTAATACCAATTTTTTTTTAAAAAATACACAGACTGAATTTCATTTGCTAAAAAAATACAATAACTTTTTAGGCTTTCCAAAAATTACACAGATTAATTTTGGTTGTTCATAAAATACATGAACTTTTGAATTCACGGTTTTAATTATCCCACATCTGTTAGGCTGTTATGGTCTCAGTTCAATTTCTTTAAAAAAAAATTAGGCTTTGTTAATACTTACTACTTGACTTGTACTCAGTTTAAAAATCAACTAATTGGCATTGTCAAGTCAAATAACAAATCCATAAATCTTATTACTTGTAAATACAAGTCAAGTATCACAACTTTTTCTAATACTCAGTTCGTTACTTGTTTTATTATTTGTTATTAGTTTTAAGCGCATCTCCAAAAAAATACTCTATTTTGAAGTTTCCAAAGTTATATATTTAAAGTTTATAAGTATTATTCTCCAAAAGCAAAACTTCAAAATTATTTTTATTTTTTAAATAATTAATTTAAATTCATAAAACTTTGTAAATAACTAGCACATATATATAAATATTACAAAATATTAATTAATAAAATGTTAAATTTAAATATAAGATTTTAAACAGAAATACATAATCAATATTAAATTTTAATAAAATATCATATTATTCCATAAATTTATTTTCATAACATATATGACCAATTAGTGCATTTCAAAGTAAAAAAAATGACTCTCTTTATTTTTTAGTTTGTAGATTATGAGTTAAAAATTATTGAAATCAGATGATATTAATACTTGTAAATACATTAGTTCTGAACGAAAAAACAAAAGAGGAAAAAGACTTAAATTCTATTGATGATATTAATAATCATGAATACATTCTATTTG
The DNA here is from genome assembly GCF_000801105.2 of Raphanus sativus. Taxonomy (NCBI): domain Eukaryota; kingdom Viridiplantae; phylum Streptophyta; class Magnoliopsida; order Brassicales; family Brassicaceae; genus Raphanus; species Raphanus sativus. The sequence goes on from NC_079511.1 coordinate 11,992,782, forward strand.
AAAGACATAATCATATGAAAAAACATCAAATAACCACATAAACCATTTTCGATTACATAAAATCAAATAGAATATTAAATTTTTTAGGTATATGGTGTAATACGTGCTTATTTTAAATAGTCATATAAACTAACTAAATCAAATTATTTGAATGAATTAAATAGAGTAACAAGTACATGAAAAATAAAAGTATTTCTTCTACGTTTCACTGTACTTATCAATTTTGGTGCATTTAATTTTAAAACTAGATTCTGACCCACTCTTTTAAAAGGATGGGTATATTTTTTATTTATTTATTTTTTGTAAAAATTAACTATTATACTTTTTTGTAATCTGATTTCTGTTTAATATTAATTTAATCTGATAAAATAGTCATTTTAAATAAATAAAATATATAGTTAGATATAATATTTATCAGGTCATGTTCTTATTTTAATAGAATATATTTTAAATCTAAAAAAACAAATATCAAGTATTACCGAATAAATTGCAAGTATTTATGGGCAAATACTTCACTAACTAAGTACTTGATGGAACCAAATACAAGCAAAAAAATTCTAATATTTTCACAAAACAAGTCAAGTAGCAAGTAGGACAAAAGCACTAAATACCCGGTTTACGTCCATACCTATTTATTTTGCTATAATATGCATATTTTGCACTAGCTACATTAATTTGCTTTTATTAGTTCATGTTTGTTGATTTCACTATTCAAATTCCAAGTGTATTTTAACAATAACAAAAAGATATCAATCCAAGAATCCACGTACTTTAGAGTTATGGAAGAACCGATCTCTTAGATCAGTTCCAATCCACTTCTTTTTTATATTTATATTTTGTCCTATAATAGAGATATATGATTGAATTTTCTCCAATGTATGTCTTTATAATAAAATTTATATATTTTAGAAGAAAATATAGAAAAATCTATTTTTACCTCTATATTTAGAGATGAAAATAATAATTCTCTGTATTTTCCTCTTTAAATAGAAGAATTCTATTGTATAATCATATATTGGAGTAAATCCACTTCTATAATAGAAATATCTATTCTAGAGAAAAATATAAAGGTCTACATTTGAGATGTTCTTATAAATAACAATGTAAAAATAAATATCAATGTAAGCACATCAAGAAGGTTATACAGGCTTACAGCTACACCATAAAAGATCGAGAAAACATGTGTCTGGTCCAGCTATAATTTAAATTTTAGCTAGGCATGGTAGAAAAGAAAATAATTAATAAGGTAAAAAGTTCGAGAATTACAACAAGAGTGGGGTTTGGTATGTAATATGTATGCGTGTAAATGAACTTTTAACGATGGCATGGCATTCGCAGAGACCACTTTTAAATAGGTTTCTTTAAATTTTTTTTTTTTTTTTTTCGAATTTAAAAAAAAAAATGCACTAATTGCGGGCCGCCACATGTCATGGGGCCCGCAAAATAGTCACAGAAACACAGAGAATAAGTTTCTCTATTGGCAACTTTTTTCCTTTTTTTCTTCTTTTTGGTGGGCCCTTTTTCCCCTAAAACCCTTTAAAAACCTTGCAATAAAGGTGCTCTTATGCCTTCAGCAATTTTATAACTTTTTAGGGTAACTTTTTTCAGCAGAGAATTTTTTTAAAAAATTAACTAAGGACTTTAAATTATATTATTTTTTGTAGCTTCGTTTTTATTTTGGTTCCTCCAAAGTACATTACCTCTGAAATTTGAGTGTGCAGAAGATGTTCTTCGCAACAGTTGCATAGTAATTCTCAAAAAAAAAAAACAGTTGCATAGTAATCGATTTGAAAAGAAAAACGAAACCTATGTCATATTTCACTAAGTTGTCCTAAATTCACGTATTTTGTTCAAACAAAAATATGTGAATTAAGCAGATCTACTCATTGTTAATCTAATGCGTTGTCAATAGTAGCCGGAACGTCTCTAAAAAATACTGTATTTTGAAGTTTGCAAAACTTTATATTTGAAGTTTGTAAAACTTAAGTTTTAAGACAGTATTCTCCAAAAGAAAAACTTCAAATTTAATTTTAAAATAGTTTATATTTTATATTATGATCCTTATATTTATGATACTTAATTTAAATTCATAAAATTTTATAAATAAATTACACATATATAAAAATATTATAGAAATATCAATTAACAAAATGATACAATAAAATATATAATTTCACATAGAAATACATGATTAAATATTATTAAAGTGACAGAAAAAGCTACATTATTCTATAAATCTATTTTCGTAATACTTTCATATAGTAATCAATTAGTGCATTTGTTAATTTTTTTTTCTAATATTGTTGTTATCTAAATCTAGTTTTGAGAAAACTTATTTTGAAGTTTTTATTTATTTTTATTTGTAAAAATTAAAATTATAAAAGCAAATTTAAAATATTTATGAGTTATAAAATTTTGAAAGATTAAAAAGATAAAAAGACAAAATATTTAAGAATCATAATATAATATGTAAATGTAAGGACCAAAATGCAATGAAAAAAAAACTTCAAATTTAAAGTTTTAAATAGTGACACTCTATATTTGAAATTTCACCACTCAAAACTTCAAATTAAGTTTTTTTTAAGAGCAAAAAACTTCTTATTTGAAGTTATAAAGTGTTTTTTGGGAGATACTCTCTATTGCCATTGTTGATAAAAGAGATTGGTAATTTTCTATGACAAAGTTTGTATTTCTTTAGCCACTGTATATTTCTTGTAAATATTACATACGTTCAATTGGTTACATACGTTCAATTGGAGTATACTATTATATAATCAAAGACTAGCGATAATCAAACTGGATAAACAGAAGCGAGCAAAAGGGCTTTGATTAGAGCCAATTTGATGCTTCACGCCAATCTTTCTCCATCTTTCCCAAGACCAAATCATTTCTCTTTTCTCTCTTTTTATTTTATTTTTATTAAATTAATTTATCGTCATTCCACCACGCACCAGTGTCCATTCTTTTCTATATTCCGATATTTTTAATTGAAAAAGACTTATCCTTTCTTCTGACGTGTTTTAAAATATTACCTTAAAAGTAGTAAGTTTTATTAATTCTATTTTTGTTTTTTTCGGGAATGTGTATAGAAAGATGTTTGTTCAAAAAAAAAAGTGTATAGAAAGATGTATTGTGCTTTTAGGAGCTTTAAGTTTAAGCCAAGTCCTTTTAACCTTTTTTCTTATTCTTCGTAGAAGCTTTTTGATGTATTTTTTACCCAGTTATATATATTCGAGAAAAAAGCTAAATACCTTTCTGATAAAAATAAGAAATTTTTAATAAACATATAATTTTGTGTGAGTTAAATATATGTGTATTCTTTTGTTAGGCATTCAACAACTATATAACACGATGTAATTCAAATTACTAACAAATCGTTTTAATGACAAGACACACCAAATTAACAAAAACTAACCAAGTATATTATTAACTTGTTAAGAAAGATACGATTTAACAGGAATAAAAAAAAAGTGAATTGGTTTAAAATCAAAAGGAATAATGAAATTAAGAAAACACTTATGATGTTGTGTTAAAAAGTCAAAATAAAAGATTTGAGTCCTTGTAAAAAGAAAAACAGATTCTTAAACCTTTTTCACGTTTATGTCACGTCGAGGTACTGCAGAAAAAAAAAACTGCAAAATCCAATTCAATTTATCGTAATCGATTAGTTAACATGTTGGTTAACCGTATTGTGAAACACGGAAAAAAATCACGAGCAAGAATACGTAATAACTAGTGTATGGCATCGCACGTAAGACTTCTTTATATGAACGTAGCCATCACAGAGAGCGATAGAGAGAGCTTAGACCATCTTTATCGGTGGGTATAACCACGTATCTTAACATTAATATGCTTAAAATTAAATCAAAATTAGAGAAATAAAAGAGGGACGTTAACTAAATAAGAACTTTTCTTCTCCCGTCCTTGGAAGCACGTGTCATGAAGTGAAGACCGAAGGGATTGAGGTCTTCTTCCTCCTCTCCTCTCTCTCCAATCCAGTGTCTCATCGGAATCTTCAAACCACCGGCGATGCGTCTCAATTCCAGTTGATACGAGTCCATAGCCTTAGGTTTCTTCAATTCTGTTACCGGAAATTGGAGCTGAAGGCGGGCGTCTCTCTGGTTGAGAAGACTGACCATGGAAGTCTCCTAGTCTCTCTCATCTCTATCTCTCTCCGACTCCGTCGGTTTCGAATCCAAATCGTAATCCGTCGGCGATTCCGGCTGGCTCTCATCCTTGGTCTCTCGGCGTCATCGTCAGCGAGTTCTTCTGTTAGGCTGCCAACAGGTGAGAGAACACGAATCAATTTCAAAATTTTGGGGCTTTTTCCGAAGTTAAAAATGAAATTGAATCGATTTTGTTGTTGTGTGTGTGTAGCTACTGGTGAAGTCTTGGAGAGGTGGAAGGGAGAAGAGTGACAAGAAGACTGACACGACTTGTCTCTCATCGTCGTTCCTCGTGTTGGTCCTCTCTTCTCTTTCCCTCTCAGGCTTGATTGTTGTTTGTTCTTTTTCTGAATCAAAAGTGGTTTTAAAGCTTCATGTTCTTCACGATCTGATAAACAGTGTTTTGTAATGATCTGGCTTGTGTTTTTACTCTTTGCTTCAAAGCTTCATGTTCTTTGTGATTAGAAAGTGAGGCTAGGCATACGTGATTATTTTTGTGTCCGCCAGCGTTTCCCTTTCTCATGTTCTTGAATGTCAAAAGTGTGTGATTTTACAATCCTGTTTTCACGTGTGTGATTTTACAGTCTTGGAAGTGTTAAATCAAATCCTCTTTTCTTTTGTCTTTTGCTATGTGTTGAGCTTCTGAGAAACTTGTGAAATTTGCAGGCAAGACGTTGTGGCTTACGGAGGCTATGCTTTTGGTGGTCTATGCCTTGTGGGTTTTGCTAAGATCATGTGGGGATACTCGTATTACGCGCTGATGCCAAGGACGCTTTTGGTGGTCTATGCCTTGTGGCCTTTGAGACTGTATTGGCTTTCTCTTGTAAAATTGTCTGGAACTGTCAAGATGCAAATGAAGCTTCTCGAGCGTTGGTGGGTTCTGCACTCATGGTTGAAGCCTTGAAGCCTTGCTCAGCTCTTCTCAAAGCTAAGGAAATAAACCTCCATAGTTTTCATATATTCTCAGACTCTCAAGTCTTCATATCTACCCTGTGCTTAGGGTCTGTTTTGAACGAGATCGCAGGTGTTCTCCATGACGGTAGAAGCGTTTCTACTCTCTTCAATTCTCTATCTTTTAGTTTCATTCCATGTTCAGGTTTTTTCTCTGGCAAAGACTAGCCTTGAATGTATGAACGTTATAACCTTTGTGTTTTAAGTTGAATGAAAGAAATAGTTGACAAAAAAAAATTAACCTTATTAACCTAAGAAACAACTCAAGTCCCACCAATAATCACCCTATTACGTAAAGTTTCTTAACAATGTCCTAACCATAACAATAATAATAAAAAATTATAAGGACTCAAATTTTGGTCCCTGCAATAAAGTTGCTCTTACATTGGTTGATATGACGATGATAATGGGGCCAAGGTAACAGTTGCCCTCCCCCCCACACTCGAAAATGTCACCGTAAATTACTCCTACCAATTTTTCTTATCTAGTCCCCATATCATTATCAAAATTGATAACGAATACTAATAATTAGGGAACCTAACATAACTTCCTAATCACGTCCATCCTTTGTTTGCGTTGCAAATGTTATTGCGGAAGCAGCATTCTTACAAACTACTATTAATTTGTTGCGATAAGCAGCATTTGATTAGAGTTTTTTTTTGTATTCCACACTAATATGAATATAAACTACGAGACCATCTTTTACAAAAAGAAATACGAGACCATCCGCATGTGGTAACGTGGGGGACTGAAAACTACTGTCTCATGACGTAACTCGTAAAGACTCCAGATTTTATCACTACCCCAATTGTGATGGTTTTTTTGGGTCAAAATATTAAGATTTATAACCATTTTCTGAGTTTTACATCTTTTAAAAGCAAGAGCAAGAAAGTAAAAAAAATATAGAAAATCAACATTAGCTTTTTTTGATCAACATTAGCTAAAAGGATCAATAAATCAGGTTATCGGATGTTAATAAAAAATTCGGTACCATATTCTGGTGGAATCTGAGTCTCAACTGTTGCATGCGTCTCTGGTTTTTAACGTATCATTTATGACAGACTAAAAGCTCATGCTTCTTTCTGAGCAAATATGCATTTGTTTTAAATACACTAATTTCTAAAATCATTTATTGAAACTAGCTCATGCTTCATTTATGACAGACTAAAAGCTCATTTTTTACAGTAACAAAGAAGCCCTAATTTGTAAAATTAGTGAACTATAATTAAATAATAATTCATTGCAACCGAGACTTCTTATTTTCTTAGTTATTTTTATCTTTTTACTTTATTTAAGCATTAACTAAACTGAAGCGAAAATCTTGTAAATTTGATGGTCAACAATTAATGAAAATTCTTAGTAATTTTTCCTTATCTATAAGCAAACATAGTTTCGTGTTCAATCGAAGAAGTATGACTTTGATGAACACTAAATATGAAAGAGTATAAAAGCTTTTCTTTCATGTTTCTGTTTTGTTTTCTATTTTTATTTTCAAAATTTTGAGTTTTGATTTTAATTCTAGATTTGATTATTTTATCAGATGGTAGAAGCGTTTTTATTTTTTTGTTCTTTATTTAAACATATATTTTTTAATAAATGATTGTATTGACAACATGATTCTAAAATTTATATAATATGACCCTAAACTAAATAATTATGTTTTTGGTACAAAATCAAATAGACCAAAAACCGACGGTATATAAACTAAATCGAACCAAACTAAATATGGATTTAGAATGGTAGTTGTATTTTACTAACCGAAAAAACCAAAAAAACCAAACCGAAACAAACCGATATCCGGATTGAACTATTACTTAATTATAGATGACTTATCCTTTCATATGTTAAGTAAACAGATGATTAAGTTAGTTATTAAGTTGATTTGATATAGTTTATCCAAAAAAATTATAATTTTAAACATCTACACATATATTCGTAAATATAATTTAAAATAAACAAAACTGTTTATTTTATCTTAATTTTATGTTAATTAAAAGTTTATTTTAGTTAAATTAGATTTTTTTAGTTAAATTAAATTTTATATTAAATATTGATTATAAAATAATAATAAATTTTTATTTTAAATATGATTTAAATTTAAAAAAAAGTTTTAAACTGCACAAACACGTAGTTATATCATCAAGCTTAAGCTTCTGTATTTGAAAGATGAATCACGCTTAAAAAAAGAAGCATGATTCAGTTTAAAAAATAGAAGCTTTGGTTTGACTTAAGTTTATATTTATCAGAATCAATTATGAAATGAAAGAGACATCGTTTGAATTCTCATCTATTAATTTTTCTCTCTACTTCTACTTTTTTCTCAACTACTTGTTTTCGAGAAAATGGAATCTGATATACAAAGTTGGAAAAATGAAATACAAACTTGAAAAAAAAATTCTTTGAAAATTATTGTCAAATTCTTATCATATAGATTTCAATTTTTTAATCATATCATATGTTATTACAATTTCTCGTAAGCTAAGCCGCCAAATGATAGTAAGTAATAACACTATAAATGTTTTGAGAACTCGGTTTCAAAAAAAAATGTTTTGAAAACTGTACCGGACAGTGAGTAGTTGGATCAATAGTCGGAACGGTCCAACTGGTTCAATAGGATTTTAAATTTTTATTTTTTAAAATTATTTAACTATATATATATATGTTTAACTATAATTTTTAATAAACTTTATATCATTGCTATAACCTAAAAATGATATGAAAATAAATGAAAAATTCAAAAATAATATAAATATATGATGAAACTAATTTATTTAGATAGATATTAAAAATAATATGAATTTTTATATAAAACCTTTTTAAAGTTTGCAATTTTTTTATTTTTAACTTGAATTTAAAAAACGAGTTTTAGTATCGAATCGGTCACCAGTTTTAGCAAATTTGACCATTTTTTAATCTGGTTTGTCGTTCTAACTCAGATCCGGTTTTTAGCGCAACCTCAAATTGGTTAGAAGAATGAGTCCAACGGGTCGATCCGATTTTTAAGACACTGACCAGAACTCAAAAGCCAGGTAACCTTGGAGCACATTCAAAACAAAAACATAAATTTTAGTAACCCTTTTTGAAAAAGAATATATAATTCTTAAAAAGAAAAGGAAAAGGAAACTTGATCGCGATGATCAAACTTTGGATTGTGGGAATATCATATCAGTAAATAAATCATGCATTTTGTTGGGAATTGAAAATATAAAAAGAAAAGAAATAAAGCGAAGGAGACAGACTCCATTCGGTCTAAACCTGAAAACCAACTTTTGTCTTTATGGGTAGGCTAAAGGAGTGGGAATGGCCCATCCCCACCCTCTCACGTCTTGTCTCTTGTATCCTTGTTTTCTTATTACCTTCCTAATTTATTGGTTTTCCATATTACAAGGGAAACACCAACTAAACCCCAAGGCTTTCTTTGTGTATTCTTGTCTACATGTCTTGTTGCCTTGATTCACTTTATGTCACTTAAACTGTATTCAAAATTCCGATTCTTCATCGTAATTTGTATTTGAAACATGCGCTCCAAATTAACCAAACAATAGCATGAGTTATGATCCATTTTTCATATGATTACTAAAGAAAAGCACTCAAACAATTTTTGGTTGTGTATGTGCACCAGATGTGTTCTTCCGGTTACTGTGGTGGCTCCGGAGTGCTAAGTTTGGAGAGGCTGCTTCTTCTCAACTCACTTTGTGCAGTTCTCTTGGTGTTGGTGGCTTCTCTGTTGTCTCCTTTCTAAAATAATGCTCGTCTTCTGTTATTCGAGTGGGGCTGTTCGAGTGTTGCTCTTTGTCCATGGTGGCATCAGTTGAGGATGTCTTTCGCGAGCTGTTCTTGAGGAGCCATTCTCTTAGATCTGATCATCGGGTTCTGCCAATTCTCCCGGGTTCAGGTCTCGTGCTTCAATGTGGTTCCAAATTTTGTGGGAAGTGTTTGTACTGAATTGCTGTGTCTTATGGGTTTGTTGCTCTGCTTGTAGTTGTTCTCCTTGTGTTGCTTAGACTGAGTAGGTGTTTTAGTTTTTTTTTTGCATCTTCTGTTCCTTGTTTCTATGTAGTTCTGTCAAAAAAAAGAAAATGGTAATAAATTTTAACATTTTTACAAAAAAAAAGGATATTCATATACTAATTATTTTGTGTGGTATTTACACATGTCATACATATATATATATATATAGTCCTTCATTAGTTGGATATCCATTGTTCCAACGTTGTGTATGCCCCATAAAAAGTTTTGAAAGAGATTATACACAAATTTTAAATAATTCAAATTTAATAAAAGTGAGCATTAACATTGATATCTGATTTTTATCAACCAATTTGGAGATATAATACATTCATGGTAACAATTTCATAGATTAAAATTTTTAATTTGTTAATTTTTATGTATAACATTTTTTTGGCCAACTTTTAATGTGTATATCTTTAGCGTGTCAAAATATTTATTTTAAATTTTCTGCGCTGAAACAATTTATCAAAGAAAGATATTTGAGTTTATATACAACTTTTTTTAGCAAGTATTAGATTGAATCAAGAACTTTTTTTAGCTAAAAGTTTTTACACTAACAAAACATAGTCAGACAAAATTATGTAAAACTTTTAATAACTAAAATTTGTAAATCTAGCATTTCAAAATAATAACTGAGTTAGTTATTTGGGATCCAAACCGAATCCGATGTCGTATGCATAAATATAGAAGTGAAGATTAACATATGGTCCCAAAAATCCAAAAAGTGAGTTCCTATGACAAAATATGACAATGCTCTCACTCTCACCTAAAAAGGTAGAAACATAGGTGAAAAATATAAAAGTTACTTAGTGAGGAATAAGATGTTAAACCAAGAAATCCACGAATTCAGAATGAGGTCACCGAATACATATAACTTAGCTTTATATGTAACATACACGACACCTAGTTGCGATATGAGTGCTCGCTCACCCGAATAAAGGTTATTAGACCATGATTAACCCTAGTCTCTTAATTGGAGTTCTTAGCTTCGATTAATAAACATTTTTTAAATTTTCTTAAATTTTAATTAAGAAAAGCTAAGAACCGTCTCTTAAATAGGAGATATAAAAACCGTTTCTTAGCCGAAAAATGTAAAAATAAAAAAATGTTAAAACGTGAGTTAAGAACCTCGGCTAAAAAACTGAGGTTAATCATGCCCTTATGTATTTATTGTTCATGTTTGGGATTATGCCCACACATATCAACCTCTAGGTTAGGGCTAACATGTCGATTAAGCTGGACGCATCATTGATCATATAATCCACTTGTATCTGACAAGCATACATAAACACATATTTGTATCCAGTTAATAAATATCTTCAAATGGATAGATGAAATACAACAAAGAAATTGAATGTTTTGGCCTGAAAAGTTCTTTGATAAAAAAAGATCTAGATTATCCTTATGATTATTTTTTTTGAACAAAATGTTTTTAAAGTTAAGAATTTGTTTTAAAGTGTTTTTCTAGAACTTGGTTCCTAAAACATAGTAAAAGAACCAACATGGTTCACAACATTTTAACAATCAATTCATATTGTCTTGTATTTTTGGGAGCAAAGAATAAGCTCCCTTCATATTTATACATAAGAAATTGAGTTTGATTCGGATAAAAATATGTAATTTAGAGAAAAAGTTATCAAACTATATTTTATATAGTTTTGATTTTAAAGAAAATATAACTTATCTATTTATATAATTTATTTAAATAGCTAACTTTACAAATTCAAGTTATTAAACTTTTACGCATTTCTTTTTGTTTTTTTAATGTTAACTCTCTTCACAATAAAGTTTCTTAGGGTAAAAATTCTTAAACAAAAAATATATCGGTACAACCAATTAATAATGTAGATAGTGGTTTTAATTCGTTAAAAAAATTAGTTTGGGAACTTTTATGGTAAATAAAGTTAGTTTAGGAACCTTTACATTACAGAATTAGTTTCAGGATTTTTATCCAAAACAATCTTAATTGGAGTGCTTTAACATTAAAATCCTTTATATTACAGAAACGGCTGGTTTGTTTGTACCTTTACGTATTGGTGTATGTGCATATGTATATGTATATGCTAATGGGAAAGTTAGATAAAGCCTAAAATAAGAGGAAAAGAAAGGTAAAAGGTTAGGTCAGAAGGGCTGTGAGATTGACCAAAAAAAAAAAAAAGGGCTGTGAGTTTTAAATGTACTATTATCAAGGGTAACAAGTGTGCGCGTGTGTGTGTTTTTGTCTTCTTTTTTCTTTGTAAGGTTTGGGCATTGAACGCAAAACTAAATTATTTGTAGTGGTAGGAATGGTTAAACGAAAGTGAGAACATGCCTATACCTAGCTCTCCCTTTTTTCCACTCATCTAAATTTCTCACCTTTTGTCTTCACCTTATTATATTTCATGTAATTGTTTTTTTGTGTGCAACGTTTCATGTAATTATTTAATTTCAAAATACACGATCTTTTCTAGTTGTTTCACTAAAACTAGGAGATTTACTGTGTCATACGCAGTTATAATAGTTTTTCAAAATTCATTTAAAAAAAATTAATCTATATTTAATAATGCTTTTTAAATTTTAATTTTATCAGAATAAAATCTAAAATAATTGTTTACAGAGTGTTTTTCTATATATTTTGACAAATTTATATTTTCTAATTTATTGAAGTTTTATTATAAATTTTATTTATTTATTATATGATTTTAATTAAAATACATTAAAATAATAAAATCATCTTATCACCTCCACGAATTGATTAACAATCGCCGAATGAATATATTTTATCAGAATTGTACAAAAATAAAATCAGTGATTTCAAATTTTGATTAATTGTTTTTGAACCAATTTAAAATACAATTCAAATTTTAATTATCTATGGAAAAAGTTTAAATATCTTCAAAAATCTAAATTGATGTAAATATTTTATATAATTATAATGATGTTATTAGTTTAAAACTTTCATTAATGAAAATACATACAAGATATTGTTATATTTTAATAATCTTACTAAAAATGTAAATTTCATAAATATAAATTGACATGTCATAATAAATATATTTGAAGAATCTTACCAGAATGAAAAAAGTTCACAAATGAAAATTGACTTGTCATAATAAGAATTAAGCCATGTCATATTTTTTACTAAACCGTATCACCATTTTTCGATGAGAGTCAATATAGTTGTGACACATAAACAAATTTTAAAAAATCATTTTGCAAATAATTTTTGCGGATATTCATTGCTTTTTCTGCATACTAATTAAAACTACACAAATTAAAAAGTTTGTTCCTGAGCCAAAAAAATATCTATCACAAAAAAAAATATCTGCAAATACTTTGGTGGAAAAAGGGAAATTAAATTCGTTTACACTTTGATTCAATTTCCTGTACATGAGTACATTTAATCCGAAAAGTATAATGTCTATGACCTAACCTAAGTGAAGACTTTTGGTGTGCGAAACACACTTCATTGACCCTTTTGTAACACAGTAACGATTCAATTTTTTATTCGTCTGAGTTCAGCTAGAAAAACTGTGAACTTCAATTTAATCTTGATTTCGTTGAGGATGTATATATGGATTCTCTTTGTTTTGGGGCAAGCTTCCAAAGAAGTAAGTGACAAACAATAGAGGACGTATAACTAGACACTATATATACTGAATCTCAACAGTTTAGCTTTTGGAGGGTTGTTAACAAAAACGAAATAGTACTCATGGTTGAACAGAAGCATAATTACTAGTGCCAAGGAAAGGAAGTGACACTAACACTTCTTTCTGGACTCTTCCGCAACATTTTGGGAGAGGGGTGGAGGTTAATATATAATATCAACAAGACCAATAAAAGTCCAAATGGTTTGTTTTTTCTTTATGATGAATATATTTCATTCAATTTTAAGACATAAATAAAGCCATTAAAACAAGCTAAGACCTCGGTCACTGGAAACATGTCAAACTTTATGGTTCAATTTGGTACATCATAAAAGGAGATCATCATGGATGTTGTAAAACAAATAGTCCATTCTATGATGCCGCAAAAGGGATTTTGATTATAATCAAGGAGCAAGGAAATGATGTAACTGTTTGTTGATTGTATGGTTCCATCTAGGGCTGGGCATTTTATCCGTTAAATTTGATTCGATTCGTTATCCGTTGCTATTCGATTCGAAAATTCCGAATATCCGTAAGCTTTCGAAGCAAAGCAAATACTAAAATTCAATATCCGTCAAAATCGAAGCAAATCACAAATATTAAAATTTTGGGAAGCGAATATCCGATCCGATCCGTCAATATATAAATACATGTATATTTTGATTATATTTAAAGTTTTAAATGTATAAAATTATTATTCTAATATATTATTTGATAGATTCTATTCATATTATTACTTATATAAAAGTATTACATAAAAGGAAGAGAAAATATTTACGATAATTATAATTTTTTTTTAAGTTTTGTGTTATTATAATTTTAACTAAGTTTAAAAATTTACAAAATATGAAGATTCATTGCTTTTTTTAATTTTTATCTTTTATATCATGCAAAAAATATATTTTACAAAACAAATTTGTATCAAATTTTTAAGATTATTTGTATTAATCAAAACAAATGAGAGATCCGTAAGTATCCGCGAATATCCGCAAATATCTATTTATTTTCCGGATATCCGTTTTTCCGAATATCCGTATTTTTCCGAAGCAAAGCAAATCGAAAAATCAGATATCCGTAACATTCGAAGCAAATCACAAATACCTTCAAAAACCCGAATATCCGATCCGTGCCCAGGCCTAGTTCCATCCACATGAATTCTTCCCAGTATTTTGTAAACATCTCCTAATGGGGTTTATGATACGTCAAATGCTCTAATACAATCATTAACTTAAAAACGAGACAAATCTAAAGAAAGAAAGGTTATATGAGATTAATGGTTCGAATGATAAAAGCAGCTCAAGTGGTGCAGATCAAGTATATCAAACAATTATTATAGTTTTGAATGATAAAAAAATTCAAATAAAATATATCAAAACATATATATATATATATATATATATATATATATATATTATAAACAACAATAAATTTTACACTAAAAATATGTTGCTGCAATTTTGAAATCAAAATATGAAAACACTAAAGTTTAATGAAATAGATATATCTTTTCCAATAATATACATAGTTAAATTATATCACCATATTTTCATAATTCATATTATAACTAAACACAAGTTATATAAATATAATATTTTAAATTAAATGTAAAATTATATGAAGAAAATAGAAAGTATATATAGTTAATGATAGTTTTTTATATTCTTATAATTGTAAATAAAATAGAATAGAAATTTATATTTATAGCAGGTGAGATGTGCATGCATATCTTCTGCTTTTTCGAGAAGAAGACAAAAATATTGAACTGCATGCAAATCTCCCGCTATCTGCAATGTAAAATAAAAAAAACAATTGAATGGTAAATGCAGTGCGGGACAACTACTTTTGCGGAAGAATTGCCTTTGTCCCACCCTTCCACTCGAACACGTAAAAGTGTTTATACTTAGACAATCTCCAACTATTTATTCTATTTTAGAGTAGTTTTAACTCTAAAATAGTGTTATTCTAAAACATAATAGATTTTTTTCCAATGGTTTAATCTATATTTGACTCTAAAAAGAATATTGTTGAATATAATTTTTTATATAATGACTAATAACTTTTACTTACAAATTTTACAATTTGACCCCTTATATTTTATTTTTCACAAAGTTTTCATAACTAATATATTCATATCAAACATTTATTATATTAAAAAACTAAATTACATTATACTAATAACCTAAATTATTTTAACTCTACTTTTCCCACAAATAATAAATTTACGAATTCGTTGTGTGAAATGAATTTTTTTATCTTTGATTTTTTCTAAATCGACCAAAAAATTCTTCAAATAGTATACTATCACTCTCTGGAGATTCTCTTCCCACTTCAATTGATGTGCTAAAATCACATTCATCTTCATATCATATTGTATAGAATGATACATATAGTCCATATGTGTTGGTCACCAATATACTTTTATATATTTTAGTTTCATACATGCATCAAACAAATATTTATTTTGTGCAAGATCCAGATTTTCATGAATATTTTCAAAGGAACAAACACAAATTTTACAAATAGACGTGGTCAACAACATGAGCAAGACGGTACTAATTCATCTATCCCATTTGGACAATATTTTAACAATTTTGGTCTATCAGGAAGCAATTTACCAGAAAATTAAGTCATTATTATCTATGATTTAATTTACTTATTTTTTAATTTTAGTGCTTATTTTCTTTGGCTAATAATATAAAATTTAAACGTTTATATATACTGTGTTAAATATAATTATGTGTTGTTTTCATAATTAATTAAATAAATAGTTAAAAGATAAAAAGATTGAAGAATAAAAGGACTAAAGTATAAATAAAAAAGTTAAAACTCTATAATAAAAAAAGAAATAGAGTTACTCCAAATATACAGTAAGATCATCTCTAATAATACTCTATAAGTTCTTCTATATTTCACTTAAAATAATGTAACTTTATTATAGAGTTGAATTTGCTTTAATGGTTTTTTCCATAATAGAGTTACTCTATAATATAGTGGAATATAGAGGAATGTTGCTTTTAACTCTTTATTTTACTAATTCCTGAGCAGAATTCATATGGTTTCATCAGGTTCCAAATTCAACATTCTCACAACATCACTTTCAATTGATCCAACAATCATAATAATTCATAATATATAGAAAAATTGTCAAAACAGAACAGAACCAATTATGATAGCTTTCATGCGAGTCAACAATTCAAGACCGGTCATGGGTACAACTGGATGAAACCTTTAGTTTTTGTCCCTAAATTTTAAAGAAGTATGCTCTCAAATTGTTGAAAGATTTTTTTATCACAATTATCATAAAATATTTATGAGCCCCTAAATTTTAGGACTGGTTCTGCAGTGATTATGTTGGGATCAAAGACCTTGGTGATCTGCAAGTTTCCTTGAAACAAATACTAAGATTTGAAAACCATGATGGAAGAGGGAAATACTAAGCATTGCCAACTTTGGGAGGAAGAAGAAGAAACTGTTTAAATGTATTCTTGAGGAAATGAGTCAAGGAACTTTGGGATGGAAGGCTAAGTACATGTCGTCTACTGAAAAAAATAGAATACTAAAATCAATAGCTTTTGAAATGCTACTTCTCTAAGTGTCATATTTTAAAATACAGGAACAGATTATATCAAAAATTACCACATATTTCTTCCATTCTCGAAAGAAATTTTTTTTTTAACACATTCACGTATATTAAGAATATAATCAATATTTACAATTAAATTTATTATATATTTTATTATACACTTCTTAATAACTATCAATCAATGATATTTAGTCGATTCAAATATGAGTTATTCTTGAGTTCACCCCATAGGATGAACCTTTAGGTTCACTAACCAATAGAAACTTGTTATCTTAGATTGAGTATCTTTTAAAAAAGGAAACAAAATAATTATCAAATTGCATTATGTTTTTAAAATAATTGTAAAATAAATAAAAATAGTAATTAACAAAAAACGAATTTTGAAAAATAATTTTAAATCCGCCAGCAAAAAACTATATCCTAAACCCTAATCATAACTCCTAAACCCTTGGGTAACCCCTAAATCCTTGGATAAATCATAAATTCTAATTCATAAATAACAAACTCTAAATCATAAAAATACTGAAATTTTTTTTTTTAATTCTAAATCTTAAACCTTTAGATAAATTCTAAACCTTAAGATTTATATATATTTTTTTAAATACATTTATACAATTACTATTACTTTTATTTATTTTTACTTTTTTATTTTAAAACATAATATAACTTGACAATTATTTTGTTTCCTTTTTCAAAAGATACTCAATCTAAAATAACTAATTATTATTGGTTGGTGAACCTAAAGATTCACCCTAGTGGAACCCAAGAAAAAGTCTTAAAATATTCTGAATTTTTTTAAATATACAAAATATCTTAAATTATAGAAAATCTATTTTTATGGAACAATAAAATTCTAAAATATTTTGTTTTTGGGAATTAGAGTGAGTATTATCAAGGTTTTGGTGGGAGACGTTCTTTCACTCTTATGATATCACGTTTATGAGATATTTATAACTAATTGTATGAATTTAAAATAAGTATGTCAAATATGGAAATAATTAAGGGGGTGTTAGAAGGATATGAATTTGTAGTGATTGTTAAAATTCTTAAATTTTATTGTTATTGGTTGGTGGATTCTAAGAATCTTAATAAGTTTAGTGTTATTGGTTTGATGATTTTTTAATGACTTATAAAATCTTTTGTTATTCAAAAAGTTTGGTTTTTAATGATTTTAAATTTTCATCAAATCTTGTGTTATTGGGAATTAAATTCTACATCAGTTTGCTCATAAAACAAAACTTCAAAAATCTTGCATATTTCCTTTAGATTCTCAAAATCCTTGAACTAGATTATTTTCATAAACTTTTAAAATATAAAAAATTCTTTAGAAGTCTTTACAAATTTAACAGACCTCGTCAGTCCGGCATCCCAATCTCTGCTTCGCTATTGTCTCTCTGGAATGGAAACTCATGGATTATCTCTCCTGCTCGGTCTTTGATTATGGAGCAACTCCATATCCATCTCTCAACTATCACCCTTTCCGAATCAATTGATCAACCCGCTTAGAACTCTGCAGGAATAGGAGACGAGAACGACGGCAAGTTCGTTATTAGCAAGATATATATATATATATATATTTATATAACTTAATCAGGGATCCCCGTCCAGAAGTCCCGTGGAGAAAAGGTAGTGTGGTTTTCAAAGGGAATTCCAAAACACAAAAACGCTGACATGGTTGTTTTCGCTCAACCGATGTCAAACCTTGACCGTATACTATTGTGGGGACTCTCGACTGATCCATCTTGCCTATTGTGAAATAGCCATCCTGAATCCTCGCAATCACATTTTCTTCTGCTGCAGTTTCACGAAAAGCATATGGAGACCTCTATCGATGAAGCTCCAACTTTATATGCCTTCAGACTCTTGGGAAGACACAATTCAGACAATCTATGCTCTCTCTGGGACCACGCACCACCAGTTTTTAGCTCGTGTTGCTTGGCAATTATGTATCTATGAAACTTGGCGTGAAAGGAACCACCATTTTCAACGTGGATCTTTCAGTTCCCCAGATGCTTCTGCTTTCTAAAATCAATCGCACAATCAGAAATAAGATTTCTTCATTAAGGCAAGAGAATGCTGAAGAATCAAGCAACTGCATGCAATTGTGGATTTCTTCATCGTTTCAAACGTCTTCTGCTGACCACTTCATCAACTGGGCCTACTTCTGCTGGGTCAAGTTTGCAATCTATTATTGGGCTATAACCAATATTTTCCTTCTACGGGCCTCTTCTATTATCTATATCCTTCCTACGGGATTTCACTTCTCCACTATTTTTATTAACTAGAGTTGTATGCATATGTAAAATGCAACATCTTGCCACATTTAAATATCAACTAGATCATGACCCGCTCGACCGAGCGGGAGTCTTTTTTTTTTATCTTTGTTTTTACTAAATGTTATACATGATCGCCAATGTGTATTAATATAAAATTTTGATAAATAACAATGTGTACTAATGTGTTTAATTACTAAATTTGATTTTTAAATTTTATGATAACGTAAAGTAGATTTTTCTGTATTATTTAAAATATATAGTGCTATATATTTTGTATTTTCAACATTTATCATACAAAACTTACATTGGGGTATTATTTATATGAAAATATGTCTAACATAATATATTTATATATTATATAAACATATGCACACCCGCACGGGTTTTATTTTTAAAATGTATTCTATATTGTTTAGTTTTATGTAGTATCGAGTTTGTATAATTCAATTTTGTGTTTAAAGAATAATATCAAAACTGTCTTTCGTATGTAAAAATAACATTTTGCAAGCGGGAGTTGTGTCTTTTTATTGTAACACAAAACTTATATAAAACATATGTTTTTCTATACATTACGAAATTTAATTTTTTAAAATAATTATTACGTAATTTCAAAGTGAATTTTATCTTTGAGGTCTAATATATTTTGTGTGTAATGATTCAAAGCATTTTCGATATATTATATTTCAGTTTGGTTTGTTTTTAGTATTATTGTATAAGTATAATACTATACAATATTACTATATTCTATACAATATATGAAGCTATGTGTTATTTGTTTTAGAAAGTAGATTAGGCCCAACGTAGTTATAAGAATAGTTATGTATGTGCCTATGACTTATCTACCTAATGTTATTCGTACTAATAAAATTAATATGGCCAATGAAAATATACTGATCAATTTAAAATGAATTGTATAGGGTAATTATAGAACGATTAATATTTTTAGTATTCTTAGTATATATCTTATTTAAATCGACATGTAATAAATGTAAAAATCATATATGGAATATGGACAAAAAGAAGAACTGTATTTAAGGAAATACATCAATGCAAAGTTAGACTATAGTACGTATTATATATAAAGAATGAGACATTTAATTTAAATATATGAGGTCTCCATTTAAAAATCTATCTAGAAGAAGTTGTAATGTTCCTGTTTTAATAAGATAGATGCACCAAAGAATTAGCAAAAAAAGAACCAAATTATATTTCTTTGCATGCACCCTGATTGAGAAATTGTAGATGACTATTTTATTTTTGTTTGTGTCTCGTTAGACTCTAACGAGAAAGTAATGATGTGATTTTAATATAAGAAGAAAAGCGAATTATTTAACCATTTTCTATATTTCCATGATGCAGCGCTTTGGCAAACGACTAAAAATAACCTTAAATTTATGCCACATATAAGTTATAGAAAAACTTAGGGTTTTCTGCAAAATTAGTATGGTTTTGTTTTGCAAATTGATCAATGAACTCTAAAACTTATAGGTCAAACCTCTAAATTTTGGTTAAACCACATGACAACCGTTTATTTTTAACAAAAAATGAAAACTACGTCGTTTTGATATTAAGTATTAAACTAAAAAGTTGCATCTCACAGAACTCTGCACACCACGACACAATTTAACGAACGAGTAAATCATCTCGCCCATTAAACGTATCCGCTCATCGGATATACAAAAGCATACATACTCTTTGTGTTTTGACGTTTCAGAAAAAAATAGAGCTTCTTCGTTGTACTAACCTCAAGACCAGGGCCGGCTCAAAGTGTTGGTAGACCTTGTGCTATATATGAAATAGATCCCTAAATATTTTGTTTAAAATAATGCTAAAACCAAGAACTGTGTTAAAATTTGTGAGTTGAATAATATTAACTAGCTTAAAGTCACGTGTTTGTGGTTTCTCTTTTCCCCAACGCCACATATATCTTTCTTAACTTCACATTCTTATGTATATTTGTTGGATAATAACAGTTTTTGAACAAAAATTGGACCCTGAATTTTAAAGAAATTATGGTAAAATATATTAGGACCCTATGCTACTGCACCTCTAGCACACCCTCAAAGCCGGCACTGCTCAAGACCATGACTTTTTCTCTTGCAATTCTCTTAAAGTAGAGTACAGAACTGACGGAATCACCTTAAATCATCATGAATCTCAGAATTAATTGAAATTTTGAAAGTTCAGTTGAAGGCCCCAATTCCCCACTCTAAGAACCCTAATTTGCGACTAAAACGAAGAAGAAACTCTGATTTTTTTTTGAAACGCCCAAACACAAAGAATATATGTGATTTTGTATATCTTATGAATGATAATGTCTAGTAGGCGTGTTGGTTTGCTCGCTGATTAAATTTTTTCGTGGTGCAGAGTTTGAATTCCGTCGGATGCAATATTTTTAGTTTAATGTTTGATATCAAACGACATAGTTTTGATTTCTGTTAAAAGAAAACGGCTGCCATGTCATCAATACACAAATGGTTTATATTTTGGTTTGATTGGAACTCAAAGGTTTGACTTGTGAGTATTGGAGTTCGTGGATTAATTTTGCAAAAAAAAATACATTTGAGGGTTTTCTTTGCAGAAAACCCAAAAAATAATGCCACATTTATTTTTAACTCTTTCTAATCTTTTATATTATGACTATCAAACCCAAAAACAAAAGAAATGAATTACAAAGACTAGATCCAGCAAGTCTAGCCAAATATGAAAACAAATCCAATAGGAATTCAGATAAGAAGACAGTCGAAAAGAGACCCTAGAAAGGAAGTGGCTAATAATCCAGCTCGAAACCATGTATTCGACGAGAGGGAACACATATTAAGTGAGTAAATTACCGCCTTTGTCACATCCCGGTTCTCCCAAACCGAGATGATTTTGTTTTCTTATTAATTAACTTGATTTAGGCCAAATCCCATAATCTTTTATCCTTCTTTTCTGGCCCACGTAGTAAACTTTAGGGTTTCCTCTTTTTCTCTTATAAATAGGTGGCACCTCCTTTTCTTATCTCCCATTTAGATCCAGAGCGAAGCCCTGCAGAGTTCCATAGAGATCTGAAAACCCTAGCTATCAAGGTTTCTGTTTTTTCTCTTCTCTCTCGTTCTCTCTTGGCCAACCTCCCGATCCTCTCTCGTGCCTACGTCTCTCCCTCTCTCCTCGCCGTTTTGCCGTTTGTTACAGGCCGGAGCTAAGCCATTGGAGATCCCTAACAAGCCGATTTGAATCTGTTTCTAGATCTCTTCTTGTCTTCTTTATAGATCTGGCCACCACTGATGGTAAGTAAACCCTTGTTTTCCTATTTCTTATTCTCCTTTATGTTCTTTCACTTGGTTTTCTTATCACGGGTCTTTGGTGGTAGCACTTACCCATTTGTTTGTAAATCTGGTTTGTGGAAACCCGTAAGCTTCAGATTTGCTTCTTCAGAACAAGGTGAGGACATAGTGATATCTTCCTTCCTTCTTTCATTATCACTTTATAATAGAAGTATATATCTAAATAATTAATACCTATGTGTTATCTATAAACATTAGCATAGTTGTTTGACAAATGACTATATATATATACCTATATATTATATTGTAATGTGAGAACATCTAGATCTATTCATAGGTTGCTAATATATGATATTTGATATTTGAGGATTGTATATAGGGATTGTATTGATCAGGGTCATTGTATATGTGGGAGGTGTATATGAGTTAGAAAAAGGCTTGAGGTCTATGTGTGCATGTGCAATGTTGTGGAAGTATGTATATCTCGGGCGTTGCATCGTTTCTTGACTGGATCATGTGATGACCGCGTGATTTCGTGGAGACAGCGTGAGATGGCATGATTCATCGCCGGAGCGGGCATGCAGTGTGCATGTGTGTGAAGTAAGAACGTAGTAGCATAATGTCATGGAGACAACGTGAAACATATGAATATGGTGGTGGATCAAGCGTGAACCGGTGTCAGTAACTTGATTGTGTGTTTAGGCGTGAAACAGCGTGATGTCATGAAGACAACACAATATGGAGAGTTCTCACACGACAACATAAAAAACGTGGGGACCGAGTGAGATAGTGTGGTCTCATATTGGCACCGTCAGGGTTTATCCTCATTTCTTGTTGTTTGCTCTTGATTTACTAAATGTTCTAGGTAGAGCTTTTGTTATGTTGTGTGGTAAATGTTAGGTGATGATTTCGGGGCTCGTAGAGCTTTCCTTCCTGAGCTTTTGTCGAAGTTCTCACCCCTCCTTTTTTTCCTTTCCATTTCAGGTTCGGCTCATGTTGGTGGGTTTTTATCAAAGACTTTATGGGATCCTAAAGACAAATTTTTTCGGCCTTGTGGTTGGAAAAAAGTGTCAGGATATTTCCAACCATTTCAGCTATGCTGGGTCGGGTGTCACAGCTCCCAACACCGAAAGGTGTCACCAGCAAGTCTAAGCTGCAGCCATCAGAAACAAACCAGAACAAGATGCACTGATCATAAACCCAACCAGCAACGAGACAAGCATCGTTTCAGGGATGAAGGAGATTCAGTTGCATGCAATCGATCAAAATCATCAAATACTCCTAATCCACAGAAGATCATCTTAAATGATACAGTACCGACCGAAGATGAACAAACCCTAATAAAGGGGAAGAAAAAGACAATCTGATTGGAAGATCAAAACTCGACTGAATCTAAAAGATGAACATAGAGAAGACCAGAGAAGAAAACAAAGGATAAGAAACTTAACAACGAAAAAGAAAAACAGAGGAAATGCGGAGAAAATCTGACTGTCAACACCAAAGGAAAAGGTGTGACGCCGGAGCTAAGAGCAGGCCAACATTGGCGGAAAGAAAGGCAAGTCGCCAGAGACAAGTGCCAGCCATCAGTGCTCAAGAAGCTACTGCATGTCGGAATTGAATCCCAGACTTTGTTAAATGCATCACCGGAAACGGTATCGACAAGCAAAAACGGGTCTCTCTCTCTCTCTAAAGGATTTTAAGAGAGGAGAGAGAGAACCCTGCTCTTCATCATTCTTACTCTGGAGATTCTAGCTGATTTATTAGTAATACCGGTTAGGTCTAAAGTGTGCATCAAATGAAATTTGTTGTGGCTTGACCAACAAATAAACACAACTGGACTCAGCCAATTAGATGTTCTAATAAAAATTCTAGCATTTTAATTATTTTTTTGTCATATTTTTTTAACAAAATTAATTTATCTTTATGGGATTTTATTTTAAGATATAGCTATATATTCAGTTTCTAGATCATAGTTCAAAAAATTATGCATCGTACTAAGAACATCTCCAAAAGAAATTCTATATCTTCAAATATATAGTTTTCTATTTCCAAAAAGAAATTTCAAAACTTTAAATTTAGAGTTTTGAGAATTGAAATTTCATATTTGAAGTTTCACTATTCAAAACTTCAAATTTGAAGTTTCATCTTCTTGTTTGCATTTTGGTCCTTACAATTAATAACACATCACATTTATATTCTTAAATATTTTTTGTTTATCGTTTTAATCTATAAATTTTTTGTATCTCATAATTATTTCAGATTTATTTTTATAAATTCAAGTAGTACACATAAAATTAAATCAAATAAATTTTATATTATTTTAAAACTATAATTAGACAACAAGAATATAATAAAAAATTAATAATTTTTTTAAAGGTACATGAAGACAAAAATTATGACACATTTAAATATTGCAACAACACTAATGGTCTGGTAAATTTGCTCTGGAACCTCCAAATCTCTAAAATATTGTCCAAACAATTTTTTGTAACCGAAGATGCAGCATTACGGAAACAAATTTAAGGAATGTGGTATTTTCTTGTATTTTAGTATTTAATTATGTATTTTTATTTATAATTTTATAATGTAGCGTAATATTTTGTTATTTAAAATATTGTTGTAATATGTTTTATATATGTTCAATTTATTTATTTATAAAAGTTTAATGGATTTATTTTAATTATGACAAATCTAAAGATTATATAAAGCAAATTACAAATAATCGTTTAGCCAATTAGATGTTCTAATAAAATTATTTTAATTGTGTCATATTTTTTTAACAAAATTAATTAATTTATCTTTATGGGATTTTATTTTAAGATATAGCTGTATATTCAGTTTTTAGATCATAGTTAAAAAAATTATACATCGTACTAAGAGCATCTCCAAAAGAAATTCTATAACTTCAAATATATAGTTTTCTATTTCCAAAAAAAAATTTCAAAACTTCAAATTTAGAGTTTTAAGAAGTGAAATTTCATATTTGAAGTTTCACTATTCAAAACTTCGAATTTGAAGTTTCATCTTCTTATTTGCATTTTGGTCCTTAAAATTAATAACACATCACATTTATATTCTTAAATATTTTTTGTTTATCGTTTTAATCTATAAATTTTTTATATCTCATAATTATTTCAGATTTATTATAATAAATTCAAGTAGTACACATAAAATTGAATCAAATAAAATTTATATTATTTTAAAACTAGAATTAGATAACAAGAATATTATAAAAAATAATATTTTTTAAAAGGTACATGAAGACAAAAATTATGACACACATTTAAATATTGCAACAACACTAATGGTCTGGTAAATTTGCTCTAGAACCTCCAAATCTCTAAAATATTGTCCAAACAATTGTTTTGTAACCTATATAAAACATATTACAACAATATTTAAATAAAAAAATATTGTTGTAATATGTTTTATATATGTTCAATTTATTTATTTATAAAAGTTTAATGGATTTATATTAATTATGACAAATCTAAAGATTATATAAAGCAAATTACAAATAATTTTTAAGTTAAGTTTGAAGTTTTAGTTTTGTAAGAAAATACCTCGAACTTCAAATTTAGAGTTTGAAAAACTCTAAAATACAGAGTTATGTTCAAATTTATATTGAAAAATCAGTTTGAGACTTTTAATTTTTTTTGCTAAGAATATGAATTTCATTACTTGAGAGTGCGGGTTGTGAGTTAAAGTCTTAAAGTGGACGGACAATTAGTGAGAATCCGATAGGGAATAAGAGACCTAAAAACAGAAGAAAAAACGACTGTTACTCAGTAGCCAGCCACTGCCGTAGCAGGCCTTTGAAAGCTTTCTTGTAGTTCCGAGCAAGGATAATATCCTCAGTTTATCTGTTCAGTTTCTTACACAAGGTTTACCATCGAAGAAGACACGCGTCCAAATGGTGTTATGGAAGTGACTGAATCCATTTGTCCCAGCCAAGAAGCAAACGCCAACCAAATGTGGTAGGATAATTATTGGGAAGGATATGGACTACATTCAAGTATAGGTTTATCTGAATAATGTAATATATATTAGTTGTAGATAAATCCTATAAGTCCCTATCTCTTAAGGATTATGTACTACAAGTCGTGTATATACTCAAAAAGAGCAATTGCTCAATGTAAATCAAGTCATTCAGTTTACAAATTCACATCTACTTTACATGGTATCAGAGTAATAGAATTCTGAGATCAAAATCGTGTTTTTTTTTGAAGTTCGGGATATTGTTAAAGTTCTAAAAATCATGGTGTACGGTGAAGATTCTTCCGAAGCAAAAGCACAATAACTCAAGTTGAGCAAAGTAAAGTCGTTTTGTTACAGCTCTTTATTCTCTGTATGCATCAGACAATCCCAATGCTTTAATAACATCAGTGATGTTTACCGGTGAGAATTACAATGAGTGGTCAACAGAGTTGATAAATGCACTCAAAGCACTAGGGCGTTCACAGTTTCAATTCTTGTCATCTAAGTTGGATGTTCAAGATCTTCACTCTCCAACTTAAGGAGAAGTATGGAAAGGATATGGACTACGTTCAAGTTTAGGTTTATCTGAATAATGTAATATATATTAGTTGTAGATTAGAAGTCTTTATCTCTTAAGGTTTATGTACTACAAGTCGTGTATATATTCAAGAGCAATTGCTCAATGTAAATCAAGTCATTCAGTTTACAAATTCACATCTATTTTACAATAATCTCCCATAGAAGTAATTATCTGTATATCTTTTTTTTTTTTGAAACTGAATTATCTGTATATCTTCGTGTCTGGAATGATATATAACTATTGAGCTTAACATTTAGACCAAAAAGATATATAACTATTGACCATAACAATCTCTTAGCGTGGATTTCTATACGTTGTCAAAAAAAAAAACAACGTGGATTTGTATATTTAGGGCATAACTGTTTTAGAACAAAAAACAAAATTTGCATGGCGTTATGAATAATCATTTTTAAATTCAAAAGAAATGCAAAGTGCAAACACACGTTACTAAAAATTCGTAGTTTTAATCAGTTCGAATCGATCGTGACCTCGACAGTGCTATATTTATATATTGAACCATCTGTGGTTTGTGTTTGTTTGACATTGGCTGCGTAGTTACGCATGGCTCGTCTTTTCAACATACCCTCTTGAGCTGATCACTATGATTATAAAATGAGTTGAATATATTATATACATAAGTACATAACACTTGGCTATACCCTCGCAGTCCTATTTCCTCTCCTCATTTCACGACTACGTACTGTGCCATCGTAGACACCTGCTTTTGCATTTTACTTTATGTTAATCGGAGCGAGAAAAGACATAAATACCAAATCCAAGCAAATCCCTGAACAAATGACCTAATCATCAACTTAATTAATAGTATCTAATTTCTGTTCACTCTCAATGCGTTTACCAAGGTGCAAACAATTCTTTACACAAAACTATCTTATTCACTTTGGGATTGGTGATGTACATATTTCTGTGTCGAGCTATTCTTTAACTATACTATAAATTAAATAAACATAATCTCTTCAGTTACAAGCAACGTATACCACTTTGTTAATGTGGTATTTACACCATTAATTCAAGTTGCCTACTCGATAGAAGTTTCTCTTCGGATTTTATTTGATAACCAATTAATGGTTGAGCTCTTATAGATACACGACATACAGTTAATTAGAATAATAAGGTGGAACCTCAAGATCCAAGGTATTTCTTTCCACAAGTACATGCTTAGAGTATTCTCGACTCTACTCTATTTTTTATTCCAAATATCATTTAAAGTAAAATATGTTCCAATTATATTCCGTTTGTAATTCTAAAATGGAATAAATGGAGTAATCCTACCAATTACTTCATTTTAGAGTATAATTTATTTATTTATAAAGTTGTCTTTTAAATTTTGAATCTCTCTATTTCTTATTTAAACAATATTAAAAATATGATATTCCATAATATATTATTTAATAATTTTAAATAAAAATTTATAAACTAATAAAATACCAAACTAAATATAAAATGTAAAATAAATATAACATAAAATAAGTCATTTAATAATTCAGTAAATCATTTGTGGAACCACCATGATCAGTGAAGTATTGTCCAAGCAATGAAAACGTCCAATTTAAGATTTTCTTTCTCAATTTAAGAAATTCATGGATAAAGAAGTTAATTATACATTATTAAATGCATTGGTTGAGTATTTGTAAGAAAAATATTCTGATACTCATTATTGAACCAAAATATGTGATATATATGATTGTTTGTTTTAATAATATGTACTTAATTTAAATAAATTATATTTTTATGAGTGTTTTATAAATGTAAGATAGTTGGGGTTAATTGGTATGTAACTTTTATAAGTAGATAGTATTACTAATAATTATTAATTAAATGAAATAGAATCATTTTAGAATATTTATTTTTGGAGTAAAAATGGAATAATACATTGGAATAATACTCAGTTCTATTTTAGCATTGCACAATTTTAAAAATAAAAATTGGAGTAGTATATTAGAGGTGCTTTTAGAATAATTAAACATATATAAGTACAAACCAACTACGCCAAAATATTCCGTTCAAGCTGCCAATTCTGTTGTTCAAAAAAAAAAAAAAAAAAAAGCTGCCAATTCTATTTAAGTTTTGTGGAATAACAAACTTTTGTTGAGTCAATTATATAAGGACTGAAGACTTTAAGAATTCCGGGGACGTATTCAATTTGACAAGTCATTAGCATTGCCAAATATAGTTGAAGACTATGAAGCCTGTGAACTTCTTTGTCTTGTCAGTTAAATTCGCATTTTGTTTCATCACAGATCCTAATTAAGTAATTACTTATTTCGCTTTTATTTAAGCACCAGAAAAAAAAAATTAAACATCTAATAAATTTCCCTAAATTAGTATGACTTAAGAATAACTGTTAATGCACACACACGTTTAGTTTTTTTTTTTTTGACATCACACACACGTTTAGTTATGAGTCTCGTTCCCTGATTTTTCATACATTAAGAGGATCATGAAAATTTCAACTATTATCCTTATGATTAATATATACTAATAGTTTAGTTCCTTAAACAATACAATGTTAAACAATAGGATTAAAAATTTAAACTCTTCAGATATTTATATTGTAAATAAATACGTATTTGTGTGGAACAAAGTGAAATGTACAACATTTATTATGAAATAGAAGTAGTATGTACTATTCTCGAAGTTTAAAATAAATGTTGGTTTACAATTTACTTTTTTGTTTTAAATCATATATATAGTATTGTTTTGTGTTTTGAAAAAAAGAACGTGATTTGAGAAATCCATGCAAAATTGCGTCTTCAATCCATAATTTCTCCATTTGAAATACAAAAATAATCTCTTGCATTACCATTACTTTTTGGTTTGTTTTATGTTTTAAATAGATCTTTAAAGTAATATATTATTTTCATCTTTATGATTTAGTTTATTAACTAACTAAAAAAAGGGTTTCCTAACATTAAAATAAATATGATAATACTATATACTTTTATTTTACCTATAAAAATTAAACGGAATGAGAATCGTCTAGACAAAGTATTATTCTTTGTGTTTGTATTTGATGTGGTGCTAACTGAAATCACAAAAAAAAGTAGAGAAAATGATTTATATATGAACTACGGATATGGTTCTAAAATTTCGTGTGGCCACTAGCAGCCAGAAATCAATACTTCATAGTAGCAACATTTGGTTGAAACGACCACACGGATATGAGTTATTATTTTCGACTCATTTAAATGCCTAAGAAATGATCTATCCATGGGCTGTACCTCCACCCGGGAGTTAGACTTGTGTCATCATTGACCTGGATTTAACCTCTTTCTCTCCTCACTGTCAACACATCTTCCTCACTCTCATCTTCATCTTCTTTAGCAAAAAAAAAACATTTGGCTGAAAAAAAAAACGTTTGGCTATTATTAGTCTCTTTTTTTTATCTTTTCCCCCTTTATGTGTATTACACGTCCATTTGTTGATTAATGTTGAAGGATGAAGGAAAGTGGGAGGGTACTTTTTGGAAGACAAGGAAGGAACATACAATTATTTTCTTTTCTTTCTTTTTTGTTGTGAATTTCAGAATATATATTTGTTTCTTGAAGGGAAACAAAGTATAGTTTAAAGATTTAGAAAATCTATTTTCTTTTCAAAATATCAATTATAATATTTTATATCCATATTACCACTAACATATTACACTAAAAATGCAAAAAAAAAAGCAGCGTTACATCTTCATTGTTATCCAATTCATCTTTCTTCATTTTTACACTAACCCTCTTTCAGTATCTTTTATTTCTTGTCTAATTACAACTCATAAAATAAGTGTTGCACTACTTAGACAGTTTCGACACTAGTACGAATATCTTACAGTCAAAAACAAAGCTCTCGTCATTTCATAAAATCACCAACTCTCGTAATTGGTATACAAGTTCTTTAGTAAATACAGTGTCTAATCGGGTAATATGAAATCTTTAACAAACTTGTCTAATCTCTCCTTGAATCAAATACAGTGTCTAATCTCTCCTTGAATAAATTCTAACGAGTAGATTTTGTTTAGACCCAAGTAGACCCAACACTATTTTTGAACTCGGGGTAACTCAAAACCAATAATCACAAGTCACAACTGTTAGAATACAAAAGTAGAAAATCCGATAATATATACTTTTATAACTGGATTTTATACTCAGAGTGGATTCATTGAACTTCTACTTCTAAGCATATATGTAAAAGCATATCAATCTAATTTTCATTTCTTATTGCATTAGTCTGGAATTTAACTCATTTTTCTCTTCAAGTTTTGTCTTGTACCTGGAGTAATTAATTCACGCCGTCATGCCCGATTTGATATCAATTTAAATAATAAATATATATTATCTCAGTCTATGAGATATTAAGATGTAACTGTGTTGATGACAGATCCGATGAACTGGCCAACATTCGCGTCGGAATTTTTTTTTTTTTTCAGAATCTACAAAAGACTTTGAAGTTATGAGTCTTACTCATATTTTTGGACCAGAAATATTCTAGTAGACTTATTAGTGAAGGAAACGAAGAACATAAATCACATTTTTTATATAGATCAGATCGAAGATGTTTTCTGGAGAATATGTTCGTCTGACTACAGCTTGGTCTAGTTAAATGAATAGCTGGCAAAAGAAAATGTAATTGTGTTGTGCAAATTGGTTTGAAGTTTGAAGTAGTCCACCTAAAGAGCAATAATTGCAGTGCTCGTAACTTTGACCTATTTTGTCCTATTATTGTGCTTGATTGTATTTTCTTTGTCATGTTTAAATAGGCTATAGACTTATACAAGTTTTCGACAAAAAGATATATTTCAAAATGTATAATAGTATATTTAAGCAAATATTATTATTTGGTTTTAAAGCATTTTCTAATAGTGTCTGGGTTTATTTTTACTTTCTAATCTAAATGTATATATCCTAATTTTTGTCTTTAGAACATCTCCAATCCATAACACTATTTTAGTGTTAAAACCACACTATTTTAATGTACTTTTAACACTAAAAATTAATTATTCTCCAGCCACAACACCAAATTTTACACTAAAAATTATTTTTATAATATTATATATATTTATCTTTTTTATTTAATTAAATGTTTTATTAATAAATAAGTGAATATATTTTAGTAGAGTGAATAGTATCACACCAAATTTAGTGTAAAATTATAGTGTTCCACCAAAATGATGTGATTTTAGTGTTCCACCAAAATGATGTGATTTTGGAGTTTGGTTGGAGATAGTTTTGGTGTAAAAACTACACTAAAATGGTGTTTTTGAATTCCATTGGAGATGGCCTTAAGTATGTTATAAAATATTAACCTTTGATAGATGTAACCTGCAGTGTACAAGATCATTGGATAAGCCAGGACCTTGTTATCCTTGGCATTTACAATTATTCTCCGAAAATTGAACAAAAACCAGCAACTGCAACATTTCTTCACTCTAGGTTTTTTTTTTTGAACTTTGCAGTCTAGGTTTTTGCAAGGAGGTTTGTCTTTGTGATAACCGTACGTACTAAGTAAAATATTTCAACCTAACGTACTATATATTTAGAACTAAGTATTGAACCCCAAGTCTTATTTTATCTACAGCTTTTTAGCTCATCGTTGACTTTCGAACTGATGATATATACTTTTTGAGTGTGTATTGAAGACTTTCGCTACAGCCAACGTTTGATCCTTTAACTTCTACCGTTTCTAATGAAAGTGCTTAGAAATTAGAATCCCGTTGACGTATATCCAAAAAAATACCTTTCATGTTAACAATTTCCGTTACTTGAACAACGAATCCGAATCCGAATATATGTATATATATTCAGAGTTTTCTCATTTTGCTAATAATTTCAAGAGTTTTTTTAATAAATTCGGCGATCAAAATTAACCGACTAATCCTACAAAACTGCATATTCTTATTATTTAAGGCTGTTCGAGTGACCAGCGGAGATCGACCAGGATTCTAAAATAGTAGAATTAGGATGAATAGTAAAGTTAACAAATATTTAATAGCTGATGGTTGCTCTTATATCTTTGGGCATTCTCTGCCTCTCTCCAAAACTTTTTGGACGATCTATATATTTGTGGAAAGAAATATGCCAACTGTGGTTCAGAAAAAAACTTATGCCAACTTTAACTAGTGTCGCTCTTGCATCTTTCATATTTGTACAGCTTTATAGATCAAAGTATTTTAAGTGAAGCTTATTTTAAGTGAAGCTTTACAAAAAACTGTAATGCTTTTTGCGATGAACAAAATCAACATGATTCTTTTTAAACTCCGCGATTTCTAACTTAAAATCAATTGAAAATGAATAAATTACATCGTGTCACATATATATGTAAAGACCATGCTGTGAATTAAAGATCCACATATTTACTTTTCAGATAACAATAGAAAAAGTATGATAAGGAAACTTTTGAAAACATATAAGTTAATAAATAATTGATCTACACTAGCACAAACATATTGGCTGTTAATCGTTGATACGTACACATTATAAAAACCGTTGCCAGTAGTCAGTAGATATTAGATAACATCGATGCATAAAATTAATGAGAAGTGGTAGAGAGAGTATATGCAATATATTGTAGATTTATAAAGAAAGCCTAAATCAAAGGAATTGACGGAACATGCCTAATTGTATGGCATAGCGTATTTGAATGAAATTTGTTTAAGAGAAAATTATCATCTACTCCAACATTTCCCACGCATCTTCTTCTGTTCACATCTGTTTCCTCGTTACCATAAGACTTATTCATTAACCTAATCCATAGCTTCCATGTTATTTATATTTTCTTGACTGAATTAAGTTGATGCATGTTATTTTATGCTGTAATTTTTCATCATAAATTGTTAACTAGTCAATTGATCAATTTATAATTTATACACGTAACGATCTCTCATATGCACTTGGATCTGCATCACCAAGATGATAAATTTTATCATATAGTATATCCGAGAGATTTAACATCCTTCTCTCTCTTAATCTTGATTGCAATAAGTCAAACTTGAGATTACTTTAATTACAATGTGGAGTCCAAGTAACTATCGCACATAAAGAGGTCTCCTAATTAATTGATGAGCATATTATGCATATGAAATTTGAAGAGTTGTGTAATTCATAGCAGTGCTATCGCTCCCAAATGTTAAAAATAACTTGTAAGTGAATTAATGGAAGTAAACGAATTGTTAAACAAATTCCATAGCCGAATAATCTGTTTACTGAAGCTTATATATATATATATGCATGTGAGTTTATAAAGGGATCAACCCGTTCCTAAATAAAATCTAAGAACCAATAATAGCATCAGTTGAGTTTAATAAAGGACAAGTGAGTATATCTTTTGGCAGACATATGCAAATCTTGTGAATATCGTTGGATTAATAATTATTCAACGGATCATAAAGAAAGAGCTTGATTGGTGGACTAAACAACATATAAACAAATGTGATTATAGTAAAATAACATATAAAATATTAGGAAAGCCTGCACAGGTAATATTGACCAACAATAGCTTCATTCTAACTAGACAAGCCCATGTGTGTTGTAGGACCGCCCAAATATATTTTCCAATAAAATTTTCGTCATGTCCTAATTTATTATATAACCATTTCCTCTTCCTTCTCCTCATACCACTGAACCAACCTTCAAGAACAGAGAAGAAGCGATTTCCATCAATAAATAAATAAAAAGTCTCTCTTCATTTTTTTCATTGAACTCATCATTGCAACACAAACATAAGCTTTGTTTGTGTCTGCTTTCAGACAAAAAGAAAGAATGATACCAAGTTACGACCCAAATGATACAGAAGCTGGTCTCAAGCTTCTAGAGGATATAACCACAAATGCTGACGCAATTCAAGAACAAGTTCTCCACCAAATACTCTCTCAAAACTCTGGAACTCAATATCTCCAAGCATTTCTTGATGGAGAATCCGACAAGAATCAACAAAGTTTCAAGAACAAAGTCCCTGTGGTAAATTACGACGACATAAAGCCTTTCATTCAACGAATCGCAGATGGAGAATCCTCTGATATCGTCTCCTCTCAACCCATTACAGAGCTCCTCACTAGGTAAATATTGTTAATATATATATAGCTGATTTGTTTACAAAAAAAAATATATATATAGCTGATTAAAATTCGACCATATATTACAAAAAATATTTTCCTTACGTTTTAGTATATTTTGGGGTCTATATTGGGTGCAGCTCGGGGACTTCTGCAGGAAAGCCGAAGTTGATGCCTTCCACAGCTGAGGAACTTGAAAGGAAGACATTTTTCTACAGCATGCTTGTGCCTGTCATGAACAAGTAATAAATGTGTTACTATTATTTTATATTTTTGGCGTGAAAAGGAATAACTGAGTATTTATACGTTAATTTACATAATTTTTTTAAAAATACATCATACAAAGGTAAATAACTTTTATGATATCGTATATTTTTTAAACAGTATTGTAATCTGGCTAATGTATCGTAAATAATCAACCTTTTTCAATAATCCGTGGAAAATAATATAAACTAGATTTTGACCCGCCCTTAAAAAGGGCGGGTATATTTTTTGTTGAAAAAATTATTTATGTAATAAAAACTATGATTTTTGATAAATTATATATTTTAAAATTTTATGACTTATTTTTGTTATTTTAAATATGACTAAATATTTGAAGACTCTAGATAATTCTAATCAGTAATATGATTTTATTTATTGAACCCGAAGTTCAACTTATTTTACACTGATTTTTTTTAATTTAAATAAAATATTTTATATCTTCCACCCTCTCTGTATTGAAAAATTTATTTGTGCATTTCAAAATATTTTCTTTAATTTCATTAAATTTAGTTTATGTGATTTAGTTTTTATTTTCAATGAAACTATTTTTTAAAAGTTGAGATAATTCAGACCCGTATTATGATTTTGTTGATTTAATCATTTGTTATTTCAACTTGATTTTATTTTGAGGTTTCATTTATTAAATGCTTTCAAATAATTAATAACGTGAAAGATTTTCTAGAAAAATATGGCGTAAATATTTAAGAAACAAAAAATTTTAAAATGGTAAGAACTGAATTATTAAATACTATTTAATATAATTGCAAAATAATGACTTTTTATTGGTTGCAAATACTGACGGAAAAAGTACATACAATATTTGTAATGAATTGGAAAAGTTAAGACCATATTCATAAGAAGTATTATGCTTTAATAGTATAGATGCTCATGCCTAACTGATTTTATAAATTGATAAAAAGACTGTTTATTTTGTAAAATAATTATACTAAATGAAAAATTAAGTGACAATAAATGTAACACATTTCTATTTTTATTTAAGTTATTATTTTATTCATAAAAACATGGCTTTGAATAATTTTTTTTTGATTACGTTATTTTCCACCGGTTGAAACGAAAATAATTTTATTTATTGAACCCGCAGTTAAACTTATTTTACACTGATTTTTTTTAATTTAAATAAAATATTTTATATCTTCAACACTCTCTGTATTGAAAAAAATTATTTGTGCGTTTTAAAACATTTCCTATAATTTTATTAAATTTAGTTTATGTGTTTTAGTTATTATTACAAATTTAACTATTTTTAAGAAGTTGAGATAATCTAGACCCGTATTATGATTTTGTTGATTTAATCATTTGTTATTTCAACTTGATTTTATTTTAAAGTTTCATTTAATAAATGCTTTCAAATAATTAATAACGTGAAAGATTTTTGGAAAGTTTTGGCGTAAATATTTAAGAAACGATTTTTTTAAAAAATGGTAAGAACTGAATTATTAAATACTCTTTAATCTAATTGCAAAATAATGACTTTTTATTGGTTGCAAATACTGCAGGCGAAAAGGTTCATACAATATTGGTAATTAATTGGAAAAGTCAGGACCATATTCATAAGAAGTATTATGCTTTAATAGTATAGATGTTCATGCCTAACTGATTTTATAAACTGATAAAAGACTGTTTATTTAGTAAAATAATTATATTAAATGAAAAATTAAGTGACAATAAATGTAACATATTTTTATTTTTTTTATTTAAGTTATTATTTTATTCATAAAACATGGCTTTGAATAATGTTTTTGATTACGTTATTTTCCACCGTTGAAACTAAAATATTTTTTTTACTAAATCAAACATTTAACCATATATAAAACTTAGTTATTTACATTTTTGATTTTATAATTGGCACAAAATCTATATTGATTAACTAATAAATAAAAATATGCACTATTATTGTTATGGTAATATAATTAATGATGTGTATTAACGCTAAGGTAATATAATTAATAAAATTA
Organism: Raphanus sativus; assembly: GCF_000801105.2. Classification (NCBI taxonomy): domain Eukaryota; kingdom Viridiplantae; phylum Streptophyta; class Magnoliopsida; order Brassicales; family Brassicaceae; genus Raphanus; species Raphanus sativus. The sequence goes on from NC_079511.1 coordinate 12,029,512, forward strand.
TTAAGCTAATAAAATATGGAAATACAATTAATGTAATACTACTATTCATGTTTCCAAACAACTTTCATTTAGAATACTATACTTGTTTCCAAACATCTTCAAAATGTACTTCAACTTTAATAATATAGATATATATAATTTTTCTTCTTTAGTCTTCTTTTTTACTTCAAATTTGTCTTCTTTAGTCAAACTAATAAAACAGTAAAAGAGAAATACTTTGTTAATTTATTGTGTTACATATATAACTGCAGATATGTAAATGGCTTAGATGAAGGTAAAGGAATGTATCTTCTATTCATAAAACCAGAGATCAAGACTCCTTCAGGTCTTATGGCTCGTCCTGTGTTGACTAGTTACTATAAAAGTCAACATTTCAGAAACAGACCATTCAACAAGTATAACGTCTATACTAGCCCTGACCAGACGATTCTCTGTCAAGACAGCAAGCAGAGCATGTACTGTCAGCTTCTTTGCGGTTTAGTCCAACGAGCTCATGTCCTAAGAGTTGGAGCCGTCTTTGCCTCTGCCTTTCTTCGAGCGGTCAAGTTCTTGGAAGATCATTACAAGGAGCTTTGCGCAGACATTAGAACCGGTACAGTAACTAACTGGATCACTGAACCAGCATGCAGAGACTCGGTTTTGTCGATCCTTCAAAGACCTAATCAAGAATTGGCTGATGAAATTGAGTCTGAGTGTGCTGAGAAGTCGTGGGAAGGAATCTTGAGGAGACTATGGCCTAAGGCCAAGTATGTTGAGGTGATTGTCACGGGTTCAATGGCTCAGTACATTCCAACACTCGAATTTTATAGCGGTGGTTTACCGTTGGTTTCAACCATGTATGCTTCCTCTGAGTGTTACTTTGGTATCAACCTTAACCCGTTGTGTGATCCTTCGGATGTTTCGTATACGCTTCTACCTAACATGGCCTACTTCGAGTTCTTGCCCGTCGATGACAAATCTCACGAAGAGATTCACTTTGCATCGCATTCTAACACCGACGATGATGATACCCTCAAGGAAGATCTTATTGTCGATCTTGTTAATGTTGAAGTTGACCGATACTACGAAATTGTCATTACTACGTTCACAGGTTAGTTAGTACATTGTTATACATGATCTGAGATGGGTTATAAAGATTTTTAAATTACTAAAGAATATATTTTTTTGACAATTTGGGGGCCATGAGATCTATTTATAATAACTTAAAAAAATTAGTGGCACCTTAAAAATTTTTAGGTCTAATCTTAGAAACTTGTTGCACAAGTAACGTATTGGTTCTGTTTTCTTGATAGGTTTATACAGATACAGAGTAGGAGATATTCTAAAAGTGACAGGTTTCTACAACAAAGCACCTCAGTTCCGTTTTGTGCAGCGAAGAAACGTTGTATTAAGCATCGATACCGACAAAACTAGCGAGGAAGATCTACTAAACGCAGTGACACAAGCTAAACTCAACCATCTTCAAAAACCTTCAAGCCTCTTGCTCACGGAGTACACTAGCTATGCGGATACGTCCTCGATCCCAGGGCATTACGTGCTCTTCTGGGAGCTAAAGCCACGTCACAATAACGAGCCACCAGAGCTAGAGGACAAGACAATGGAGTTATGTTGCTCTGAGGTTGAGGATTGTTTGGATTACGTGTACAGGAGATGCAGGAACAAAGATAAATCGATAGGGCCATTGGAGATAAGGGTTGTAAGTTTGGGGACTTTTGATTTGTTGATGGATTTTTGTGTCTCACAAGGATCTTCCGTAAATCAGTACAAGACTCCAAGATGTGTTAAATCTGGAGGAGCCCTTGAGATTCTTGACTCCAGAGTTATTGGGAGGTTCTTCAGTCAAAGAGTTCCTCGGTGGGAACCACTTGGTTTAGATTCTTAGCTTTTTTCAACTTTTTTTTTTAATATACAACTAAAGTCTTGATTTTAAGATTTTAAGTAAGATCTCGTTTATTAAGTTCCTAGTTGGTGTTTATTTAATTAAACGCTGATGCTCTTTTGTCTCTTTTGTAACAAACTTTCTGCAAAGTCCTCTCATTTTATGAATGGTGTCTCTCTTTTCTAATGATTTATTATTTCCCCTCTCTTAAGTTTCATTTCTTTTATTTTTCAAAGAAAAAAAAAGTTTCATTTCTTTTATGATGTTTTAAATAAAAATATGGATATTGATATGAAAAAATATATTTTACAGTACTAAAGTCGTACCAAACCTTTACATAAAGTCTAATCTTTGGGAGGGAGAGGGGGGAGAGGGAAGAAGTCTCGTCTTTTTTTATTCATCAACCTTTCATAAATTAACGATTACAAGTCGGAAACATAGACATTAGGGCGTACAAAAAAACAAATGTGATTGATGTAGTTGGTGCTATAAAAATGTTCGATGGTAAATGCAAAGATAGTTTGTTTAAATTACAAAGATAACAAATAAAAATGAAAAATCTCAATAATATAAAAGAAATTGACAATAGTTGTCATAGGAATTCAAATTACACTGAACATAAATGAACAAAATCTTTTCTTTTGTCAAACGAACAAAATCTAAAAAAGAAAGGGAAATGAAATGAAATAGCATTTCAAAAAAAAACTTTCGTAATTCTCTTTTAACAACATTTTACTTTTGTCAAAAAAAAGACATTTTACTTTTGTATTGATAACGATGAAAACTAAAATGAGGGAGATTGAAATAATTGGATAGAGAGGTGACGTATGGATGCACATGAAGATAGTGATGGCTTAATTTGCCAGCCAACTCACAGCCGCATCATTATTCATTGAGATCCACATTTCTTTCTTACATCATATATTTTTTGTTCATAATCTCAACTCTCTCGTCAACGGTTTCACCTTCTTTTCCCCTTTCTAAATCTTGAAAACAAGTTATATAAAGCATAGTGTTACAAAAAGAAAGTTATATAGAGCATTGTTGGTTGTACAGATAATAAGTTTTGAAGAAATAAAACCACAAAACGAGTTTTGTTAAAAAAAAACAACTGATTCAATATAAATTGATTTATTCAGAATAGTGGTTTTATATGTAAAACTTTCGGGCCAAATTTCTTTCATGTTGACATTAAAAATACTTGGATATGTTTTTAGCACAAAATAGGTTAAGTGTTATTAGTAAACCATGTGCTTCAATGTTCTAACAACAATAAAAGATGTGTGGTCTTATAAAATTCTTTATTCGAACAATTCACAACCAATAATTTGTTATTCTCAAAATTTAATATCTCAGCGAAATAATTAAATATGCAAACTATCTGACTGAGTTTCAAAAAAAAAAAAATATCTGACTACTTGGTAGGACTCTACTAGTTTAACCCATTACATCAAATGGCTTATTCGTTGTTGCTACCGAACATATATATTCGTAGCATTAGAAATTAGAAAAATACCATGTGATAGCAGTAAGCCAATAACATACTTTTTTGTTCCAAAATAACATATAAATGAAAATTTCATATATAATATTAATTAAAATTTAAAATAAATAAATTTTGTATTTAAGTTTGAGTTTAATGATTGAAGTGTCGGATTTGGTATTTAGGAGATAAAAGTTGAATATGTGTTTAGGATATAATATCATTTTACCTTTTAATTAATGTTTTTACTTTTTAATTAATGCTATTTTGAGGATTTTCGTTATATGCTATTTTCATAATTTAGTTTTATTTTGGAGGAAGTTGACAACATTTCAATTTAGTTTTATTTTGAAAGAAGCTCACAACATTTCAAATTTAAATTTACATTTGAAACATCAATTTGGGTAAAAAAAGATTTGCCAAAAACTGAGGTTAAAATACAAACAGTGAATCTGTTCATGATAGATTATGGTTAAGTATGTTGAGGGGAATGAGTGAGACGAGATCCAATCCAAGGAATAAGAATCGTGTTAACTGTCAAGTCACACAAGGAGTAGAAATAGTCTCAACACTTTCAGAAAATCAACTACAAGATGGAAGTCTAGTGATAAATGGATTTTGAATTGCTAAGAGCATCTCCAACCCATAACACTATTTTTGTGTCAAAACCACACTATTTTAGTGTAATTTTAGCACTAAAAAAGAGTTCTTCTCCAACTAAAACACCAAACTTCATACTAAAAATTATTTTATAATATTATATGTATTTATTTATCATTTTCATTTATTTATTTGTAAGTTTTACTAATAAAATAAGTGAATAGTGTTTTAGTGGAGTGAATAGTGTTTTAGTGTGGTGAATAGTGTCACACCAAATTTGGTGTGAAATTATAGTGTTGCACCCAAATAGTGTAATTTTTGCAGTTTTATTGGAGATGGTTTTGGTGTAAAAACTACACCAAAATAGTGTTTTCCAGTCCTATTGGAGATGGCCTAAGGCCAAGTGCAACGGGACGGGATAACGTTATAATAGCGTGTGATTCGACGTTTTCTCTTTCCAACTGAACGGTAAAAGGAACAGTAAATCTTTTTTTTTTCAAAACTGTTTTTTTTTGTCAAACTAAAACTATTTATTTAAATAATTGTCTACCTAAAATTGATTATATTTGATTTATATTACTATTTCATAAGTGGATCAGATAATATAATAAAAATATATAACAATGATTTATTATAAATGTTACATAATATATATTAATTTGAAATAGAAATATTTTTTTATTATATTTTTAATATTAGTTAATAGCTTTTAGTCATAAAATAATTTGTGTTTATAAAGAAAAAAAAAAAAGAAAAATATTTTTTTTTGAAAAAGGCATAAAACAAAACAAAACAAACAAAAAGATTTTTAATTAATAATAAATATAATAAAAAAATTATTTTAGTGTAAAATTTGATGTTGTGGTTGGAGAGTCAAAAAAAATTTGGTGCTGAAATTATACCAAAATAGTGTAATTTTGACATTAAAATAGTATTATGGGTTGGAGATGCCCTAAGTAATCTAAGTTCAAAAATAGCCCATTACATTTTATTTTGTGGTCATGCAAATATGAATACATCTTACAACTCATTTAAATATTTAGAGTGAAAATTTATCCGTGAGGCATACCACCCTTTTAGAGATTATGCTATGCTATAGATTTGGAATACACTCTACACGTCGCCGTATATATGTACGAAAAGGCTGTTTGTAAACCAGTATTCTTTTTTTTTTTTTTTTTTTTGAAACTGTTGTAAACCAGTAAACCAGTATTCTTCTTTTCACGATATGGTGTAATGCTCGGCCACGGCAGAGTACACGTTTACCAAATATGATATTAGATAGGATTGTTCGAGGAACAATCCTTAGGTTCACCCCTGGGGTGAACTTTTTAATTTCATCTCACATTTATTAACCAATCAAATCACTACGTAGGATTAATGACAAAAAATATTAAATTTATTTTAAAAAACCTAAAAAATCTTTTAAATGTCAATTTTAACAAAATTAATACCACAAACTAAACCTTAAATCCAAACCGTAACCCTAAACCCAAACCATATACTCTAAACCCTTAATCCAAACCCAAGTCCTAAACCCAAACCCTAAGCCCTAAACCCAAACTCTATATTCTAAAATTAAACGCTAAATTCTAAACCCAAACTATAAATTTTAAATCCAAGGGTTTGAGTTTAGGATTTATAGTTTGGTTTTAGGGTATAGAGTTTGATTTTAGGGTATAGAGTTTGAGTTTAGTGTCTGGGTTTAGGATATAGAATTTTATTTTAGGGTATAGAGTCTAGAGTTCAGGATATAGGATCTGAGTTTAGGGTTTAGGATTTAGGTTTAGGGTATAGAGTTTGGATTTATAGTTACGGTTTGGATTTAGAATTTAGTTTGCGGTATTAATTTTAAATTTTTAGCTTTTAAAAAATGTATTTAATATTTTCTGTCATTAATCCTACGTGACGATTTGATTGGTTAATAGATGTGAGGTGAATTTAAAAAGTTTACCCCATGAATGAACTTAAGTATTGTTCTTGTTTCAGCCTCGTCCCTCCACGGCATTTTGAGTTTAACACTAACAATTTTACTAATAACTTTGTGCCTATACAATGACATATAATTTTGTAAGATTATGTGGCTTTAGACAATTCCCACAAGGCCACAATCAAATCCCACTAGTTGCTATTGGCGTAGAGCATTGAACGGATTGCTTCTCTAAAGCGAGGTTTGTTTTCTTTATCGAATATGTATGTCAAACATAACTTAAAGCTATTTCTGCATGTGTCCATTTCATCGTTGAAATAGCCAATATAACACCAAAACTAACACACAATTAAACACCAAAGTACAAGTTATTAATCTAATATATACTTTAAACAAAAATGTAACATTAGTAAAAGTTAAGTTCAAAAAATACATAAGTAAAAGTTCTTGACAATGGTCTACGAAAGAGAATTTAATCTAATTAAAATAAATATGTTTGAACCGAATCGGTTACTCTAACTGAAAAAAAAACAAACACGAGAATCTCTTATCCGTAGCCAATGTTTGTTTGTAACTATCCGTATACATAAATTTTTGAATCCTAAAAAAAAAAAAACATGGATCGAACATCCATATCGAGTTGAAACAGGTAAATAATGTGTAACCTCTCATTCCAATTCATCACCAGAACTGGAAATGATGAATATATTTAATGCATGGTTAATGTAGGATGTGAGTAACCGACACGGCTTGTATCTAACGGATATGTGTTCTGGTTGGTATTTGAGTAAATAGGTAAAAGAGACAGATCAGTGACCCAAAGAATTAAAGCAAAAGAAAAAAGGGAACACACTTTACTGTTCACTTAAGAGAACACGATGAGTTTCCTCTCAACTGTCCTGTCATGTTGCTTTACGTATCGTATCGCCTTCCAGAGAAAGACACTGTCGTTTTCTTCTAGCTACCAACACAGACCCTTCTAACCCCATCTAATCATGTTTGTTTATTATATTTGATTAAACAAACTGTTTATTTTGAAGTAACTCTGGAAAATATATACATGTATTGTCAACTTAATGCATGCATTGATAAGCGAATCTATCCATAATAGTTTTTTTCGTTTAACATCTATCCATAATAGTTTTGATTAGACACAAAGAAAGTAAAAAAAAACGAGTAAAATAGTTTGTGAGATACCGACCTTACTCAGCTTGCACTCCTTGTCTCCTACCATACCTAGATGTTACGCATCTACAGTTGTCTATTTAGAATTAGTTCATAATGTTTACCTCCACATTCCTAACTCGTTTACAGAAAGAAAAAAGAAACATTTACAAGGTAACCAACACTATAGACAATAATTTGGGTATAGTTCACACCGCATATATAGAATCTTACAAATTAGTTTAAGAAGATGAATATGACGTGTTCTTTGGGAAGTGTGATAAATGCTTAATGAGGATCTTATAATTGTAAACAAGCAAAATAAATATAGTGTCATATTCATTAAAGAGCTGAATAACCAAATCCATAAAGAGTGACTAACCAAAACATCAGATCTATTATAGTTCCTAGAAATCAAAGAAAAGTGACTAAATATGAAAGTAGAAGATAAACCAGCGATGCCCAAGAAAGTTTTAAAAAGCTCTGTTGGTCCTCGTTTCCGGTAGATTACTCCGATGAGTACTTGAGAGTCTGAGTGTGTCCAGATGTGAGTGATGTTGAGAGACCCTTAAAAGTGATTTTACAAAGATAAAAAAGTTTTGGTAAGTGTTTTTGAGATCATACTAAGTTAGTGAGTTAGCGTATTAAACGACGAAAAACATAAGTTTGGATAGTGTAAATCTTTTAATAGCAAACTAGACCATTACCCGCACGACCGAGCGGGTATTTATTTTATTTTTATTATTTTGTTTATACTAAATGATACATTTTGAATAGTTAATTGTATTTTTTTGTCACGGATTGTATTACTTTGATTAGTTATTGTGTTAGGGTTAATAATTTATTGTCACGGATATTTGGTATTTATATGAATGGTACACAAATGGGTAGTTATTTGATTTTTTATACATTAATATATGGATGTTGATTCTCACATTTATTTTATTTATATAGTTTTGCGTATATATAGACATTTATAAGTAAAATTTAATAGAAAAAGCGAAAAGTAATAACTTTTATAATATACAAATTGTTATTGAGATTTGTATTAAAAATATACCAATCAAGAGTTTATCATCAAGCTTTCCTTTTGAAAGCTCTGAAAATCAGTTAGAGATAAGAAACTACTTTCATCACGGTGGTCAGAACCCTTGAAAACCGTTTTATCGGTAATATTCATCTTATACTGATGACTACATGGTTTATATTTTCCACCGGATTTGGAAACCTTAAAGTTCTCGATCACAAGCCACTCTCCAATCGGCAGGTTACGTTGTGTCCGAAACATTTGATCTCTTAGGCACGATCTATATATTTTACAACCCTGAAAACAATTTTTTTTATTACAAACTAAGTACATCTTGGGAATGACAATTAGCCGTATGAATTACTTGTTGTTTCATCAACTAAAACCATTTCAAGGGTTTCGTCAGCATATGGGAGGAGTTTGTTTCCACGAGTGTAACACCTTAATTTGCACACGCCAATTGTTTTTAAAAGGTTTGACCTTGGAAAGCAAAGAATTTTTTTGTTTGAAGACATGATTGTGTGGTACTGATGAAAGGTTATTGTGAATAAGGATGTGGGTGAGACAATATATATATAGAAGATATGAAACCTTAAGGAATTTGCACTCGAATTCTTTGTGTATCAAAAATATTCTGATTAGCTAGAATATTGGAAATAAGTTAATAGATGATGATATTATGTTTCCAAATTTCCAAAATCACTGAGTCAGTTATGGCTAGATTTTGTGTGTTTTAAATATTACAGTAAAAGTTGATTGGTCGGCAATCTAAAGAGGCAGTGATTTTATGCTAGAAAGTTTTTTTAATTAAATTTATTTTTGGTAAGTATATAAGGACAAATTTTCCAAATTAATGAGTTAATTTTGATAGATTTTGTGTTTTAAATATCGCAATAAATTTAGTTTGGTCCGCAAGTTAAGGGGCCAGTGATTTTATGGTAACAAATCTTTTCAAATTAACTATAGAGTTGCTGTGTATATAAAGCTAATATTTCGAAATGAATGAGTCAGTTTTTGATAGATTTTTTGTTTTAAATAATCACAGTAATTAAATTTAATCTTGATTGAACCGCAAGTTAAGAGATCATAAATATTCATATAACAAAATTTTATATATGTTGGCAAAATAATATAAAATTTGGAACGAAAATAATAAAAAATATTAATATTGTTGGAGCATAGAATTTGGTAATCTGTAGGGTTTTTTCATCTTGAATGCTAGGTTCGTTGATTCATCCACGATCAATCTAATTATTTCTTGATAGGATGCATCGAAATTACAACTTCCATTTATTTATTTTTACTTATGATCACAGGTTTGGCATGTAATGGGTTCAATAATTAATAAGACAAAGGTATAATAAGCCCAAAACAAACCTACGAATTTAATGTCATGTGATGGAATGGTTGACCGAAAATTTTGGGTGTAAAAATGGCAAGACATCATCCTTAATTATAGCTTTATTTATTACACCAATGACATAACATTGTAAATATAACGAAAAACTCAGGGCAATTTCAATTTTGTACTTCTCTTTTAATAGTATAGATTTATTACACCAATGGCATAACATTGTAAATATAATGAAAAACTCAGGGCAATTTTAATTTTGTACTTCTCTTTTAATAGTATAGATAGATAGATGTTAGAAAATAGCAAATATATAAAATTAATTAATATATGTTTGAATAATTAAAGCAAATGTGCGCTATAAATATCTCAAATATCTATTATTTCTTTATATCTTGTATTTACGTGTGTGATCAATGTAAATAGAGGTCAGAACAAGGCCACGAGTGTAAGAGCGAACAAAGAGGAAAAAAGGAAATTAAAACGTTAGGGGGGGAGACTAAGAAAAGAAAATGAAAAGAAGAGACAAAAGAGAAAGAGACCCACAAAAAGAAAGACACACGATTAGAGAGATGCAGCATTTGACACGAGACCTGCCTTTCTCGTCCGCACGCAATTTGGGGCTCGTCCTCATATTTTTTGTGGTGGGCTCTCTCTTTTAAACACTTGCTCTCCCTCAGTTTTGGTCGGATTCGCTTCATCTATCTCTCTCTTATCCAGCGATTTCTTGTCTCTATTTCCATTTGCAATGAAACAAATCCATCATGTTTTTGTAAACAACAAACAAATCCATCACTGATAAGAGATTTTACAAAGGTCATCTAACATAGATCATTTACTGGTCGTTTTTTGTTTCACTTTGGTTAATTTGTTAGTGAAAGTAGAAAAGGTCGTATGTGTTGTATTTTTTTTTTTTGATCAACTGTCGTATGTGTTATATATAGCTGTATACTAGTCACATTTTTGTCAAACTTAGGAATGTACACACTTTGGTCAAACTTAGACATGATGCATTTTGGGATAATTTGTAGTCATTATTACGAATAAATGTAAAAACGCCTAGAAGATTGCGACAGAAAGCAACAAGACTGAGAGAGAGAGAGAGTGTATGTGGCACCACATTATAGTAGTCTTAAGAGTGGACCATATTTAGTCTTACTCTGTACACAGCTTTTAACACCCCACTCGTGTGTCCTGTCTTTTAATCGCTTGTCTCCGAATCAATTTCAACGACAAAACCTTTGTTCCCTTCCCTAATTTCACGCTGTTTGTATAGCTAAACTTAACATCTCATTGTTTGGTATTTTCATTTCTTTAATCCGAAAACCCTAAAAAAATGGCAATCATTGTAGGCCATCATCAAAGTGCATTAATACATATGTCTGGACTACCAACATATATTAGTTTTATGGCACGATCATGCGGCTTAACTAAGATATGTCTCGACCATGGTCCTCTTCCTCCAATAGCATGGCCACCTCACTACCGCAGTGAAAATGCAAAGTTACAAGTATGGATATCGCGGTCGAAAGCTCATGGAAAGCCTGACACGGTTCTGACTGGATGGCAGGCTATATAGGTCCTATGTTTTGCAAAATCAGGATTGAACTCCGTTTAGGTCTTAAATACCCACTTTTCTTTCTTTGTAAATTGTAATTTTCGAGAAAGCCACGGCCGAATAGTGCCCGGGCGACCAAGAACAGGACCACCATACCACATCCTCAAAATCAAGGCTTAGTCAGGACCAGCCAATCAATGCCAGGTCAAAAAGGGCTGGCGAGGTTATCAGGCCCATAGAAATAGGCCCATGGACAGAATGACATATCTCAACAAAGGGACGACAAGACCTTAATATTGATAATGAAATAAAGGCCAAGTCAGAGTCCGACTGGGCTGGACAGGTCCATTACAACAGCCCATGTCAAGCAGGAAATCTATCAATGCTCATAAGATGTACACTGTTTATATTTTCTAATAAGTCTTACCCAGAGTTATCTTGCTTGAGTTTTGCAACTACAGCTTTTTTCTCATCTTCCGGAAGAGCCATGAACATGAAAACAGATTTATCCCCAATATCATCCTTCAACAGCCAACAAACCAGACCACAGATGATTAGTGATAAAGCATTATGATACTTGAAGGAGATTAGCTAGACCTCTTTTTTCGAAGCTTGTAATATTCAAATTTTTAGTGAACATTAATTGTACCTTAATAGGCTGAGTGAATTTCCTTCCAGCAAATACTACAAAGAGTGCCATCCATGTTCCTAGCAACACCAGTTTCGCCTCATCATTCATCAGGCCACTCTGCAAAATAAACGTACCAGATTATAAGCTAAGTTGGCCTTATAAATATTTCTTATTTCGTCTCAGACAGAACATGGCCTAACCAAGATTCAAGGATATGATAGTAAGGTATTTAAAACAGGAAAGATACTTTACCAAATGCCCGAGAAGCACTGAGGGTATGATGAATGTAAGAAGACCAGCTTCTAGCTTACCGTAACAGAGCCCTGCAGCAAATCAAGAACATTAGCATAACTACAAATATTAAACCTTATACATCGAGCATCATCCTCAACTACCTTCTTTGAAAACGAGCCCAGTGAGGGAAGCGAAAAGAGGACCAACAAACCAAACAGCAGTTGGATGATCAACGACATAATGAACCAAGCTATCACTGGCTGGTATAGCAAGGGCAGCGTAAGTGGCAAAGGAACCAACAACACCAAGTGCCCATAAAGCCTGAAGAGTCCTCTTGATCTCCGTTACATATATATGAATAAGAAACAGAGAAAGCCCCAAACCACCAGCACCAACAAGGTAGAACAAGTCCTGGTTTTGCTTGATTGTTTCACTCAGCCATGAGTTCTCCGGTAGAAAGGCTGCAGAAGAAGCGGCTACAAAGGAAGCAGCAGCAGTTACAAGTCCTGATCTGTACAGAACAACCTGAAGAGAAACAGAATTGGTCTTTAAAACTACCATAAAGGATTCAACTTGCCATGTTGCAATCATCAAATATTAAAGTCAAAGTTGAGAAGAACCGAACCTCTTTGACATCGGACTGTTCGACGGTCCAGGGACCGTAAACGCCTTTGTAAACGGTTCCTCCTTGAGAGCTGTTGCTCACTGCCCTGATACTAAGCTTTTCTTTTCTCAGCTTCACGATCGTTGTTAGATTCGCCGATGATTTGTTGAAATTAGGCGGTGGTGTTATGAGTGTGGTTGATAACAAACGCGAGGCCATAGTGTCTCAGCGAATTGATTATAGAAGAGACGGAACTCACTTCTGTCGTAAGTAAGTGCGCAGATTCATCAGATGACGCAGAAAACGTTGTCGTTTGGGCTGTGACGTGGCTCAGTTGTTCTGGACCGAAGTAGTATCTGTGGTTAATAATCGTTTCATCTACTACTTTAACTATACTGTGATAGATTGACCAAGCGTAACAAAAAGAATTTCGTCCATGATACATTTTCTTAGACGTCACAGATTCGATCTTCGTAAATCTCTCAATAGATCTCATGATTTACTTCTCTCTCAACAAAAATTTTTTTGTCCATGATATTCATTATGACATTCAAAATCGCCTTCGATTGAAAAATCAAAGAAACGCGGTTCAAATACCAAATGATGGAACGAAAAACAACGATAAACAACTTGAGGCATGCCAGCTCAACCAAAAAATTCTAGGAAATATTTGCCTGAATCAAAGCAATACAAGTATAGAAAATAATATTCTCCCAAAAACAAAAGCCTTTTTATTAATCAATTCAAGTCTAAATATAACTTTAGAATCTAAAAGACTATATATAAGAAAACCATAAAAACTTTAAAACATTAAAAATAATTATCTAAATAATTAATAAAGTAAATAATAAGAAATTTGGAATATTTTCAAATATTTATATGCATCATCTAATATGATTAACATATATATATGATAATTAATAGTTTTGAATAATAAATATTTGGTAATAATTTTTCTATCATTCATCAATTTTGTTTAATCTATATTATTAAAAACTTAAAAAAATATTATAGAATAAAAATAGATTTTTATATGTTATATTTTGAATTTTTAAAACGACTATAAACTAATAAAACTGTTAAAAGTATTACAATGAAAATTTTGTGAACAATTGTTTTACTTTTTGTTATAAAAAGATACAAATGATCATAAAAACATATAAAAACATATGAATATGAAGTATTATTTAAGATATATTCATATGATTATATTTTATTATATCGTTTAAATTAAACTATGTGAAATATAATTTTTATATTTTATATTTCACATAGTTTAATTTAAACATCAAATATTAAAACCCAAGATTGTATAACTTAGAAAGAGTATTTATGGTTTCAAATGAGTAAGTAAAAAAACATGTATCTCCAAATTTTGCATCTCTCTAGTTGCTCCATGTTCTCTCTATAAGTATTCACTAATTAAAGAAACAGTTATGTAGCCGGTGATTTTTATTTTACAAAGTTTCAAACTCACGGTTGATTTTCACTTCTGCTTTGTCGGACACTCGGCAATCTTTTGCTGTATTTTCCCTAAACTAAAATCAAGAGAGCTCTTCATGTTTCATCTATCTTTTTCAAATTTTAATTTCGGTTTTAATTAAGTTTTTATTCTAGACCGGATTTGTCCTTTGGAATCTATTTCTTGTTTCATGTCAGACACCGATTGTTGATGATTGGTTAACCTTTGCTTAAGGTTATGCTCAGAATCCTTTTAGAAGGAAATCGGTGAATCATATCTATAGGTTAAAGCTTCCAAATTGGAACGAAAATGAAGATGATGGATTTTTTTCAACGATGTTAGGGGAAATTCAGCAGAGTTTGGCATTCTATGAACGGTCCAACAAAGGATCGAAGTTTTTTTCGCTTAAGCAATCCCAAAATAAACAAGCAGAGGTAAGGTTTCCAAAACGTCAACATCCTCGAAAGATGAAAGAGTCATGTAGCGGGGGCAAATTAAAGAAGATGGAGGTACTGCAGAAAAGGATGAAAATTTTGTTGAAGGTTTCATCGGAATCTTGGCCGGAGAAAGAGTTGAAGAATCATCTGATTAACCAAAAATCTAAACGAAAATATATTGTTCATTTTTATTAGTTATTTTGTTCATCTTATCTTTTTTATAAAAGAATATGTTAGTTAAATCGTCATTTGGAAACATTTCAAAAAAAACCAAAACTTTATATTTTTTTTATCTTAACTTTTAGGAGGTGTAATCAATATATTATTTGAGATGTTTAAAACAATATGATTTTTAATGAGATTTATATGATTTTGGGTGAATTATGAAAGTTACTGTGGTTTTAGTCAGACTACTTCAAAATTTTATCTAAAATATAAGATTTTTTATTTTGATATTTTAAATAATAAATTCCATCAAAACATTTTCAAATCACTACAATTTCTTAAAAATACACTGGTTTAAACTCTTCTATTATTAGTAGATTTTAAAGTACATTTCAAATCACAAGTTCAACATACTATGTTTAAAGTATATTTTTAAAATAATGAATTTATTATTTTAATATAACCACTTTAAATACCACTTTCAATATATCCCTAAATATACGTTGATAATTTTTTTTTTATATGATAGCGTGGATAAAGTCACTTGAGAATAATAATACGCCCATTGTTGAATCTATGCTAGTATAGACCCGTTTAGCTCAAAAATGTATAGATATTTAGATTTTAATCGTGCGAGGACTTAGCCAAACTTTAAAAAAAATCCTCAATTTTTAAAGTTTTATCAAAGTATAAAAAGAAGAGAGCACTGACAACAATAATTAATGACCTTAGATTTTAAAATCAACTGAGCCATAACCAAACCTAAACGTAATTAAATTTAACTATTGTGGTGGGTTTGATTTCTTCAATTTTTTTTGAATGAACAATAACGTGACCACACATCAGATATTAAACTGATAAGAACATGTTATTACACTTGATCTTAGCCACAAGGCCGTGAAAGGTATAATTTTCATGGATCGCCTTCTTCTTATTTCATTTCCCTTGATTTGATTTCGGTACATATTACTCAAACATCAAACCTAAACTTGAGTTTATGCATTTATAAACCTATTCATATATATATGTCGTTTACTAGATGTCCTAATTAAGCTTTATCAACTGTTGACGTTCAAGTAACACTCTTAAACTCTTCTTTGTTGTAAAATCGATCGTACGTATAAACGAAATAATAATAGACGAAATATCATACGCTGCATCTGTAGTTTACTTTCTTTCGTTGATAAAGAGCATGCTCAAGTTCATGCTACTAATCATAAAAGCATTGCGATGGTCATATGAAAACGCCAAAATAAAATAAAGAAAACAAGAACAACTAGTTTTCTAAAGCAAAGTTTCTATCATATTTGTATAAATTGCTTCCTTTTTAGTCCTCGTGAAATCATGTAAATAATTAAATATCGAATAAAGCATGATGAAAATACATGAAAATAATCATTAGGATCGGAAGGCTTGCAATCATGAGTATTGCAAAGCATGTGATTAGCCCATCATTAGATCAAGTGGTACATACATTCATAAGACAACTCGATCTATTGGAACTAAATTCTAGATCTGAAATCTTAAACTCTAACTTCCATTTTCAACCAGTTAGATGATATACCATCTGTTAACCACGTTTTAGTCAAAGAAGGTAAATATAACCCAAAAACTTAGCCGGGAAACTCACCAGGGAGAAAAGAACAGTTTACGTTGGTGACCATCGCTTGTATGCAAGGTGGACTGGTTGTCATGATGAATTTAATTCAGTTTGATGGAATTATGATTTTACGTGTGTAGATGTAACACATCTATGATACTAAATAGTCTTAGTGCAAGTGATATGCATGTAGAACTGAAATCCCATAGTTACATAGAGAAAGATAATCCAATTTAGGATGCAAACCCAAAAAAAAAAGAACAGAAACGATTTAGGATGATAAGTTAACGAGCTTTCTGACTATGAGTTGATTGGAAAAAAGTTCTACTATCAGTCTATAATTGAAAACCAAAACATGGTACACAAGTGATCATAAGTAGGCGCAAAGAATCTCACGTTACCAAAAAATAATAGCATGCTTAAAGGTGAAGAGAAAAATGAGAAAAAAAAAGAAGATCAAAAAACAAAGAGAAAAAGAAATCTTCATTGCAGATTGGCTCATAATCTTACATGATTTACATGGGCCAATCCTAAAAGCCACAAACTCATTTCACTTTTAATCATATGATTAGATGGTGATGATATCTGATTTTGCACTTCCATGTGACCAACTTTTTCTATCTTAAAATAAACTAGAGGATCCACATAGTGATAGTGACCTCATCTATTTAAACACACATTTTTATTGCTCCATATATATGACCAAACACAACACTTCAAATTATCTCCTAGTCTCCCTATCATTTCACATTTTGAGCGTAAGCAAAATATACAACTTAAATATGGATGTCAATGGTAATTTAAATGTGAGTTCTTCCTTTAGATCAAAAAAGAGTCATAGGAAAAATCAGCAACAACCGCAGCCGCAACCACACCAACAGAATGAAGAAATAAAGTATGTAGGAGTGAGGCGGAGGCCGTGGGGAAGATATGCAGCTGAAATAAGAAACCCTACAACAAAAGAGAGGTATTGGCTAGGTACTTTTGACACGGCCGAGGAGGCTGCATTGGCCTATGATAGAGCCGCACGGTCCATAAGAGGCTTGACTGCTCGGACCAACTTTGTCTACTCCGATATGCCTCATGGCTCTTCAGTAACTTCCTTCATCTCTCCTGATGAATCCCAACGTTTCATTTCCGAGTTATTCAACCCTCCGTGTCAGCCAGAAGCTCCTGACTATAGCGCGAACAACAATCTTTATTCATTAACCAACAACCAAAACCAAAACTCTAATGAGTTCTCATACAATGGGTGGCCACATGAGTCTGAGTGTGGTTATCAATCTATAAACACTAATGATGAGCGTTGTGATCATGAGCTTCCACCTCTTCCTCCAAGTTCTTGTTTTGGAGCTGAACTTATAATTCCAGAGACCGATAGTTATTGGAATGTGGCAAATGCTAGCATGGATTATTCCTTTGAACTTGATGCCTTTTTGGATCAAAACAGTCTTGTTGAGAGTGGAACTGAAGGGTTTGACTCTTCAGCCTCCAAATTATTCTACCAATAATAGCGAGATGTCGAAGTTTGTGACTGTCTTGGTTGATCCCCTTTTGTTTTCTTTACGATCCATTTTGCCTCCATTATGGACTGGACTGAAAGATTTCAAGTCTTTCTCTCTCTCTCTATTGTTGTGTTTTTTTTTAATAAATAAAAAATCAGAGACTGTTTTTTTTTGGTAATTGTGGCTTATCAAATGCAAGATTTTCTTGATCGCTTGTTAATTCAAGTTCGTGACTGCGAGGAAAATAGCATTATTACTTCAAAGGCTCTTTTCCATTTCGGTCTATACCTTTATTTAACTGTGGCAGTGAATTGATGGTAAAGAGTAAAGAGCGTAGTTCCAGTATGTGTATTATTCACATTTCGAACTTGCAACCTTTGAGAAATACTTTGTGGAGAAGAACATGCACTAACTAACCTTAACTTTCAACTTTAATGATTACATCACACCTTTAATGACAATGGCTCAATTCAAATTTAATGACTTAATGATTTTGCCATTTAGAGCTACTCTTCATGAAATCAGTGGTTTCTTTCATCAGTTATCGATCACTAATTTTATCTGAAAATACACGTCTACTTTCTTTTTGTTTTTTTTTGAGCAATCACACTTCTATTTATATTTGGTCGTTTGGTATGCAATTGCTATTTCACTTGATGACACACATTTTTCGGAGCATCCCTATTAGTGAATTTCATGGGAAGGTTCACAAAACAAATTTTTTTTTTTTTACTGTTTGATTTTTTTAATAAAAAAATTAATAATAGAATCAACCGCGGGCCGTCACGAATCATGGAATCCGTGGAATAGTGATGATACAGGATCAGTGGGAAGAACTCGCGAGAAAGATTCAACAAAGACAGCTTATTTTAATATTTTTTTGGGAATTATGTGATTTCCACTTAACATCCCTTAATGGAGATGCTCTCAGGTACCACGCCTAATTAATGAAATGTCATATATTGGTGCATCCTGCTAAATAAGTAAATATAGATATTCTTCCCATTTTTACAGATTTAGTTCATACATATGATGAATTGCCAGAGAAATGGCCTCAGTTTTCATAATAAGTGGCCCTACTATAAGTCTTAATTTTCATATGTACTCTATTTTACTCCGTACATTGGTTAGCTAGCTATTGTCTGAAAGCTTGTCCGACTAATCAATAACAAAAATGTGTTTATTGGCCAAAAAAAATCTAAACTACAACAAAAAAAAAATACTAGAGTTGGATTGCGCAGGTTTTTCTCCGTTAATTTCATGTACACTATTTTTTCCTCTTTTATTTATATATTATGTAGTAATTCAGGTCTTGCGCGGAATGAAATAACTGATAAGATTATTTATTTTAAATTATAATAAGAGATATGTCATATATTTTTTTCAATGGATGAGCATTCAAATATATATTCGGATTTTGTTGATACAATTTAAAAATAAATATTTCAAACTCAAATGATAATATTCTAAAGTCTACAAAAGATAAAATCATAGATGCTAAAATATAACTTTTTGAAATGTAACACGAGAAAATATGTTGTAAAAATAAAATTGGAATAACATTTTAAAGTTTAACTTAGTAACAAAAATATAAAAAATTGATATCACATCCTCCAAAATATCATATATCAATAAAATATACTAGAATAATATGATAGATGTTTTATATTTAAAATCTACTAAAAATAGAGCTAAATTACTTAAACTAAATAACATATCTACTTACAAAATTTTGCAATATACTAAAATAAAATATATATTTAAACACAATATGGAAATATAAATAACTAAATATATTTTTTAAAATTTATGGTATGTAAACTGTAAAATATATATATATATTTTATTGAAAAATATTCTCTATATAAATATTTCATACTATGAATTTATTATATCGAACTTAAAATATATTAGTATATAATAATACATGAAAATTTATAAAATAATTTTTCTTTTGAAACACTATAAAATAAATTATTATATATTAATAGTATCGAATAAAAAACATAATTGATAAAATTACAGAGTTACATATAACAGTAAAATATAAATTATATTTTAAATTTTGCAATAATAATTATATATTTGTAAAATGAAAAGTTATCCACTGTAAACGAATACTCTTTTATTCTCTGACTGATTAAACTCTAGTTGTAGATAGTATCTGATCGAAAGAAACTGAAAGCATTAAAGAAGCAAAGTTTCACCGCTAAAGCCTACTATCATGTTTAATAAAATATTTTTGACTTATCGTTTGTTTTTTTTTTGACTACTGACTATCATATTTTTTTTATAACCCAAAAGGATTAAATCCGGATTTATTAAAGACACAGACTTAATCCCTAGGTAGAGATACAGCCAAGGACGGATCCATGTGTAGTGTTGTGGGGTCACTTGACACCAAAAAACAATATAAACTAGAATTTTAAACTATGTACAATAGTTGCTTCTGGCATTTTTGGTTAAAACAAATAGTACATGAACTTCCAAACCCGTGTTCAATCTCCCCCAATGACCTTTATTTTTATTATTTTTATATTTATGAACCTACATAGAAAACTTTCTGGGTTCGCCGTTGGATACAGCCTACGGATAGATCTTTTTCTAGATATTCAAATGAACCGAAAGCAATAACTCATATCCGTGTGGCCGGTGGAGTTTGAACCCAAATTTGCCGTATTGAATTTTTAATTTCTTCAAGCGCCACTAGACCACCACCACCAGTAAATAACTATCATGTTTAATAATTGTTTTACGTCATTACTATCCTTCATAATATTAATGTTCAAACATTTGGTTTTGTGTTTTCAAATTATTTTTGGTATTCTTCATGCATTTATTGGTTTTAATAAAGTGGTAAAAATTGTTAAAAGAGATGAAGATCACCTTCTTACTTTACTTCGTGACGCAGAATTTTGAAATGTAGCTACAATCTCATGGTATTATAGATTTTCCTGATGTTTCAATGGATGAAAATAAAACAAAAAAAACAGAAAAATAAAAATGATTAATAACATTAAAATAAAATATTAATATTTTAAATATTAAATTTTATATACTAATAAGTATTCATAAAATAATTATATTTGTAAGTGAAATTAAACACCTAGTAAACAACTAAACATAATCAAGCCAGAAAATGAGAAAATTATAAATCATGTGCATATTATACTGATATTTTTTAACCTGTTATTTATAAACCTTTTTAGTAATTTATGTCAAATTATCAATAGTTGTCTTTGCTGTGAATACATATATCAAGGAATAATAGGTAAAACAAATTCGAAAATAGTTTTTTTTTAATAATACCATAAGCATATCTCTCAAAACAATTTTATTTTTTACGATGAAATTTTATAAACTTTAAATTTAAATATGTGTTTGTAAATGAAGAATTTCAATTTTAGCTTTATTTTTTCATTTACACTAGATTCCTTATTATTATAAAATATAATTCTTGTTATTATAAAATTTAATATGAACTAAAATATATAACAACAGAACATAAAATTGAAATATTAGATAATATTTATTAATAAAATATTACATTATAATATAAAATTACATAAAATACATTTTTTTGAAACACACATAAAATACATAGTTGTTCATTACATTACTTCATAATGTTTTCATAGAAAATTTTAAATAAAATATAGTATTATTCATTGTGAAATGTTGTTTTGCATAATAGTTTTCTTCAGTGTTATAAATATATTTTGTATAAGATACAAGTTTATAAGGACTAAGATGGATAACTATAAAAGCTAACAATATTCTTTTGAAATAGAAATAATTAAAACAACTTAAAAATATAAAACTTAAATATGAAGTTTAAACCATAGAGCTTTTAAATGATTTTTTAAAAAAAACTTTTAATAGTATATAAAAGTTCGTATTCGAATTTATGGAATTATTTTTGAAATGCTCTAAGATTTGTTTTTAGGTTCCTAATTTTAATTTTCTTTAAAGAAAATATGATCTGAAATAACATTTCGTACTAGATTAATTTGAATATTAGATATAAAAAGTAAAAACCAACTATTTTACGTTATCATTAGGCTAGTAACGCTTTTTAATTTATAAAATAGTAAAAAAAACTGTAAAAATGGTAAATCTTTGCGAAAGTTTACTTGGAATAAAGAAAGTATCTCGCTGACAGAAAAAAAAGTATTTCACTATTATTAGCTAGAGAAAAGTTCACCAGTAGCGTTTCAGTATCACTTTACAACAAACTTTATGATTTGCAATGAATAAAAGCATATCATTACCCAACGAAATATTACGTATGTAATGAGTGTTAATGTGTTATATTAATGAGTTTTTTTAGAAACAAACAAAAAAATGGAGATCACAATTTTTAGAATTCCAAAGAAAAAGAAGAAAAGTCTTTATGAAGATAGGCAGGATCATGGAGTCAATGCATCTCAATCCTCCCCCATCTCTTCTTCTTCACACATTCTAGAATATAATCGGTGGTATTATCCTATTCCTTTCTTGATATATGTTTTTGATACAGTAAACCTAATACATTCACCATTGCGCAGGGTCAGACTACCAACGGGCTTGGGAGAAGGTAAGAAAGATTCATTCTTTACCTCTTATTGGGCTTGAGGCAGAGACTCTCGCGTCTTGGATCCTGTGGAGCATCTAGATCGCAAGAAATCAATTTAGATTCCAAAACAGAGACTTTTCATCGGAAGAGACAATATCAAAAGCCCTCACTGAGGCACGCGAATGAAAGTTTGCTCAATTGGCACCGGAACCCTCAATAGCGAAGCCCTTGATCAGATCGGAACCAAGTCCTAACCGTGATGGTTTAACCAGAATCTTCACAGATGCAGCGTGGAACTCTACGACTGGACATGCAGGACTTGGTTGGATTTTTGATGATCTGGTTTCCTCACCACAACAATCGACGACAGCGGACAACGTTGCGTCTCCTTTCTTGGCGGAAGCATTAGCAGTTCAAGCTGCTATAACCTCTGCTCTCTCTCGCGGCATCGAAACTATTCATATTCTCTCGGACTCTCAGACTTTGATCTCCACAATCAACCTTCGATCCATGAACCTAGAGATATTTGGCGTTCTTCAAGACATCTACTACCTATCTTCCACATTTAAGACCATTAAGTTCTCTTTTGTTTCTCGTTCAAAAAATTCCAGGGCTGATACTCTAGCAAAACAGGCCCTTTGGACTAGAACCTCTTTTATTATTTAAGCTAATGAAAAACCCAGTTTGAACAAAAAAAAAAACCTAATAAACTATTTGAACATGTTAGGGATGTCATCGTTGCAAACTTGAAGGCTACATAACATTACATTTTCACTATTATAATATTATTAGCTAAGAGTTGATAAAAAAAAAAATATATTATTAGCTAAGAGAAAAGAGAAATTGTCTTTGGGTGACTTTCTTTGACTCCTCTTTTGTCTCTTTTTCACACTTTTTCTTCGCGAAATCAGAAAACGAGACTGACACAAAACTCCTCGTGCTTCTCTATACATCTCACCCTTTTCCCCATATATTTCTCATTCAAATATACTGTATTTCTCATACAAAGGTTGATCACAATAGTAACTATGACCACGATTTTTTTTTCTGTTTCGCTTTTCCCTTTTCTTAACTTTCTCCATTTCTTCGTGACAAAAAAAAAATAGGGATTCTTTTGTTTCTAAGGATATTTTTCCAAAAAGGAATCGTATAAAAACAATTGATTTACATAACAAAATGTAAACTTAGTAAAAAAATCAATAAACCAAGTTGACAAAAAAGGAGTTTTCAATAAACCAAGTTGCAAAGAAAAAAAGAGAGAGAAAACTCCTTGTTTTACTGTCTGGCAAAACAGAATTCAGAAAGTTTATCCATCGGATATTCGAACTTGATTATTTGAATGGCTCTTCAACATTACTAACGTTTGTGCAAAAAGAAAAAAAAATCTTAAAAGTATTTGGCCTTTAGTGGCAATTTAGTAGTTATAAACAGATTGTTTAGAATCTTAATTTTTTTGGCAGTGGCAATTTAGTAGTTATAAACAGATTGTTTAGAATCTTAATTTTTTTGGCAACAGTGTTTAGATATTGATTAGTTGATTCAATTATAATAAGAAAACTGCAGAATTCCACAATTTTGGAATCAATATATATCATTTGGTTAATTTTCTTTCTCATATTCTTTACATAATTTCAAACAATTTTTTTCTATGTATCAACACAATCAGCTAATTTCTCTAATAAAACAAAATTCAATCAGCTAATTTCTCTAATAAAACAAAATTAAGCTAATTTCCTCAGAATAGATTTTTTGGTTTTGGACTTGAATTTGGATTGAAGCTTACGCTTGGCACATGAATTATCAGTTTGAGAAGAATCTTTACATGATCTCTTCTTCATAACAGGAAACTTCCTTCTCCTCTTCTTCTTCTCCACCGTCGCCTTCGCCTCTGTTATCGTCTCTAGCTTTGGCTTCCATTTTCTCAGACTAACCAACTGAATATAATCTTTCTTCAGTTTCACCGTCGTGCAAACTCTCCCTTCTCCTTCCCCTTCCTCATCCTTTTCTTGTTCTCTGTTTTTTCTACCTTCCATCATCAACTCCGACATGAACTCTTCAGACACACGTATCCTCAGCTTCTCTCCCGTTCCTCCCTTCTGTATAAGAAACGGCTGCTGCTGAGTCCCGGCTGATTTTCTGACCAACCCGACTCCGTTTTGAGAAGATTTCAAGGCGGCGATGGTGAGGAACGAGAGGCTGTTCATAAAGAAATCAGACGGAAGGAGGAAGTAGTTGAGCCCGAGCTTGAGCGTGTCGGTTTCGGACAGAACAGGTGTCCTCTGTCCGATGTAGAGCGAGTCCGATCTGCAGATTTTGTGCTTTGGGAAGTCTCTTGTGAGCTCTGAGACCACCACTGGACGGTCGTAGACTTGTAAAGAACCGTCGGATCTCACGAGCTTGATCTTTCGTTGGTTTCCTCCTTCGCCGCGGTCGCTGATGGATCGGTTTGGTCGGGGATGGAGACAGAGCCACCCTGATGGAGCTCTGTGTAGCTTTACGAGTAGACTCGCGAGCTTCGCGATATTATCATGACCCATTTAGTAATTAACTGAGTGTTGTTTTTTTTTTGTAAACAAGAAAAGGAGAACTCTTCCCTTCTCTGTTACGAGAAAAAGGTTGTGAAGAACGTTGCTGCGGAGGAGAGAGAGAGAGAAAGAATCTTTGTAGTTTCGGTGTGAACAAATGAGACGAAGTTTTGCTTTGTATATTTATACACTATTTTACATTACGGGACATATTGTTTATACAGATAATATTTACATACAAAATGATTAGAATATATAAATGCTATATAAGTTCCTTTCAATTGATTTAGTTTATAAAACATGTTATTCTTATATACTTCATTTTCAACTTACCCTTTTTAATATATTTTCATTTCTTTACACCAAAAAAATATATTTTCATTTCAATGTTATTTTTATTTTAAAGGGTTTTCAATTAAATTTAAATGCTTACTAAAAATGTTCCTTATTCCGAAAATATTCTTTCAAAGAATAAATTATAGTAAATGATAAATATATACCTAGCATTGTAAACCAATAATGTGAATAATTGGACACATGTGCTTAACGTACGTACCTTTATGTTTCCTTTTTTTGTTTAAAAATCCAAGTTGTGATAATTAGATTTAAGGATGTCTTATGTTTGGTCTGAGTTGTAGTGTTAAATGTGTTTAAGAAGCGATTAGTTTAATGATTAAATATGAGTCTATGACCATGTTGAACATGCGTGACGGCATCATGTAAAACTCTATAATACAAATATATAAAATTAATTGGGTGAGAAAGAAGACTTGGACCGGTGGAAGAGCAAGCATCGACTGTTCTTTTTAGACATTTCAATCTTGGTTTTAAGGTGTACTTCAACTTCAATGGATTATGGATTATATGACATTATGATATTCTTCATAAGTATTTTATAGTTACACATTTCAGAAAATTAAACAATAGTCATTTAATCAACTTCTTAACTTATGTTTTACCGGTTCTCTACTTTGCTACCTAGTTGAGAAATGACTATCGATGGATTTACAAGATACAAATCCTTATTTTTTGGCTGTCCAAATTAGTCTTGGAGATATTATTGATAAGAAAAATTGTATATTGACCTCATGTTTAGAGATAGATCATTTACATCCGCAAAACTGATTATTAATGATATTTGACTAACTGGTACAAGTCTGAAAAAGACATGAAACTATTCAAGAAACCAAAGGTATATGATAGATTGATATATTTGATTGATCGTGCTACATATACAAATTTCAGCGAATAAATGTTATATCATTATTTTCTTTAGAAAATGTGAAGTTACACAACCGCTATCTCTTTCTTGACCATATTTTAAAACTCGTTTAACGTCTAAGTAGCAACTCGTAACTCGTAAGTGAAGTAGCCACCTCTCGTTTGGGTCTAACTTTGACCCACCAATCGGTGCACGTAACCACGTTGCCTTACTTTGACTCGATTCTTCCTTACTTTATTTAGTTTGAATACTCCCGCCTTCCTTTTCACCCTCTTTTTGTTTTGCATGCTTTCCTCATTTTGCCTTTTATTTCGAAATTCATGATGAACTTTTGTAGTAGTAATATAAAACACTATAGACTTTGATTAGCGTGAGAAAAAAGTGTTTCAAAAAATAGACTTTGATTAGCGTTACTTGTATATTTTCACCGGATATCATTTCCACGGGTGGATATTTTATCCGTTAAATTTTATTTGCTTCGTTGTTTGTCTTGTTTTGATTCGGAAAATCTGGATATTCATAAATATTTAAAGCAAATCAAATGCTACAAATCAATATCCGTTAATGAAACAAATCATAAATACTAAAAAATTTAGAGACGGATAACTTTTATACAAATTAAATATAAAGTTTTAAATGTTTGATATTATATAATTATTATTTGACATATAATTTATTAAATTTTACTTTAAAATCACTTTGGTTAGTCACTAAATGTACTTTAGTTTAGGCATTTGTCACTAAGTTGTATAACTTGGTCACTAATTCAGATTAGTCACCAAATTTACTTAACTTAAGCCATTGTCACCAAATAGACTTAGCTTTGTCATCAGCTTAGTAAAAGGCTTTCTCCATCATTTTACTCAGCCCATGAGCTTGCAAATATGATGGATTTTTTCGAAATAAAGTACAACATTTACTTCAGACTAGATTATATTTTTTACTTACTCCAATAGGCTTGTAAAATTCTATTCACATATACTCGTTTTTTGCTCAGCCCAATTGGCTTGTAAAAAAATAGTTCCAATAATCTCTCATATGAATAGAAATAATCTAAACTCATGTAGATTCGACTGACTCGACTGCTAGACCTAAACTATAACTAGACAGACGAACTTTTCGAGAGTATAAAAGAAAAAATTAATTGTATATGATGTAGTAGCATTTTGCAACCTTGAACTACTCACTGTTAGTATCTGTTAGATTTACTTTTCAGGTGGTGAATATGATGTCTTGAACCCCCCGAAAGGTAAAGCCGACATATACTAACAATGAGTAATTTAAGGTTGGAAAATGCTACTACATCATAAACAGTTAGTTTTTCGCTTATACTCTCGTAAAGTCCGTCTGTCTAGTCTCTAGTTAAGTTTAGTCAGTCGAGTCAAGTCAAGTCTGTATAAGTTTTTTCGAGTCTTACATATGTTTAAATATTTCTATTATTGTGGGGGATTGTAGGAGCTAATTTTACAAGCTTTTTGGTCCGAGGAAAAATTAAGTATGTGAATAGAATTTTACAAATCTATTGAACTGAGTAAAAAAAATCTAATATAATATGAAATAAATGTTTCACTTTATACGGAGAAAGTCTATCATATTTGCAAGTCCATGGGCTGAATAAAATTATGGAAAAGCTTTTTATGAAGTTGATGACTAAGCTATAAGTCTATTTGGTGATAAATGACTTAAGGTAAGTAAACTTGGTGACTAATCAAATTTAGTGATCAATCTATGCAACTTAGTGACAAGTGGCTATTACTAAAGTTCACTTAGTGTCTAACTATGATGACTTAGTAACAAATGTCAAAAGCTTAAGAAAACTTAATAACACATGTCAAGTTGCGTTATGACTAAATTTTGAGAATCTCTCTTATAATAGATATTTTACCTCTCTATTAAGAACACACACTCATACACTTGAGAACTCAGAAATTCATACATAAGCTTCCAATACAAAGTTTCAGCAATATCTCAAGGCTTTCAAAGTAAGTTTCGAGAGTATAGCGTGGTAGTTAATTCACAGATTTCGAGTGAAACAAAACAGTCTCACGTGGTTTTATCTTAAGATTCAAAATCGTAGAAAAACCATTTCACCTACGGCGATTTATTGAATTAAAAAAAGTGATCAAATCACCTACGACTGTTCTCAAATGTTTTTTTTTGTTTCTGTACTCTCTCTTTTATCAGTGACTAATTCAAAAATTAATAAAGCTCCTCAAAAGTAATCCTGTGTCGGCCAGTAGATATAACCCATCAAATATCCAGATATTGCAAAACTGACTATGTTCATTCAATTAATAGAACAATCAAAATGCTAAACCTTAAATTTTGGGGACTAGTCATAGTTTATATGCTAACAACTTTGATAAGAAATCCAGACGACGTACGTAGTTTGTTGGTCAGCAAATAATAAGACGACAAGTAGATATGGCTTTGAGTAAGTTTAATTAATCTTGATGTCCATTTGCTAACTTCTAAAAAGTTGGTCGCTTCTTAAAAATGTACTACAATTTAATATAGGATCTTGTAGATGTATTGGATACACCTAACGCAAGTTAACAAACCGCACAACCCCACCATTTAGATTTGATTTCATGAAGTAAATGTCACTAAACTCCAAATCTCGTACCAAACGACACGTTTGATTATAATTCTCAATACACTGAACCTCTATGATAAGAGTTTAAATGAAACACTTAACTGATTCATCAATTTGCAGTTCAAGTGAGGTTTATATATCATGGCGAATCTTAAAGCACATATGCTCTTGAACGAAGATTCTTCACCGTCCTCCAAAACAACAGAGACATTTTCAAGCGAACAACAACGATTATCTTTTTCTTTTTGAACAAATACAACGATTATCATACAAGACGAAGCCCCAATGATTTTGGCCCAAAAACAAAGATCGACCAAACCCAGCTAATATCACTATCCACCTGTTTGGCTCATCAACGTGAGGAAACGGTGCCATAACCGTATATTTTGCGGAAGAGCTTTTTAAAACTTCAAATATAGAATTTATGAAACTTTAAAATAGAAAGTGTTTTTGAAAATGCTCTAAGTAAACAGTTTTGCTAAAACTGAGTGCAGTCCGTAGAGTAATCGTTTTTAACATTTCTTTTCCTTTTCTTATGTCAAGTAATGAGGAAAAGGGGTTCAAAACTCACAGAAACTAGGGCTGAGATAGATCGAATATCCGGGGTATTTTGTATTTAGATCCGAATTTTTTCCGGCGGATCCATATTTTTACTATCTTTATTTAGATCTGGAGTACTCCAATATCCGGGTGTCGGATATCTTTTTAAAATTGTAATATCCGGCGGATATCAAGATCCAGACTTACTTGTATCCTTAAAACAAATAAAAAATAATATTAAAATATATAAAATATTAAAATAATTAAAAAAAAAATTATATATAATATTTTTAGTTATATATATGTTTACTATTACAAAATTATTATATATTAGTATAAAATAAAAATATAATAGATAAAATTAGTTTCTTATATATATATTCCTATTTCTGAAATAATTATCAATAAAAATTACGGATCCGGATATCCGGATTAAAAATCACGATATATGATATATGGATTCGGATTCAGTTTGGACGGATTCAACATTTTACTATCCGAATTCGGATCCAACCCCTCCGGATATCCAGATTTTCGGAACAGATTCGGACCGGATCTCGGATCGAATCCGAATCTCGGATAATAAGTCTCAGGCCTAACGGAAACCCATAGAATAAATTAGAGAGTTTGTATCATAATTATTTGTGGTCTCTTTTCCGGTTTTTCCAAGTCGGTCTATTATATCGTGCGAACTACGGAATTATATATATATATATACACACAAACACATATATGTATGTATATATATATATATATATTTATATCGAACCCTAAGTAGAAGCGATTCAAGTGAAAAGGAAAATATAATCGTGAAGAAAGAATGATTAAAAAGAGAAGACTACTAGAGCGACCCAGAGAGGACGAATCACAACCAAGCGATATTCCTCATGAGCTAACCATGGAGATACTCTCAAGGTTTTCTGTGAAATCAATCGTGAGATTTGGATGTGTCTCGAAGCTATGGTCCTCTCTAACCAGACTTCCCGGTTTTAATAACTTGTTCATGTCTTCAAGGAAGCCGCGTCTTCTGGTCACCTTCTCAACAGGATTGAAGCAATATGGTATATTGTTTCCTCAACACCAGAACCCTGACGGGTCTTATCCTCCGTTCTACAGTTTTCATATTAACAACATTAATGAGCCGACATATGCTCTTTCCAAGAGCGTTTGGGGATTGATTTTACTACCCGGATTCAAAATTTGGAACCCAACCGTGAGGAGGTTTTCAGCCTTACCACATCCCAATGAACACATCCCGACTGAAAATTGTAAGTCTTTTTTAGGATACGATCCGTTGGAGGGTAAACACAAAGTTCTCTGTATATTACATTCCGAGGACGTAAGGGTCCTTACCCTGGGAGCTCAAGAATCATGGAGAATATTAACCAAAGGTATCCCTAAGCATCATCCGAGAGGATATGGCCGATGCTTCAATGGAATTTTGTATTATAAAGCTTGTCTTCTTGATGATGATAAGAATATTATAATGAGCTTTGATGTCAAGTCCGAAAGTTTCAGTCCGATAAAACATCCTAAGGATCTTTCTTTTGATATGATACCTTATAAGGGAAGGCTAGCCTTGGTTACTTATGAATATAACTTAAGTAAAGTTGATATCTACATTTTGGAGGATGCAGATGGACACGAATGGACACGTCAAAGCTTTCTTAACATAATTTGTAAAAGCAAATTAAGGGGGAATCCTGTGGTTTTCAAGGGTATTACTGATGATGGTGAGCTTGTTTTTACACCATCTACGTTGTCGGAATCGTACTGTATTCTATATTTCGATCCTAGTAAAAATAGTACTAGAGAAGCCTTGTTTGAAGGAGTTATGGGTGAGACTAGGCGTTGTTGTGGAATTGCTACCAAATATATGCACATTATCGATGTTTTCCCAAATCACATCGATAGTCTTGTATCTTTGTAAAGCAGTTTATTCTATCGCTTAATGCTATGTATATTTCATTGGGTTCCCTTTCATTGACGATGATTTTTTATCAACATTATATTATGGGCTTATTTGTTTTCTTATGATTTTTGTTTGATCATTCCTTCCTACTCACTAATGTACCCTACTAAAAGGAGCCAAACTCTTAGCTTTGAAAAAGAGAACATCACTAGGAAACACATGGAAAAAATCATATATGAACGACAGAACCATGTGGAATTCTATTTTTAAACATCACAAGTTTATTTGTAAATCTTACATTGGGAGCTCAAGAATCATGAAGAGTAATAACCAAAGGTAGCCTCAGGCATTGCTCGTGTCCATCATGAGAATTGATGCCCGACTGAAGGCTAACCTTAGTTGTTACTTATTATAAATCAATTTTAATTAAATTTTTATTAAAAACAAAATAAGAAAATTATATGCTAATTTTATAAGTATAGTATAGTCTATACTATATTAAAATAGAAGTAATAAATGAATTACATATTAAAATTATACTAGATTTTGATCCGCGCTTCGAAAGCGCGGATTTCGTTTGGTTATAAACAGAGTTTGATATGAATTAATATTCTAGAGTTTTATATATTATTATGTTATAAAGTCGTATTAAATCGAATAAGGATTTTTTAAAAAATATTATATAATATATGAATTATTTTATTTGAATTTTGTATGTACACTCTTATGTAATTTTCACTTAGGCATATGCATTTTCTTGTATCCAAAAAACTGAACCGAAATCAACATGAAAATATAGGTTCAGGTCGAAATCGAGTAAACTATATACTGGTTTTGGTTTTATAATTATATTATATTTTTCTCACTAAATAAAAATAAAAATTTTATATAGTTTTCGAATTATACATTTTGAATACAAACTTTTTATAAAAAAAATCAAAATTTCTTTTTTCGAACATTTGTGAAATTTTCAAATTTTTAAAAAACTTATTTGAAATTTGACATTCTTTTTAAAGTATTTTTAAAAATTTTATTTTCAATTTAAGTATTTATTTATTTATTATTAAATTCCTAAACAACATATTTTAAACTTCTCAACTATATATTTAATTTACAAATGAATGATAGAAAATAAATAATATAAGTAGAAATCTAGAAAATTATGATCAAATTTTATAAGTTAATGTATATGTTTTCTTAATCCATATAACTTTTTAAATCTATAAACTTTTAAAATTTATAAACTCTACACAAATTTATCTTCCAATAATCATCCCTAAGTTTACGAGTACGTGGTCATCTGGCACGAGATCATAATTTATTTATCTTCCAATAATCATCCCTATTTCTTTGTAACTTTTTCTGTATTTTTTTCTTATATGTTAAAAAAATCTAATTTATATGTTTGTGTATAATATTTTAAAAATTATTAGTAAGAGGTTTTGAGAATTTTATTGAATTTTTGATGTTGCATAACTATACACTTGTGTCATAGCCATTTCACACATTAATTTTGTATTTTATTCCTAAACAGCAATTTTTAAAAAATAACAAAGTATAGTATAATTTTTTTTACTAATAAAATTGTAATTAAATAGATAAAATTATATTTTCACTAAATTTTCATGATTTAATTTCATATATAATAAAATATATAATGTTATTATTACACATAATAATTCGTCATGCAATTAGAAGTGAGTTTTGTAAATTTTGACCCAATGTAAGAGGTGGATAATTAATAAATTTATTTGATATAAATTTTAATTTTTTTCTTGTGTATCTACATTTAAATGTTACAAAGATATTTGTAAAATTATTGTAAACATAAGTTTCTAATGGAAATAATTTTGATTACTGATGATATGCACTCTATTTGATAGAAATTTAAAATATGTAATCAAATATGAACAAACTAAAGCTACATTTTTCTTGCATTTATTAACATTTTGAGTTATTAACGTAATTAGTAAAAAATATTTGTACCCACAAAATGGTTCGAAATTGACCCGAAAATCAGGATTGTGGATCTAAGTAGTCATGTCTTATATTTTCAATGAGTTATAAAGTGCTATATCCGAAAAACTAATATCAAATCAGACCCGCATCAAAAACCGAATAAGTATACAAACATATAAATTTATATTAGTTATAAGTATACTTATAATAATATTAATATTGAAATTAAAATTACAAAATCAAATATATTAGTTATTTGGGTCTCTGAAATATTCTTAAAATCATTAAGTATTTAAATCAGTGCATAGCTATTCTATTAAAACAACAACATAACGTACTGATTTATGTGTAGTCCAACTATTTTAATACAATTATTAAAGCTCTTTATTAATCATTAAAATAATATTATACAAAGAAAATACAAATATGATTAAAAACACAAATATAAAATTAAATTTCTAAAAAAAAAGATAGAACAAAAAATATATCCATCTTTTTAAAGACAGATCAGTAACCATTTAAAATATATATATCAAACATATTTGATCTAGACAAGTTTATTAAAACCTATTAAGAAATTAAATAATACTGGACTTTTTTAATTGAACATATGGATGAACTATAAGGAACGTATCATATCACATTCTTTGTAAAGTATATACACGTTGTATTGTAGTTTAACATTTTGTTTTTGGCGAAATATGTTACAGTTTATAGTCCAACATGTCTTATATTTTTTACATGGTCAAATGTATTATATAAACGTGGATTTTGATTAGTTAAGATAGGAGTAGTGGATCCTACAATATAGAAATAAAAGTAAAAGTTATGGTTGGTTTAAATAATACGGACATAACATCTATTAATTGGATATAGTTATGTAAAAATCAGTTTTTTTTTTAAATTGGACATAACCCCATATCAATTGGACATGTCGAAGAATTAATAGTATTGATGATTTCCATTTGTTATAAAGCACTCGGCACTATTTTGGTTCACGGTCTATCGTATATCCTGAAGTCTACGGTATTATTATTATATATAATATATAATTATATATACTGAACCCTAAGTAGAAACGATTCAAGTCATAGGGGAGCATAGTTGGAATTGAAGAATGAGGGTTTTCAAGAAAAAAGCATTGTTGAGCAATCATCAGCCATGGATAAACAAGAGAAAACGAAAGAGATCATCCAGACATGACAGATCACAAACAAAACATATTCCTATTGATCTAGCCTTGGATATACTCTCAAGACTCCCTGCTGAATCAGTCGTGAGATTTGGATGTGTCTCGAGGCTATGGTCTTCTTTAACCAAACTTCCAAGTTTTATCAACTCGTTCGCGTCTAGGTCATCTTCAAGGCGGCCGCGTCTTCTGGTCACCTTCTCAGTAGATTCCAAGCAATATGGTATATGGTTTCCTCAACACCAAAATCCTGATCACGGGTCTTATCCTCCGTTCTACACTTTTCATATTACAGAACCTTATTTTTTGAGGAGCTGTGCTATATCCAAGAGCGTTGAGGGATTGATTTTAATATCAGGTCTTGATGGATTAGTAATTTGGAATCCTACCTTGAGACGGTTTTCAACCTTACCACGTCCCAACGTTGGGACGATCAACAAACAAAAATTTTACATCTCTTATTTAGGATATGATCCGTTGGAGTGTAAACACAAAGTTCTCAGCACAGAATATGACGAATATTCCGAGGAGGTGCGAGAGCTCAAGAATCATGGAGAATAGTAACCAATGGTATCCCTATGCATCGTCCGATACCCATAGGCGTTGGGCGATGTTTCAATGGAGTTTTGTATTATGAAGCTCGTCTTCTTGGTGATGATCAGAATATAGTAATGAGCTTTGATGTTAAATCTGAAAGTTTCAGACCGATAAAGTATCCGGATGCTTTTATTGGTTTGCGGTTATCTATAATACCTTGTGAGGGAAGGCTAGCCTTGGTTACTTATAGCATAGGCTTAAGTAATGTTAATCTCTACATTTTGAAGGATGTAGATGGACATGAATGGACGCATCAAAACTTTCCTCACATACGTTGTAAAAGCAAATGGAGGAACCTTTTGAGTTTCCAGGGTACTACTGATGATGGTGAGCTTATTTTTGCACCAAATACACTGTCAGACTCGTATTATATTCTATATTTCGATCCGAGGAGAAATAGTATTAGAGAAGCCGTGTTTGAAGGAATTGTGGGCGAGATTAGACGACGTTTTGGAATTGCTACCAGGGTTTTGTACGTTAATGATGTTTTCCCAAATCACATAGAGAGTCTCGTGTCTTTGTAAAGCAGTGCATTCACTCGCTCAATGCTCTTCCTATTTTTTTGTTATGTTCCCTTTTGATTGACAATTATTTATTATGATAGTATATAGATACTTTGAATGTGGATCGAGTTCTAATTCTTCATGGTTCATTATGTTTGTGCTTTTGTTCAAAATGGTAAAACAAAAAAACTCCTAAAGATGAATAGTCTTTAGTAATGATATTTTGCTTGTGAGTCCCATGAACCGGCTTATCAGTTCTGGTATGCATTCTCAATGCCGCAGCTCCAACAGTCAACAAAACAACAGCATTGATGGTCAAAAGAGTGAACTTGTGGTAACCATGAAATATGAGAAGATGGCTATGAAAGCTAACTGCGAAACAATGATGATAGCAGCTGTTGAAACTACGAGATAAGCTATACGTATGCAAGTAGTTATCAAAGCCAAATAGAATTCCTATCTGAATAGCCGCCATAAATTTTGCACAAAAAAAAAAGAATAGCCACCACAATTAAGACACACGTGTTATATATTGGCTTAGCACAAAGCCCATGAATAAGTTAGGACCAACTATCCCATTGTACTCAATCGTCTAGAAACGCACCTTCACAAAATACGATCATCCTTACTTAGAGATCTTCACCATAAATCATCACCGTAGATCGCCTTAGACAACATACTCTCTTCAGAAGAGATCCCTTCTAGATGACCTCAAATCCTGCTAAAGAGACCTCGTTTGGACGATCCTGTTTAGATGACATATTTAGTTCTTGTAATCCAGAGTTACTTTGTATACTTGATTATCAATACGAAAATCTCCAAACCATTTAGATATTAAATACTCTATTTCTTGCTGATTAACTATGTGATCAACAACGCGGTCTAATGCGAAAGAAATGTGTTTCTCGCTTCCATTGTTACTTATGTGCCGGTTAAGGTAAATAGAAGAAGAGAGGAAAATAGACAATTGAAAAGTAGAGTGCCAAATCATGTTGCCACCATTGTTGAAGTAAAGACGCAAGATGATATTGATAACAGTTTCCTATGGCTAGGATTGTGCAGTTTATGATCACAAGAGCCTAGACATCCTTGTCTTCTTGATTCTTCGAAACAAAATGGATGGTTCTGGTTTATGTGAGTTCGAAGCTTTATGTATGTAACATATTACACATGACGTACAAAAGCAATTTTTGAATAAATTTAACATTATATTCAAAAAATGAAAAGAAGCTTTATGTATTGATTTATTTTACACTAGTGTTAACCCCGTGCTTTGCACGGATCAAAATGACTGTTTTAAAACTATAGATATATTATTGAAATTATTTTATGTTTAAAATTTGATATATATACCAACACATAAAAATATAGTTAAAAGTACTATATTTTCTTCATAATTTTTATTTGCATTTTCTTGTAAATAAATCTATTCTATTAATTCTTCGGCATGACCAGTTGATATCATGTTGAGTCCAACAATTATTTTTAACCATAACTACCTTTTGATATGATAACTGCATCAATATAACGAAAATACATACCATTCAAATATAACTACCGTTTGTAAGCGAACTTTATAACCATCAAATTCGCCTAATAACCACCACGTGATCTGTGTTCAAAAAAAACAAAAAAAAACCACCACGTGATCAAACTATTTTAATACAATGATTAAAACCTCCTATTAATTATTTAAGAGAAATGTTATACAATGAAAAACACAAATATGACTAAAACATATAAATATAAAAATTAAATTTCTAAAAGAATATAAAACAAAAAAAATATAAAAGGGCGGGTCCAAATGTAGAAATCTATTTAAAACCCGTTAAACTAAAATCTGTAGAATATCGGATCATGATCATAATTTTAATTTTAATTTTAGTTGTTTAGTTTTAGTTTTAACTTTATTTTTTAAAGAAACATAATTTTTATGTTTGTGTGTTTGTATAATCATATTCTGTATGATATGAATTTAATAGAATAGATAAGTTTGGTAAGTATGTACATGTATCATATGGTAAGGCTTGGTCTTTTTGTCAATATTCGGTCCAAATTATTTGTTTTTTTATTTGAACATAAAAACAGGAACATAGGGAAGTTACGAACGGTTAACAATATTCGAAGCCCAAATTATCGTTTCATATGCCGAGGGAAGTTATGAACGGTTAACAATGCTCTAGATATAATTATATTATATTTTATGCAGTTATTTTTTTAAGTTAGACCCAACCTTTTTGTAATGCCCCGACTGCCCACGGCTAATGGGCCACCCACACTTGCTCTCTCGGCCCGTGGGCCCCATCTCATCCGAAGGTCGGTCGTTAATTTTCCAAGGCTCGAAATTACTGTTTACTGACCCTGCAATCACCACCCGACCTTTCCCCGTGTTTTGGCCTCACTTACACGGTATCGCGAATCACTTCCCGATAGGTCACCCATCCTTTCACTACTCCAGCCCAAGCACGCTTAACTCTGGAGTTCTAAACGGATGTGTGACGGAAAAGGTAAGTCAACTTTGGTGATATAGGTAGCCAAATCAATTCTCTTAAGCCTTTTCACATATCACAACTCGGGATGTTACAATTCACCCCCTCTCAAAGAACACAACGTCCTCGTTGCGCCCCACGACAGGTCTCAAGACGCCTCTCAGGTCAGAACTGAGACGGCTAACCAGCTCTGATACCACTTGTAATGCCCCGACTGCCCACGGCTAATGGGCCACCCACACTTGCTCTCTCGGCCCGTGGGCCCCATCCCATCCGAAGGTCGGTCGTTAATTTTCCAAGGCTCGAAATTACTGTTTACTGACCCTGCAATCACCACCCGACCTTTCCCCGTGTTTTGGCCTCACTTACACGGTATCGCGAATCACTTCCCGATAGGTCACCCATCCTTTCACTACTCCAGCCCAAGCACGCTTAACTCTGGAGTTCTAAACGGATGTGTGATGGAAAAGGTAAGTCAACTTTGGTGATATAGGTAGCCAAATCAATTATCTTAAGCCTTTTCACATATCACAACTCGGGATGTTACACTTTTATTAATTGGTCATAGAGGAGAATTAATAGAATAGATACATTTAAAATATACTTTTGAATCGAATAACCTATTTAAAACCCGTTAAACTAAATGAGGTTTAAAATTTTATAAAATTGAAAATAAAAATTTTCAAATAGTTTCAAAAAGTATTTTCAAATTTCAAAAAAAAAACAATTCGAAAAAGTTTGAAATTTTCTTTTTAATAAGTTTGAATTTGAGAACATATAATCTGAAACTATAAAAAATAATTTTTAATTTATTATTTGTATTTATATATTTAGGGTATAAGAGGCTTTTACCTATTAAATAAAATATTTTGGCCATTTTTATGATCTTTTTGTAACAAAAACTTAAAAATGTTATATTTAGGAAAATTGCCCAATTTAAAATTATCTAAATTATTTGATATTTTATTCAAACAGTCCGATTTAAAAAGTTGGTATAGTTATTTATTTATTTATTTGTAAACATAGTTATTAATACTACGTGATATTTTTTTACTTTTATGCATCCCGAAATTATAGGAAGTAAAGGGGAAGGGAGGTTACAAATATCCTTATGCATTCCGATATTTGTTAATTAGTGGCAGTTAATTATTTGAAAATGTGGGCTATAAATAAGTGGACACAACTTTTATCAATTGGTCATGCTGAAAAATTAATAGAATATATATGATTACAAAGAAAATACAAATATAGTCACAAAAAAAACAAATATGAGAATTAAATTAAAACAAAAATACACCCGCCCTTTAAAGGGCGGATCAAAATCTAGTCTTCCATTAAGTTATTAATTTTTTATTTGTATTTTAAAGGGATAATACTTTGCAAAAATAATACTGATATTCTGTTGTTTTAAAATATTTCTGCAAACTTTTTCTTATCATATATTTCTGCAAACTCACGAGTGTACTCCCAATTTCTTTTTTGTAACAATTGAAATAGTAAATAGATAACATAAATTTCCTAAAGAGAAGTAACAAAACAGATATTAAAATCAATTTATAAGCACAAAGAAGTAGAGAAATACCTTGTTTTCTTCGTTGTTGATAAACTTTTATACCCCCATTCTGTTTGGAGCTATGAAACAGAAGTACTCAAGGGTCATTTTAAATCTGAATTATTTTACTGTTTGGGCTCTATACATATGGTAAGTATGGTGGAGTTTGAGCCTTTGAGGAGACTGAGAGAAATTGACAAAAAGGAAGACCAATAAAAGTTAGAAGTTCTTTACTGTTTTGAACTTTTGATCGTTATAAAAGGATTCACAGCCACAATATTGAAACTGTGGAAAGTTAGAGAAGAAGTTATATTTAGAGGAAAACAGTTAGATAAGAAAACGTGGAATGAAAATTTTGAGAAAATTTAGGGTCTAAGTTTTATTGGTCATGTGACTTGAGCTTTAGTATATAGGGGATATCAAATATTTTTTTACATTTACACTGTAAAACTATTGGTTTAATCATACATAATAAAAACGTACACGACCTTCAAGCAATAACGGAGACACTAACTGGAAGTGGATGCAGTTCTGTCTCCTGCAACTGAGCCTTATCGATAATTCTCTTGCCAGATTTAAACTCGCCGTAAAAGTAAGAGACAAACCCCCACAGAGAGAGAAGGAGAGCAACACCTTTCTCAGCTTGAAACTTCTCTTGAAAACACACGACGGCCAAAACTTCCGTGACCGGAAGAAGAGCACTGATGAGAACACCAGAAGCTAGAGAAGACGCACAGAACACAACCCCTATGGCTCCTAAGAATAATCCTTGATATACTATCCCTGTCATCACAACCAACGTGTAGTAAAACGCAGATCCTCCTATCTTGAACTCTCTTGCTTCTCTTGGTATAACCTACGAAACATACATATCAAAAAAGTGTTGCACGATGATTAATTTGAATATATAGCTTTTTGACACTATGTTTCCGGCTAATGCTAGGATAGCCGAATCACTTGTTATCAGACTATCAGGTAAACTATTTGGGCTGAATATCAGATGACTTCCCACATAACTATTTTAATTGTTATTTTAGATTTATACACATATTAAAAAATATTTAATTTTATATATTTTATATAAAAACATCATTATCTATACAAATAAATACATTTCAATTAATAAAAAAATAAACCGGAGAATATAAAAATAAATTTACTCTACAATTAAAATGAAACCTGAGTGAGTATTATTTTGTTTTAAATGAGGCTTGAACGCTGGAAAAGTGTTTTAGCACATTCTCATGCACTTACCACTTGACCATAGCCATGCGGGCTTGAATATATAGTTTAGCAACAACAAAAGAAACATATAAATTTTTTACAAAGAAAAAAAGAAACATATAAATCAGATTCTATGTTTACCTTGAAGTCGCCTTCTACAAGCATCCCAACGATACAGAAGCAAGAAGCAGCGACGCACATGACCAACTGCATCTCCAACACAAGTGTGAAAGTGATTTCTTGTCGAACTTTCTTGTAAGTAAGCTCAACGAACGGTAATATAAAAGCGTAAAGAACAGCTGCAGTGAGAGTCACCAAGAACCCAACCACATACTCCTCGTGGCTCACGTCAGCCGGCCTGTCTCCGTCGCCGCCACGTAAGGCCAGGATTCCCGTCCCGGCCGTTAACAAAACGACGGCGTTTATGGAGAAAGGAGTGAACGTTTGCTTGACCATGAAGAAAGAGAAGATCGCATTGAACCCTAACTGAGTTCCGACAATGAGTGATGTTGTGGAAACTGGCAGATAAGCTAGCCCATACGCGAAACAGTAGTTGTCAAGTCCTACGAGCAACCCTATGACGATAGATGCGATGAACATTGGAGTTTCCATGAGGACAATCTCTGTTTTTTCTATGTTTCCAGAGTTGTTGCGGTTTCTGCGGCGGAGGAAGGAGATAACGAGAGGGATGAGGATGACTGGGAAACCTGCCGTTGAGAGAAAGCTCATGAACCAGATTCGTTCTCCGCCATTGTTGTAGTAGAGACGAGTTAACAAAGGACCTCCACATGTTCCAATAGCCAAGATCATGCAGACTAAGACAAGCAGACCGTTCTTCATCTTCTTGCTAACTTTTCTTGTCTCAAAAGTTAATGGTCAAAGAGACATTACATGTGTTTTATGTGATTTGTTTGCTTTTAGTTTTGAATCGGGTGAAGCATTGTTGTGATTTGTTTGCTTTTAGTTTTGAATCGGGTGAAGCATTGTTACATAGAAGCGCCTTTGCGGCTTCAAAACGCTATATGCATGGTCCTTCATCGTGATAAAAACAAGACGTGTTCAACACGTTTTTCTCTACACACATTAAGTATGACAAAAAAAAATTTCTATAACACTGAAAACTAAACTCGGATGGTCTCTGAGACAATTTTTAACTTTCTTCAAAAATTGGGAAACTATAATTTATAATCCAAGTACAAAATGTCCGTGTAAATATTATATACATTAAAAATTGATTTTTTTTTTAATCCTTATAATCAATAAAGAAACAACAAAAAAAAAGGGAACATTACTGTGTGGTAAAATTTGAACGTGTAAAGTTGGTGATGAGAGGAGGCTTTTTGTTTTCTTTCAGTCTTTATCTAAATCTGGTCATAGTG
This sequence comes from Raphanus sativus, assembly GCF_000801105.2. Classification (NCBI taxonomy): domain Eukaryota; kingdom Viridiplantae; phylum Streptophyta; class Magnoliopsida; order Brassicales; family Brassicaceae; genus Raphanus; species Raphanus sativus. Next base: position 12,071,384 of record NC_079511.1, read on the forward strand.
CAGGCAGGTTAGCTTTCCTGTTACCTCTTGAACTAGACCGTCTGCCTCTTCCACGCCTTCTAGGCGGCCTTGTGCTGCCCCCTCTTCCACTTGAGACTTTTTTAGGCAAGTCGCTGCTTATTAAAACAGGTGTAGCTGGCAGTGGAGGCGGCGGCGATGGTGGTGATGGTGGTGGAGGAGAAAGATTAGGCGCTGGAGGTTTTCGCCTTGCGATTCTCTCTTGTTCTGCTCGATGATATTTCTGAATTTTGATTGTTATATAAAAGTCAAGATTGTTTTTATTACTTATATAAAAAAAAAAAGAAAGAAGAGATCAATCACCTGAACTACAAAGTTGCGTCGCTCGCAGTCAAGGAACATGCTTACTGTCCAGTTTGTTTTAGCTGCAATCTTGTCTCTCACAGTTGAGAAACTGATTTGATCTCTAGAAGTGAATCGGTCTACTTCGTTGAACCAAAGACAAGTGAAGAGGTTGCTGATGGGGACATGCTCTCTTAAAATGACACAGCCCTCAGGGACGTCTGTATACCAAAAAGTGTGTATACATTAAACTTTGAAAAAATTCAGATTCTTAGAAAAAGTGAGAGCCAAAGAGAGACGTACCGCTTGTGATTGGGAGCTTTGCAACGGAGTAAGGGGTTAACCCTTCATTCTTGTAGAACTCCACCTGAAAGTCTATAGAGGCGTTGTCATATTTACCAGCTGCTTTATTTGCTTCAGCCTCCACGAAGACATCAAACCGTCTATAATGTTTAGAGATTGCAAATGTAGCATTTTTTCTCCACAAGAACCTAATGCAAAAGAGAGGTTAGTCTCAGATTTCTGCGGGCGGGCCAGCTATAAAATCACCAGACCTAAGGTCTTCTAGAGTCAAAAGTGTGAACTTTTAAAACAACTGAACATGTTAATACTGGAATACTAAGCACAACATGCTACCTGCTTCACGAAAATCTATCTTAAAAAGGGTAAACAAGCAGATTTCTACCATAAGTACTCTCACTACTATGTCTAAAGGAATACTGTTATTTGTAACTGCAGGAAGCTGCATAGCCAGCCATAAATAGAATAGTGGAAACACTATATACATCATATTACTAAGGATTTGATCTCAAAAGGAAAAAAAAAAATATGATAGGCCTTACCTCTCAAGAATTTGATATGGATCAACGACAAGCTCAAGTTTTCCATCAATCCATAAAGAATAGCGAGCATTTGGAAACATCCTATGGACAAGAAGCTTCGGCACCTACAAAGATAACAAGGTATCAGCATATATGTCGCTTTTATAAGTTGGTGTATTAGTTTCGAGCAACTTAATGTATACTTTGGTCCATCAAAAGACAAGAGATGTGATGTACCTTTCCATTGCGCCTTCCATCTAAATAAGGGAGATTATGCACAACAACAACTCTCCATATCCCTACTGTCTTGTTGCCGTTAAGGCCACGTTCTCTCTTCAAAATTGATTCAGTTCCTTCATCAACAAACATGTAGAAGCAAACTGTTTCCTCCGAATGTTTACTGATATTTTTGGGGGCTTTTACATCATCAAAAGCATCTGGAAAGAGAAAACATTCTTCTTCATCAGAAACACACACAAAAATCGGCAACACCACAAGGGCGACTGATTAACAAATAAGAAGGAAGCAGTACCAAACACAGCTGAGGCAACAACAATCCCACGGCACTGCCTCATTTCAAGAAGATCAGCCTCATCAATGTCAAAACCTGTATTCCGACCAGGTTGAGGTCCTTTAACAAACCTGATAGACAAATCATAGTTGATTTACTAAGATGATGAGACCCCCAAAAAAAAAAACCAGAAAGATAACAAACTTACCCACAATGAACGCTCATTGTTTCTTTAACATCAAAAGAATGATTCCTCTGTTTCAAAGTAGGATAACCACCAAAATCAGACCCTCCAAACTCTGTCTCTCTACTTAGCTGTTCTTCATGTATATACGTTAAGTTGTTAAGAAGAGGGGAAAAGGAGGGAGCACTTGGCATCAAGGCAACTGCTTCTTCGACTGGAAGGTAACATACCGGGCATGCTGAAAAAAACAAAAACCAAAAACGGTGTTTACAAAACTGTCTCTAGCATGGTAAAAAAAAAAAAAGAGAAGAGAAAAGAAGACATACGGCGAGGTCCAGTTCGTTTTCTGTCGGAAGGAGGGGGAGGTAAGGTGAAAGTGTGACAAGGATGTCCTTGAGGAAGCGTATAGCCAAGAAAATGTATAGGAGGCGGAGGAGGAGGAGGAGGAGGAGGAGAGAGTATAACATTTGTGTCTATAGAAGAAGATATATTCTGAATTTGATCTTCATTAGTAGGTAACAAGATTGAATGATTTACAACGGAAGTGCCATTGAAGTGAAGACTCGGAGGAACTTGAACTTCCCGACCATCTTCACCTGATCCACAATTAACCTTAAAATCAATATCCCACCTAACTACATTCCTCAACTAAACACCACTTGTCAATTCTTAAGGCAAAAACATACTCGGTCTTGTCTCTAAGATTCCGACCAAACACAGAATCAAAACACACCTTTGCCGGCGTAAAGGACGCGGAGAAAGACGACGGCGGAGATCAAGAAGAGGAGCAACATGCCGACCTTCTTACGACCAGCGAATTTGCAGATCCAATGTACCCTCTCCTTGTGCATCATCATCTTATTAGATGCCTTGGTACGAGTCGTCGTCGTAGGCAAAACGACGGCGTAGAGACTCGTCTTGTCCATCAAGGAACCATAGCTACTCGATCGAACCCCCAATCCACTCATCTCTTCCTCCTTAACTCATTCTATCGAAAACTCTCAATTCGTATGTATGGTTTCAGATCAAGAGAGCTCAGCTTTTTTACTCTTAAAGTTTTGCAATCTGATCTAACCCAAAAAAAAAAAAAAAATTCCAGCTCAGACAGATTCGAATCCAACTGTGCGAAGGTGTGACACGGATGGATCAATGAGAGTTACTGTCGGAGGATTTAAATCAAAACAATCGGGAAGGGTTTGTGATTGGTGGATAGGGTTTTGATTCCTTAATAAGTTTGTTTTTTCCAAAATCAGGATCCCAGCAACACACAAAGGCCTATACACACACACACAAACAAAAATCAATACATTATTCCGCGTCAAATTAATAAAAAAAAGGCATATTGATAATTCTTCTTCTTTTATCCAAGTTTTGTCTTAATTATGCTTATAATTTTTTTTGTCGGAATTATGTTTAATGCATTAAGATAATGATCCCTTATAACTTTATCTTAAAACAACAATTAAAAAATAAGATTGTATTTCATCTATTTCAAATTTTCAATAGACGATGGTTAAAGTTTTTCACACACCATTAAAGATTAATATCTTTTATTATTTTCTTATAAAAAATATTAATATCTTTTATTCTGTTTCTCACGTTTTATATAAAATAAAATTAACCACAGTTAACTCAACCAATGCAAATTATACTGCATACTATAAATAGTCATGAACACTTTTAAACTTTTACATAAAACTTTGAAATTTTACTTATTTCAAAAAATAAATTCTTAAAACATCACTTAAAGTAAAACGAAAAATTATATTTGTACTACAATATATAGGAAAGATTTTGATTATAAAAAAAAAGTTTACTATAAGTCTTTATTTGAAATCTAAACTATATTGAACAAAATAGAGGACTTTTTTTTGGTCAAAGAACAATAGAGGACTTAGGGGGAATTGTTATTGCTAGGTGGGCGTGGAAATAACATCTGATATAAAGTATTTATTTGGGTATTATTATAATGATCATCCAAACACTCATGTAAGCGTCATTGCAGAGTTGTGACAACTAAGTTTTTAAATAAAGTTTGAAATATTTATTTAAACACTCACATTAGCCATCCATGAATCTTGTCATTATTAGTATCACCCAATCTTTTAAATCCGACAAAAACATTAAACCGGACAATTTATCAGGTCATCATATTATTAGATCAACGACCACAAATTAATAAAAATATTTAGTTTTAATATATGAATATATATTAACTTTAAAAATATAATAGAAAAATCACATTTCTTACAAAATATAGAAATATTTAAATTTGGTTTCTTTATTTTTATTTTGTTTTATATATAAATAATTTAACATTTTGTAAAAAATTATGAGTTAGGCATATAATAAACATAGCAAAACTTAAATATCTAATGAGAATAATCTGTTCAATAACCATAACTGATAAAGTAACAATGATGTTCCCGCGAGTGGTTTTCCATGCTTCTGGTGAACAAACTCAAGAGATGATTGGAAATATTGTGGTACTAATGAAAGATCAACTTGCTTCGTCTCTGAAAGATTTTCAAATTCCTGATAAGAATACAACCGAGAGAGGTTTGAGTTTTCTTTATCATAAATCCCAGTATGATATGAATGAGAGCATTAGCAAACGAGAGATGCACCAGGACGACAGAGTGTAGATTTGGACAGCTCTCAAGAAAGTTTGGTAACATATCAAACGAAGTGTTTCGGAAGCAAGCATGCAAGCGAGATTAGAACTGTGGTAGCTGTTCCATCTCGCAGTAAACACAAATAACCTGAGCAACAAGAAATAAAAAGAAAACATGGGTTCACTGAGAAATGTGACAAAAGAAACTATACAAAAGCTTAATGCTATTGAATCAGCCTTGTATATACCTCTAGAGTCTCTGCATAGATTGTCATATCGCCGACTGTAGATAACCCGGTGAAAAATTTACAAGCATTGTTATCTTGGAAGAATCATCTGGTTCCAACGACTCGCCATATTCAACATTAAGGTTAACGTCAATTATCTACCTTTGCAGAGAGACCAATAACTATGGTATTATGAAGCTGTCAGATCGGTAATCACTGAAATTCATGCAGTCAAGTTTTGGAACATCGATTGCCAAAGCATCATTTATATCATCATCGATACATTCGCAAGGGTCGGCCTCTATTTTGAACCTTTTCAATGACTTGGAAAGCACACACACAGCTGTTAGACCATCACTAGGCTCACAGATTATGTTTAACTCTTCAAGAAAGGACAGCTTGATACTAAAGTCTTGAGAGTTGGATCACCATGGAACTTGACCATCTCAAGACGCATAATCTTGACACAAGGCAACGAAACAGATTCAGGATGATCCATGAATACAGAGACAGAGGCATCTCAACCAAGTAGTCCTGATAGTCCTCCTCGTTACCAACTCTACGTTGCAGCATCTATCCAAGTCTTGAAACGAGGTAGCTCCAGCTCGTATACCTCATGGATCAACTTGAGTCTATTCAAATGCTGCTCGTTTTCAGAACCTAGAAACCTATCCACGAAACTCACAAAGTCATCATCCTCTCGGAAGTCGTTGGAATCTAAATCCAACGCATGGACTTGTAACCACAGGTTTCTCGAACGCTTTGATAATATGCTTGTGCAAACCGATTGCTTCATAGAAAGTTCATAGAGTATCTAACATAGGAATGAATCGGGCAAGTTGCTTATTAAATCTGAGCTCCTTCGTTTCTTTTTAACAGAGGTTTTTTCCTGAATTTTAGAGAGAATAAGTTTGAGATTTTGCATGTAATTTTTTTTAAAAAAATCTCATAAATCTACAACCTAAATCGGAGATTGGAGAGTTAGTAGAAAGACGATTCAAAGTTCGTAGAAGAAGTTTGATTTTCATCGACGCACGCGACAAATAAAAACCGGTTCGATTTTAAAAACTTTTAGGCCATGTTCGTTTAGCTATCGCGCGACCTGGGATTTGCGACATGCGACCAGTCGCAGGTCGTAGACTGTTATTCGTTTTACTGTCACGTAACATGCGACATGCGATTGGTCGCAGGTTGTTGTTCGTTTTGATGTCGTGCCAGTAGTAGGTTTCGATTCAAGTCGCCCGAAAAACAGCGACTAAAAAATTAAGAAAATTTTGATCGCGCACATAAACAAACATAATTTTCGTCGCAGGTCACGGGTCGCAGATTGCACGACGTATAAACGAAAATAATCTTACTGGTAAGCCGCAGGTCGCGCGACACGTAAACGAACATGGCCTTAATCTATTTGCGAGTTTGATTTTCGGTTTGGTTTAACATGATGATGACAGAAACCGTTTCGGTTTAGCATGATCTCGGGTTCTAATTGTCTCTTTCCTTCGGAAATAAACCAGATTTCTTTGTTTCTGTGGAAGGAAGAAAGAAAAAGATGGAGGAGAAGAAGAAGCAAAAATCAGAGATTTCGTCAACGGAAGCTGTTCTTCTCGGAGCTCTAGCTCCAGGCGTCAATGTCTGTACTTGCCCCTTTTTGTGTAGATGCTCTGTTTCTTTTTTTATAAAAACCCTAGTTGGATCTGATCTGTTTTATTACAGGCTCCAACATGGAACACTCTGAGATTCGCGTTTCTTCTGCTGGGTCTCTGTCTCACTTTCATGCTCTCCATAGCTTTCACCAGTGGCCAATCCATGTTACTTGTTCACGTTGGCTTCCTCATTCTAATCGCATCTTCTCTCTTTGTCCTCCTCAATTGGTATGTCAATGATCCCAATACTTTCTCATTTGTCTCTGTGTCTATCTTATCAACCCTTTTGACTTGTTTTTATTTTAGGATTCAAACATTGGTCTGTGTGTTGACAGCTTAAGTTGTTCTGTTTCTTGGTTTCTAGTAACTACTTGTGCAACTTGGTCGGGTTTTCAGTTGTCTAGTTTTGTATGTGCTTTGAAAAGATCATTATCTTTTGTTGTGTACCAAGTTGTTCCTCTGAGGGTTTATGAGATTCTAGAGAATGATGTAGTGCCCCTTCTGTTCTGCAGGTTTCTTGCTCAGACAGGGTTAGTACCAGTTGAGACACAGATGCAGGAGTTGAACTTGGCACCTACCACTGATAAAAGCAATTGATCAAGGACGACGCTATGTTTTTTAGTTGCTCAGGCCTAGTAGACACAAAGTATCAGTTCCAATACCAAGGATTTGATTTGGTGCAACCAGAAAAATCCTGTTTCTGTTAATAGTATACAATCAGCTTTTGCTTTCCTCAAACTCTTTTCTTAGTTCCCCTCTTCTTGTTTCATTTTCTTTCTTTGGCTTGATGGAGGATGCAGAAGAAGCACAAACAGCAAGGGTTTGGTTTGATCAATTCTCCAACATTAGCTCCTTTTCTTTGTTTTTTTAATTCCCATACTAAGTTTGTTCCTCCCATGTAAGAAGATTATTATTTACAATGCATTCAAGGGTAATTTAACTCAGATTCATCCCTCAGTTAAGAAACCAATGAACTTGAAAAAACTTTTGATGTTCACTTTGTTTGTTACTTTATGTACAACCAAACTTTTTTGTTGATGTGTTTTCATTCTCTTGCAAAATTGAACAACAAATACAAGGAAATAAGAACGATATCTATAGGTTGTTACTACTTGTAACAGTTTCCTTTTAACTCACTTGTGCATCTCTAGTTGTTCATATATGCAGGAGAAGGTTCTCTTAACCTCTGACCATTCTCATTGAGCTCTTTCTCTCTCAGGTACCTAAGAAACGGTCCAGGGTCATCACTGAAGCCATAACCCTCTTTTGTGCTTTCTTGACCGTTGCGCAACTTCTGTCCTCTAGGTTCATGGTCCTCCATGTAGAGCTGAGGATAAACCATTGAGTTTTCTGAAGAGGTCATTGATTGATCATTTGGTGTCCCGTACCTAGCTAAGAGACTGAACTTGGGTGATCCATGATCCAAGAAGTTTCTCAAATTGTTTGTCCCCTGAGCCTGGTAAGAATTGGCTGGTCTAAGATTCTGACTTTCTCTGTATCGACGTAACCATTCAGAAGAAGAAACCCCAACAAATGGTGGGTTTGTGAATGACTTCATGAAACCAGGGGGTTCCATATATCTTGTCTGGTCATAGAAGCTCTCTGCTTTGTTATGAAACCAAGAAGCGTCTTCAGGTAGTAATGGAGCAGACGGAATAGGAGGTGAATACGAAGAAGCAGGATGCTCAGTGATGCTGCTACTAACTGAGAGACTATCAAAGGATGTCACAGGACCTGTTTCATCAATAGGGCTCAAACCATTTGGTTTACTTTTCTCTTTACTCTTGTCAACTACCCACGCGCTCAGCGATGGAGGTCTTTCTGAGACTGTGCCTTCTTCTATGTGAGGATCTGTATTCTTAAGACCTTGCATGAAGCTGAAACTTCCAGAGTTAGTATCCTCTGGGCTATGGTTCACAATGAGTGATGAGGTACGTCTTAGGCTTTCATCAGGTGAAGTTGTTGTTTGATTTCCTGAACTTGTGTCATCAGAGCTGAGTGGCTTCGCAGCAATGCCAGAAGAAGAGATTGGAGCAGATTGACACCTTACGAGCGGCTTGAGAAGAATGACTTCTTCCTCTTCTGCAGGCACAGATCTTTCGTTCCCACAAGGGATGATCTCAACCTTTCCTATAGTAACACGTTTTCTGTGAGAGAGCTCTTCTTTGCATTGTCTTTCACCTGAAGTTGTGTAGAAACGAGTGCCTTGCTTGTCAAAGTATAACCACCTCTGTCTATTTGTGATCTCAATAGTGGAATTGACAATCCGTTGAAGACGAAGCTCTTTCCCTCTTTCAAAACTCTCTCTTAGTTCCTTATGAGTTGAGAAATCTAGAAGTAGATGTATATGAGCCAGAGGAGACAAGGACCTCAGTTCATGATCTTCCCAAAGAGCTACCATCACTTCAGCAGAACAGTTTTGTCCTTTCACCTTTAAACGGTTCAAGAAATCAACAAGTTTGCTAAAGAAGTAAGATATAGCAATCTCGCTCTTCTCCTCAAGTCTGCAACCTTCTTCTTCTGCCTTGTGAAGCAGAAACGGCAAGTAGTCTAGAAATACAAGTAGAGAAGGTAAGAGAGTGCAAGAATCCAAGGGACTAGTCTTCAAACACCTCTCAACAACTCGCCCCATGATGATGAACACCATTGTTAATGCTAAGTTTGTTAGCTTTACTTCCTCTTCCGCCTTGTCTGGTTCATTAAACTCGGCTAAGTTGTGGAAGATGTAGACGAAAACCGCAACAAGTTGGAGGATTCTATAAGGTCCCTTTCTAGCCGAGTCCATAACTTGATAAGACTCCAACATGGCTTCTAGGTTTCTATCATCTGCTGCAAACGCTTCATCCAACTCTCTCATAGTTGATGCAAATGTGCAACCAAACTCATCGAAACTGAAACAAGCCGTACAGAGAGTCATCAAGATCTTGAGTTGAAAGAACAGTGAATGTAGAACACTTCACTGAAACGTTAAACTGACCTGGATTTAAGGACGAAGAAGCTTATTGTTCGAACAACAAGTGGCCATAAGTCAGTTCCAGACTCTGACTCTCCTTTTACTTTTGAGAAATCAAAGTTTTTTACAGTGACATTTCTCTCTGATGGGTTTAAGAAGTTAAACTCTGCATCAGTAGATAGAGACTGCAAAGGAGAAGACCTGTTCTGCAGTAGTTAAAAACATGTATTTTGAGCAACAGCAGGCAAACACAATCTCTGGTTGCAACTAGTAGAGAGAGAGTATGAGTGAATCAATTACCTTCTCAAACAACAAAATAAAATTGTTGGAAGCACCAGGAAAAGGTTCTTTCACAGCTAAGCTTCTCACACAGTGGTAAAGAGCCAAGAACTCATCACCAACATAAGTGGCCAATACAGCTAGCTACACAACAAATGCAAGAAGAAAACAATCTCTTAACAAAATGGGGCTAATAAAGAGTAATGGAAGAAGAGTAAAGTTACCTGGTTATGAGGATTGCCACTATCAGGCCAAGACTTTGCAGCTTCAAGATAGTATGTAGCTGCAGTTGACCAATCGCAATGTCCATGTGCTTTCAGATACTGTTCTTTATACCTTTCGAGATCTCCAAGACAGATATAGAAACGATGGCATAAGAATCTGCTTTTTCCTCTAGATTCCTCAGAGAGTCCCTTGTAGTCATATCCTCTGACTTTTGAAATCAGATTCCTGTAAAACTCTGCAGCTCTCAACAGAAACAGCTTGAATGCTTTGATATGAGTGTTTGACTTGGCAGGATCATCTGCTTTGAGGCCTTTTCGAAACTCATCTATGTGTTTGTAGTGAAGCTTCCAAAGACAGAACTCTGCTTCTTGAAGCTCTTCTTGCTGGAGATTGCTTTTGAAGATGTGCTCGTAGGTCGAACCTGCTTTCGTGTATAGCTCTGAAACATCTGGATGCAGTATACCTTTTGTATGGATTAATGTCCATAGCTGTTTCTCAATGTTGTTCACCTGAGAAAGACATCATTAGTAAGATTCTTTCAAGCAAAAGAAAAGCATCAAGATAGTTTTTTTTTTTTGAGCTTTACCTCTACAAGAAAACTACTTTTGGAGGCTTCCATCTTCTTTGGAATCAGACAAAGATCTCAGAGATGTGTTTGACAAGTGACAAGAGAGCACAAAAGCATCCTGAGAAAGATTAAGAAAAAATTACAAAGATTAAGAATCAGACAGTATGGAGATTACAAAGCAAACTTCATATAAGAGTGTTTGGTCTGCAAGAAAACACTTTTAATCAAACAACCTCAACTGGGTAAGCTCAAAGTCACAAGCTTTGAGAGAGTCTTAATGAAACACAGAAGATAAAGATCTCATAAAACAGTTATAGTGACAAAAGCATCAAGAGAGAAGAACACACATCAGATGTTGTTTAAGAGATATCAACATCAGAAAAGCAGAGTAGAGTAGAGAGGGGAAGAAGAAAATCGGTGGAGAGACTGAATCTTTAGATGGAAAACGATGACACTAAGAAGAAGAGGTTACCAGAACAAACTTGAACGTACGGACGTTTAGACAGGAACAGCTTAAAGGCAGAAGAAGCCAAGCTAAGAGAGAGAGAGAAAGGATTTTTGGCAAGATAGATTGGTCAGTTGTGAAACGGACAAAGTAGAAAGGTAGCTGATGATGATAATGATGATGCTGCTGAATTGATGATGATGATGAGGATGATGGAAATGCAGAGGTGGATACATATCTAATCCATTAGTCTACTTGTTCTTCTAAGTGCCCCCCCCCCTAACATTTTTTTAGTCTACTTGTTCTCCTACTAAAAGATTTTTCTTGAATTATTTTCTTAACCATGCTAATTAATTTTCAATTGATTAGGTTAACAGGAGTTACGGAACAAATCAAAGTTACACACTTTTGTAGATTCCTTGACGTTAAAGCCAAACTTTCTTGTATTTTTAATATATGTTGTCATGACTTTAGTTAAAAACTTAAGATGAGACTCGATCTACAGGATAAGCGACTAAGGTAAAAATGGGACCACCAAATATTTTAGACCATCAATTTTTATTTTGTTATGATAATATTACTAATTGTACAATCTTTTATACAGAAATTATTTCATACAAAAAATATTGCTTATAGACGGTTTATTTTTGTCATAATTTATAAAACGTTTTAGCTTAAAGTACAAAACCTAAAAAATATTAATTATATTTTTACATTGGAAACACTATTTGGAATTTATAAAAACAATTCAAATATTTTTTATAATACTGCAGAATGGAAATGATTATAAATATCAAAATAATTATTTTTGCATAGAAGTTGTAAACAATTTAATAAATTAAGACAAAATATCTTAAACATCTACTATTATACAATAAAACTTTAACTAGTTATTTATAAGCATTACTAAAAATATTATTCAAGATTTTTAATTAATAAAACTAGGAAATGAATCCACGCGATATCGATAGGAGTTTATTTTTTATAACAAATATCACTTTATAATTCATACTTTTATATCACTAAATTCTTAATTTTATTTTTGAAAAAATTTCTCATGTAAATTCGTAGAATATATATAATAAGAAATATATATTTTATAATTTTAAATTACAACTAAAATACACATACATCAGTACCAACTAAAGTATACTAAGTTATTATAAAATTTTAAATGATATTTTAAATTTTTGAATTAAATTTCTTTGATTTTGTCTGTTTTTTATCCATCTGGAATTTTTTTTCTTCTAGATCCCATTTCAAAAATTAATTACTTCAACAAAAAAATATTTATATCCACTACATACAGCCAATAAATATGATTAATTAACGTTCATAACATATTCAAGAATTTAAGTCCCAAAGACCAGTTAAAAGAAACATATCTATAATATATGCAATTAAATAAGTGAATTTTTTAACATGGACAACTAATTTGGTTCAGGGATTGACATATAACTAACGACATTCAAAGATTCATAAAATCTGGAAATCAAACTCTTTAATATTAGTTTTCTAGCTAAAATGATTATAGGAATTATAAAAAAAAAAAATCAATTAGCGATTCAATGAAATATGTACTTTTTAAGTTTTGTCAAATGAGAGGAGTGGATGATTTTTAAATGAGAAATCTGAAGACAAATAATTTATGGATGTGGAAAAACAGACAAAATCAAAGAAACATTGAGAAAATGATATATTTCTGATTTAAAGAATACTTTTATATTGACCAAAAAATGATGTTCTTAGATCACCAATACTATGGTTGACCTTTATCACTCTCTCGGTGATATTTCGTTCGCACCTTTTCAGTCACGATCCATTCTTACCTCTTCGGCATAATCCATTGCATCTATTTGGTTACGACTCATTTGCACCCTTTCAGTTACAACTCATTCATACTATTTCGGTTATAACTCGTTTACACTCTTTTGGACACGATCCATATATATACTTTTCGGTCATAACCCATTCGCAGCCTTTCGGTCATAACCCATTCGCAGCCTTTCGGACACGACTATTTGCTCCTTTTGGTCACATTTCGTTTGCATTTTATTGGTCACTATCCATTCGCAATATTTCGGTCACAACCGTTTAACATTTTTTTTTGTTATGACCCATTTGCATCATTTGGTCACATTCACGACACTTTCTCATCCATTTGATCAAGATCCATTTGCATCCTTTCGGCTGCGACCTGTTCGTAGACCCATTTACATATTTTCGGTCATGACATATTTGCATCCTTTCATTTACGACACTTTCGCGCCCCTCGGACCATGACACGTTTATACCTCTTGAATCAAAACACGTTTGTATCTCTTAGATCAAAGCACATTTGTACCTCTTCGTTGATGACACCGTATACATATTCATAATTGTTTAATCAATATTAAAATGAAAAGTTGCATCTTTTGTATTTTTATATGAAAAGTATTTATTAGTATTGTGAGATGAAAATTTATGTTTATTTGTTTTTACTTTGTTTATATCTATATATTCATTTATACTTCATAAATATTTGCAATTTTTTGTATTTAAAAGTCAATGTATTAATATGAAAATTTGAATCTCTTAAGTTTTATACATGAAAGTTGCATCTTTTCACTTTTATTTTGCTCATGTCTATTTATTATTATTTTATATAAATGTTTACAATTGTTTTATATCTAAAATCAGTATATCAATATAAAAATTGAATCTATACGAAAAGTTGTATTTATTAATTTTTAAAATGAAATATTGCATCTATTGCTTATAAAAAGACACAACTTTTAAAACTAATACATTCTAAAAATAAAAGAATGAAAACATACGACATTTGACACTAATAATGAAAAGACACAAAACTATAGATAAATACATAATGTCATAATTTGACAATTTTTCAAAACTCATTTTAGTTTTTTAATGAAAAAACACAAATTATAGATAAACACATCATTTCATATTTGACAACTTTTCAAAATTCATTTCAGTTTTTATGAAAAGAAACAACTTTTCAACATTAACTAAATTTCTAAATTTTGAGATGAAAAATTGTGTTTTTCACTTCTTTCGGATATTTAAATGGTTTATAAGTAATGTGTTCATTGGTATTAGAAAGAAATCGACTCGTGACGTGGACCAATATGACAACTCTTTCTCTTATGGAAAATATTATATCAACGATGTGGTTAGATTATATAGATTTTTTTAAAGGTTATATAGATTTTTAGTCGAAAGCTTTTGCAAATCACTTTATATTCTAATAAAAAAATCACTTTATATTCTAATTTTTAAAGATATCTCACAAGCTTACTATAGTGAGTTTCGACAATGAAACACCTGCGGATTTTTATAAGTAATGTGTTTTTCACTTCTTTCTAAATTTTTGAGATGAAAATTTGTGTTTTCACTTCTTTCGGATATTTAAATGGTTTATAAGTAATGTGTTCATTGGTATTAGAAAGAAATCGACTCGTGACGTGGACCAATATGACAACTCTTTCTCTTATGGAAAATATTATATCAACGATGTGGTTAGATTATATAGATTTTTTTAAAGGTTATATAGATTTTTAGTCGAAAGCTTTTGCAAATAACTTTATATTCTAATAAAAAAATCACTTTATATTCTAATTTTTTTTTTCTAAGTTCAAAAAAAAAACACCTGCGGACCTTGGCATGGGCACTAACCCAAATGTGGTTAAGACTGTTTTTTGTTTTTTAGACTTCAATCCGGATATCATTACGAATGGGTGAAATTATTTTCCGTTAAGCCTAAATAAATGTTAATAAATGATAATAAATCATTTCCTTTTATCAGATATATTTCTAAAAAATAAAATAAGAACAAAAACAGTATTTTGACAGATCCCATGTAACAGAGACGTCCAACATATAAATCAATAAATTGTCTTACTATTTTGAAAAATACGATAAATTTTCTTATCCTTGCAGTCCATTGATTTGCCTCTTTCAAAATCAATACCATTAAAAGAGGATCATTCCCTTTTTATGTTTTTAATAAAATATTTAAGTTTTCCAAAATTTTCTTTAATTTTATGGACAAGTTAAAATTTTCATTAATGACATTATTGTCTTTCGATTTTTGGACCTATAATACGTTTTAATAGATTATATTTATATATTTCATAGTCCATAAACGTTTTTGATAATAAAAATAAATTAAAATCGGTCATAATTTTAAAAGTAATATTAGATAATAAAAATTTTAACTAATTATTCTACGACTTTATCACAAAAGTAAAAATATTTGGGAACCTTTATATGTTTTGAAATATTTTATGGAAAATATAAAATATTTTTCAAGTAAAAGTTCCAGACACAACCATTGTTTCTTATTTAGAAACAAAAAATGATTATGTTAGACATTGTAAAATAATATTATTTCCATATTGTACCCACTATAAAAAAATTATTCTATATAATTTAATCATATGACTTATGTTTAACTTATAGAAATAATCAACAATTCATATACTTGCACTTTTTATATAACTAAATAACAAATAATAGATCCGCATAATTGAAATTTGATCATGTAACATTTTATATAGTTAAAACAAAAGATTTATCGATTCATTTGTAAATAAAACAATAAAATAATATCCGCATTTTTTAAACACGGATCAAAAATCTAGTACATAATTGACGAACTCCTTTCTTCTTTATCTTTTTTCTTCTTCTGTTTCCAAGTCGAAACTCTGGACTTTGATTGTGTGTACTCGTGATTTAGATTCTAATTTTAATACTAGCTTTCTTGATATTTACACTGGGAATCGCGGAAATGAAATAAGATGACGTTAATATAGATGTTCTTATAATAAATTACTATAAAATAGATGTCAAAAAAACTTACTATAAATACTATGCAATAATAGACTGAAAAAATCTTCAATGAATATACTCTCGATCAATCTCATATGCTACTTTGTATATAGTAAGTCTCATATTATAGATTAATGGGTAGTGGGCATTGCATGTATTTTTTTCGGGTCAGATTTCCACGACCCTGACTCCGTCAACTAAACCATGAACCTTAAACTTAAATTTTAGATCTATACTCTAGAAACCTAAACCTAAACGTAAACCTAGATTGTAAACCCAAACAATATATCATAAACTTAAATCATAAACCTTAAACCCAAATCATAACATTGAATCCAAACTATACATCCAAAACCCAATGCTTAGATCTTAAATCCAAAATATATATCCTAAAACTCAAATCTTAAACTCTAAATTTAAAATGTAAACCCTAAACTCAAACTCTATAACGTCTAAATTTAAGGTTTGAGTTTAAGGTATACAGTTTAGGTTTATGATATAGGATTTGGTTTAGGATTTACGGTTTGGATTTATGGTTTAAGATTTGGTTTTAAGGTATACAGTTTGGGTTTAGAATCTAGGATTAGGCTCATGATATAGGGTTTGGATTTAGAATCTAGAATTTGGATTTAGAATTTAAGGTTTAAGGTTTAAGATTTATGATTTAGGGTTTAGAATTTAGATGGTTGTGTTAGCGTCGTTAAAATTGACTTCATTAGTTTTTCAGCTTTTTTAATTTAATTATTTTTATTAAAAAAAATTATGTGGTATTTTTAGTTTAGCCGTAAACTCTAAATCTTAAACTTAAACTATATAGAGTTTGAGTTTAGGATTTACGGTTGGGTTTAGGATATGATTTAGATTTAAAATATAGGATTTATGATTTGGGTTTAAGATATAAGATTTGAGTTTGAAATCTAAAATTTGGGTTTAGGATATATGGTTTGGATTTAGGGTTTAAAATTTGAGTTTAAGATATATGGTTTGAGTTTAGAATCTACCATTTGGGTTTATATTATAGGGTTTGGATTTGGATTTAGGATCTAAAGTTTGCGTCTAATATTTAATGTTTAAGATTTAGGGTTTACCTATCAGCATTAACGTTGTTAAAATTAACATTATTTTCAGCTATTAAAAGAAAAGTTAACATCTCTTATTAAAATAGAAATATTACAACTTCTTCTAGGTAGATTTTAAAGTTGGACCTTATGTAATTAATACTATATTAATCTACTTATTATTAGACATACCTTTTTATAAATAATTAATATCAACCATTATTATGATAGTTTTTCACTTCTTACCTTATTATTATATCCACTATGCATGTTTCCTTATATTGCATATATTTTACTATATTATATGTATTCATTAACTTGCATCTATCAATATTAGCAATACTATGAAGACGACTAACTCTATACTTTGAACCTATAAACAATGATATACTAATTTATAACAAAATGATATTACTGTTACAAATTAGTTTTTATAAAAATTATTTATAACAGCAATTTGTTATATAAGATAAATTTAATCAAGACCCAAATCTTTTTTTTTCTATTCAGAAAAAAAGAAACCTACGAATATATACCATTAAATTAGCCAAAAATCTTCCGAATAAATAGTAAATCTCACTAACCCAAAAAATGAATTAAAAATATAACAAAAGATATTATGTTTAAAATTTAGCTCACTGGATCGGGTATAAATCTGTTCATTTCAGGTATGAGTTCTTCGAGTTTTCAACATTTGGATCTAAGTAGGTATTTGACTTTTTTGTCCGGATCGATTTTTTTTGGTTCCGGATCATTCTAACTTTTTATATTATAAATCTTAAATAATATACAACATCTATAACATCATTCTAACTTTTTTGCGCGATCATGATCTAGTTAGTAGTATTATTTAGTTATCTACGTGCCACTTTGATTGGTACTAGAAGATGAAATGAATTTAAAGGTTTATTCTATTACAATATTTTCACTAGATATAATCTCAAAAATGACGCGTCACTTTATTATTAGATGGACCCGTTCGTATTAAAAACAAAGACAAACTGTGCACGCAATTGAATGGAAATGTACCAGCGCAGCTTCTCTTTGTGTTTTTAATTAAAATAAATAAAGAGAGGAAATATCTTTGATGATTGATGTCGATATTCGAAGATAGATACATTTCCATTATTTTGTGAAAAAGGTTACTTGTTGGGAGTTATATTCAAAAGCACCCCATGATGGTGTCTACGTACATCCTACAAATTATGTAAGCCTTCGAAAACTACCAAGAACATAGACTAATTTTCAAATGGAAATGAAAGCCAGAAATAAATCGCTTTTGTGGATAAAATCTGATATTTGGCACATTTCTTTATTTTCACAACTCTACTTTTTTTACTAAACTTCGTAACTCTGTTACATTATATGTCATTAGCTTTTCATTCCATTTCATATATATAGTTTGCAGAAAAACATGCGGTTACGTCCATCTTACACAAATGTAATCTCATCGACTCGTAGACTAGAAGTCCAGAACTGTAGACAAGTGGCAAGAAATTGTACGTCGCAGGAGTTGAAAACTCGATTTGCCTTGTAATACTTTGTAGCAGATTTCTTTAGTAGGATTAAGATTATTAATTCTCTTGTTTTCGGTAATACGAATTACCACCGAATTTCGTCCCAAGATGGCAACAAAAATGCAAAACCACAACTCTATTCCACTAGAAATACAAAACAATGTATTGTTATTAGAGCTAATAGGCACATTCCTCGAGACATTTCATGATTACAACTTACACCTTGCCTCCTTGTCTTGCACTGTCGTTCAAGTGTGGTACGTTTTGTATTTTATGTCACTTAAGTTTTGAGTTATACTACTTTATGGCTTCATCTTGTATTCTTGCAAGTCTCCAGACATATATATCCATATTAAGTTCCCAAAAAAAAAATCGGCTTAGATTAAGTTTAAGTATTTGACCAAACAAAAAAAAGAGATTAAGTTTCAGTACATTGTTTTGAGATGTCAGTCACGAAAAAAGGTTTAAATCAATGGAAGCCGATGAACAAAATCGACAAACTAAAATGGACGAATTAGATTCATACGAATAAATGAAGTTGTTAGAGATGAATTGATGAAGATTTGTTTACAATTTTACATGCATAGAAGCTTGAATACCGACGAGGAGTGTTGCATCTGACAGAACAAATAATCCTATTATCCGTACACCTTCTGGAACCAAGATTCAATAGCTACTTGTTATGCAACTCGGTCTTAAGCCTTTCGAAATTGGTTACAAAACTGATGATAAACGTTTACATGCTAATTTGAGCATATGATTACCTTAACATAACATAATAAAATTAGTTAGCCGATCAAAGAGGAGAGCCAAATATAAACACAATAAATATAGATCTAACCACCGAGCGGAAATGATGGGCAAAATTAGACCTGAAAAAGAGGTTAAAACCCTAATTTCAAAGTAACATAATTAACGACCACAAAATAATTAAAAAACTACTCTATCTGTCTAACCCTTTTTTATCCTCAACAGAACCAATCGTCCATTTGTTCTTCTGCACAATCTCTCACACTTCTATTTCTCCCTCTCTTTTCACAAGGGAAGGGTGTAGAAGAAACCAAAAAAAAACTTAAACAAAAGAGTAATAATATAACTCAAAAAACCAAAAAAAAAATAATAATAATACAGAATGGGTGGTGTCAAGTTGTTATTCATCTTTGGTCTCTTGATCTTAGCTATGGTAGCTAAATCCGTCAAAGCGACCTACCCATTGACTAAATCTTGCATCAATGGACAAGGTTGCATCGGAGATGATGATGAACTTGAATCTCTAATGGATTCAGAGACAAACCGTCGTCAGCTCGCTAGAGGACGTCGTTACATTGGCTATGATGCTCTCAAAAAGAACAATGTGCCTTGCAATAGACGTGGCCGGTCTTACTACGATTGCAAGAAGAGGAGAAGGAACAATCCTTACAGACGTGGATGCAGTGCGATCACGCATTGTTATAGGTACGCTAAGTGAGAACAAAATGATAGAGAGAGGATGATTTGATTCAACAACGTTCTATCTTTATTCTTCATTCTTGATCGTTAATGATTTCCTTTCTTAACGTACCCTATGTTATACGTATGATTTCTTATGTCTTTTTTTATTTAATCATCATCATGATGCATATAAGCTTTTGATACGTTGATATATCGCCTATTTTCCTTTGTTGTTGTCTTTCCATTTCGTTTCGTTCATATATTAAGTTCCGTTTGTCTATTATATACATCATGATGTTTTTGTATTTCTACAATTAAGCATTTGTTTATATACTACGCCTTAATTGGACCTCTCTTCTTCTTTTTATTTATCCTTTTTGTAATTTATCTCCATACAAATGCGCCAAAGCTTATTTAATGGATCAAATTCTATCGGATAGTAATTAGTAAATGGAAACCTTATTTCTTATCATCAACAAAATGACTTTTGGTTGATGAGAAACTATACGAGGGCTTCATGCTTAAGTTTCTGAACGGAGAGCATATATTTGGGGTTCAATTCTGAGGATCTCAATATCAAAGTTCGTTTTGGATAGATAAAAAGCCCAAACTAAACTGTACTTTTCATGTTTGGAGAAATAATCTGGGCTTCAGTTTAATATCTTCAATTGAACCTCCTCAAGTTTAGAATTGATTTTGTCAGTGGATTGGTTAGGAGTATACTATATATAAATGATTAGTTACATGCAGATTTATTGAGCCCTTGAAAACGTATAACGTTAGGCCCATCCTGTGTCCTGCTGACTCATTTGCTAGCTATTTTCTTTTTTTTCTTTCCTTTTTTGTTTGTTTGTCTGAGGAAATGCGTAGTTTCATGGGCACAAGGCGTCAAAATCCACCTGCATTGCTACTATATTCAGCACTGTATGGTCTTTTTCCAAAGTCATTCATTAATTTATAATAAAATAAGAACAGAGCCAAAGAAGGCTTTGAAGTTATAAGAGCAACCCAACATTATTGCTGTTCACACCCACATCTCCATTACTTTTTTTTTATTTTCTTGCATCACTAAAATTTCTAAACCGTAAAAAGGTTTAATCTTTTCAACACTAGTAAATGATATTTTACACTCTCTTTATAGAGGTTTTCTCTTCCTTGTATAATGTATTCGTGTAACATCTAAGAATTTATGTATAACATCATCACAAAAAAACGGATTGGAGTGGGTAACACTACCGATATAATATTTTACTAAAGTTGTTCACTAAACGAGTGAAAAAGGAAAAAAAATATTTTAATAAGGAAAGAACATTTGAAAATGGGTCAACCGCAATCGCTCTCAATGGCAC
Source organism: Raphanus sativus (assembly GCF_000801105.2). Classification (NCBI taxonomy): domain Eukaryota; kingdom Viridiplantae; phylum Streptophyta; class Magnoliopsida; order Brassicales; family Brassicaceae; genus Raphanus; species Raphanus sativus. Next base: position 12,092,342 of record NC_079511.1, read on the forward strand.
CACTAATAGTGGAAGCGAGGCCCACAACATCAACTCTCTTCACATGAGAATTTCAACCCCTTAGAGGGAGAGAGATATAGAGTCCACCAATGACATAATTGAACAAAAACTTAAGAAATAATACATGTGGCATTTTTTAGCATATGCCCATTACCTTTCAATTATATTTGAAAATGAAATTTAAACATGACTTTTGACCCAAGATATTATTATATCCAAACAGTGACCAAAATTGAATTGTACTCTTATCAAACTATAACCAAGCTGTACAAACCTATAATCCAATAATTAACACCATACAAGACGGTTAATAATAAAAGTTGTTATTATTATGCTAAAATATAGGTAAAGGAGTCATATCTCAAAACCCAATCAAATTATGAAAATGAAATCAAAGGAGAAGAAAAATATTAGTCAAAAGATTCCTTACTACTTAATCTAATACTCTCTTTCCTATACAGCTAAGCCCCACTCTTTCTCTTCCAATTTACTCTTTTCTTGCTTTCTCAATTGTATTCTCCCTTTTTCTTAAAGAGAAAATAAAATAACCTTTTCACATTTCAAATTCTTGGTAAAAGAAGGGTTAGACCAATTTGTTGTTGTTGTTTTTTTCTTTCCTTTTTGAACATAATCCAATTTAGGTTATCTATAAAGCCAATCTCTTTATCACTTGTTTACTGGAGAAAAAAATGGAGTATGCAACGGGTTGTGTGGTTAGTGATTAGTGAAGTTAACATATGATGAATAAATAAATTTCACCATAGAGAGTAAAAAATTTAAAATCTCACTACAATTTTTTCAAACACGAACAAATTCTTCCTAAGTATAGTATTCCATATTTTAATCCACTCATCCATATCTACTAATCTTTCATTTTCTTTAGTAATTGTAAAGGTTGGTGAATAAACTCATCACAAAATGAAGTAATTAAACAAGAAACCAAAATCAAAGAGATTAATAATAGGACAATTGAAGCCGAATCATTTGGATTGGCAAAGCATCTCGGTATTACAATTACTCTCGTATTATATAATTCTCATCAGAATTCATTTCAAATTTTCCACTATAGTAACTATAATTAAAATCACAAAGGGAAAAAGAAAAATTATATTAAAAACAATTAAAAGAGAAAAAATTATTATCAAGTAGAAGCAGAAGCAGAAGCAGTGATGGAAGAAGCTGAGAGTCGAGGAGAAGACAGTGGAAAGAGAGGAAGAAGACAAGGCTCCTGATCCATCGGAGTCGTCGCCGGAGATGGATGCAAGTAAAAGCCTTTCTCTTTCATCGCTTTCTCTTCCGGGCTCTGACTCGACGATCCGGATCGATCAAACGGGTCGGATACAAGAGGCGTGACCGGGCTTAGAACGAGGGAAGGGAAATCGAGGATGCTCGGAGAGAGGAGGATCTCGGGTTTCCGGGGCGAGAAAGCCGAGTTAACCGGGTTTAACGGGTTGATTTTGAGGTTCTTCATGGAGTTACGACGCTCGTAGAGACGGAACCCTGAGGAAGAGTGTTTCTTGTTTGGCACGGCTTTGATTCGAGGGATTGAGAATTGAGACGGAGAGGATCTCGGGTCGGGATGTTGGGTCGGGTTTGGTTTGAGAGACGAGGTGGGTCTGTCTGAGGATCCGGTTAGCATCTGGACGACTTGCTTGAAGGAAGATGTGTCGGCTTGGACGAAGGTTGTCGGGTACGGGGTTCCCGGTTCGGATCTAGTGGTTACGTGTCGTGTCGGAGTTGTGGGTGGTTTGTTGTTGCTCTCAGTGGTGCTGCTGTTTTGGCATCTCGGAGATTGGATTAGATTCGTTGATGCATCTCTATATCTCGGCGAATCCTCCATTAAGATGATAGACAGAAAGAGGAGAGAGTGTGTGTGTGTTTGCTAAATAAGCTTTTGTTTTAGTTCGGTGAGAAAAAATGTTTCGGTGGGCACTATTGGCTCATTGAGTTGAGGCTCTTTTTCACTGTATTTAATCTCTTTTGCAAAAATTGGAGAGATTAACAAGTAATATTCGGTTTATATCTTTAGTAATGATTAATATTGGTTTACACACAAAGTTTGACTAATTAATTTGCTTTGATTAATTTAAAATACCACCCAAACATTAAAATTTGGATCTGTTTATATATTTGGTCAAATGTATTACATGACTTAAGTTATAAAATTGGTGGACTTCTGTTGTATTGCATGTTATGTTTCGTAGACCATTTTTTTCTACACTTGTTTGTGACTCATCATTTGGCTATGGTTCTAATCTCATAATAAATGATACATGTAGCGACTAAGTCTTAAGACCATGATTAACTCGAGGTTTTTAGGATGAAGTTCTTAACTTAATTGTTTCTTAATTTCTGATAAGATCCTCAACTTAAGAATAGGTCTGGGCGTTCGGGTACCCGTTGGCGTTCGGGTCAGATTTTTCGGATTTTTAGATTTTCGGGTTTATATTCCTAGATCCCATAGTAAAATTTCATTAGTATGGGTCGGGTTCGGATAATAACACTTCGGGTTCGGTTAAAAATTATATTGCGTCCTAAAACCCATAAAATAACCATATATCATTCGGGTTCGAGTTATATCGGTTCAGTTTTTGGATATAACCAAAGTAAAAGATAAAAACTTAAAGAAAAATATAAAGAAAAACAACTAAATTAATAAAAATTAATCTATCATTGTTAAAATAACAATAAAATGTTAAATCAAGCATGAAACAAACATTATTTGTAAACAATATACACTATATTATAGAGAGTAGACTTGTTATTCCAATGAATAAATTATAAATTACTTATTTATAACTAATTGTGTACTTAAAGCATTTTTAAAATTGTTAATATTTATTATTATATATCATATTACCACGAAATATTAAATTTAATTACTAAAATACTTATATATATATATATATCAAAATATTTATATTAACTATTAGTTTCGGGTTTTTCGGGTTACCCGTTAGGGTTCAGTTAATAATACTTCGGGTTCAGATATTTTTTTATACCACCCTACAAGACCCGTTCGGTATTTTTACATTTCGGGTCGGGTTTTTTGGTTTGGGTTCGGTTCGGATTTCGGGTTCCGGATTTTATGCCCAGACCTACTTAAGAACCTCTGGGCTAATCTGATAAGTTTCTTGGGCTTACAACTTAAAATCAGTTGGCAATTAGTGGAGTGACTCAAGTCCCTTATATATTATTATTGTTCCTTTTTATATTTCCAATGTGAGATCTTTATCCCAACACCCTTCTTCGAGATAATGGTATGTATAACCATTAATCTCGCGAATCCATCATACTTTTCTAAGACAATGTTTTTTATTCTCTAGCGATCTCGGAGAACTGAACCTTCTCTGGAGCATCAGCTAATGGGTTGATCATGCCACTGTTCGGACCGGATTAAAGGGTTAGGATATAGTCCGCTCTTATACCATGATACGTTTTTTAGACTTCCAACTTAAAATTAATTGGTAATTAGTGGAATGTCTCAAGTTCCTTATATATTACTATTGTCCCTTTTCATATCTCCAATCTCGGATCTTTATCCCAACGTAATCATGCTTTAACAACGATATAATTTCCCAAAAAACATTTAATTTCCTCAAAAGAAAATGTTGAACTCTATAACCAATTACTCCATCTGTTTCATAATAAGTGTCACTCTGAGCTCATTTTCTTGTTACACAAAGAGTGTCACTTTACAATTCCAATGTAAATTATACTAACTTTCAGCTGAAAATTAATTGCAAACTACATTGATTTTATAAATAATTTTATTTATTTAAAATACTATTGGTCAAAGAGGTATAATTAATTATAACTTACATATATTTCAATAATTTTTTTAATCTGTATGAAAAATGTCACAATGACATTCTTTAAGAAACAGAGGGAGTATATTTTACATGACTGGGACATAGTGTGGGTCACCTTTTGGTCAATATAATAAGTACTACTCGAAGTGATTGTAAACTAAATTTATCTAATATCTACGTGTCGAGAATCGAGATATATATCAACAACGAAATCTTATCTTAGAAATAGTCTAATCATTGGTTGACTAAGAAAAAAAGATCTATGAAAAATAGTCCAAAGTCTCGTTATTTTACGGAGAAAAACATTGGGCTCAAATCATTGGGCTTTAATAAGATCAATATTAAAGCCCATGTATTTAATTTATTATGAAAGCCCATGTATTTAATTTATTACGGTTTGTTGTGTGAGTTAAGAAACCCAGCCCGCTAGTGTGCACTGATTTGAATTAGGTCATTCTACATTTCCAAATGCAAATTTTTATATTAAACATATTTCTTACCCTTTTAAATAATCAATAGATATTTAGTTAAATCATTTTCATTTAATTAATTTTATAATAAATAAGAGTATATTAGTATATTTTTATTTTCTTAAACTACGTGAAATATGTCTAAGTAATACTCTTTATGAATGAAGGTATATTATTTAAAAACTGATTTGTCAAGTGTAACTACCACATTAATTTTAAAAGATAAATAATAACACGACATATTAAAAATAATGATATGTTTAAAATTAATTGTGATATGAATATTTACATTTAGTGTCGATTTATATTTTTGGTAATTTTTAAGAATATAATAATAACACATAAATCATCATTAGTATAATAATAAATAATACAATGGTAGAAATGAAAATATAATAATATTTCAATTTTTTAAAATATTATTTAATTCTATTTTGTAATTATATAAACTTTTTATTAAAATTTCTTTCTAATATTATGCATATTTTTAAAAATTATAATTTTCCAACTTTTTCAAAAATTGTAATTTTCTAATTTTAATAGCAGTGGTTTCTTTTAGTATCTAAAAATTTTAGAAATATTATTTAGTTTTACGTTTTGCAAGTTTTATACCCTAAATAATTTCTCTTAATTTTTTAGTATTTGATTTAATATATTTTAACCAAATAAATAGATGAACAAATATTTCCAATATATTGTTCAATATTTTATATATATATATATATATATATATATATATTATATATTATTTAGTTTCATATATAATTAAATTAAATTTAAAATTAAACATTGTAACAAAATAATAAAATCTAAAATTAGAGTAGAAAGCTCATTAACCATATATCATGTACGTGGAATTTATAAGCTATATTAGATCTATGATTGACTTGGATGGCACACTCCTTATTGAGAAATATTCCATTATCCGGATACTATTATAGAGAAAAGGATGACATTTTACATAATCGACACGATATATAACTAAATCAGAATATAGGTGGAGCGATATATCTTGAAAGGGAATTCATGAAAAATCAAATGTTCACCAAAGCTCAGATATTTTCTATGGCAAATTATGTCTGGATGTTTATATGTAAGGAAAATTTTAAATAGTCGAGGAATAACTGTAATAGTTTGATTAATTATGTATTTTTCAAGTGTCCTCCATCTATACATGTATGAATTTTTTTGAGAGTTCCTACAAATCCAAACAGTTTTTCTATTCAATTAATCTTTGTGAATATAGATTCCTTGTTCTGAAGAAATAGTGAATATGTAGAGATGATCACTCTGCATAGATCCTTTGGTATATATGAAAAGGCTGAAATGATAATATCTTTAGTGGATTGGAGAGATCTCCTACAAACACATTGAGATTTTGCGGAAACAGAAACAAAATTATGGCTTGATTCCCAGCTTTACCGACACAAAATCCATTGATTAAAGAACACAGGAGCAGTGAGGAAATACTGACATCCCCTAAAGACTTGAGAAACTGTGTTTTTCAGATGGATACTGGAGGGATAGTTGCACGACGTGAACGCAATCTGTAAGACCCGAACATGGATTCCATGATCCAACCAGTCCAAGTACTTACCTAGATGTCTAAGTGTAGTTAAGCCGGTTTAGGTCCAATAGTTTCTAAGTCATTTTCTTTTCATTTGAGGTTCATAAACAACAAGTACATTGCGGAAGCATAAAAGAAAGATCATTTCATATATATAAGTCAATGTGATCCATACAAATCATTCATATCACACAAGTTGCACAATAGGCTATCATAAGTTCAATTCTAACTAGACACACATCACACATCCATCCACGACCAAGTCTTCAAGACTCCTTAGTTTTACCACGATCACTGCTTGTTCCTGAAAACAAACCCACAACACATGAATACATTTATGAACCGATATCCTAACATCAGTACTAACAATACATGGTTCCGGACCCTAAATCACATCTCAGTCCCAAATCTGACCACTCTAAATACTCGACCAAAAACTAAATAAAATTCATGATAAATCCTGATAATTCTAAACTAAGAGAATGGTCCAATTGGATCCCTCAGAACCGGCCTCAATCATATCGATCTTGACCATGAACCGCCAAATCGGCCACATTGAACCATCTCCAAAACAATGATATAAATTGAATCTATCACTTTGATAATTCATTATAAATCCCAACTAAGAGATTACAATCGCCAAACCCCAATAGTTCCCTTGGGAACCATGAGATCGGTTCACACATGCCCAACCAAGGCCATGGAGAGATTACTCTGATCTAACCAAGGCTTGGGGGTCTGTACGCGGGTTTAAAACCTCAGACTACATCAGAATATGATAGGGAAGGGATTGATAAAGAGAAAGATGAGAATAGATGCCACCAACACATCATGGTTCAATCGGCCAGACCATATAAACCCATGGTCTTGGGCGATAACCATCCGGAGTGCATCACTAACCTTAGGCGTGCGTTCCTCTGTGCCCCCATCCTTCTCTGATTCCTTCCTCTTATCCTTATCACTTTGCCCGCCTGCCATAACCTTGCCTGAATCTTCCCACTGCCTGAATCTCACCGGAATGACCACACGGTCCGTTTGCCTTACCGCCGGTTCTTCTTTCTTTCTTTTCTGGTGTGATTTTGGCAGAGGTTTTCCTAGTAATTTTCGTGCTTCAAATCGATGTGCAGAGACTCCTATTTATAGGAAATGCCATCGACAACAGTTTGGACCGAACGGTTGCACGGTTTTGGGCGAACGGACACATGCGGTTTCATTCGCATCCTTTCGGTCAAACCGCCTCCAACTGCTGCCAACCGCTCCCCTTGATCGATCTTCAGCTGCCAGTACCTCACCAAGTACCTAGCTCACTTGTCAAGTTCCATGGTCACACCAGACCATGTCACCACCGAGCCGGACCCATAACCGCTCATGGTCCGGTCCAACCGCCCAAGAGCCAAACACTTCACCTAGCTGAGGTGAGCTGGTCACTAGCTTCCCCAGCTGAGTGAGCTGACACTCCAGCTACTGGAGCTGTCCCAAACTTGTCTGAGCTTCAGTGAGCTTGCCTCACTTCTTTCCTAGCTGCCCGAGCTTCCGAACCTCAACGACCAGCTACCAAAACACTTGTCCAGCTCCTTTGAGCTTACCTTTCCTCCATTCTGGTTAAGTCTCATCTTCCTGATGCACTTAACCCCATTTCTGGACCATGATACGCTTGCCTTTAGGTCTCACGACCTGGCTGGTGCTTGTCCTCGCACCATGGTCCGTTCTGATGGCACTATCTAGAACTTGGGACATGACATCAATTGGTGACAGCTTGTCCTGTGGGAATGCTGTTAAAAGGTGAGGACATGGGTTTGAGTCTCACCAACAACCTAATTATGGAGATAGTGAGATCTCATAATGGAGGGTTGGGGTCGGTGCGCTGCAGCGCTGTGAGCTTGGGTCTATGGGCAGGTGGTTCCACGGGACGGGTTGTCACACAATCATTCGTCTACTTTTTTTTAATTGATTTAGAGCCACCGGATTGGTTATCAGAGTCTGTATAAAGTTTGTTTAAGCTGATGTAAAAAAATATAAAAAATAGAAAAATATTTCTAAATATAATTCAAAATTTTAAAACTTTTATTTATGCATATAATACAGGAAAACACCTATTTGATTTGAAAACAAGGACACAAAACATGAAATACCTTGAACATGAATCTTATAGCCTAACCAAGTAACCAGAACATAACAACCCAACTATCTTCTTCAAAAGAGTTACATGTCGATGACACGAGAAGCTCAAGCCATAAGCTATAGAAACTCTTTGAAAACTTTTTTCTTTTCTTTTCTTTTATTTTTTACAGAAGAATATAATTTATATACATTTATAAATCAAAGGGCTATAATGTCAATATACAAGCTTGAATCCATCAAAATGGTTTTAAAAGTATTACATCATTTACTCCATATCAAACAACCTATATGGTGCATTCTGCAAATTCTCTCTATCATCTCTAGAATTTTATTGACAGTTTCAACCAATACCGTTAACCATTGGAAAGTGGAATTTGACCTTGTTACCTCGGATGTCGGATTTCGCATGACGCCATATGTTATAGCTGACGCTCAAGGATATCATCAAAACTTGCACTCTTCATTATCAATTGAGTACTAGAACAAAATAAGGAAAAAGTCAAGGAACTGTACCGTTCAGCTCGCTTCATCGCTAAAGTTGGGTTTGTCCTGATGCCACACCCTAATTAGATAAACTTAGAAAACTGAACAAAAACCGGCTAGGATACTACCAATAACAGAACAAAGTTTTCCACTAATAGTACTGGGATATGCGTTTAAGCCAAACATAATATCGCTACAACCAAAGTGATCAAATTCGAATGTTGCAGTGTCGTTTGCCACCTTCAAAAACCAAGAGCAGTTGTCTGTGAGCTGAAAAAATCGCTGGTGTATAAGAATCAGACCCAATTAAAAATGCGAGAGACCAGAACCACTAACAAGAAGTTGTCACCTCTTGTTGAAGGAAAGTAAACAGCAACAAGAAGAAAGAATCAGAAGGTAGGATGCTTACTGAGAAACCAACTGTCAGCCATGGACGACCACGTACCAGAGAATTTAGCATGTGTCTGTGGTAGTATATTATAAGGAAAAGGCTTATAAAAATTGATTTGATTACCTATGACACAAAGTGAACTTACCTTTTTAGTTAACCATCTGGAGAGAACTCAAGATTTAAGGTCACTCGAGCTGGAGCAATCAAAGGATGGGTGATCTATAAGGAAGCTAGTGAAAGTTGTTCAATCATGATACTGTGTGAGTGAGAACATGCACGGGAACGGTCACGTCGTGTTTGCAGATTCAGTATATCAAATCTATCAAGTTTTTCTGATAATGCACCAGACGTCGAATGAGGATGAGATTCACGGGCTGAAAGTGGACATTGGGGCTCGTGAACATTGGTAAGTTTGGCATTAAATAACAAAACCTCACGAATCGGAATATAGTTGGGTACCATCACAACTTACATACCACCACTCTCGACTCACCTTTGAAGCATAACCACTAGAGCACACTTGACTTCAGAGAAGAGGAGACACACCATCACGAAACTATAACAGATTGCTAATTCAAAATCGAAAGCTCTGTGTCATCTCCAAATCAAACATGGGACTCACTGCAAGGTCAGAAACAAGAAACGTTATGTCACCACCGCTTGAGCTCCAAAATAAAGAGAGTGAAATTTGAGGGAAAACGATAAGCTCTCCAAACCCTAAAACGCCAAATCCACCATACCATCGAACCGAACCACCGCGCCGCACCTCTAGAGCAACCAGATCCACCGCCGATCTCTACACGCCTCATGGACAGATGTTTTGAACGAAAGCAATCGTCAAACCAGAACCGAGGAACAAGACAATAAAGGAGGAATAAAGCCACGACACCGGCATGCATGCTTATGCGTCATCTGAATTTTACTGAAAACAGTTTGATCGGTGTCAACAAACTAAATCAATTTATTTGTGTGAGAATTTTTCAGTTTAATTAGGAATCTAGGATGTTCCTTGTTTCATCTATAAATCGTACGAGAGAAAATCCTTTTTGTTATTATCACTTTGATTTTAACGAGTCGACAAACCAAAACAGTCTTGTTGTTTCACAAAGAGTGTGTTTTCAAATTTCTTTTTTGTTTTAAAAGTTTGTCATTCTACAATTTTAATATAATTTTTATATATTAAATTTATTTTTATCATTTTAATTAATCAATAAATTTTTATTTAAATTATTTTGATATAATTAATTATACATTAAATAATACATATTAGTGTATTATATATTAAAAAAATATTTCGGTGGAAAATATCAAAGTAAATATTTTTATAAAATAGACGAAGTATTTCTTAGACCATGAGCAATAGACCTGTTGAATTGAAAATTCAACTATTGAATTGAAGCAATGAACCTTTTGAAAAAAGATGAGAATACAAGTGAATTATTTGTTTGTTGAAAGTTTTCAACGGGTTGAAACGCAATTGAATGGACCGTACATTACCTCTTTCTTCTTCTTATTGATTACTCATATTTTTGTACTTTTTTAATTCCTCTCATTTATTCAAATACAATTATTTTATAGTTAATTTTTTTAAAAAATTACTAAAGATTTTAGTCTCATTTTCAAAGAAAAGATATTAGTCTCACTTTATTTGGACATAAAATAAAAATGCTTTTTAAATATATTGATTAAAAAGAAAATAAGCTTTTTAATTGTGATGTGGAAAGGTAGAAGGTAAAATAGAAAAAAGGGTGTTAGAATAGAAAAACAAATGTAAATAGTCTTAGCATCTTTCAAGTTTCAATTAAACATTGTCCTTTTTTACTTTCAGATGTGATGAGAAATTATGTCAGACACGTGGCCGACAATTGCACAGCTGATTTTTCTCCGAATCCAAGAACCGACTGGAAAGCAGAAACTAGAAACCCTATTCGATGATTCTCTTTCTTTTTCTTGTTTTTTTGGGGCAAACGACTATTCCCTCTCTTTATCGACATAATCACTTTCTTTGTAATCATATTTTTTTTGTCTGCAACGTAATTATATTTTATCATTTAAATTGGATCAAATAATAGGAAATACAAGTCGAAAATACTACAAAATTTAACTAGCACCTAGATCTTGTATTTCACTTTCGAATGAATATCAAAATCTTTGAGGGAAAAAAAAAACTAGCACCTAGATTTATAGTACTATAAATTATGCCTTCGTTAGTATAGGTTTCGAAATACACATGGATTCCTAAAACAATTTGTTTTGTTCATTTATCATTAAATGATATCATCCCATTTCAGTGATCTTAAACATTTTATTTTGTTTCGCTGAATATTATCATAAAATGAATATCATCCCATTTCAGTGATGATATTCACAGCCTTCGATAAAAACGATGATCTTCTTGAAGCTGACGACTTTTTTATTCAAACGAAATCCAAACGAGGCCACTTAAGGACACACTCATAAATAAAACACACAAGCATTTAGCTTAAAACTATAGCTAACATTACAATTCGAACGCATAAACACATAACTCTCTCCCTTGAACTCTTTCGAGAATGACATAATCAAGAAAGTAACAGAGCATCAGCATCTTCATTTGGGGCAGACCGGGTCGAACGCAAACGGTCCAACGTTAAAGATACCGTAGATGAGCTGGTTGATGACCACCGCAGATTTCCCCTTCCTTTTCTCCGGCTTGAGTACGGCACCGACATCTCCACCGAAAAGCTTTGACACTTTGTTGCATTTGTAGTCCTTTGATTTCACAAGATACACACGACATCCCCTGAACCCGTAATTCGTCACCGTCTTCGGACCCAACAACAAGAAGTATCCGTTCTTGTCCGTTTTGGTCTCTGCGACTATGTTCTTCTTGCTCTTACACAGTAGTCTCACAACAGCACCTAAATAATTAGTTAAAAGATAGCATCGTTAGATTTGTTTTTGGATTAATGGAAATAGTTATTACGTGCTTTTTAACTATTTTCTTTGGGCTTCACGAAATTTCTGGGACAGACAAAAACAGTGACTGATGAGTGCAGAAGTAAATACTTACGAAACAATAATATTACAGCTTCTGTACCGATGGTCCTACTTTATGATGTGTTGAAATTTGAATTATTTTTCGAAGTTTGCGTCATGATTGATATCAAGTACGTATTGTTATCAAGTAGGTATTTTTTAAAAAATACACGAGTACGGTTTTGAATAAATGCGCATGCAGAGCAGCACGTTGAGTTGTTTCAGATACGATAAATTTAATGTGTATTTATTTGTAAATGTGCAAACTAAAGAATGTATAAGTAAAACACTAATAATTACTAAAATATTCTAACCTTCAACGGGTTTGGCGCCAATGAGTGAATCGGAAGAAGCGTATTGGCAGCTTTTGCAGAAAACCGTACCCTGAACGGCAACTAGGCTTCTGTTGAATTTTGGTGGTAAACGGTGGCCTCACCGGTGGCTTAGCTGGAGGGGAGACCGGTGGCTTGGCTGGAGGGAGACCGGAGGCTTAACGGGGCTTTGGTTGGGGGCTTAACAGGGGCTTTTGTCGGCGGGTACACTGGAGGCTTAACTGGAGGTTTGGCCGGTGGTGAAACTGGTGGCTTAACCGGAGGTTTGACTGGGGGGCTTAACAGGGGCTTTGGTCGGAGGTAAACCGGGGGCTAACCGGAGGTTTGGCTGGGGGTGAAACTGGTGGCTTAACCGGAGGTTTGACTGGGGGCTTAACTGGAGCTTTGGTCGGAGGGTAAACCGGAGGTTTAACTGGAGGTTTGGCTGGTGGAGAAACTGGTGGCTTAACCGGAGGTTTAGTTGGGGGCTTAACCGGGGATTTGGTGGAGGGTAAACTGGAGGCTTAACCGGAGGTTTAGAAGGTGGAGAAACTGGCGGCTTGACAGGGGCTTTTGCCGGTGGATGTGGGTGAGGGTGGTGGTGATGGGGAGGATGTGGGTGGTGGTGGCCGTGGTGGTAAGGAGATGGAGCAGGAGCAGAGGAAGGCGTTTGGGTCACATGGTTCACTTCTTCAGTGAAAGCACAAGAAGTGAAGCACCAAAGTGCAAGGAGACTCAACAATACACTCTTACCCAAGAACCCCATGTTTCTCTTGTATTTTGGTTTAGGAATACAAGTTCAGAGGAGGAAATGGTGTATTTATAGGACAAGTCTTGGTGACATTAAATAACTCAATTTGTAAATAATAAATGAAATTCTATAGAAATCTATTATACAACTGCATTTTAGTTATATCACTCGTTAAGAAATTATCTTAAAGTTTTCACACGAATTAAAAAGAACATTTTACAGTTGTAGTTATAAATGTATTATTTTGTAGTCAACTATTTTCTACTATTTTTAGTCAAACAAATTAAGATTTGATAGATACAATTAATTTTTAAAAGTTTACAATTTATCATTATTATCTACCAAAATTTTTATTGAAATTTAAAAAAAAAAGAAAAAAATTGAAGCAAATTTTGTAAAACATGGATCATTTTGAAACATGAAGAATATTGTTTTTGTTAATTTACCACTAAATTTGTTACTAATTTATTACCATCTACAGAAATCAAAGCTCTTTGATACTATAAAGAAGTTGACATTGACTATATCCTTCATTCATAGATTCTTTTATAAAACAGTTTTATAATTTACAAAAGCCCTTTGTAAAAGAAAAAGCTGTTTATAATTTATTTTATTTCCATTAGCTAAATATATACAACACAAAAATTCAGTCTAAAGCTACACTTTTTTGTTGACAAAAAAAGCTACACGTTTTTCCTTTGTTTTTGCTACGAAGCTACATTTTTTTCCTTTACCCTAAACATCCTACACAACTCATCTACAATTAACTGCTGATACTATCATAACACATTGAGCAATAGGCCGGATATTTATTATCCAGGATTCGGATCCAATCTGATATCCGTTCCAGATCCACTCTGAAAATAGAATATTGTGGTGTCTGGATCTGAATCCGGATAGTGAAATCTCGGATCCGTCACAACTAAATTTGGATTCGAATATCTTGATTTTTTGGGTTCGGATATACGGATTCAGATCCGTGTTTTTAAAATATATTAAATTTTTAAATTTATTAATAATTATATTTGATATATTAATATTTATAAATAAAATTATTTTATATTTTGATATTAATATTATGCAAAAAATATCACAAATTCTGTAAAAATATTTTTATTTTTTAAATTATATTTGCGGATCCGGATATTCACGGGTATCATAATTTCTATCTGGATATTCAGAAGGCTTGGATCCGAATTTTAATACCAAAATCACTGATCCGACATGTACGGATCCGAATCCGGATACCCCAAATAAACTGGATATCCGGATCTGTCCCATGCCTATTAAGCATTGTGTGCTTGATTGGTAAAACATTATTAGCATAAATATTATGCTCGTTTTTATTCAATCATTATTTATAACAAAAACATTTAGAAACATATTTATAACATGCTAACACTCTCCAAATACTATATACTCAATATTCTCATATGAACTTTTAATAGAAGCATATGCAGTTAGAATATATAAAAATTTAAGAATAATTATATAATTTATTTATTTTTATTTAATAATATAAAAAGCTATATTCATAAACAGAAAATAAACTTATATTTTAAAACAAAAGTTATGATTAAATATTTTTAGATTTTTTTAAAGAACAATATTTCACATTTAAAATATAGTATAGTTTATATAGTTACATATATCATTCACTATTTTTAATAAAAACAGAAAAAATATATATTTATGTATTTTTATATTTATATTATAAATTAAAAATATCTATATTTAGAAATAAATAAATTATATGTCGTATATTAATTTTTGTGATAATATTATATATGAATCATTTATTGTTCTACCAATAAATAAAAATGAAAATTTATATATATATATATATATATAATGTATATATATATATAATGTATATATATTATTATTAATTTATTTTATTTAATAATATCAAAAAAATATTTTTCGTATCCAAAAATAAATTTTATCTTTTAAAATAAATTTTAAGTTATTTTTTATAAATAATATTAATATTTCACATTTAAATTTAATTTTATTTATATAACTAAATCAGAGTCATTATTTTTAATAAAATATATTATTAACATGTATTATAATTTAATATATATATTTTAAAATAAATATATTATATATTAACTTTTATGGTAGTTATAAAATGATATACTACTCTACCAATCACTTTATTAAAAATATATTTTTAAAACTGTATATATTATTTTAAAAAAATATATTACATACTAGTTTTTATAATAAATTTAAAATTGTATACTGCTAATGCTCTATCAGTTATTTTATTTAAAAATGAAAATATACTGCTTTTATAACATATTTTACATTATATTGCCACTAGTGGCGGAACTAGTTAACGTCCATGTGGGGGTCAATTGACCTCAATTTTGAAAATGAACCAAATTTAGGCATAAATTTGTAATATACCTTGATTAATTGGTTGAG
The DNA here is from genome assembly GCF_000801105.2 of Raphanus sativus. Classification (NCBI taxonomy): domain Eukaryota; kingdom Viridiplantae; phylum Streptophyta; class Magnoliopsida; order Brassicales; family Brassicaceae; genus Raphanus; species Raphanus sativus. The sequence goes on from NC_079511.1 coordinate 12,107,699, forward strand.
TTTCAGTAGTTTTACCCCCATAATATCTTAGCCAATCTCATATATAAATTTTTTGACCCTATTGATTTTTTTTTCCTAGCTCCGCCACTAATTGCCACCGCTTTATCTATACCAGTGGAGGCTTTCGTAATTACAAAAGTCATTCATGTCCTAGTAAGCTAGATATTCAAATTTGAATCTGTCATGATTGATGATAACAGTTTTTCTCTAAACAGCTAAACAAATAACGCTGGACTCTTTTTCTCTGCCGGTTGTCTGTATTGTTTTTCTTTTCTCTCCGTCCAGTATAATTTAGTTTCAAACATCTAATCGATTCACGAGTAGGTAAACTAAATTGTTACCGTTGGGGAAAAATATTTTTGTCCGGAAAGAGACATGCCACGTTACATGTTCGTGTTACCTGCAAAACGTATGGGAAACATGACAGACTCGATATCGGTGGAACCCCTATCAATAATTGAAAATTTCGAGTTAAACCTATCTTTGGATGCTTTGGTCTAACGTCTCCCTATATTTTTTTGGTCTAACGTCTCCCTATATACAACAAAATTATAGCCATAATTGTTAAAGATGTTCAGATTGGATAACGCGAGTATGTTATCATCACATTTACAAAGTCGAGTAATCACTGGTGTTGTTGGAATGATTCTCTTTGCTTTTTATAGATAATGTAAAATAAAAATACGCTTGAAATAAATACGATCGTGGAAAAAAAGTAATGGTAATTGAAAAATCATTTTCCGTAATGAAATTTTGAGGCCCTCTTGAAGAGAGAGAAGAGAGAAAGAGAGAATCCGGTGAGAAAATCGTCACCGGCCGACGGCGTGGCTTCCACAGCCTCCGTCGGTCTGGCCTAATATGTTGTGCTTTTTGGTTTTCGTTCCCGAGTCTGTAAAAAGTTAGAATCCTTTAGCTTTCGACATCGCTCCTTTCCTGCGGTGGACGTTCGGTTCTGACCGCCGGCATTTGCATCTTTCCGTCAAGGGTGAATGGTTGGCTCAAGCTTCCGCGTCGTCTAGTTTTTGTAGTCGACGGCGGCTCAGTTAGGGTTTGTTTTTTTTTCTCTCCTTTAGTATAGATCTGTGGTTTGGGGCTTTGCTTCAAGATGAACTCTCGATGATCGAGTAAAGCTATCTGTGGAAGAAAGCGTTTGGTGGTGAGGTTGAAGCGGTTGATTTCGATGGCTTGGATGAGATCTCGGTTTGATCCGATGAAGCTCTCTGCTGGTAGAGCCAGTTGAAGGTTACGAGGTGGTGGGGCAGATTCCAGCGTGCCGTGGTTTTAATTTCTGGCGGCCCTGACGAATCGAGGTTCCCGGTCGTGTTTGATGGCGTTGATGCAGAGCGGTGACGGTCGATTGGTCGTGGGTTTGACGCGTGGACTTTGGGCGCAGAGGATGAAAACACGTGGAGTGGTGTCGGTCGCGGGTTTTTGGGTCTCGGCCGTATGGGCTTTAGGCCTTTTAGTGGGCTTTAGTCAGTTTGTGGGCTGTGATCGGATTTTGTGCTTATGGGCCTGATTGTATTGGGTATAAGCTGTAATATTTGGCATTGGGCTTTAATGAATACTAGATCTTGATCCGCGCTTTGAAAGCGCATAATATTTTACGATTAAAAGTTTCACTAATAACTTAACAAATATTTTGGTAATTTTTAAAAGTGTATATTTAAAATATTTTTGCATTTAAATCAGTGTTTTTAAATTCAACCCGATTGTGATTATATCGGTTAATTCGGAGATCTGACAATTCAATTTAGGTTTTTAAAATATTCATATTAAAAAAATTACTAAAACCCGAGATTAACCGATTAAACTGTTGGATGACCGATATGTAATCTAATTTGGTTTAAATTGTAACAATTTCATAATTTGTAATCTTATACTCCAAATTTTAAAGTTCATTATTTTAAAATTTATGAAATTATGACGTTTCTACAAAATTTTAAAAAGAAAATGATAGATATAACATAACTAAGATTAATTATTGTATTGTTTGGAAACATTGATAGTAGTATAAAAATATATTGTTTGGAAACATTGATGGTAGTATATAGAAATAAATATATTGTTTGGAAACATAGATAGTAATATAAAGAAAGAAACATTAATGATTTAATGTAAGTTTAACTATAAAGTATAAATGTGTATTTAATTTAAAAACTTATAAAATAAATGTTAGGTCCAACAGAATGTTTCTGTTTTAATAAGATAGATGAATTTCAATTTGTGTAAAAAAAAAATACGATCGTGAACTCACCACGTTTTCCTCCTAGATTTATGGCAACTTTGATGTTCGACTGTTCTGTCTTTGGCCTTATATTTTGTTTTTATGTACGTAATAATCAATTTCACTAACATATAGTATACTCCTATTTGACGAAGATATGAATACGAAAAGCATCTCCAACTTTATTTTATATTTTACTGTAAAATATAGTAGGAAAGAATAATAAAAAATGATTGTTCTAAGGATATATAATCCCTATTTCATTTTCTACTCTAAACTCCAATCCTAACATTTCTAACTCTAAAATGGAATAATCATACTCATTACTTCATTTTAGAGTTAAACATTTTTATTTATATCATGGGTTCTTTAAATTTTGAATATTTTTATTTTATACGTAAATGGTATCTAAAAATAATATAATAACATGAAAATAAATATGATATTCCATAAGAAATTATTTAATAACTTTACATAAAAGTTCACAAAATAATAAAAAACTAAACATAAAATATAAAATAAATATAACATAAAATAGAGAAATTGTCATTAATACCACTTTCATGATACCACTTTTCAAAAATACACTAATCAACTTTACCCTTAAAAATTTATAAGATAAAATACTATTCTACCCCTGATTAATTAAATCAAACCTATCCTCATCATCATCATCGACGAACTAACGTCCGACGAGATCTGGTGCTTATCGCCACTCCGAAATCGTCTCGTTTAAGCTTCACTACACCTGAAAAGAGAACCTCGTCGTGAAATCAACCGTCGGGGAGGTCTCCTTTCGCGAACCGGAGACATCGGGAGATAACGAAGGAATCAAATCGCTGAATGTCAAGTTACTGGTGAGTGAGGCTGATTCAATTAAAATTAGAAGAATCTCTTTTGTGATTATGATGTTGTGAGGGTTGCAGAGTGTGGTTTCGGGAATAAACAGAGGACTCGTAGCGAGTGTAAATGACCTACAAAGAGCTGAGACTGCTGCTAAACAGCTCGAATCCGCTGGTGGACCTGTGGATCTTACTGAGGGTCTTGACAAGCTCTAAGGCAAATTGAGGCTCTTGTATAGCAGCGCTTTCTCTTTAGGTGGTAGCCGTCTTGGTCTTCCCACCGGACGCTTGCTTTCTGTCACTCTTGGCCAAGTATGCTCTCTGTAGTTCTTGAGTCTGTCTCTTAGTAGTTTGTGTGCATGCCCTGGTCCATCACCATGAGCCAAGACTCTAGCTTTTTGTTTATGTCACATGCCTCGAGTAGAAAGCCGTGTGTATTTTTTACATGTGGCTTTGATTGTTGGGTAGGCAATTTAATGAATCGATGGATTATGCATTGATATGTTCCTGGAAGTGTATATGGGTTTATACTTTGTTTGTGTTTTATACTTTTATACAATTGTGTAATGTTTGTTTTCAGGTGCATGTGGATTTGGTTGGTGAATCTGGCAACTTTGCTTCGTGGCTGTACATTGCAGCTGTAAAAATGAACTCCTTGGAAAAGATTGAGTCTGATCTTTCTGAGCTGGTTGAGGCTATGAAGACTAGCCCTACGTTTTCACAGTTTACTGATTAAATAGTTCATAAATGGTTTTATAAGCTTTTATAAAATTTATAAATGGTTCATAAATGGTTTTATAAGCATTTATAAATAGTGATATAAATATTTAAATGGTTTAGAAACATTTATATTTTTATATAAACTTTATATAAACTCTTCAAACCCCTTAAAACCTTTTATAAACACTTATAAATCTTATATAAACTTATTTAAACCTTTTATAAACCCTTATAAATTCGATATAAAATCTTTATAAACATCTTTAAACCCTTTCGGCTTAAAGCCCAACACTTTGATACACAATATTAAATTTATAAATCTAAAAAAACACGTGCAGGCGTTGTAAAGAGATGATGATACATGACAGATTCTGAGGCACATGCGGAAAGCAAGCAAGACTCTACCACTTCAGAAATTTTACATACTTTTATAAATTATTTTATAATCCCTTGTAATGGTGTATAACCTTTATAAATTATGTTTATAAACCCTTATAAATTAAATTTTGTTATCACAGAAAGAAAATATGTTAATCCATTTTTCCTTTGGCCCCTTCTTGTCAAAATAAAAAGAACATCAGAACTGAGAATTTATAAATGATCTATAAACTCTTCTAACTGATTTATAAATTTATCTATAAACCCTTATAAATAATTTTAAATATTCTTATAAATGATTTATAGACCATTATAAAAAGATTATATATATTCATAAACACCAAATACACAATATTGAAACCATAAAACTAAAGAACACGTGCAGGCTTTGTAAATAGATTTATAAATCTTGGAAATTAATTTATAAACACTTATAAATAAACGTATAAACTCTTATAAATAGTTTATATGTTCTTGTAAATAGTTTTATACACCCTTTTAAATAGTTTTATAAACCTTTATAAATAGTTATATACTTTTGCAAAGAGATGATGATACGTGGCAGATTGTGAGGCACATGCGGACAGCAAGCAAGGCTCTACCGCTTCAGAAATTTTACATACTCTTATAATTTTTTTTATAGTCTTCTATAATGGTGTATAAAATTTATAAATTATTTTTATAAACTCTTATAAATTAATTACATACTCTTATAAACCCTTATATATTATTATACAAACCATTATAAACTTTTTTATAAAGCTTTTCGTAAAGTTTTTATAAACCCTTATTAATAGTATACATACCCCTTATAAATTATTTATAAATTTTCATAACTTTCTTATAAACATTTATAAATGGTTTATATATTTTATAACTTGTTTTATATGTCTTTATTAATGGTATATACTCTTACAAATAATTTTACATACCCTTATAAGACTTTGTAAAGAGATGATGATACGTGGCAGATCTGAGGTACATGTGGACAGCAAGCAATGCTCCACCGCTTCAGAAATTTTACATACCCTTATAAATTTGTTTATTATAATTTTTTATAATGGTGTATAAACTTTATAAATTATTTTCATAAACTCTTATAAATTATTATAAACTTTGTAAAATGCTAAACAAAGAAACATGCTTTTGATCATCAATCAAAAATCTTCCAAGGAAGAAACAAAAGAAATTTAAAGAAGAAGAAAAAGATAGTGATTGAAATCACCCAGTTTCTGCATCACTTTAACCCCTCGGAATATATTTTCACATAATCAATAACAACCATGAAATTGATTGTAACTGACTGTAAAATCGAATCAATTTTCCAGTAGAGGAGGATCACCATCATCGCCGCATCAGGAAAATTTTGAAATTGTCTTCTTCATGTTGCGGCTGCTCCTGTGTTCCAAAAAAACTAGTATATCTGAGTTTTATAAAAGTTTATAAAGGGTTATTAGTTATATAATCTCTTCATGAAACTAGTAAATCTAAGTTTTATAAAGGTTTATAAGGGGTTATAAGCTACGTAATACTTTATAAACTATTAAATGTGAGTTTTATAAAGGTTTATAAAGAGTTATAAGCTACATAATACTTTATAATTATATCTGAGTTTTATAAGGGTTTATAAATGATTTTTTAATAAGTTATAAGATACTTTATAAAGAGTTATAAGTTATATAATCTCTTCATGAAACTAGTATATCTGAGATATATGAGACAACTATTATTTATCAGCATTTTCATCTATGAATTTATATAATAGTTTATAAATTAGTATATCTGAGCTTTATAAAGGTTTATAAGGGGTTATAAGTTATATAAACTCTTCATAAAACTAGTATACTCTTTCACAACTAACAGATACATAAAAACAGATAAATAAAAACCTGTTCATGAGTAAGGTTGTCGGGTGTTTGCTCGTCATAATAGTCGTCGTCGTCAGGGGAGCAATAGAAAGGTCTTCTTTTTGATGATTCTTCTATGTTCATTATCGATCCTGATCTATTCCAAATCAGAGACCAAGTTAATACTAACTTCTTGGCATGTATTTAAAATTTACATACAAAAGCCAAAAGTCAAAGTTCCATAAAAAAACAGAGAATTGAGTGAAAAACAGAGAAAATAATAACCTTTAAGCTTCGTCGCTGGAGGTTCCAGTCTTGAAGACGATGACAACAGATTCTCCAAAGGAATCGAATCATCAGGAACTGTACGATCCTCCTCTGAATCAACGGTAGTAGAGTTTTCCGGGGGAGAGACGAATCGAACTGCGTGGCTCTCCACCAATTCGTCTCCGTATCCCGAATTGATGCGGTGGCGTTGTCGCCGTCGGAGTAGAAGTACGAGTGGCAAGCACGGCGAGATTCGCGAGTCCTCCCGAGTCGGTGGATTTCGACTGTAGCGATGGAGAAGAAACTAAGGAAAGGGCAGTATTGTCTTTTGTGCATTAATGAACAAGGTATTTGTGAAAATGTCTCTAAAGTGGTGGTAAAAGTGAAAAGTGGTACCTAACAAAGTGTAATTGTGAAATTTCCCCAAAACCTTTATAAGTATTTTTATCGGTTGTTTCCGAAGGTGGAGAGCTCAACCGGATGTTTAACTTTTAACAATAGATAAAATGATAACTATATTACAAAATAAGTATTTTTATCGGTTGTTTCCGAAGGTGGAGAGCTCAACCGGATGTGTTTAGAACCTGAAGTTCAATCCTGTGTCTGTCAGAGGATATGCCACCCATCTCACCTTTGAGAAAGGGATTTTTTTTAAGTATTCTTATTAACATATACATTTTTGCCTTTTTATATTTCAAAATTCATAGTTTCTGGAAGTTGGAATGCAGTAGTACAATTTATCAAAATAGTTGAACACATTTTTCTTTTATCAAAGCTATATATGAGTATTAATTTACAGTGCTAGGTAAATCTAGTTTGGAAAAAAACATTTCCACCAGCAGACAATTAGCTATCTATAAAGATTCATTCACTATTATGGCTAAAAGCATCTCCAATAATACTTTAAAACGGAAAACATAAAAAAAAATAAAGAACTTTTTTCCAATAATACATCATTTTGAGGGAAGAAATAATTTTGTGAGTAATATACCCTATATTTGAGAGAATATTATTCACAAACTCATTTTGATATTTAACTTTTGTATTTGCTTAATAATTCCTCAATTTGATAAAAATTTATTTTATACGTAATCAAAATACTTAGAAAAAATATTACTTTTAATTTTTTTGTCTAAATACCTTATTTAAAAGAAAAAGGGGCAATTTGCAAAATACCTTATTTAAGATTTGGAATTTGACGATTACATTGTATATAAATAAATTTGAAATATATACTTGTACATATATGATAAGACTATTTTAACCCACATTTTAATATACAAATAAAATCTAATATTATTAATATTCTAATTAATTTATTTGAGATAATAATAATTATTAAATTTATAGTTTCATAACTTCGAAGATTATCTTCTGAAAAAATCGGTTAAAAATATACACATATATATATAAGGTAAAACAAAATTTGGTTATAATCCGTTAATTCTAGACATTGTTTCATAGTGCATTCATCTGCTGGAAGCCTAGAACATTAACACCACAGCTGAGGGAGGCTGTTATTTTCAGCTATTGGCCCATTTGCTTCATCTATTTTTTTTTGGAGATTCATCATGATCTTAAACGAAAGCAAGGAACTTGTTAGTGCTAATGACTCCTTTGTTTCCGATCTCAAAGACTCGTTTCTCTTATTCAATGTTTTGGTTAATCCTTGTGATAGACATGTTTGTTTCTTGTTCACTTTCGATAAGTATATGTTGTCACTTGCCACACATGGAAGATTATATCATGTCTGCAACACGACTATAGAAACTGTACTTAGTAACAAGATAGATAAACATGTCCACGGCAAATCAATTAGAACTTATAGATTCAAGGAGAAATGGACATCTAAACTTCTCTAAATTGGGGAAGAGAGAGATAGAATTTTGTAATAAATTTCAGTTTGGAGGATACACGTGAATATATATATAAGCAATTTATTTATAATTAAATATCATTTATATGTGGTTTTATTTATTTAATTGTAGTTTAAATATTAATTTCGATATTGATATTAAAATTAGTATAAATTGTTAGTTAGGTTAGTTTAGTCATTTTGCTTACAAATAAGTTTAGTTTTCAAAAATAAGAATAAACTAGATTCTCACCCGCCCTTTTTTTGTTGTTTTTTCAATATAAAGATTGATAATTCTCCGTTTTAATTATATAAACTATGACATGATCAAGTTTCAATTATGCGGGTTTGTTATAATGTGTACAGTATGACGAAATTTAAAATGCGTCATAACCGTTTTATGTTTGTAAATAAGTTAAACAATGGTTTTATCCAGTGTTTTGAAATCCGACCCGGACCCGCGGTTGAACCGGAAAACCCGGTGATCCAAAATAAATTCGGGTTGGGTTTTGTAAAAAAAACAAAATTTAAAAACCCGCAAAAACCCGCTCAAACTCGCTCAAACCCACTAAAACTCAAAACCCGGTACCGGTTGAACCAGTAGATATTTTTTTTTAGTTGTATATCAAATGAAAATAAAATTATAAAAAGTTAAGTTAAGTATTCTAAATGTTTATTAAACATAAAATATATACATATCCAAACTATTATTTTATGTTTTAAAGATATTTAGAAAGTAGTAACTTTAGTTTTATATATTTTTATTTTTTTAATTTTATTAGCTAATATATTATTATATAATAAAATTAGTTCATTTATTAATATGCGGTTTACCCGCGGTTTACCTGCGGTCTACTCAATGACCCAGTAACCCGGTAAATCGTCCGGTTCAGTGTCCGGGTCGGTTTTCAAAACATTGTTATCCGAAATTCTTACTTGGGCTATTATATAATTTTAAAGAGTTATAATTTATATAAAATATTGCTAAACATATAAACTGGCCAATAATATTTTTGATTAAGTTTTATCCTCATGTAGTTACAAAATTTCAATCTCTAATATCAACTTATTAAAACTATTGCAGACTTTAATTTGTGGTATTGATATTAAAAAGTTTATGGAATTTGAATTTGATTATATAAAAACATAACTCATTTAATTAGTTAATAAGTCTATGTAAATATTGAAATAGGCCCAAAACCAAATGACAGTAATGCCATTAATGAATTTTTAAGTTTGTTTATATCATTAAGGATAATTTTGAAAAACTTTAAAACATTCATTAACGGTATAATTCAGGAATGGTCATATTTTAATGGTATTTATGATGTAGTTTTTAAAATATAATCTTATTGGAATGTATTTTTCAAAATTTTCTCAAGAAAAAATGATGTAAACTATCGAAGATTGTGTAACGCTAGAAGATATTATTGTGGCAAAGTAGCTAAAGACTCAAGCCTCACGTTTTAAGAAATGCACTTATATCGGCTTTCAGATGCAAAATAGTGTAGGATAATTATTTATAATAAGATCTGCGTAGATCTAGATGTAAACTAGTATCATAATGTTTAACTTTAGTCAACTGGCTTTAATCACTAGAAGTTTCAAGGCTGTATTCATAGTTGTGCTAATTTGATCTAGATCTATTCTTGTAAGAGACAGTATTTTGGAGCTGAGTCCCTGCCGATTAATGAAACACCACGTGAAATTCTGCGATCAATCCGTCGGAGTAAAGGCAGGAGCGTATCCTGGAGACCATTATCCACTGTATGAAATATTTTGCTTTGAAAAAAATAAAAATAAAAATTATGTCTGCATATACTATAGAAGTTGGTTAGATAGATATCATAGAATTTCAATATATTAAGATCCACATTCAGAACCATCAGTTCAGTATAACTATTATTCGAATTCTCTAATTTGTTATAAATCAAGTTAAGTTTTAACAGTGAAAAAATAATATGACAAAATATTAATTTGTTAAAATGATGTTTAACTAAAATATTAATGAAACACAAATATTAAGCACGTCTGTGGGTTGAATTCGTGTGAAGTTCTATGATTGTGAAAACAAATTAAACACAATATAATTCTATGCGAAGTTCCACGATTGTGGGCTGAATTCATGTCCTCTCGACTAGTTTAAATACATCGGTTACGTTTACAGGTGCGGAAATCTGTGGATGCACGTGGTTACGATTTCAAGCGTTATTTAGCGTTTTGTATGATTGACACAACGTTTAAAAGTTGTTGCGTTTGTAGTGTGACTGATTGATTATGAAATATTGAAACGGTTTAATAATAAATTAGCAATATAAACATATTATAATATTATAAAAATATAAAACATATTATTGTGACAAAATATAATAATTATCAGTATAATATGATTAATAATAATATTTTTATTTATTCAGTTTTTTTAATTAGTTGAAAAGTTATAAATTATAAATTAATAATTATTTGAAAAAATTATAGTAAAACTTAAAAATATTTTTTCTCGTTATATATACATATGTATGTATATTAATTTTTAAAAAAGTTCTTATGAAAAGCTAGTTTAATTTTTTTATAAAACAAATTATGATACTGTTTATTAATTTAAATAATATATAAAATGTGTATATATATATTATAATATTTCCATTTTTAATTTTTAATTTTAATTTTAAAATATTTTATAAAATTAATTTTATATTTATTTATCTACCCGCAACTGCAAACGCAAACTGGAACCATCTTTTGATTTTAAGAGGTTCTAGCTGTTTGAAGCGATTTATAGCGGTTTGTACGATTTTTTTAAACGCTGTCAACCGCTACCAACAGCAAAAATTGCGTTTACGGGTGGTGGCGGGGAAACCTATCAGACCCTTAGTCGAGCCAAGGGTAAAATTATAGGTTACATTTTTCTCATGTACTAGTAATTTATGCATGAATTTGCTTAATGATAAAATGCAAAATCAATGGTTGATTATTGTTTTTTTTACACTACATTCATTCCATTAAAAACCAAAGGAAATACATTGTTGGAATACTTTGATAGAAGATTCTAAATCTTCAAAGCCAAAATCTCCATTACAGGAGAAATAAGCTCAACATTTGGGAGCCAAAACATAGACTAAGTTTTAACAAACTAGAAACCAACAAAAGCAGAGATCACATTTAAAATTCAAGGCAACTGAAAAGAAGAATCATCCAAGGAGGGAGGAAGGAGATGGAGGATAGCACATTACGCTGACTTTATTGGAGTGATCCAGGCCGAAACTCACTATACTTCTCTGAAACATACCTAGAGCTACGAGTACAGCCGCAAAGAATCAGCAAAGGGAGACGAGGAACCAACGCTTTAACCATCAAAACCCACAGCAAAGTACAAGAGAGTCGAAGCTCCTGTTGCTTGAGAATGAGCCGGAGATCCGTAACCCGAGAGGCACAAAGGAGAGGTCGTCTCAGGATCTATATCGAAGCAAACTAAGCCAAGGAAAAGCAAATCCTCCAACCAGAGAACAATCAACACCAGAAGTCTAACCAATAACCTCGGCCAAATCGAAGAGGCCTAGAGTCAACAACAACAATCAAAAAGGAGAAAACTTTGGACCTACAAAAGGACCGAAGGTGACCCTTGGATCTGACATCGGGACCCTTCAAGGCGAGATCTCTAGCAACGAAGAACAGCCACAGAACCACCATTCTAGCACCGCCTTTGATTCACCATCACCACCTTAAGATCTGAGAACTGAAATCTAGATCTGCTTTTATAAAAATCAAGTTTGTAACTGGAGAAAACACCACAAACTACAAGAAAATGAAACACGAACAAAGGAAAGAAAAGGATAGGACCGACGGCGTGGCTATGGAAGCCCACCCACCGTCTGTCAATCAGCGAAGATGGACAAGCGACGGAGGAAGTTAGAGAGAAGGGAGAGGATGACAAAAATATGTTTCTCCTCAGCTGAAATGGTTGATTATTGTTATAGAGGTTTTTCGTATATATGAGAGGGATTTTATTATGTGTACGGATGGAGTATATTTTATTATATAATATGGTTTGAGTTTAGAAGGATTACGAGTTTCAGGCATATACTTCTTGGTAAGAAAAAAAACTTTTAAACTATTGCTTCGGCTAATTATATGGGCTCCGTTTTGGGGTTGTTAGACTAATACTCTGAAGTTAAAAGTCTTGGGTTAGGAGTACAGTCTGTTATAGGGTAAAAAGGTTGGGTTGGGTTTAGATAGTGTCTTCGATTGGTGACCACTAAATAAATGAAAAAATGAACAAAATGAAAATAAAATTTCATTTGAGAAAATGAAAAAAAAAATATGTAAAAATAGGAATTTTTGATTATTTTGTTCCTCATCAAAATTGCAGATTTTCTTTATAAATTCAGTCATCCATAAAAAAATTAGGAAAAAAATGTGGAACCTAGCTATAACCAATTTGATAAAAAATTTAACCTAACTGGTATAAATTTTAAGAAACAGAGAATCACTATAATTTTTTTTTAAACATGGTCACCAATTGAAGCCAGTATATGGCTTAGGATATGGATTAGAGATTTAGACGTGCTTATCCAATTATGCAGAAAAACACATTTTATAGATACTTTATTTGACAAATCAATACTAATATTTACAAAATAATTTTTGCAATTCGAGTTCTCATACTGAAAATTAGAGCGGTATAAAGTGTATGTTATCCTTAATGAATAATTAAATTATTTAGCATGTTAGACAACTGATTATTAATTCATATAAGAAAAATTGGGAAAAAAATAAAAGCATATTTAAAAAATAAAAAGATTTTATATATATGCTGTGTTAATATTCAGTTTTTTCCAAATATAAAAATAGAAATTAAGATATAAATATATATTAAATTGAATTTAGTGTATAGTGTATACAAGTATTTTCAATATATTATAATAGTGAAGTTTCTAAAAACTTTAAAAAATTACGAAAAATTTAAAATGCTTATAATATATGAAAGTTTCCAGAAAAAATATCTTCAGAATATTTGCATTACATGAGTATACAAAATTTTAAACAAATATATATATATATATTATATATAATATAAGTAATGTGATGTTCTGTTTAAACTATTTGAAAGCATAAACAATAACTTATAATGATGGCCTAGAAATTAACTGTAGTGATATTAATAAGTAATTTAAAATGATTTTATCTGTATGTGGGGCCTAAACATCTATTAACTAAATATGTAGTTACAAGAATTAGCATTCCTTAATTTTCCTCCCTCCTTCTCATGATTGCCGGTAATTTCATTCAAATTCCAATTATAAACCATGGTTCCGATCTCGCCAAACCGTACCGTGTCAATCTCTCCCACACCTGCTCCCTTAATTTATGTACCGGATCACCATATACAAAAGTTAAAAAAACTTTTTTACCAAGAGTGACGGCTTCCACATCTATCATCCTATTGCTCGTATATAGAATATGTGGTTGAAATTCATTATTATATAAAAGTGCCAATCCTCTACTTCTCCCATTTGGATCCACCGTAACCAAATTATCATACCCAAAATGTGCTTGCAATCCTTGTATAAATACTGCATCTTGTTTTGTTTCCGAGAGAAATAAAAAATCTGGTTTATATTTTTGCCATATTTCCCGAAGATAACTCATAGTCCACTTGCTTCCCACACCTCGACAATTCCAACTTAAAATTTTCATAATAAAAACTTAAACGAAGCTCTATTGAGCGAAGAGATACAGATTTGATGATATCTTGATCTCTCATAGAAGCCGAAAAAACCTATCATCCATTTTCCCATTGGCCAAAAAAATGCCTTACGAATACATCCAAAATCCCAACTAGGATCCAAACATCCATGACATCCCTTAATATCGAACATTCTTTAATGACATGATAAGGAATAGTGGTCTCTTAGAGTTTCCGGCCAAGGGAAATAAAATGTCGTGGCAAGGTAGACGGGGAAAGGGCAAGGGGGCAGTTACAATCAGATGCAGATTGGATCGTGCATTAGCCAATGAGGAATGGCATACTCTTTTTCCCGTTTCTTATACAAAATATTTAGGAATGGTAGGTTCAGACCATCGACCGTTAGTTGCATTTATTGAGGATAAAGTTCGTAAAAGAAAAGGACAATTTCGATTTGATAAAAGATGGATTGGACAGGAGGGTCTTTTGGAATCGATTACTTCGGGATGGAAGGAATCTGGCCCCGGAATCTCGGAGGATATAGTTTCAAAAATTAGTAATTATATGCATGAGATTGCGGCTTGGAGGAAAAATAATCCACCGTATGGGAAGGACAAAATTGCGGAACTTCAAAAAGCGTTAGAAGAAGTACAAACTGATGATTCAAAGTCACAGGAGGAGATTATAGAGGTGTTTAAGAAGTTGCAGGAGGCATATAAGGATTGAAGAGGAGTATTGGCATCAGAAAAGCCGAAATATGTGGTATTCATCGGGGGATCTTAATACTAATTTCTATCATGCCCTAACAAGGCAAAGACGGATCCGTAATAGGATTGTGGGACTCTATGATGAGGCAAGTAATTGGATAACGGATGCAGATGGAGTGGAAAAGGTGGCGGTGGATTACTTCGGGAATCTCTTTACCTCTACTGATCCTTCTAACTTTGATCATTTCTTGGAGGAGGTAGTCCCATCTATTTCACTTCAGATGAATCAACGGCTTCTCCGAGCTGCAACGGAGGATGAAGTAAAACAAGCTTTATTTATGATGCATCCTAAAAAGGCATTAGGGCCGGATGGAATGACTGCTTTATTTTTTCAAGTATCCTGGCATATTATTAAGGATGATCTGGTGGAGTTGGTGAACCATTTTCTAACCACAGGAGAATTGGATCCAAGGTTAAATCTTACTAATATTTGTATGATTCCAAAAACGGAAAGGCCTACACGTATGACAGAACTGAGACCCATCAGTCTTTGTAATGTAGGATATAAGATTATTTCAAAGGTACTTTGTGAGAGATTGAAAATATGTCTTCCAAGGCTTATCTCGGAAACACAATCGGCTTTCGTTCCTGGGAGGTTAATTTCAGATAATATTCTTATTGCTCAAGAGATGTTCCATGGGTTGCGGAGTAACAAATCTTGTCAAAATAAGTATATGGCGATAAAAACGGATATGAGTAAAGCATATGATAGGGTGGAATGAGATTTTATTCAAGCACTACTAAATAAACTAGGTTTTGATACACATTGGACGAAATTAATAATGGAATGTATTTCTTTGGTTCAGTATCGGGTTTTACTAAATGGGCAGCCAAAGGGACTTATAACCCCACAGAGGAGTCTTAGGCAGGGGGATCCCCTATCTCCATATCTCTTTATATTGTGTACGGAGGCGTTGATTGCAAATATTAAGAAAGCGGAACAAGGAAAAAAATTAACGGGAATAAAAGTAGCGAGAGCTTGTCCATCAATATCTCATTTGCTATTTGCAGATGACAGTATTTTCTTTTCTAAAGCGCAGAAGGATGAATGTGAGACTATCCTTAGGGTTTTAAAGGAGTACGAGGCTGTATCGGGCTAACTGATAAATTTTCAAAAATCATCGATCTAATTTGGGCACAAGATTGACGAGTCTCGGAGGCAAGAGATGGGGGATATACTGGGTATACAGAATATAGGAGGTATGGGGTCCTATTTGGGATTACCGGAAAATATAAGTGGTTCTAAGGTACAAGTATTTGGGTTTGTACAGGATCGGTTAGACACCAGAATTAATGGGTGGACATTTCGATTTTTTACAAAAGGAGGGAAGGAAGTTGTTATTAAATCAGTGGTTACGGCTCTACCAAACCATGTAATGTCATGTTATAGATTACCACAAACTACTATAAAGAAGCTAACGAGCACGGTCGCTAAATTTTGGTGGAGTCCTGGAGGAAGTACGAAAGGTATGCATTGGAAATCTTGGGATAAAGTGTGTCTCCCTAAGGAAGAAGGTGGACTGGGATTTAAAGATATTATGAATTTTAATACGGAGATGCTAGGAAAGCAACTTTGGCGCCTAATAAATAAACCAAACACTCTATTTTCTCGAGTGTTTAAAGGACGGTATTTCAGGAATGCTTCACCCCCGGAACCGATACGTTCTTACTCCCCATCATATGGCTGGAGGAGTATTGTATCTGCTAGATCTCTGGTTAGCAAAAGACTAATTAAAAGGGTGGGAACAAGTTCATCTATATTAGTATGGAATGATCCTTGGATCCCAGCCACTCGCCCGAGACCAGCCAACAAAAATCAACACAATCTGTTTCCGGAACTTACAGTTGACGCTCTTATTAATCCAGGTTCTAGGACTTGGAATTCACAAGCAATTCGGGCTGTAGTGGACCCTTTGGATGCAAAGATTATTGAAAGTATACCTCTTAGTAGATTTTGCATGGACGACAAGGACGGTTGGCATTTTACGAATAATGGAAAATATACGGTTAAATCAGGATATGAGGTGGAAAGGGTTTACCCGGATAAAGAAAAACAACCAGCTTTCTATGGTCCGACGGTGGATGCATTGAAGGCTTTTTGTTGGCAGGTTAAGTGTCCACCAAAGATGAAACACTTTCTATGGCAGCTTGTATCAGGGTGTGTTGCAGTTAAAAAAAGTTTGAAAACACGAGGAATGAAAGGAGAAATTAGCTGTGATAGATGTGGGCACATTGAGGAATCCTTGAATCATGTGTTCTTTGAGTGTCCTCCAGCGAGGCAAGTTTGAGCGTTATCAACAATTCCAACAAATCCAGACGTTTTTCCTACGGAATCATTGTTCACAAATATGGATCACTTATTCTGGAGAGTCTTACCCAAGATGAATGATTGTCAGTTTGCGTGGATACTATGGTATATTTGGAAAGCAAGGAACAGTAAAGTTTTTAGTAATCTGGATATTGATGCTAGGGATACACTAAAACTGGCTGAAACAGAATCGACTATGTGGGCCGCGGCTCAAGATTTGATGATACGACAATCTATACCACCACAAGTACCTTCACCTGTCACTATCCCAGGGCGGTGGTGTTTTACAGATGGTTCGTGGAAGGATAATGAAGTTTTCTCGGGACAAGGTTGGTTTAGTACCCTGGAAGGCTATGAGGGTTTAATGGGGGCGAGAAATGTTTGGGCTAGTATGTCTCCCCTTCATTCGGAGGTGGAGGCACTGATTTGGGCAATGGAATGTATGAAAAAATTACGACAGTTTCAGGTTACGTTTGCAACGGATTGTTCTCAGTTGGTGAAGATGGTTTCAGAACCAGAGGAGTGGCCAGCGTTTGCAAGTTATCTGCAGGATATCAAGAGTCTACAAAGTAGTTTCCATATCTCACAGCTCATTCATGTACCACGAACGGCAAATTCAAGGGCGGATCGTCGTGCCAGACAACAATCGTCTTTTGTCGTTCACATGGATGCAGAGCTACCAGTTTTGTGTGCAGAGTCTATATGAGTCTGTATGTTTGATGACAAAAAAGTAGTTACATTGTTATAAATATTGCAAATATAAATATTTATCTATTAAGGGTTTGACTGTTTGAAAAGCAGCGGTTACAGGAGTTTACGGATATTGATAGTTGTGGTTTTTAGCGTTTACAACTGTTACAATGGTTAGAAATTGGTGTATTTACGGGATATTTGTGCCTGGTTGATTATGAGATATTGCAGCGGTTTAATAATAAAACTATCAATATTAACATATTATAACATAATAAGAAATAAAAACATATTATTGTGATAAATATAATAATATTAATATAATATGATAAATAATACTATTATGTTTATTTATTTAATTTATTAAATTAGTTGAAAGTTATAATTTTAATAAAATTTGTTTTGAAGATTTATATTAAAACTTTTAAAAGAATTTTTTTTTTTATATATGTATATATCTTTATGTACGTATATTAATTTTTAGTTTAATTTTTTTATAAAATAAATTTTGATATTGTTTCTAAATTTTAACTAAAATATAAAATATTTATATATATATTTATATTTATATTATTTCCATTTTTAATTTTTAATTTAAAATTATACAATATTTTAGAAAATAATTTATATTTATTTATCCACCCGCAACCACAAACGATAGTTAGAAACCAACTTTTGATTTTAAGAGGTTTAGAGCGGTTTATAACGTATTACGTGATTATTTTAAACCGCCGACAACTGCTATCAGCTGCAAAAACTGTGTTTGCATGTGGTAGCGGAAAAACTTGTTAGACTTTTAGTCGAGTAGCGATGCAGATTTTCTTTTTTTAATTGTTGAATTATATTTTTGCCTATTTTCTCTTATGCGTTATAAAACCCAAATGAAATTTATATATAAATAAAACTGAACGCAAATCTTATCTATTTATATAAAGTATGGTATACTTTCTCCCGGTGAAGCCACCTCAGCATTTTCGAACACTGATAGCGTGACACGTGTCCCATTTTATTTATGCACTGCGTTTCATTTATTTCAATCGTATCTAATATTTGTGCTTTCTCTTGAGTTTTTTTGTTTTCGTGTGTATGGGCTGGGAAAGTGGTGGGCTGCGGTTGATTAAATACAGGCCCTAACCTGAATAGAAAACCCTTGGCTTCTGGCGTTGTCGTTTTTTCTTTTTGATCAAAGCCTTGTCGTCTCTTTCTTCGTTGTTCAGAGACGTTTCATCTTTGTCTGAATCATATGTGGCATCGAAACGCGCTTCTTCGTGATTAATGTCCATTACTTCAGTCACCACGATGTAGCCTTGAATGCATGCTTTGATTAGGAGTCGGTGAACTTGAGCGTATAAATATTAGATCTACTAAACGGTCAGTCTTCATCCAATTCCTATTCTTCGCAATTCCTAATAACACTAGAAACTTAGTTTTAGTATAGTGGCTAGCTTATTATAATTTCAAGGTTTGTATCTGATACAATAGCTAAGTGAGCCTCTTAGATCTTGATTTATCATGCTGTTTAATCCAATATTAGGATTTTTTTTCTTTTGTTTGGTCTAGCAGAAAAAGCTATCCAAGTAATATGAAAGATCGCCGGTGAAACATAATGATCCTGGAGGTGGATTTATATGATGTGAACCAGAGGTGCTGAACTCAAGAAGAACCTTGCTCTCTCTCGCTAAAAAGCAAAGAAGAAAACTTGAAAGTAATTTTTAAACTAATCTCATCATCATATATTACCAAACAAAAACATGAATTGGACTGGTGTTTGCTCATTGTGATTAAAACAGATGCGATAAGCACATTAGATCTGAATAATCCAAGGTTCATGTAGATATCAACACAAGAGTCAGGGTCAGAGAAAAAAAGAGAATCAACAGTGAAGCAAATAAGGTGTTCCAAAAGAAAAGTGAAAGAAAAAGCTAAGAAGATCAAGAACAATCCTACCAAACTTGGCCATGGTCATTACAACGATCGTGATGTGTACGAAGAAGAATATGGCAAGCAAGAATCAGAGCGGCACGGTGAGCCAGATTTGTTATTTACCTTTGAAAAAGACTTGCGCGTTCTGTTTTTTGCGACATTAATGGGTTCTCTGTTTTATGTCGGAATGGCACAATGTATAATCATGGCGGTGTATCTGTTCAAGCTGTGTCACTGTGTCATCTCGGGGAAGCTAATTTCCAGGCACCGCCGAAGATCGTTCCACCAGGGATAAAAGTTTCTCATTGGTGTTTTTGGATACTTTTTATGGACACGAGAGGATATATACTCTGGAGAGGGACGTGAGAAGAGAGGCACCGTCTCATCCTCCTAAACTGCATGACATGTCGTAGAGAGAATAAATGATCTAGGCTCATCAGATGGCAATAAAACACGCATGTGTCTTTGTTATCCGCAACAAAGATGTAATGAGGACGTGATGTTTTTTTAAATATTGGTTGAAGTTGCAGGCAAACCTTTGTCAAAAGTCTACAGCCATCTGTGAATTGGCTTGAAGAGGCTGAGGAACAAAAAATTACGATGTTTCTTTTTCATTTTGTTCTGTAATTATCTTTTTTTTATAAACATATAATTTTAGAGTGTATATGTCTTTTAACTCTTTTGATTTCTGATATTCTTTTGCTGCATTTGACCTTTTAGTGGCAAGAAGCTTACTTTTCAGATGATTGTACTTTTCAGGCAAACCTTTTTGTTTCATGGGACATCTTCAACTATTGTATCTAATATGATTTTCACATACGCATTCTGGTCATGCCATATATATGTGTATATTTATATTTAAAATGCAAAAAAGTTGATTGAGTACTGATAAAACAGGTCTGATTTGAGAAAGTTAGATGTATATGGCAGATGAAGGAAAGCTAAAGTGAGAAGAGACGAGAGAGTCACGAATGTGTTGAATTTATAGCTGCTGTCTTTTCAGATTTCACCAGAAGAATAGTGTAAGCATCAATGAGAAATCTTATTCTTTGGCAAAGAAGCTTAGAAAGAAATTCCACTCCCGACACGTGGTCGTGTTTTAAATTTACAGCCATGCCTGATTAATATATTTTAGATGTAAATTAACCTATGGTAGTTTATTTTAAAAGTTTGTCATTTAGTTTGGTTGTCTTATTATTCTATTCATTTGTAAATGTTTTCCCACATATTGGTGTTGTGGACTTAGCACTTTGTTCTTTTGGTAAATTTTCAGTAAATTTACTCTTTCTCATGATTTGTATTTACTATTTTGGATTGGCAAACATAACTTATTTGTCTTTTAGTTTTGATCAAGAGAATGTGTATTCAATATATGTTTTTTGAATATTTGATGTTAGTGAGTTTGTAGATGATTTTGAATGAATTATAAAAGTATTGATTTAGTGAAAATACTATAACAAAATCATCTGATTTCAAAGTTGTACCAAAATACTTTAAAATCTTCACGAATCTCTAAAATCCATGAGTTAAACTATTTTTAATAATATAATTTAAGATTAATTTTAAATTTTAAATTTTAATTTTAATAACACAATTTGTATAAAGAGATAAAACCTATGTTAGTAGAAAATATAAACATTTTATCTTAATAAAATATATTTGAAATACACTATTTGTAAATAGTAACTATCTATATTAAATTTTTAAGATAATTAAATGGCAAATAGAAGAAGCAAATACCAGTGAATTTAAGAAACAAGCGTACAAGAAAAAAGTTTAATTCATAATTTGTGTGTTATAGAAATTTCACTCTTCTTATTATCATAATAAAGGTAGAACCAACTTTTTTAAAGGTAAAACAATTACATGACAATCTTTTAAATGGTAAGATGAATCATATGATTTTTTATTTAAAAATATAAATAGTGAAAGGTAATATTTATTTTAAAATGAACAAAAAAATAAAATTATTAGATGGGAACTAAAAATCAAAATATCTTATATTAATTATTGTATACGCATAACCGATAACATTCAACCAAGAAACCCACAGAAACAACACCAAAATTATATATAGTATTCTATATGTTCCGCACTCTTAAAACAATACACAAGCACCCTTATACAACGTACATGGTCTATAAAATAATAAACTACCTATGTCTTAACATACATAAAAACATCAAAGTAATTATAATCCTACTTTCAAATCTTAAGTTAAAAAATATAGTTCAAATAATAAAATCCACAACAAACTATAAATTCTAGCATTTCAAATTTAATAAAAAAGTAACAAAATGGTTTCAAAATCAATATAATCAATTGTATATATGTGTATTGAAATAAAATGCAAAGAATTAGATTAAAAATTTGAACAAAATCCCGCGCATAAAATACAAAAATTGGTTACAAACCATAATATTTTCTTCCTACAATGGACTCTATAATACTCAATTAAAATATAATTATTAGCAAACATGAATAAATATATATACAAAAAACTACAAGCCTAATATTTAAAGCATGACTTATTTAGTCCGCTATTACAAAAACATGTATGAATCTAACTGATATGTATATTTTTATATAAGAGAAATGTATATATAGACTATAACTGTTTCAATTATTATTAAATAAACATCCCGCCCGTAGGACGGGTCGACCCTAGTATTTCATAAATAATAGATTGACAACAAAAATACTTTATCAAATAGATAGTTATACCAATATGATAAACGATACTCTTTTCTTTTTATACCACTTGTTTACAGTTATATCAACTTCAATCACATTACCATACAAAGTCGTTAAAGCTCATGTGATCATTGGAGGAACCACCATGCTGAGGATTGGTCATGTAATCCACATGTGGCAACGAGGAGGTGGCTTGTTGATGGTGATGAAGATCGATTGGGAGGTCCATAAGATTGTTTGGGTTGGGATAGTGATCGTTTAGATTTCCGATGAGCATTGCAATAGAATCTTCTTCTTCATCTTTTGGTATGAAATCAAACTCAATATCTTCGTAGAAGTTCATGTCGTTGGCTTCCATCCACTCATCTTCTCTTCCTTCATTTGGTTTGTCTGCGTACTTTCTTATGGAGAAGTACTAGTAAGACCAAACAAACAAAAGATCCATATAAAAGGTGTTTTGGCAATTGACTGAATTTATAAATAACTAACAACTGAAGAAGTTACGAGAGTTAAATGTTAGAAATATTAGATTATTTGATATCCAGAGGAAAATTAAATAATCTATGAAAACTGTAGTAAATATGTTCCATTTTTTCCATGTTTTTGAACCTTTTTTTTGTTCCATGTAAATAAGTTCCATGTTTTTTGAACCAAAACACTAGTCGGTTAAATTCCAAGAAGTCATTTACAGGTTTCTAATTACAAATTAATTTTGTTCTTGATATAAAATTTAATTATGTGTGAACTAAAATTTCGCACATTATATTATGCTAATAAAAAATGTTTTGTGAGGATAACTAGAAAATAGTATACTACTCCCTCCGTTTCATATTATTTGTCGTTCTAAGTCTTTGCATACAGATTAAGAAAACATTTAATTTTACATATTTCCAAAATAAAAATACTATTACCAATGCACATCAACCAATATGAAAATAGAATAGAAAATATTTTCAATAAATTTTGCATTGAAAACCGAAAACGACACTTATTTTGAAACAAAAATTTTGCTCTACAACGACATATAATTTGAAACGGAGGGAGTACATATCTTTATTAAATGTTAACTTAATAGAAAATAATAGGGAATAAATTATCTTCAAATTGACAAAATTTAAATAAATAAAAATAATATTTTAATAGTAGCAATTATTTTTGATATAAAACCAAATCCTAGAAACGCTTTCTTAATTTGATTGAGTTTATGTAGTCTTTTTTATCAACATAAGAGTATCTCGGACTATATTTTAGAGTTTGCAAAACTCTAAATTTGAAGTTTTAATGTGTTTTTCTTCAAAAATAAAACTTCAAACTCAACTTCAAAATTATTTGTATTTTACACTATGGTCCCTATATTTATTATAATTAATATAAATCCATAAAACTTATAAATAACAAGCACATATATAAAAATATCACATTAATATTAATTTAATAAAATCTTACAGTAAATATATAAATTATAGATATAAATACATAACTAAATATTAAACTACAAGAAAATGACACTATACTTTGAAACTTGCAAAACTTCATATTTGAAGTTTAAAGATGCTTTTAAAGTTCATAATTGAAGTCTAAAGATGTTTTTAAACCTTAAAATTTCTTATTTTTTATGTCTAAAACTAAAATTTATGAAAACAAATATGTAATTGTAAGGACTAAAATACAATTAAAAATGTGAAACTTCAAATTTAAAATTTTGAATAGTAATACTCTATATTTGAAGTTTCATTACTAAAAATTTCAAATTTTAAATTTTAAATTTTTGTTTGAAGAACAAAAAACTTCAAAGATAAAGTTTTAGAATGTCTTTTGGAGATGCTCTAAGACTTTATGTAGTCACACCAAACAAATTGGCTATTCAAAAGAACAAATTTTCTAGAGAAAAACATATTGCGCCTCTCCCTACTTAGCAAAATAGTAGAATAATAAAATAATTAAATAGAAGAAGCATTTTATTAAACATAAAATTTAAATTAATAGTCACCTCCATATATTTCATGTTTTAAGAATCATTTTTCAGTAGTAATAATATATTAAAACTAGGGTTTGGAATTCGTATAGTACCTTCCTTATACGGACAGCTATCATCGACAGAAAAGGTCAAAAAGGCAATAAATTTTTGTCTGGATGCTTAACGAACACAGTTTAATGACTCACTTTTTAAATTTCCAACTAGATCTTGACCCGTGCGACCGCACGGATATTAATTTTCACTTTTAGTTTTTATTTATTTATACAAAATAATATATTTATAATATTTGATCTATTTATATTGACTAAATTAGGGGTGGATATTTGGGTATCCACTCGAATTCAGTTAAAATCTATTCGGGTTTGAGATTTTCGAGTTTAAAGATTCTAGCTTTATTCGTGTATTTATAAATTTTGGTTCCGGTTTGATTCGGATTTTTGCGGGTTTGATAACCCGTTTAAACTATTTTTAAATTTTCAAAATTTATATATCTTTAAATATCTCTAAATCTAAAAATAAAAATAATATAACATGTAAATATGAGTAATGTAATTTGAGTAATGTAAGCCAAAGTACCTAAATTAAAAATTAAAAATATGTTTAACTTGAATATTTGGATGAGAATAAATATATATTTTAAGTATTTTTGGTGTTTTGATTATTGTTTATCTATTTTAGATGTTTACTTTTGACTATTTTTTATATTTCAAATATTTTAAACAACTTTAAAATAGCTTATATCTTTGATATTAACTCTAAAAATAGTTAACATATTAAGTATATAAATATGATTTAAATACATTCGAATATCCAAAATATTTCGTTCAGATCAGGTTTGGTTATGGTTTTCTAGATACCAAAATGGTAAAAATCCGTTTAGATATTATCTAGTTTCGGTTCAAATTTGATAATATTTTTCGTTCAGATTCGTTAAATGAAAAGTTGATATTATAATTTCTATGAATTGTTTGTCCAATAAAAATGTAATTTTTTTAATTTGAAATTGATTTAATGGAGAAATTAATGAAGTGTATTTAATTCAAATTTAATTTTGGAAAACACATTAATCTAAGTGAAAAAGACAAAATATTAAAATAGAAAGTATTGTTTAATTGTGTATTTAATTTTGGAAAACACATTAACTAAAGTGAAAAAGACAAGCATAAAAATAGGAAACTTAATTAATATTACAGTGGCATAAAGTGTAAATAAAAGTGAAAACTAAGGGGTATTTTTAAATGGGTACTTCTCTTTTAATAAGATAGATTTCCGACTGCTAATCAATCATTATTTATTTATTTAAGAGTTTTGTCTTTTTCAAAATAAGAAAAAAAAAAGAGAGTTAATAAGAGAGCTCACGAGATTCTTGCTTTCGTCCTCGTAGATTGTTAAAAAATCTCCAATCTCTACTCTTTTTCTCGTCACAAATTCTCCTTAAATTTTTAAGACAAAAGGAAAAGCATACTGTATTATAATAAAATAGTTTAAATATACTAGTATACTTTTAAAGGAATATACTAGATCCTTAATTACCTGTGTTTTCGAGGACATACATTCTGCTCTTGTTATTGGACCAGAACCTATGTTCGCAGTAATGCATGTTCTTTTTAAGTATAACGTTAAATTGACATTGATAAAAATTCTAACTTGAAATCATCACAAATTGAGCTTAAAAGATTGGTATAACTCATTGGTAAAATAAAATGGATAAGAAATCGCTTTTGTGTATAATTGAGTTCATTTTTAAAACGAGACTTAACTTGTATTTGAAAGACCAATTCTGCATAGAGTCAGCATCTCTCATCTCTACTATCATTCCTTCTTTAGTAGATAGCTCCGGAAGATTTCTTTCAGCTTCTCTCTGCGTTCCAAAGCCAAGACTTATTTAATGACTTTTCTTATCTCCAAATGACTTTCTTACTGTTTTAATTAAGACATATAATGTAAGAGACATAAGAGACAACTAATTAGGAAAGGAAAATAGACGACTTTATTTTTCTTCAGCCCCATTTTGGAATAAATTCATTTAAACACTTTCACTTTAATTAGTAGAAATAAAATTGATTACCTCTCATGTTCTTTCATTACTAGTTACTTGAAGGAAACTATATTGAGAATCTATTTAGATTTTTTTCCCTTACTTAATTTCATCATTGGGACTCATTCCAAAACTTGAAGAATTTTTAATCCTTCAAACTGAAGATATCTTTAAATAAATCAATTTAGTTTGAATTTAAAAACAATCCATATTCTTTCTAAACTAAAAGTATATAAAAATGTCATCAAAATTCGTACTGGAACAAACACAAATACTATAAACTTTACTACATTCTACATTTTGTTGTCATGTTTTATATTCCCCTTGTTTTCCGTGTTTTTTTAGAAACTGAACTTGTAATTGGTTAAACAACGAAATCGCTAAATACACTATATTTTTTAAAAAGATGGAATGAAATGTGAGAAATAAATCTCAGTGAATTTCTTAATGAGAGTATGTGGCCGCAATGACTTATGTAGTTTTGTTCAACAAACCTTCTTTGAAAAAAGGTGGCAGCCGAATCCTGAAACCATTTTACTTTTCTAAAACTTGTTCCATGGAATTGAGGTTTAAAATTTCGTGGTTACGTGATTGATAACTATTTCATATTAATGTTTTACCTATAAAAATTATTTTATCTTTATACATACCTTAACGAAAACGATGAATTAAAGAACTGTAAGAATTTACATACCTTTGGTAGAACGATCCTCCCAAGTGATCCAACATCGCTGTTCTTCAAGTGTTTCACCAGCAAAACCCTAAGCTTCTACAATCAACCACAATATCCAAAACGTTTGATCAAGTTTTACATATATAAAATCTAAAGAAACAAACCTTGTTATCGAATGAGGAAAATCGATAGAGATCTTTCCTTGCGGCAATCTCGGCACTATTTTTCATGCTAAGAACCACTTGTCTCCTTGAATCAACCATCTCATTCGTGCTAGAGTTAGGGCTAGAGTTGTTTCTTGATCTTATCATCGCCTTCTTCCTGTTGATCCTGGCCATCTTAGCCGTGTGTGGATCAAGGAATCCACCTCTTGCTTGTCTAAAACCGGGATTATAAACCAGAGAACCGTACTCACTTCCGGTTTGTATAACCGGGATCTGAGGTTTCATAGCCGCCGTCTGATCCACAGGAGATGCAACGTATGAGTAAGGTGGCAACAAGGGGTGAGGCTGCGCCTGATGATGATGATCAGAAGTAGGGAGCGTTGAGAAGCGTGAGGGATTGTTGTTAAGATCCATTGAGAGTTCTTCGACAGAGTTTGCGTTAGAAGAGGAAAAGGGCAAGAAGTTATCCATTTTTTCGAAGAGAGAGAAAGAGTTATGAATGGAAGAGGGGGTCGTTGCGGAGATTGAAAAAGGAAAGAGCGAGTGAACAAGAGACAGTTGTTGGAAAAACACAAAAGAAAACGAGTCAAAATGTTGCAGATGGTTCGATGCTGCACCTTATAGGGATAACCATCTCACCACTCATACAAGGAGAGAGAGGAAGAGATATATAAATACTACTATATACTGTATGTGTGTGTGGCGCCAGATTGGTGTTTGAACGTATATAATGATTTTTGTGGCACAGAAGACCACGAGAAGGTCATTGGCTGTGTTTTTATGAGAGAAAGAGAGAGACAGTACTGAATGCTTTTTTTTTTGGAGTTACTTCACTATCTTCCTTATGTATACAGTGTTTTTTTCACTTTATGTATACTGTTAAAAATAAATATAGTTTTAAAAATGATCAATATTTGAACAAGTATTAAATTTTGCAAAATTTTAATTGATCGTAATTCATACTTGCAGAAACTCAGTTAATGCCATTAATGTTAAATTTGTCGTTTTTGCATATCTTTAAAATAAGGCTTTGTTAGAACCAAAATTAAATGAGAAAAATGTTATTTAAATCATCAAATTTCAAATTTAGTTGAAATAAATCAAACTTTTCGGTAATAAAAAAAATAACTACCTGTTGACTATATCATTTTATGTATATCGTTAGTCAACAGTTATTTTTGACTAACAGTATGCCTAAAATATTTTTTAAAGTTAATGCATTTTTTGGCACAAATATAAATCAATAATTTTTTTCAAAAAATGAAAATTAACTTTTAGAATAAATTATTTAGTAACAATATAATATTATACATAAAATATTAAATATTAAATAATAAAATAATTTGTTTTCATCATTTTCTTCAAAATAAAAATGTAAAAACAAATTTTTTTTATAACATCTTAATTTTATTGATATCAAATCAATGTAACATATTACATGAATCAGAAATTACATTAAACATGTTGTTAATAAAAAATTTAAACAAAGACAACAATAACACGATGCTTCCTAACGCATTCGTAGGATATGCTGACTCGCTAGTTTGCCTCCACTTTGTTCTTGGTCTTATAAGATCTATCTTGTGGCTCTCAATTTTTTGAGTAGATGCTTTTTTTCTCTAAGAAGATCATCGGACGCGATCCATCTGCTACATCGCAATCCATCTCAAACACTCCCGCTGCAGGAAATAACATGCTTTTTTGTAACCATCCATGGCGTTGAAATTCTTTTGCTTTGAGACCAATAAAACCCTAGCTTCAATTTATTATGTTGGAGAAACAACACTCTTTGTCTCCTTTCCGCTTTAGAATCATCGCTCCCCTGTATCTTTCCCTTATATTTTGGATCCAACAATACCATTACTCAACCATTCCTCAACATCCTAACTTCTTTTTGTTGAAAAATTTGAACGTCAAAGTAATAACCAGTACCATCAAAATACACCATCTCTTACTGGATTGTTCACCTATGAATAGCAAACCTGGTGGTGGCCATGGAGGTTTAAGGGCTCGCTTTGTTGATTGAATACGGAAAAAACCGTTCAGCCATAAGATTAATAGATAAGGCCTGAGAGGTTGAAGATAATCTGGTTGGATATCTGCCTCCTGGAATACAACACGAAACCCAAAAGGTGATAGACAAACGTCGGCACTGAATCGAAAAAAATAAAATAATAGATTGGATATGTATATATTTTATGTTTAAAAAAATATTTAGAAAATACTTAACTTTACTTTTTATATTTTCATTTTCATTTGAATACAAACTATCAAAAAAATAGCTTAGACTATTTAAATTAGAAACATGTAAAACAAAAAAAAAATCATTTGTTAATTGGCAAAGAATAGAGTTGTAAAACTTAGAACTTAGAATATATTTTACTACAGATTTATAATAAATAAAATAATCAAAAAGCAAAAAAAGAAGGAAAAAAAAGATACATAGTCAGTAGAAGCTAGCAGAAGAAGAAAACCTAATTTTTAATTGGAAATTTAGAATATAAAAGAGAATTTAAAAAATAATTAAAAATTTTAGAAAATGTAAATGTTATCTATTGGTTCAACCAGTGGTTCAACCGGTACCGGGTTTCGGGTTTTAATGGGTTTTTGCGGGTTTCTGCGGGTTTTTAAATTTTGGGTTTTTCATAAAACCCAAATCGGATTTATCTCAGATCACCGGGTTTACTGGTTCAACCGCGGGTCCGGGTCGGGTTTCAAAACACTGCCGTCAGTACAAAGAGTCGTCTTTATTGTCGCTCAGAGAGAATTTCTTCGGAATTTTTTGGTTTATAAATAAAATATTTATATTCTAAAATAGTTAGTTAACATATCGTTAGTTTAATACTTATTTTATTAAATAATTATAAAGAAATTTTTAATTATTTATTATATTTATATCAATTTGTAACTATTTAGATAGTCCTAACTGAATTATGATTCATAAATTTTTATTGTCTGTAAAATATTAATATATTTTTATTCTCACAATAATAATAAATAATATGTTGATTCCATACTACCGGCTTGACTCTCCGATCCACTGGAATCTTAGTAGAGTAGTTTCCTTTGTTGTCAAAAATAATAATAAAAAAAATTAATGGTATTATAATTATGTAGCTATATTTTGGATCTTATTAGTTTTTGGTGGAGTTTATTTATAATTAAAATGCAGAAGTAATCTTGTAAAACATTTATAGGAATTATAATTTTTTTTTTGGATATTTATTTTTGTTTGAGAATAAAAAGTTGAACTAGCACTCCATTAAAAAAATTTTGAAGTCAATATTATAAACATAACCCCAATAAGATTATATAAACAGTTACAAAAATTGATCGTAGATAATTATTAAATTTCTTGATAATTATTTTAAAATTAAATTATTAATGACTCATAAGTTGACTAATATTTTAAGATATAAATGAAAATAT
Source organism: Raphanus sativus (assembly GCF_000801105.2). Lineage (NCBI taxonomy): Eukaryota > Viridiplantae > Streptophyta > Magnoliopsida > Brassicales > Brassicaceae > Raphanus > Raphanus sativus. Next base: position 12,138,185 of record NC_079511.1, read on the forward strand.
ATAAAGTTTTACTTTGATAAAATGAAAAAAAATATATTTTTGGTTTGAATTATTTCTTATTTTTATTAGTATTATAGTTATTAAATATATATTTTCAATATTTAAAATTTAAGATTTTGAAAAATAATTGTTGATTTATTTTTGTGCCAAAAAATGCATCAACTTTAAAAGTCATTTTAGGCATACCGTTAGTCAGCTTTAACTGTTGACTAACGATGTGCCTAAAATGATATGATAAACGAAAGTTTATGATTAAAATAGCTCATTAATAAAAATTGAGTGTTTTTCTTTTGGCTTACCAAAAATTGATGCTTTATTTCAACCAAATTTGAAAGTTGATGATTTAAATGACATTTTTTCCAAAATGAAATACAACAATATTTCAAAATAAAAATTTATTTAGCATTTAAATTTTGTGAAGTAACAAAATTATAATTATATCAAATAAAACATTTTGTGAGAGACAAAACACACAAAAGTAAGAAAATACAGAAAGTTCCAAATAGTATTGAGAAGACATAATCAACTGTTTACTGAACAAACACTCCCAAACCAATTTTAAATTGGCTCTCAAACTCTAAATAATAAGTAAAAATTCCGGATAATTAACCATGTATACAAAAGTGTAAATTAGTTTTTTTTTTATAGACAAAAGTTATCTCTCTGAAATTGATCTTACAAGTCAATATTATATATAAATTTTTAACTGTAGAATACATATGCTTTCTTTTCCAAGTGGATATCACTCTTACACGGTTGCTATGTGTGCATCAACACTTTTATTTTGGGGAAAACTGCCATTTAAATCCTGAACTTATCAAAATAAGCCAAAAAAGGTCTCGACTCTTATGTAAACCAAGAAAATCTCCAACTTTCAAACATTGTCCAAAATAATCTCAAACTTATGTTGACTTGGCTCTTTTAAACATCAAAAAGTCAACCGTTAATTTCTCTTAAACGTCTGTTAGTTAGTAAAATTATGCGTTTTGCTCTGTCACTAAAAACATAAATTCGTGGTCTTCTCTTCTTCTCCATCGACTGCAAATCCTTAATTTACAAAAAAAAATTGTCCTCTTCACCATGGAATCAACTTCAGAGGCTCGTCGAGTGTGTATGTGGTGAGCTTGTGATTGTGAAGATGTACACGTCTAGGATGCAAGAGCATCTGGGTTGACCATTTTTTAGATGCGTGAGCAATAGATTTGTTCTTTGAGGATGGAGGTTAACACATTCTATTGTTCTTTTCTTTTATTCACTTTTAAACTGAAAAGTTTGAACACACAGCAAGGAATATTTTCATTGGGTTGTTTATGCCCATCTCTCATCCTTCTTTTTGCTGAGTGGAAATGTACAGATGTCAAATTCGAAGCCTGCTTTGGCTCTATATCGAAATTAATACAGTTAGTAATTAAAATGCGTGATTGCTTATTGACAACTATACAATGACGTCTTTCAATTTTTTGTTTCAAGGTTCACTCTTAATTTAGTTATAAAGAAAATGAGAACTGAACAAGAACACAAAACACATCGAAGAGAGTAGAAATCCAGGGCGAAAAGAAGAGGATAAAGTCATTCAAAAACATATAATGAAGATGTCAAAGTCTAGACTGAGGATATTAAATAACAAAAGTATGATCATCTATTCCTAGAAGAGAGATGAGATATAGGTTCTAATTTAATATCGTTCGAAAGAAACATGTAAATGGACTAATCACTAATCTATAAACTTAGATGTACACAGAGCTTGGAACATAATTGGTCACAAGATTGTAAAGCTGTGAGTGTGGAGATTCAAGGAGATCCACTTTTCTGCAATCAGTCTCCCATCAATAATATATGAATTTGTATTGTAACATATGTCTTAATCATCAAAAGCCATCAATGATATGTGCATTTGTATTGATCAACCTTACAATCTTCACCTGCTTCGTGTCCCTCTTCAATTCTTTCACTTGATGCATCCTCCTTCTTGCGTCAATGAGCAAATTTATTCGGCCTCTCCATATAAATTCTTCAAATCATCAAGAGTTTCACTTCTTCTTTTGTGCAATCAATGGAGAAATTTAGGGATTTAGATAAATGATTTTGGGAATTAAGGTTCACGATCACGACTCAACCAATTTTATGTTTTTAATGACAAAGCAAAACACGCTAGTTAACAGACGTTTAAGAGAAATTAACAGTTGACTTCGTGATGCTTAAAAAAGCCGAGTCAACATAAGTTTGGAATATTTTTGGAGTTTTTTTGAAAGTTTGAGCTTATTTTGGCTTACTCAGAAGTTGAGGAGTTTTTTGGCTTATTTTGATAAGTTCAGGATTTAAATGGTGTTTTTCCCTTTTATTTTGTAATGAATTAAACAATCTCTCGGATATGGGTCTATCATGCAACCATTTGTGCTAAAAACGGATTAAATGCAACTGAAAACACTAATATTGCAATTACATACTTAAGCTATTTCAAACAGAACCATATATCTGGATTAATTGTGCTTCCACCGCCATGATACATTAGAGTTGCTCCCAAAATAGTATTCTTTGGAATTTCTACCTTTAATTTATATATATATATATATATGTCTTCAAAGAATTTCATCAATCATTTTTTTTGTAGACAAATTTCATTTCCTCCCACCCAATATTGATATCTAAATCCATTATTTCTATCTTTTTCTTGCATTAACATTCTCTTGCCCAGTTTGAGATGATGTGGCATTTTATTGAGATTTTGTCCCAGCATTTCCCATATTTGTTGATACAACTAATGTTATATTCTTCAACCAAATGTTTTAGGAAGTCAAACACTATCTTTTTATATTCTACACTACCCTTACAACAAATGCTCTCAAATAAATAAAAAAGCAAAACATCTTGTTCATTTGTTCTAAAACACCACTTAACAAATGTTTTTTTAATGTTCAATTTATTCATCCCAAAAAAGTTTTTTACAACACATGTGCCTTTGTTCTATGAGTTTGTCATATGTTCATCGGATTGAAATTTGTTATAAACTGTGTGAAATGTGGAGAGTGAATTGTGAGGAATGTTGTGTGTATTTCTCATTAGCCAATACCACTTTATATAGTGGTTTGTACAAGGGTTTACAAATGCTTTACAAGGAATAAAATCTACACATTGATTACTCTTGACTACATTGATGTCATACATGAAGACTTGGTCAAGGTGATGATAACGAGGTTGACTGAGTCTTCTCTTCTCGGACCGGTTTGTAGATGAACCGATGTAGACCGGATGTAAACCTCCTTGCACTTCCTCCTGTACTTTTTGGACTTGTCTAGTACTTGATTAAGTACTTGGTTATGGTCCATCCACACAATAGATTTCATAACACTCCCCCTTGGATGCCATAACCATATGAGTTCGTAATATGCTTAATGTTGCCTCATTAAAACCTTACTAGGAAAACCCATTGGGATAAAACCATAGTTAAGGAAAAAGAGTACAACACATATTACTCCCCCTGAATAGATGTTCAGGGATTCTTACTTGAACAATCTTGTATTGTTCGGACATATCATGTCTCTTAGAATCCTGATGGTACTTTAGAAAATGTACCACTTAGATATCGACCACTTTAGTACTTTAGATAAAATGTACTATTTTATACTCTGGTCGTTTGATTATGGTCTTTGATCAAATCACTCTTATATGCCTATCCATAATATTGGTCGGCTAGTACTTTAGATCCTCTATATAATATGGATCATCATTATATCAAGTATGAGCTACTTAGCTCTTTAGGACTTATGGACATGCCTTAGCTTTATGAGTATAATATTATTTGTCATAGACAACTTTATACATAGGTCATGTTGGTTAGATCATGATCCTTATTTACATATGTCCATAGATGATCTATAATTGATCTGAGACATTGGCAATCTTAGTGTGCCGGCAATTCGTACACATATATATATATATATGGACGATTGGACTGATCTAGGCCGGACACGGTCATGACATAGAATTGATCTAATTGATCCTCAAATTTATGTCTAATGACATCCATGATCTACAGCTTTATCATGGACCAAATCTTATAATATGGTTGGACCCGTTTGGTCGCATATGGACGCATACTGCGGTCCTACATCTTTTTGTTCAAAGATGAACTTTGATCTTATAGCTTATCTTTATGATAGCTTATTCATTCATACCACAGCTTGGTTGGTTCATGCTGAGAATTTTGACCAACCATAAGTATTACCAAAATTTGGCTAATTTGTGGTGATGGTTTATAACCTTTTTAAGGTTTGATGAATAACCATTTAACCTATCTTAGGCTGGTTAGTATAACACAAGGAATTTAAAATTCCTCTATGGACTGATTTGAATTGTTCTTATAGAACTCTTCATTTGCTTATATGTAGCAATTTAATTCATTCCCGGGACAGCTTTAGGAAAATGCTGTTCATGAGAACTTCTTTTCTCATCTTATGATTCTGAGCTCAGTATATTTTTGGTAAACATTTTAGGTACCAATAATATTATTATCATCCAGTGATTCATATATAGCATACTACATCTTTTGAATTTCTTCCAGACATTATATGTAGTGACATATGTAGTATTATCCACCACTTTGGATTATATAGACCTCCCTTGGTCTGTCTCGCGATTTTATCCTTCTTTCAGGATTTATATATTCACTGGGCATCATATGGCGTTTATATATTCATGGCTAATTCAATACGCCTTTATCTGTCACTTTTAGAAACCCCACGTTTCTTTTTTTTATTCATTATTTATGAGTACTCTTGCGTGGGTTCATGATCCTCGATTCATTATTCATGTGCTACATGTTTGCGCTTTTCTTATGAATGTATGTGTCGACACATTTATATATATATGGTTTCCTTCCAGACATCAAATAATTCATTGAGATCTCATCATTATCAATGTCTTCAGTACCATGAGGCCCGGCGTCCCGAACCCCAAGTGTTGATACTGACGGCATAGCCATTTCGGCCTTGTCTGGACAATCTATGACCTCGGTTTCTTTTTGCACCTTTCTTTAATTTCCGAGGTTCCTTTTGGAACATATATTCGGTCTTATATTAGACTCTGTAGCAACTTGGTTGTGTCTTTAAGACATCAAAACTGTGTGGTGCTAAGCTGGGATGACATAGTCATTCTTTCTCGGGTCAATGTGTCTGGCATTTTATTTTGCTATCATTGTAGCATATGGACGTCTATAAATCTTTTCTAGTCCGAGGATCTTTGCCAAGACAATGATGGTTGATACCATTCTTTACCAGCTTACTACTTCTCCTTTCAAATATTGGATATTGGGATTCATAAACCCTATGTAATCCTTGTTCCTTGGCCTATGATTAAATCACCCATTTTGGCTCAAGGTTTCTTTTAAACTTATGGAGAAAGTATATTCATAATATATATCCAACATATATTCCCAATCCTCCTTATGAGATTCTAAGATCATATGATCTTTAGATGGCACATATATTTGTGGTGGATTCATTCATAATATCTTAAGATGATATATGTCTGGACTCATGACCCGTATTAGTATGAGGTGGGAATATTTATTATCACTTATATGGTCTGATATAATATATATGGCCTGATGCAAGTTAATCTTTTATAACTCATGATGTCCCCAAGCATATGGACTTTTAGATTTTGAACCTTATAGGTAATGGTCATAATATCATAAATTCAACCAATATGTAATATGGTTGTGGACCATGTTTCACGGATTTTAGTATGGTCATGTATCATGGGATTTGTCCTCACTCCCCATCATGAACATACTCTAATTCGTGGTGCCTTGGACAATAAATTCCCTTGTGCATAGATATATATTGCACAAACGTGAGATCTTATGGGATAGCTTTTGTGCCCTTTTAAATCTTTGCATCATAATTCAGATGGCTAAGTATGGTAATGCCATCTAAGTGATAATTTCGTGGGTCAATCAAACATGATTATGATTGCCCTGGCTATTTGCCTAATATCATATTGATCTCTAGATCAATAGAGAATGTAGTCTCGACCACTTAGGCTATTTTAATTTAGGTACTTTTATTCCTTTTTTGCCCATTGTTGGAAACCATATTTTCTTCTTAATTCAATGGGTCTTACATGGTGAATATAATGCCTTTTAGGCAAAGCCTTGGTCGGACTTCTTTTCCTTTCTTTCAAGGAATGTCCAAATGAGTTCAAGAGTATTTTATGCATCATAATAGAGCCTGGATGGCCGAGCATGTCGTGCCATATGTTAAAGGCTTCTCTGAACTCTTTGGAAAGTGATTTGGGGTATTAACCCACAATCATATTTATTTTGGTTCAAAGAAGGCCTATAGATATAGTAGGTAGTCTCTAGGACTTTCCTTTGGCCTTGGGCATTTTAATAAATCATAAGGAATTCTTTCTTTCCTTTGCCCATAGTTTCAATATGTAGAACATTCATATAAATGTCTTTGAAACTTTGATAAATTCCACTTTGATTTATGTGGAATGTAATACATCAGAGATTTTTTTTTTTAGTTGTGTGCCTTTAAGCATCATGAGGTTGGACTAGCCATGACCTTGAAAAATATCTTTTGTCTCTTAATATAATGTGGCTTGGTCCACTATAGAGAACAAAGACAAAGTAAAATGATGTCGAAATCTAATTGGCCTCTTTAAGGCAATATGAAGTCTCGTATTCAAGATGATCATCATTATTATGGTCGAAATTATTCGCACCATCTAGATGGACCCAATGGGCCATAGGGTTCTATCCCTTTATGATCTCCTGGTAGAGTTCAATAAGGTGTTTGGGAGTTCTACATCGGTTGCCCCAATGATTATTCATCCCACACCGATGGCAAGCAAATTTTGTCGTGGCATGGGTATTAAAATCGGACTTATACCCACGGCTAGTTGATAACCTTGGCCTCGGCCTCGACTATGGAGTGACTGTGGGTGATATCCACGCACACTCTTGCCATCTTCCATGGCCTTTCACATGGCCATGGTTTGACTCTTTCATATGGCTTTGTGGCCGTATATGCCTTAGGCAATGCCTTAAAATCCAGGAGGCCTCATCTCACTATTCCTCATGAGTAACTCATTGTTTTGCTTAGCAAGCAACAAACAAGAGATTAAATTTGCATATGTGGAGGAATCCTTTTCTCGGTATTATTGCTGAAGCAAAACATTGCTTGTGGAATGTAAAGAATTTCTTCTCTAACATGTCAGCATATGTGATAGTCTCTCCACACAGTTTCAACTTTGAGACTATCATGAATAGAGCCGAGTTATACTCATCCACAGACTTATAGTCTTGGATCTTTAGGTCCCTCAAGTCATATAGGGCATTTGGTAATAGCACCGTACAATGGTGATCATATATGGATTTCAATTTTTATCCAAAGGTCCAGAGGATTCTCAATAGTGAGATATTGATCATTGAGACTTTCAGTAAGGTGATGGCGTATGATTAAGAAAATCGCCTTGTATCTATCTCAAAAGTGAGAAATTTAGATTCAATCACCAAGATTTAGATTTCAAGATGATTTTCAACATCTGAATATTTAACATTGCTTTCAAGCATCAAGCCATAATTTATATGATTTAATTTATATGATTTAATAATAATTTAGTAAGGCTTCCCCCAAATCATATAATATATTTGCTTTAAGCATTTCTAGTATGACAATGATCAATTGATCACTGCATCTAGTGATCCTTTTAATTATAGTTCATATTTGGATTGATTATATATATGTATATAATTTCATATAGGGTTTCCAAGCCCTTTAGAATTTTGAATAAGGATCAATCATAATTTTAAATGAGATCAAGCAATATGGATGAAAATCAATCACAATGGTCGAATGATAAATGCATGGCTCAAGAACTAATCGGAGGTTCTGTCCTAAGCATTGGACCAAAATAATATAAATGTGATTCTTAATGCATGAGGATATTTGGTTTTCAAAGATCATAAAATAATAACCGATTCCTTCCCCCCTTTACCGGGTAAACCAAGACAAGAAATTTTATAATTTTCAGCAAATGTCTAAACTAAATTCAATTAGATTTTCTATCAATTGGTTTCAAAGCTGGTTATATTTTAATAAAGACAAGCATGCTTAGTTCTTAATGAAACTACATGACAAGAAGATGCATGGAAATGATCAGTTCATGATATGTGAATGATCTAACAATTTACTTATCCATGTTTGATCGGTTTAAACAGGTTTATAATTTCAATCAAAGCAAACATGCTAAGTTTAAATGAAAACCGATTTGGTCTAATTATATGCAAGCAGTGAGAATCATTTAGATGCAAGCAATATGAACCATTTTAATTTATATGAACTATTATCAGGATTGTCAATGATATGCAAACATAAAATCAGTCTTAGCAATACGACAATTATGCATGGTCAGATTTTAAACAATATGACAATTGCATTCAAAGTTGGTTCAAGATGATTCAAGATGATTCAAATTTTTACTAAACTGATATATGCTTATGCAACATGATCAGTATACAATTCAATCATCAGTTTCAAGCACGGTAAAAGATCAAGATTAACTATCAACTTATGTGATCAATATTCAGTATGATATGAAATCTATTCAAGGTTGGTTCAATTATTTAGCTATCAACCTATATGATCAAATGATTTCAAGACGGATTTTATTTTATGACATATATCAATATAAACAAGACTATATGTTATTTTCAGTCAAAGATATGCATTCATTAAAATCAAATATGCATTATAAAAATCAAAGCAAAGCAAGCAATGACAGTCAAAGATATGCAATCAATTGGTTTTAATATCAATTGTATTTTTGGTTGACTGGATTTTATGGAGGCTGGCCGAAAAAGACACAGCAAGAGATTCATGGTTTTGATCTTTGGATTTTCGATTTTGCTGGTTGAAAAACCAAGCAAGAGGTTTAAGGGTTTTGATGGTATTGATAAACGACTTATACAACCTGCTGGAACAGCTGGTGATGCGAATGAACAAAGGTTTGATTATTGGTTTCAATCTTTTAGACAAATCCAGATTTAAGGCCGGATCATATAGGAGAAAGGTAGAGCCGATTTATGGCTTACAAACCAAGAAGGGGATTTAGGATTTCACATTTTATTTTATAAGAATTTTATAATCAAGATTCATATAGATCTTTAGGTATTTTAATCTTGTTTTTGAGATACTTAGAACCTTCAGAGAAATATAACTTTTATGGATTCAAAATAATCAGAATCAAGTTTCTTATGGATCAATGGATCATAGAAACAAGATTAATATTATGGATTCATATAGATCCTTAGATTTCTTTTTAGATATAATGGTGTTCTTAGATTTTATGGATAGATTAGTTTACCATTTTACACCACAAGAATCTGAATGGACCACCATGAGAGAGAGTTGATCCACAGATGAGCTGGTTGAGAGAGAGGTGGAGGAGCTGGCCGGAAAAATCATGAGTCGGCGGCGCGGATTGTATATGCTATTCACGACGCGTCAGAGATCGGATCGACAAGCCGTCTTCGGCAACGGATTCCTCTCGTCTTGGGCTTCAGATTGATAGGTGGATCGTCGTCTGGTTCCACAGGGTTCGAGAGATACGGCGGTTTAAAGTTACGCCTGAATTTAAGATTTTCTGGCCGGAAAAGATGGCCGGAAAAGAGAGCTCAGGTGGAGAGAGACTTCTCAGGTGGAGAGCACTATCGTGCTGATAACGTGTTATAAACTGTGTGAAATGTGGAGAGTAAATTGTGAGGAATGTTGTGTGTATTTCTCATTAGCCAATACCACTTTATATAGTGGTTTGTACAAGGGTTTACAAATGTTTTACAAGGAATAAAATCTACACATTGATTACTCTTGACTACATTGATGTCATACATGAAGACTTGGTCAAGGTGATGATAACGAGGTTGACTGAGTCTTCTCTTCTCGGACCGGTTTGTAGATGAACCGATGTAGACCGGATGTAAACCTCCTTGCACTTCCTCCTGTACTTTTTGGACTTGTCTAGTACTTGATTAAGTACTTGGTTATGGTCCATCCACACAATAGATTTCATAACAAAATTATAAATATCGAACATATTTTTTCTTTCAGACAAGGAACATAGGTTTTATGGCTTAACTTTCACGAAAATCAAACCGTGCCACCATATCCTTGTCAACCGTCGTGTTTCAAATTGTCTTATCGATGAATATGATAAGCTTTCAGATGTTTTATGCACTTCCCCATGTATTGTGTTTACATTGTGTAGGTATATTATTCTTTATTTAAGCAAATAAATTGATATTGATTGTTTTGAAAACTGGACCAGTTCAATTGTAGCTCCTTTATTTAGCAGAATCGAGATTGTTTTTAATGAAATTAATATTAATAAAACAAAGTTTACTATTTAATATAAAATAACATTTTAGTGAAATTATTATTTGAATATTTCTATGAAACTGGTTCATGAAACGATGCTAACTTAGTTTAAAAGAAAATAACAAATTTATTTGGCGGCTTAAATATTTTACTGATGTAGTATTCAATTCAAACCTACTATCAAACCAAAACTCGGTGACCCGTAAGTGATCGAGTTCATTAAAAAAAACTAACTAATTAAGAAATTATAAAATCTGTAAAAATTCAAAAACTTGCATCAACTTTACCGACACCAGTTAACCCGGTAAAACCTATAAAAATTGATAATATTCCTAAAACAAATTGATTAAAATTTTTATACAATGTTTAGTATTACACAAAATAAAATATGTATTTAACATTACTCATTTTATAAAATTTAAATAATTTTTAATAGTATGTATACTTAGAAAAAAAATTTATATATATATATATTTATAAGAAAACATGATTATATCTTTACGTAGGCTACTCTTGTTAATTTTATTTTTAGTTATTTACATTAAATAGTATAGATAATTAAATAAGACATCATTGAGAATCTATCTTTTATGATAATTATAGTTATTTAAGGTAATTAGTATATATAAGTGTTTAATGTCAAAACAATTTTTCAGTTTAATAATAACTATATCTATTTTTATTAGTTTAAAATAGATTTAAGAAATACATTTATTAATCCACAAAAGACAAAAAAAATTTAAAAAATAGGTTCATTAATTATATCAGTGGCATGTGAGTGTAAATAAGTTGAAAAATAGAGATATCCTAAACTACACGTTTGGTTTTTGAAAAGACCCAACATGGGCTTCTATGAGAATAATCAGACCCGCAATATGTCCCAAAAAACCAAAATTTCCAAAAATATTCTTGAGTTTAAAACTTCGCATACTCTCGAAGAAACATTTCATAACCTTTTACTAGATTTTGATCCGTACTTTCAAAGCACTAAACTAATTTCTGAATAAATTAAATTTATATAATATAAATTTTTGTTTTTGATTGTGTATCTATAGTTAAATTTTATACATGAATCATTATATTCAGTGTTCTGAAATCTGGCCTGGACCCGCATTTTTACTGACAACACCGGTAAATTTATATATAATCCGGTTTATTTTTTTAAAAAATCGTTATTTAAAAATTACTTGAATTTAACCCGCATCTCCGTGCATGTATTTATTTTCTTTAATATACATTAATATTTGTTTTACATTAATCTGGTAAATAAAATAATAATAATCATACTAAAATTGTAAACTCAGTTATTTTCAAAAATAATAATTGTATTATTTGCATTTTCAAATATATATAACTTATTTGTTTTAAATTTTCATTTAGTATTTCTCGTTTTTTATAAATATGACTTTTAGTATACTTGTATAATAAAAATAAAAATCTAAAAATAATATGCTATGTTTTTCATTTTTAGGTGAGTAAAATTTTGTTTCATTTGTAAATAACTAAATCTACAATATTTTTATATGATTGTAGTATATAGTGTTAGTAAGTTAACTATCTGAAATAATCAAATAAATAAATTATGATAAAATGAAATCAACGAATAAAAGAATAAATTATGTCTGGATTTATCAATTTCACGTACAAAAAGCCATAGCAATCATAACCTTTGCTCAAATACTTTAATGAAATGGTATGGTGAAAATATTATATATATATATATATATCTAGCATATTTTGCCTCTAATCGAGTATTTAGGATTTTCCGTTTATGTTTTAGATTTTCTTTTAGGAAATAAACCTAATGATTGCAATCTTTTAAGTTGATGTAATTGCTCAAAATTAGGTAATCTCACTTGCGACTTTTTAATTTCTATATTTATACTCGGATTAAACCCGCTCTACCAAACAAATTTACAAATTTTTTAAATATATTTAAAATGTTTAATTCATTTTAAATAAAAATTAAATTAAGTTTTATATTTTTATTACCTAAAATTTGTCTATTTATTTTATAAATCATAAACTTAGATAATATAACCTAATTATTTTACAAATCAAACTACAAATCATAAAATATTTTTTTAAATTTGTTTTAATTTAGCTTTTAATAATATGTCACTTCGATTATTTTTAACAAATAAATATATTGCTAATAGTTGTAGGCTTGTAGCATTAATCTAAATTTAATGTTATTGAAAATTGACATTCACTTTTATACACGGTCACACACAAAAAGTAAAAGACTTTTATCGTAAACTAAGCTTGTCATCATTTGTTATGGAAACTCATCATCTAGCGACTTGAAAAAAACGTTTTTCGCTAAGAACAAATCATTTTCTCTTCTTTTATGTGTTTGCCTCTTGAAATTTTCTGCGGAGAATCTCTAATTTTACACAATCAAATTTTGAATTGTGAGTTGTGTCAAAAAGGGTATTGGGTGCAAACTACAAAAATTGGAACTTTCCATGTTTAGTGATGTCTAAAGTATACGCCTTTATTATCCTTTGATTGTTCTTTTTTGCAGATTTATATTTACACATTTGTGGCTGTTTCGTGCTATGATTTCTCGTGGTAGATTTCACTGCGTACTCCATCTGTGACATCTTTTGTGTTTATTACATTTTCTCTTTGTTAGCATCATGTTATTTTGTAGTTTTTAAAGTTTGGTTTGTGGTAGTGGGCTACTTTTTATAATGTGATGGCAACGCCACTGCTTGTTGTTTTTGAAATTCTGCTCTATGTACATTTTGAAGATCAGATATACTCTTTAACCTATAATATTAATCTATGGCTGGTGTATTTGTTTATGATAGATCTAGACTTGGTTTTTTAGTTATTGTTCAATACTATTTACCATCATATGAGTGATGAGGAAACACTTCCTGTAAATTAGTTCTTCACTATCTACATGTGAACTTGTCCAAGCATATTTTCCTATATAAAAGAGGATTTCTTTCATCTTCTTTCATCTCTGCATTTTGTCTTTGTCTCATTTTTTCTTTGTTGGTGTCATTTTCCCTTTTACTCTTCAGATTTAGGAACATGTATAGTGAATAGAAAGATATAGTGTTTTTATGTATATATATAAATATTTTTGTTAATTATTTGCAGACCTTACTACTACGGATGCTATTGAAGATTTCTTTGTAGACAATGTTATTCACTCCAGGGGCTGAATCTTTTTCTTCTTGTAAAATGCTTAAACCTTCACATGATGTTATTTTTGAGAGAGCAATATATAGCTGGCTATGACTGAAAACTGGCTTAGGCAAATATAGAATAATTAATTTCAAGCTTTGTCCTTGACTTTTGTTTATGGTCACTGCATAACATATCCTTATTGGAAATTGTCTTCTCTTGAATACGAATGGATGGTTTGACATTATTAGAAATAAAATGATTTTTTGGAGTGGGACTCTTTTACAAACATTTGTACATGTGGCTGTTTCATATACGATAGCTCTTTTTGTCATATGAGTGACAGAGACATTTATAACGATGTGGTTGAGAGCGAGATAAGCGGTCCCTTCACATGAAATACTTGCAAAAATAAAAATGTAAAAACTATACATTTTTGAGATATATGTTTAATGTAGTATTTTTATTTTATATATTGTCTATTTACTTAAAAATGTAAAACTATATATTTTCAGATAGATGTTTGATATAGTATTTCAATTTATTATATTGTATATTTAGTTATTATTTAGTTACTCTTATATTGTATATTTATTTATTCTAACTTTCTTGCTATTATATCAAATGGTAACATTGCGATAGATGTTTAATGTAATACTTATATTTATTATATTGTATATTTACTTATTATTTATTTTACTATATATTTCTTAAATAGATGTTTAATGTATTTTTCTATTCTTATATTGTATATATACTTATTGTTTTTCTTATATTGTATATTTACTTATCTAATATTATGATAGATGTTTAGTGTAATATTTTATATTTCTTATATTATATATTTACTTATTATTTATTTTACTATGTATTTTGAGATAGATGTTTAATTTAGTTTTTTTCATTTTACATTGTATTTTTACTTATAGTTTATTTTTTTATTTTGTATATTTACTTATTCTAAATTTTTTGATTTTAATATTCTATATTTACTTATTATTTATTTTATTATACATTTTTCAGATAAATTTTTAATCTAGTTTTTCTATTTCTTATATAGTATATTTGGTTATTATTTATATTTCTTATATTTTATATTTACTTATTCTAATATTATATAATAGATATTTAATGTAAAAACTTTATTTCTTATATTGTATATTTAATTAATATTTATTTTTCTATACATTTTTAAATAGATGCATAATTTAATCTTTTATTTCTTATATTGTATATTTAATTATTTTTATTTTTTCTATATAGTATAATTACTTATTCTAATTTGTTTGCTTTTATATCAAATTATAATATTACGATAAATGTTAAATGTAATATTTCTATTTAATGTAATTATTTATTTTTATATCATATATTTACTTATTTTTATTTTTTCTTATATAATATAGTTACATTTTATTTATTTTCATTTTTAATAATAATGTCACGTGGTAACTTTCGAAAGAAGTTTTTTCGCTGATGTGGACGCGTTATAGAGCCTCAAAAGGTCTCTTTAATTAGTATAGATTTTCAGATAAATTTTTAATCTAGTTTTTCAATTTCTTATATAGTATATTTTCTTATTATTTATTTGTCTTATATTTTATATTTACTTATTCTAATATTATAATAGATATTTAATGTAATATTTTTATTTCTTATATTGTATATTTAATTAATAGTTATTTTACTATACATGTTTCAAATAGATGTATAATTTAATTTTTATTTCTTATATTGTATATTTACTTATTTTTATTTTTTTCTATATCGTATAATTACTTCCAATTTGTTTGTTTTTATATCAAATTATAATATTACGATAAATGTTAAATGTAATATTTCTGTTTAATGTAATATTTTTATTTTTATATTGTATATTTAGTTATTATTTATTTTTTCCTATATAGTATATTTACATTTTTTATTATTTTTTAACAATAATGTTACGTGGCAACTTTTGAGATAAGTTTTTTGCTGATGAGGACGTTTTATAGAGCCTCAAAATGTCACTTTTACTAGTATAGATTTTTGTCAATTTAGTTTTTAATTTAAAATAGAGTGGCATTCACTTATAATTATAAAAGTGAACTAGATCTTGACCCGTCTAACCGGGCGGGTATTTATTTTATGTCTTTATTTTTTTTATTTATAAATTATATATTTGTAATATTTAAACATAAATTTAGATTGAAAATTAACATTTGTAGTTATAATAAAAATTAAAAGTTTAAAAAAATATTTTGATATAAATTTTAAATTCCTAATTAAAATAATATAGAGATGAGTCATAGTTTTTTTCAATTCCAAAATCTTAGCATTCTTGATAACAAATAAATAATTTATAAATACATAAAATATATAAACATAATTGAAATTAAAATAAATTTGTTAAAAAAAATCTTACGCCATTATTGTTTATTTCTATAGTTTGACCCGTGGCCATAAATATTTGCTTTCACTTCAATTTTTTCTTTGTTCTAATGATAATATCTATATATATGTACATTATTGTTAGTATAACATTTTAAAACAAATTTTTATATATTACTTTAAATAATTATATTATGTGATTTTAGTCATCTATTATATCACAGTGTATCATATAAAAATCTAATATTTATAACTAATTGGACTTATATTATAAAAGTGTTATACTAACAATTTATAAATAAAATATTTATATTTTATTTATATAATATATAAATTGATTTTGATATGTGATTTTTATTTTATTATTTTTATTAATAAATATTGAAAATATTAAATGTTAACAAAAAATCTATTAGGAAATTTATTTTGGTTAAGATTCATTCTATCAAAGAAATCTATTATTTAAATTAGGAAGATACATTAAATACTTAAATCTATCATTTAAATAAGGAAAAGACAAAATTCTCTACTATCTTTGTTACCAAACAAAATTTAATTTTTTTAAAATACTTCTATCCCTGTTACCAAACATAAATTTTTTTTAAGTACTTCTATCCATGTTACCAAACAAAAGCTTAAAGTACTTCTACTTAAATAAGATAGATAACTAATTGGACTTATATTATAAAAGTGTTATACTAACAATTTATAAATAAAATATTTATATTTTATTTATATAATATATAAATTGATTTTGATGTGTGATTTTTATTTTATTATTTTTATTAATAAATATTGAAAATATTAAATGTTAACAAAAAATCTATTAGGAAATTTATTTTGGTTAAGATTCATTCTATCAAAGAAATCTATTATTTAAATTAAGAAAATACATTAAATACTTAAATCTATTATTTAAATAAGGAAAATACAAAATTCTCTACTATCTTTGTTACCAAACAAAATTTAATTTTTTTAAATACTTCTATCCTTGTTACCAAACATAAATGTTTTTTAAATACTTCTACCCCTTTTACCAAACAAAAGCTTAAAATACTTCTACTTTAATAAGATAGATTAAGATAGATTAAGAGTTAATTCCAAATTGTACTTTAGTTTTAATAGTTTAGATAAAACCTTTAAAAAAAACCAAAAACCTAAAACCTATGATCTAGCTACCGATTGAACCAATGGATGACCAATTATGTAATACATTGTGGACTTAAAAATTGTCATTGTTTTTTATTTATTTTAAATTTTAAATTTAATTATTCATATTACACATTTAAATATTTCTTAATTTTATTTTTGTTATATATTTCTTTATATATCTAAAAATAATTTTTATTATTAAATTTTGACTTGTGCTTTAAACTGCGGGATTAATTTTTATTCAAAACTTTATATACTAAAATTAGAAATCTTATACATATGTATTTTCACAAAAACATTTTAAAGTATATGTAATTAATTAATATTTTACATGAATATAATTTTATGAAAATAAGATAATTCTATAACCCTCCTAATATCAATTTACTTATATTTTAAAACTTTAAGTTTTTAGCAAAAAAAATATCTTTAATTGTTTTATATGGGTAAAATTTTATTTTATTATTATATTTTTGTCAGGATTATTATATATATTGTCATTCAACCCGTTATAATTTATATATATGTATTAAAATATAAAATTATTTATTAGTTTATGTATCTTACTTAAATAATTTTTAATAAGTTAAAGTATATTGTAAAATTGATGACTATATTTTATTCTGTTATTTTAAAATTTATAAAAATATTTAATAAATGGATTAAGTTACTTTATATATATTTAATAAATGGATTAAGTTCTGTTTTGTTTTAATAGTATTGATTTTTACATCGAAACAGACATTATCCGAGAGAAGGGTCGATGGCTATGGCAGAGTACCAAACATCTGTTATCACGAACAAGCCAATGATGCACACCATATATATCTTTGTACAATCGTGTGCAATCTTCAACACATGATCCATAATTACAAAGATTAAGATGCCACAACCATTAACCGGGGTAGATACATTCAAAATAGCCCACACTTCTCAGCATAGGACATTCAAATCAGATCTCTTGTAAAATCATGACATTTTGTGTAATCGTCTGATAGTTGAATTTTTATCTGTAGATTGATAAAAACTCTACGTGTCCAACAGTACCGACCCAAATGTTTAAGAATAAATTAATCTCCAACTCTTGCACGAAAATCATTGCTGAGAAAATGACATGAAGACACCTCACTTTACAAAGACACCTCACTAAACTCCAGGTCTGGACCAAATTTGTGCTCATATATATAACTCGGTTGTAACATACATGGAACCATGAATTGTAAGGCTTGCTTGTATCGAAAATGCTAGAGAACAAAATTATCAATATGACATAACTATACGAGCAGTATGTCTAAAATATCTAAAATATTTGTCCGCTTTGTCGGTCTAAGTATACTAATTGTATCCATTGACGTCGTTTCTGCGAGGTTTTTTTCGTATTCATGAATCTCCCAGTTGACATTAGCCAAAAGACATTTTTCCGTTTGGACAATCCAAGTCCACATGCACACCCGTCCCATTTCTATCGTGATAATAGTATATTTATAATATTATACATAGACATGCATCCAAAAGAACCGTAATAACATAACTCATACGTGAAAAACCGGAGTTATAACAACACAAAACACCATTCCTCCCTCTGCTTGTATATCCAATGAAAGCCATACCAGCGAAGAAATGTGAAACATAAAAAGATATAAAACTTGAAAACTATTGAGTTCGCCGACCCCATGAGAAATTCAAATTAACCCAAATATACCCTCCTAATCCCAATGAAAAGAAACACCAACCAATGTGGTGGACCTTAGAATTACATAGATGAAAATAAAAAGATGATGAAAGTCAAGACCATATTATGTACATACACATATAATTTACCTTGGGTGAACTTAACAGTCGACCATAGTAAACCTTGAACCAATCTTGAGCCCCTTTTGTTTTTCTTGAACAACGCGAATGACAAAGATGGAGATGGTGAGATGAAGAGGATCCGAGGGAGATTTATAGTGGCCAAGAACAACATGGCCCCTGATTTCATCTCTCTGATCCAATCTTCTTCTCTCATCTCAAACACAAAAAAGAAAAAAAAAGTGATGAAGACGAAACCCTAGCTATTATAACCAATAACTTTTCGTTTATATCAAGGAGGTAAGGGAGGATCCAACGATATTATTTGTTGGATCAAGCCATGCTCCGCTGGAAACACTTGCATTATTCCAGATGTTGTGGTAGTTTGAAGGATCTAAAGATGATGATGGCATGAACCCATTAATGTTCCCGGAGATCTCAGCAAGGTTCCCTTCTTTGTTCACATCTTCATTGTTACCTCCAACATGCAGATCTTGAAGTGATGCTAGGGTTTGGAGATGGGACTGTCCCATAATCTCACCACTATTGTTCATGGGCTTGTGTGGATGCTGGAGAAGAGTAGATGAAGAGGAAGATACCGAAGACTCAAATAGACCCGAGGGAAGAAATGGTTTGTTTGTTGTAGAGTTGCTGATGAAGCTACCACTAATGGTTTGGTCATGACTCATATGATGTTGAAGCCCCAATCCAAGACCATTAAAACCAGTTGAGAGAAACTCACCTTCTAAACCACTTGAAGTCTTTGAAGGATCAGTGAAACGGCTTGGAAACATTGGAATATTGTTACAACTGCTCACTTGATCTGATAAACCATAGAACAAGGGATGATGATTCATGGAAGGGAAATGGGAGATCTGATGATGAGGATTGTTAGGGCATGAAGAAGTCGTCGTTGAGACCGTGGTGGCAGCGATTGTGGTTGTGGTTGCTGGCCGCTTCACACGTTTGTTCTTCCGGTAGCTACCGCCTACGGGAACGTTACGAAGGGTCCCACCTCGTGTCCAATACCTTTTGCAAGCCTTGCAAAAGTGTCGCGGCTGAGAGAGGCTGTAGTTGTTATAGTAGCAGAACTTTGTGTTCGATGAATCGCAACGAGGGCATTTAAGTTGCGGTTGAGGCGGTTGCTGCTGATGAGACGGAGCAACGATCATGTTCTTGCTCTGCATACTCGCCTGAGAAGAGAGGAAGTTTTTTAGATTGTGTGGTTTAACTAAAAGCAACAGAACAAAGAGAGGACAAATGGATATTATTCGGATCCAAAAGCTAAGAAACAAAAGATAAATGGGTCAAATATTATTTAGAGAGAGGAGAGAGACCGGTGGATTTGTATTGGGAGAGTTGACGATAGGCATCTTCTTCTTTTGGTCACAATTGCCAAACATATCTTTCTTGATTAAGCTCTTTTGATCTTGTATTCTTTCTTTGTTTCTTCACTTCTTTAAAAGAGAATCCTTTTGAAACCAGCAGCGTAGAGACAAAGAGCTGTTGGCTACTGAAGCTATATTACTTACTGTTTTAACTTTCAAAGACTGCAGCACAAAGATTCTTGACAGATGTTTTTAAGCTCCTTACTTTATATTTTATTTGTAATATTGTTATTTGTCTCACTATTCAGTAACTAATGTATATATAGATGTCACTAGGGTTTTCTCTATCTAGTTGTACTTAACATATAGCTACTGGATATTAATTAAGATTTGCTACCGAGTTGTTCAAGTCTTCAAGATGCCTCTGTACTAGGAATGGTCCTTGCACTGGCTTAGTTTTACTAAACTATATATTAAATATCAACAATTTAAACATCATTTCTGTAAAAAGAAATACATCAGTTTCTTTACTTTTAATTAAAAATCAATTTAAAAAATCATATGTTTAACTCGGAAATAGAATTAAAAAAATCTGTGATTATTTGTTTAGAAAATTTTGCTACCCAGTTACTATCTAATAATTTCAAAAAGAAATAAAAATAACACTGGTTAGAAAAATCTACTTCCATTGTCTAGAATATATCAATCCCTTGGAGAGAAGAACATCCATCCAAAAAATATTTTGAATCAATTGAAACAAAAACTTCAAGACAAATTGTTAAAAGATATAGTATACCAGTTTTATCTACTAACTTCGGTCCTCCCCAATCTTTATTCAAAATCCTCTTTTGATATCTTATGGTCTCCACCAGTATATGTACAACTTGTCATCGCATGTTTGCTGTATTGTTGTACTGCCTTTTTTCTTGAGTTGTCACTATTATGATTAAACCACAAATATATAAATATATTATGGTGTTCAAATCAGTAAAACAACACGTACGAATTGGCGGAAACGTTCATATATAGTTTGGTGGAGGGAAAAGTGCCTATTCCAACCTGAACAATTTGGATCGTGCCAAATACAACCCGAACTAATGGTTAGTGCCAAATACGATCTGAACTCAATTAAAATTTTAAAAACCTACTCGAACTTTTTAAAACGTACCTAAATCTATATTGAAATATTATTAAAAAGTTGACATTATATAAACTACTATTTTTTCATCGTATTAAATTTTAAAATTTTGGTGATAATTTTTTCTGATTTACATAAATACATAACATGTTTTAACTTATTATATCTTCAATAAACTTATATCTTACTAAAATATAAATAATAAAATATTTATAATTACATGATCTTAAATATACTTAAAATTTTGAAGTTATTTATAAAAGTTTCTTGTATAGATTATTTTATTTTTAAAACTTAAATGATTTTTTTTCAAAAGTTATTATTATATATTTTAATATTTTGTTCAATTTTGAAAGGTAAAAGGTTCAAAATATAAATAACTTCAAAAATTTTGAAAAAAATATCAAAATATATAATAATAACTTTGAAAAAAAATCACTTAAGTTTTAAAAATAAAAATAATCTATACATTTTTTTATAAATAACTTTAAAATTTTAAGTATATCTAAGATAATTTAATTATAAATATTTTATTATTTATATTTTAGTAATATATAAGTTTATTGAAGATAGAATAAGTAAAAACATGTTATGTATTTATATAAATCAGAAAAAATTATCACCAAAGTTTTAAAATTTAATACGATGAAAAATAGTAGTTTATGTAATTTCAACTTTTTAATAATATTTCAATGTAGATTTATGCACGTTTTAAAAAGTTCAGGTAGGTTTTTAAAGATTTAATTGAGTTCATATCGTATTTGGCACTAACCATTAGTTCGGGTTGTATTTGGCACGATCCAAATTGTTCAGGTTGGAATAGGCCGTTTTCCCGTTTGGTGGATATATAGTTTGGTGGAGCTTATTTATTTAGTATTTGGATCCGAACAAAACTTAGGTTCATTCTTTCTGATGAACCTTTTAATTCAAAATTCATTTTAGTACCAATTAAAGTGTCATGAAAATTATTAAATAAAAATTATTAAATTTTTTAGGAAGTAGCTAAAAATGACATCAATTTTAACAATGTTAACGCCGCCAGCTAAACTTTAAATCTTAAATTTTAAATCCTAAGTTCTAGACTTTAAACTCAAACCATATACCATAAACCCAAATTTTATACCTTAAACCCAAATACTATATCTTAAACTCAAATCTTATATCCAATACCCAAGTCCTATACTCTAAATCCAGTTTCTAACTATAAACTCTAAACACAAGCCATATAGCATTTAGGTTTAAGATCTAAAATTTTTGTTTAGAGTATACAGTTTTGGTTTAAGATTTACGGTTTAGGTTTATAGTATAAGATTTGTGTTTAGGAGTTAGGGTCTAAGATTTGGGCTTATCATCTAGGATCTAAAATTTTGGTTTAAAATTTATGATTTAGGATTTAAAATTTAAAATTTAGGGTTTAACTGACAGCATTAACGTCGTTAAAATTGTGTTTTCACCTATTTTATTTTAAATTTAATATTTTTAATCAATAATTTATGTGACATTTTGACTAGTCCTACAAGATTAGATTAATTTAAAAATTCACCATAATAGATGAACCTAAGTTTTATTCTTTGGATCCCAAAACCAATCATATATAACAGAAAAAAAAAACTGAACACAAAATTTATAATGAATCTTAAACGTGAGAGTTGAGTATATTTTCTATGTTGACAAAAAAAAGTCCATTTTCTATCGCTGCAGAGTAGTTCTTCTTTTCCATTTTTATTTTCTTTTAATCAAACTTGAATTACTTTGTAAACTAAATATCTTATTTACATTCTCCCCGATTTCATTTTCTTGTAATCGAATCCGAATTACTTTTAATAAACTAAATTTCTTATCTATTTTGTCCCTCACTAAATTCATTAAACACTTAATAGATCTATATTTTCATGTTGGATCAATAGGCTTTGCGTTCTGGTGCTTGTACACAATAAGCTTAGACATGTGAGATAGCCGAGCTAGCACTTTAGTCGGAATCACCATAAATCTATAACAAGGAAAAATAATCCAATTAGCTCTTTTAGCTCCTAAGATACATTTCAGTATAATTATTTTACGAGTAAATACTTTTTTTTTACTTTGCTTTATGGATAGTTATTCAACCACAATAGCAGCATATGTAATGTTCGACTGTTCATGGTTAATGGGTTTTCACGTCCGTTCACTCAGTCCGTAAATTTCATTCTGTTATGTCCGTTCACTAGGTCCGTGGATCCTATCCCATATGATGAGCGGTGAGTTAATTTTTTTGAAAACTCGAAATCATTGTTCACTGGTCCTATCACTACCTGGCCTTTTTTCATACTTTGGCCTCACTCACTAGATTTGCGAATTATTTTTCGATAGATCACCCAACCTTCTATTACTCGAGCTCAAACATGCTTAATTCTGAAGTTATAAATGGATGTGCGACATAAAAGGTAAGTGCACTTTGATGACATAGATAGTCAAATCATTTTTCTTAACATTTTCCATATATCACAACTCGGGATGTTACAATTCACCCCTTCTAGAAAAAGCAACATCTTCGTTGCGCTCTACGACATGTCTCACACGACAGAATTTAGATGGCTAAACATCTCTGATATTACTTGTAACGCTCCAATCGCCCACGGTTAATGGTCATTTCACGTCCGCTTATTCGGCCCGTGGACCCCATCCCATCTGATGAACGGTATGTTAATTTTACTGAAGGCTCAAAATCATTATTTACTGACGACCATGCAATCACCACCTGACTTTTTCGTGCTTTGTCATTATTTATACGATATCGCAAATCACTTTGCGATAAGTCACCCATCATTCCACTACTTCTGTTCAATCACGCTTAACTATCAAAATTTTAAATGGATGTGTGAAAAAAAGATAAGTGCATTTTGCTGGCATATGTAGCCAAATTAACACGGAATCTTACAATTTAGTTACATATACTAATCACGAAAAGTAATTATATAAATATTATCCAAATTATTCAAAAGAGATTAAATGTAAATATTTATTTTATTAAATTGAATCATCATATGAAAATAATATTTCATTTTACATGATATATACGAGAAATGGCCACTAATATTTGAAATGTGACTAGAGATTTCATCAAAGATCATTGGTTATTATTTTACAAATCAAAACATTCAGTATAATATGCCACTACACATGAGATTATTTTACGACAAAATGATATTTTGAATATTTAATTATTTTCTGTTTTACTATAGAAAAATTATAAACCTTTTATTTTTATTATTTAAATAACTAATTAAGTTCATATTTACTATTAAAATATCACAAATAATTCTTAGTTCAGTTTTACTTTTTAAAACGAAAAACAATTCTATAATATTAACATTATCAAATAGGTACAAAAATAATATTTAATAATCATTTAATTTAATTTTGAGAACTAAATATTATAACTGTAATATCGAGACTAACTGAGCGTATTATATTTTAAAAATTTATAATTTTAGATTAAATATAGATAATTTTAATCATTAAAATAATAATGATATACAAATAAAATAATAATTTAATTTTTATTAAATTAAATTTTATAAATAATATAATTATATGTACGCTTTTAAAACGTAGATGAAAATCTTATTAAATTTAGATGTTTGATCAACTGCTAGTATAAATTTCTCTACACCAAAAATTTCATTATGTTAGTGATAAAAAAAACTCTTCTGTTAACAGAATAATAAATTTATGTCATGTAACATAATCGTAACCAATTTATTCTTGTCGTCTTCATTTTTCCTTCCACACTCTATCCTAACTCGTCTACAGAAACCCCCACCTATCTTCTTTTCTTCTCCTTTCGTCCTTCATCACTATTTTCCATTCGTCCTGTATTTGTTGTTTTTATCTCTTTGCATCTCTTCGTACTTTTTTTTTTTTTGGTAAACGTACTTATTTTTCTTTCTAAAATATAATCACATAAAAGTTAGTTTGACAAGTACAATCAAATATAACTCCTACTACCTATTATATCTAATAAAATGTTATACCATTATTTATAAATTACCTTTATATACAATTAAAGATCAATTTATGAAATTAAAATATGAATAGTGTTGTAAAAACGGAGTGTATGCATCAATTTAATAAAAGATCATTTTAATACTGGTCGAATTTTCAATTACATCATCATATAATTTATATTTTTATTAGATATGATTATTAAATAAATGCAATAAATAAACTATTAATGAATAATATCACGAACAAATATTTCACATAACAATTAGATTAACAAACAATTATGTATGTATGACATTTTCGATGAATGAACTCTCTCGAAAGCAGATAACCAACGAACAGCTCCACAAGCAAGACTTTTAGAGTTTTGTAACTTGGAATCCGAAAAAGTTGCATATTCTGAAAATTGAATCCCAAGTATGGTATATAAGCCTGATAAAATTGGTTGAAAAAGAACAAATATTTTAGCATGTTGTATTTAAATATTTGAACGAACCAAAGCAAATGGTATATATATATATTTTAATGTTTATGAAATGTTGTTTTGTGTCAAACCCTAATTGTATCTTAACAAGACTGGTCAACTAGACAATCTTAGACCTCTAATCGATTAACTTACATTAAATTAAATTTTATATATTGAAAATATAAGAAAAAAAGATAGAGACAATAAAGGAGAATGTAACAGGTGAATCTTTCAGAGAGATCGAGGAACATCACACATCACGGTAAGTGACATTCTTTTGCATAATGTGGAATTGGAGTGAATCCCTAGACCTACATTACCTTTGTAATCCCACTTCCAACTCTTTATTAGTATAATTTATGCACATTCTAACAACCATATTATATACGCATATATCATGCAAGCTCACTTTAGCTTATACGCGTCGGTTTGAATATTATATGATACTCTTCCCCTATAATAGTACTAGTTGCACCTTTTGACATGTTGGTAATAATTCAATAGACTGCTTATAATATTTTAGTAAGGTGGAGAATGTCTAGAGATAATTGATACATTCAAGAATGATATAACAATATGGAAGTTGGAGAAGATTTCCTTAGCAAAAAAATAAAGTTTGAGAATATATAGAGATAAATATAGTTTTTTAAAATAAAAAAAAGTGTAAGTTTCCACTCACAGAGAGATATCATGAGTTTTTACGATACTATAATGGAAACAATCATGCACAATTTTCTGAAATTGCGACTATTGTCCCAGCATAATTGTCACAATTGAGACTTTAAGCGTAGTAGATCAAATTATCACATCATTACTAAGTCATGAATAGCATGAGAAAATAAAATACAGAACCTTTAAGAATTAAATAAGAAGTGGGGTTAGATTAGAGAGACAAGGAAACAAATCAGAAGAAGGGTTTCAAGAAATGAAAGCTCCAAGAGGAAAGGGACAAAAGAGAGCATAAGTGCATGTGATGTTCCATCTCACTCACTGCCAACTCCAAATGGGTTCACATTTCCAATCTTACTTTATTCTCCCTCGTCTCTTTCCTTACATTATCTTTGCTTTACTTTACTTTTTCTATAATAAAATACTAACAGAATAAATCTTAGGTATATGCATCAAAACTAAATCATATAACGCCTTACTACATGTTTGCAGTTACTAATTGCATTTAATCAGTGCTCAAAAATTCAAAATTCAATCGACATATCATATGCCAAAACCAAGTACCAAAAACATATATGCGAAAAATCAACGTTAGTGCATCATAGTGATCTGGTGGTTTCCACTGGATGAAAAGCCACCATATGATCAAGGTCAGAAATTGATTTTCTTCCAATGGTAAATATGAACCAATTATTCTACACTGAAACTAAATGGAATTATGGGTTCAAACTATACATGTATAATGATCCATGCAAATTAAATTAGTAAAAGACAGCTATGTCGAAAATCGTTTTTGAAATTTATGTGATTAGAAATAATTAAAGTTTAAATTTGAGTAATCTAAATTCTTTTGGATAGTTTGAGAACCATTATAATTCATGCATACAAAATTTGTATTCCAAGCCAGGCGTTTTTTTTTCTTTTTTGATAAGTGAGCCAGGTGTTTTGTTCCACAGCCTTTAATGTGCAAACACAAATAAGATTTTCTAACACATAAAGTTACCAAAACAATTACAACCTTATAGCTGCCTATACGGTAAACCATATAACAATTGCATATATTGTACTAAGAGAATGTGAACAGCAAGAAACACTATTCAAGTTAAGAAAACTAACATGAAACTTTTTTGTTTCTTTTGTTTTGCAACCCCAAGACCAACGTAGTTCTTGTTATAGTTTTCTTTCTTTGTACTAATTTTTTTCTCACTATATCACCAAAACTATATTTACCACCAAAACTATATTCTTAAGTAAAAATTACCAACACATACGGAACATCTAACTTTTTAGATAAGTACGTATTGTCTTGAAGAGTCTACGTTACACATACGTACTTTAGTGCATCTATTAATATACTAGTAGTAGTACTATTTATTTACAACGATGCATGTGGGAGGCAGAGTGAAATCAAAAGGGAAAAGCAAAAGCATTAGCATAGGGAAACTAACGAATTTTGTAGAACTTCAAGGGGATTTTCTCTTCTTCCCTAACGTTCCCTTCTGTATTTAAGTTAATTACTGCAAACTATGAAGTCTTTTTTTTTGCAACTTCAAACTATGAAGTCTTTATATAACTTTTTGTCAGATGGTTAATTTTTTATTCCCTCTCTATTTTCTCGAACTCGATGTTACTTTGTCTTCTCCAGATTACTCTTTTCCTTATGATAATTGCTTTGGCCAAAAGAGGAAATATTTAATATTTTCATTTTTTGTTGTTTTCTTCGACGCTGTTCTCACAGTTTGATTGGCAGTTGATTTTCTATTCCTTTGCATCACAATCAATATTAAAGCAAGCATATTCAGTTATAATACCGAAACAAGGAATGTTTGGTTTTGTTTATATCCAAGAATTTGAGAATACAAAGACAAAGAAAGGTATGATGTTGTACAAAGTTTTAGATGGTTGTAAGATTGAAGTAAGATGGAATGATTTTTAATAAATAAGAAAGGGAGGAAGCTTTTTATCTACTTTCAAACAATCACAAAAGGGATGTTTAAAAAGCAAACAAACAAAATATTTAGAATGGTAAATAGAAGTTATTAAATGGAACATGTGACAATAATTAGAAATAATTACCGTTCAAGACGTGGAGAATCAGAAGAAACAGTTTTTCATGCTATGGTCGAATGTCTCCTAACCTTATAAGTTTGGTCATTATTAGTAAACCCTAACCAACCCAAATATTTACCGGCGAGCAAGCATATACACTAATAGAAATCTTCTTGAGCTAGACAGATATACGAAAAGCGAATGTCAAGCATGGTACAATACAAACGAGATGGTTGCTCCTACCATACAATAGCATAATGTTGAGGAAACCCAAGTCATAAAGTTAGACAACATATGGATAATGGATGGTTTATGGATCTCTACAGTTCAGTTTAATGGATACGGTTGAGTCTGGAAGGATAATTTTAGAAAGATTCAGCTTTTAGAGATACATAATTTAAGACAACGGGAAACTGCACTACATTCAGAAGTGAAAGCGTTTCGATAGACAATGGAAAGCATGTTGCAGTTTTAACCATGTCTTGGAACAGATTGCAAGGATACTTAAGAGTCTCAACTTGCAAGTTGAGAGACTCATTTTAAAGTTTTGAATTATTTACTTAAGGTAAAAGAGAGTTGTTCTCTATACAATTTTTTAATTCATTAGACTAGGAATGAGATGTACATGGCATAAACTAATCAGAAGATCATGAAAGTTCAATTGTGGAAGGAGCATCCTCAAAAAATCTCAAAGTAATCTTGCGATTAAGGGTGCTGGATGTCGAAGACGCGACAAAAGGTACCGAAATGATTCTCTGGAGGAAAGAACATAAAGAATATGGTTCTTGATTTGAAGAGGAGAATGAAAGATGTCAATCGAAGTCTCATATGAGAAGTTTAGATAAAGAAATGGTTAATATATAATAGGATATTCAACTCTGATTTGTATGAGGTATTTCGGGAAAAACTCAAAAATAAATAGATTTAAAAGAACAATATCATATTAATCAGATGATTCAAGAAAAACCAAGAGCAACTTCATTTTAACTATTATTGTGGTCAGAGCGAAATATCTAAAGATGTGAAACAAACTATTTTGTAACTTAGATTCACCACTCAAAATCAAAGGTAGTATATATGCATACATCTACCTAGGCATGGGCCAAAAACGGAACCAAAGAATCGAAACACCCGAAACCAGAACCGGATCAAAATTTTCAAATACCCGAATGGTTTTTGTATTTCTATATCCGAAATAACAGGACCAAAAACCGAACGGATACCCGAATATATAAAAATATTAATATATATACATATAACATAACTAAATATATTTATAATTTAAAATTTTATTAAAAGTATCCAAAGTATTTTAAGAAAATTTAATTATTACAAATTATATGAACTATCCGAAATTATCTGGATATTTTTATCCGAAATATCTAAAGTAATACGAAACATCCAAATTTTTATCATAATTATCCTAATTATTTGATATTCTATCCAAAATACCTGATATTTAACCAGAATTACCCGAATTACTCGAAATAACCGAACAAGAACCGGAACCAAATGAGAACCAAATTATTCCAGATATTTTCCGGTTCCTACTTTTACTATCCGAACCGAACCGAACCAAACCCAAAACTATCTGAACCGAACGGAACCAAAAATAAGTCAAGTAATAAATGGATCCTTTAACTTCCTATTCGAACTACCCGATACCCAAAATAACCAAATCGATACCCAAAATGCCCAGGTTTACATCTCCCGAAGACTTATTATTTTGTAAACATGCCTAGAATTGGAGAATGATTTAACATATAAAGCCGGCTCATTACAATTCTATTAGAGACATGTTTTATTTAACAAATATATATAGCTCATCAGAAAAGTTTAACTAGGTAATACCAAGCCGCATTGTGATCAAACGGTTACTTAACAAGCCGAGATTCGTGGAACAAGGCATGACATGTACGTACGCTCGAAATATACAGAATAGTTGGATCGAGTTGAGCAATATAAAAGACAAGACAAGCTCATCGTTTGAGAAACATGACATTACAAATTCACTAAAACATTTAGATATACTTTTTAAAATTGTATTATCTATTTAACTTTATCTTTTGTATTTATCATATTTATTATCAATCTAATATCAATTTAAGTCTAATTAACTCTAAAAGTAGCTCCATCCATTGGTCAATAACCCCAAAAAGTATTTAAACTATATTTCATATTAATATTATAATGTATTTTCGTTAAACTATAAAAATTTATTTTGTTTATCAATACTATTAAAACATGAGAACTTTTTATCTATGTTTTGGACTATCAAAAAAGTCATAACAGTCCAACTAAAATAATTTCATTAGTTATTATCATATAATGTTTTTCTAATCTAACAAATATCTATTAATATTTCAAGATTTGTAAAATAGAATTAATTTAATTTCCTATTTTTTCTCTTACAACTAACTTAATAATATTTTGAAAATAAGATATCTAAAAAGATATTGTCAAGTATCCTTTTCTAAGATTTTATTATAAAAATATATTTTAATGTCTTTTATTTAAGATGTAAACATAAATTCTTTTTAATATTTATTTTTAAATAATAAAATTCGTAATAATATTAAATAAATTATTAACAAATATTAATTCTTTCATTATAGAATAAAAAAAAAAATATTCCCATAATGTTTATATTCATAATTAAATTAATACATCAACTAATAAATATAAAGTAAGTTAATTAATTTATTAAATATTTTATAAATCATAAAATTAAAGAATAACATACATTAATCATGAATTTTACCACATACTTCAACGTATTAAAATAAAATATTAAAGTAAGATATATAAAATAAGAAATAATTACATATTTAAATTTGAGTATTAAAAATAATTCAATATAGTATGATACGGGTTGAATGAAATATATTTTATTTATATAATAATAAAATAAATTTTGACCAATATAAAAATTAAAAATATTTTTTACTATAATTTACAGCTTTAAATATAAGCAAAATTAATAATTACGGGTTTTATAAATGAATTATTTTATTTTAAACAAATTATATTTATTAATTTTAATTTATGTATCTATAAAAACAATTTTAAATAAAATTACATGTATGAAATTTCTAATTTTCAGTACATAAATTTTTGGAAAAAAAACTAAGCCCATAGATCCGGATCGGGTAAACACAAGTATAATTATATTAAGTTATTTTCATAAATAACTGAACGGTTTATATATCTCTTTTGAACCAAAAAAGAAAAAAACTATAGTCAAACTGAAATCGAAATCCAAAAAGAAAAACAACCTAAAATCAATACCAAAAACCAAACATTATATTTAAACATATTGATGAATAAAAAGACGGGTTAATAAATTTGTTGACTAAACCAATCTCAAACATTTAACAAACGAAGAAAATCAATACATAGGATGATGACAAAAAAAAAAAATCTTATCCGCCCTTTGAAAGGGCGGATCAAACTCTAGTTTAATATTATATCAGTTGTACACTGCCACGTACATGTGGAAGTTTGGTAGAATATCTCACACTCTCTTATGCGTTATTTTTACATTTTTTCCAATTTTTCTTTTCTATTAATGTAAAAGAACAAACTAATTATTAAAGATCTGTTCAACAAATTTGTTTCTATTGTAGTTCTATAAATGTTACAATTTACTATAAATTTTTTATTGCGGATTTTAATTTCTCAACCCATCATCTCAAAACACTGCTACAAAATTTATCATTTATAACGTGGGAAACCGTCCATCGGTCAACCTGGCTTTAGTATCAGTTTAGGGATTCAGATTAGAGATGCAAAAGATCAACATTTCTGCTCAACTGATTCTGATGAAGCTCGACAAATGATATTTGGGTTCCTCTGCTGTTTGCTACGTTGACGACCTAAATTTTTCATTTAGGCCATCAAGAATGTAATATAAACATTGAGATCTTCATGATCTAGATGTTTTTTTCCTGCAAAACTTATTATAAACCATTTAGAACGTTGTAACACCCATCTCCTCCTCTTTCAACAACGGAGTGTTATTTACGGTATAATATTGAATATAATCGAATTATTTAAAACCAAATAAATTATTGAAATATTTAATAAAATAAAAGTGGAATAATTATTTTTAAATTAAGTAACTGGAGTAAACTGTATCAAAAATTCATAGAAAACTAAATGAAAACCGAAATAAAATGAGAATCATCCTAAGACATCAATCCGTCTATATATCCGACTATTCGTCGTGCTCACATGCAAGGAAAAGAAAAAGAGGTGAGTAATAGGGGAATCAATCAGTGATGTATGGAATGTTAATTACGCAAACCACATTCTCAGTACATAGCACTACAACTATGTAGACCTAACTTTAGCATGAAGCAAACACCGCGTCTAATACACACAAAAAAAATAAATATGATGATACTACGTAGATATTCTCTTCACCCCACATTCTCCTTGTAAGGATAAATATATAACTCTATGCGCCACTAGTATAAGAGTCCATCCTTGTATCCCGCAATCTCCTATGCGCCGTTAGTACACACATTTTTGTCTCCGCAATCCCAACACAGTGCGCCGCTAACAGAGACGTCTTTGTGCCCTCACAATCTCCATACAATGTGCCGGTAACACAAATGTTTTTATACCCCGAAATATCCACATAATTCACCGTTAGCACAAACATATTTGTGCCCCCACAGTCTCATACCAGATTTATATGACTTTTTCTTGGGTTCACCAACCAATAGAAAGATGTTATTTTAAATCTAGTATCTTTTAATTAAGGAAACAAAAATAACTTGCCAAATTATATTATGCTTTTAAAATAAATAAAAAAGATTAAATAAATAAAAATAACAATAGTTCTCAATAAAGATTATTTTAAAAAAATATTTATTTATAAGATTTGGAGCTTAGTGTTTAAGATTTATAGTTTAGAATTTATCCAAATGTTTAGTGTTTTTCCAAGGGTTAGGGTTTACCCAAGGGTTTAGGGTTTACCCAAGGGTTTAGGGTTTACTCAAGGGTTTAGGGTTTAAGATTAGAGTTTAAGGTTTAGTGTTTTGTTGACAACATGTTTAGTGTTTTTTTCAAGGATTTATGGTTTATCCAAGGGTTTAGGGTTTATGATTAGAGTTTAGGGTTTAGTATTAGAGTTTAGGGTTTAGTGTTTTGTTGACAACATTAATTTTTTTAATTCGTTTTTATATATTATTTTTATTTATTTTTAAATTTTATTTTGAAAAAATAATATAATTTGACAAATTATTTGTTTCCTTAATTAAAAGATATTGAATTTAAAATGACAAGTTTCTATTGGTTGGTAACCTAAAGGTTCACTCTAGGGGTGAACCCAAGAATAACTCGATTTATATTATACATCTATATAAACGATTTTTAATATCATTCAATACAATCAACGGTTGAATCCTCTAATTTCCTATTTCCGATTTAGCAAACAAAACTCCAATCAAACTACATATTTAGATCATAGATTTTCCATAATATTAGTACTAAACTAGCAAATACGCATACTTGATTGGTTTTACTTCTCCGTCTCGTCTGTCGTCTCGTATTCTCCCATATACACACATACGTGAAGAAGACAGGTGACACAGGTAATGAGCAATGGGAGGGAGATGAAGAATGAGGGATCGACTATGGAACGAGGAAGAGAAAATGTACGCTAATATATATATCTAGGTATAAGCACACGTACACAGTCACATTCAACCTTAAAAAACATGGTTTGGTTTAATGAAAAACAAATTAAAACCAGGTCGCTACAGTTATTCGTTGCATATGATGATCTCTTCTCACTATAATTTGCTGTAAATTACTATCGTATAAAATAAAAATTATGTAGCATAAAGTATATTGTATGATAGAAAAAATCAACCCACTGAGAAGCGTTGGGACAACGTACGTCACGTGGTATGAGAACTTCAATCTTCTTGCTGGATGTGTTTCAATACGGAAAAATGGCTTATTCCCCTACGAACTAGTTGTTCCCGGCTTTTTGACACACGAACTTTAAAACCATGCCAAAAACTACACGAACAACGGAAATATTGCTTATTCCCTTATAAACTAATTATTTCCAGCTTTTTCACACATAAATTTTTAAACTTTGCCAAAAACCACATACACTATGCTATTTTTTGAATTACATACACAAACTATCAATTTTAAGCTAATTCCCCTAAAATCGTAAATTGTTTTATTTAAACATTAACTTAGTTTATAACAGGTGGATAGCCCATTTAATTTGGGTTGATAAAAAAAAATAATACATCGTTTTGTCTTTTTTTTTTGTCAACTGCTCTTCTTCTACAAAAATCGTTTTTCTCTTCATCATCAATTGGGAATTAAATTTATTATTTTGTAAAAGATTAAACGTTTTACATATATGATGCATAAAGAAAGAAGAGCATCAACATAGCGGATTGGTAAACTAGTAGTTGCTGCTCTCTTTTTTTATGCATCATGTAAAACATTTAATCTTTTACAAAATAATAAATTTTATTCCCAATTGATGATGAAAAGTAAAACGATTTTTGAAGAAGAAGAGCAGTTGACAAAAAGAAAACAAAAAAGAACAAAACGTTGTATTATCTTTTTTATCAACCCAAATTAAACCGGCTATCTACCTATCATAAACTAAGTTGATGTTTAAATAACACAATTTATGATTTTAAGAGAATTAGCTTAAAATTGATAGTTTGTGTATGTAACTCAAAAAATAGCGTAGTTCATGTGGTTTTTGGCAAAATTTAAAAATTTGTGTGTGAAAAAGCTCGAAATAATTAGTTCATAAGGAAATAAGCAATATTTAAGTTGTTCGTGTGGTTTTTGGCATGACTTAAAAGTTCGTGTGTGAAAAAGCCGGGAACAAATAGGGGAATAAGCCATTTTCCCATACTTCAATCCATGTTTCGGTTAGTGTTTTGCATTTGTTTGGGTCCGGGTATGTTTAAATATATTATTGGGTCTTTTTATTTTGGATTTACAGACATCTGGATCCTACTTAAAACTTGATCAGGTATTTGAAATATCTAAATATTTTGTATTAATTAAGTATATTTAGCTATTTTAGATAAATTTTTAGTATTACGGATATTTTTTTTAAGTTTCGGATCGGATTTTCGAATAAAATTTCAGATAAATTTCAGATTTTAGAATTTTTTTTTGAATAAAATTTTGGATTTTCAGGTTGGTATAAAAATTTGGTATTTTTTAAGTACTTGAATTATTTTCTTTTTTTTGTCAGCATTTTTAAGTGCTTAAACTATTTTGGGTTTTGAGTTCTTTTCGGGTCTTCCAATCTATTTCTCATACTTTAATTTTCCAGGTGTCTTAAATATATGAACCAACCAAACCTGCTACGTACCCTCGAAAACTGCATGTAGTTTTTTTTTTTTCTTTCAAATAGAAATATTAATTAAAAAGGGCTGAGCCCACAATCCTTACAATACAGGCCCACGGTCAAGTTAAAAAAAAACTGAAAAACACATTACACGGTCGAAGGCCCAAAACTAACACTGCCCAAACCTGCGACACGTGTTGGCTTTACATCTTCTCGTTTCCCACCAGCGGTTCCGCCTTAGCGGCTTTGCTCCGTCGAGCTTGTCACGGAGGGCGTCATCGGAGAAACCGAGAGCTCCTCCAGTCCTCACACCACCTACAGGGCATTACAAGCCCGAGACCTTCAAACTCTGCTAAACTTCATCTGTCGTCGCCGCTGTCACCGGAGAGCATCCTCGTCCAACGAGATCTCATTCCGTCTGACCCTAGCGCGCAAACGAACCACCAGCACCACACCCGACTTCCACTAAACCAAAACAGAAATAAAACCCTAAAAATCTAAAGAGACCAAAACCGACAGCGTAGATCTATCTGAGCCTCTACCCTTCGGCGCCAAGACCAACGAAAACGGAGCCGAAAAGGCCTCCCCTTCTCGGAAACTAGAACCGGCGGCAGCGAAGCTTAAGGAACCTTCACCTCCCGGGGTAAGCCGGCGTCGACAGAGCTCCGATAGCCTCCATCATCCGGAAACAGTCCTTGAACATGCAAGCCCGACCTCTTCCGCCGAGAGCCTCCACATAAACGCTTCCTCCCTCCAATAAAAGAACCACCGTTTGAGCGATGGCGCCAACCCAGAACTCCGACAAGGCGTTTGGTGGTAGGCGGCGAAAGAGACAGGAAAAAAATAACTCTTGACTGAAGGAAAAAGATTCCAGCACCGGTACGAACGTTCACGCGCCGGACGCCAAAAGCTCTCAGATCTTCTTTCTCTCTCTTCTCTCTTTTCTCTCTGTCTGGATTTCCGTTTAGAATAGCTTTTGCATATTCTATCAAACTGCATGTAGTTTACAAAAGACAAAAATACTCAATATAGTACAAAACCAAGTTTTATCACAAAAATAGCATCACAAATAAAAAATGACTAAAACAATTTTTATTGAAAGATAAATATGTATTTATAACATTTAGGTTAATTAATCTAAAAATTAGAGTTTAGAATTAAAGAGTGAAAATAACGTGTACAAAATTTTAAAAATAAAAAATAAATATTAAAAATTTCAAAATAAAAAATGATATTTTAGTCATTTTATTTTCTGATTGCTATTTTTGTGACAAAAATTAAAAAAGTGAGAATTGCCCTTTACAAAATTTTAATTATGAATCCAAACTGACTGGGAAAACTACATGTAGTTTTCATGATTTTAGTCATGGATCCAAACCGTCTGGACCTTAACTAGAAAATTTCAAATACTTTGTTGAGTCGAAATGTCTAATACCCAAATGATCTGAATCCTAAGTCTAGTCTTAGTAATGTAACAAAAGAATCTAAAAATAAGCAATTATGAATAGTTTAGACAGTTTTGGTTTCGGTTCAAAAACCGTATTTAACCTCTAGGGAAAGTTGATGCAAGAAATATAGAATGAGAGTATGAAAGATTGATAAACAGTTGCAATCGTAATAAGTGTTTAAATATGTTACAAGCAGAGGAATCCAGAAACAATACCAGCACACTGTAATCTTTATCCACAAGTTAAAGGCGAAAATGAAGACGCAAAGCTTGCAGAGAATAATACCATTTTGTCATAACTTGCTAGGGATCACGTCGCGGGAAAGCTTGGTCGGTTTTACAAACATCTCTTGGGTCTCTGCAATGAACTTGGCAAACTGCGATCCTTTCTTTTGTTTGTTATTACCATCTTTGAGTAACTTGGGTAGAGAATGCTCAGTGTTTGGCTTAGGCTTTGGTGACAGCGATGGCATCAAAGCCCATATCGATGAGAGCTCTTCGTTTGGTTGATCTAGTGTTTGTAGGATCTCCATGTTTTGCATATCTGTTTTTAAGACGGCAAGGCAAGCAAACACTTACTACTCGCCGTTATGTTTCCATAAGCAAAAAACAAACAAAGATTAGACAAAACCTTCTGCGAACTTGAAGATTGGTGCCAAAACTGCGCATGGGATGCTGAAGTTGAGATGCGGTATAATTGTCCCCGCTCCGTGTCTTGCGTTGCTGCAGATACAAAAAAAAAAGAGTGTTGTTATCCTTGAAACCAGAGGAGTTACAATCTGATTAAAGAAGACTTTAATCTTGTGTTAGCTTTGTCTGATCTAATGATCCATCTCACATTTGAATTTTCAGAGACATACAAATTGTCTGGGAATGATTTTTTCTGTATTACCTTGTAACAAGTCCAATCATATGGCCAGTTGAATTGACAACAGCACCACCACTACCACCAGGATGCACAGCAGCCGTTGTTTCTAGCATTGCGGGGAACTCTGTGGTGTCTTGGAAGATGGGTTGCGTATACAATCTCTTCTTTGTGTGAACTACCTTTGCTACAACTCCGGAACAAATAGAAGGAGAAAGCCCTATTCAACATAACAGACATGTTAGATAAAACAGAACACAAATCAGATTCAACAAGATAATCTTTGGATTAACGAAGTCTTTACCACATCTTGGTCCGAAGAGTCCATGTCCTACAACGTGTGCCGGTGTGCCCAAAGGAGGAGAAGCAAAGTTGGCAGCAATAGGTTGGAGCTTCCCGGGAACATCTTCTAGCTGTAGTAAGGCAACGTCTAACTGATTCTTGCAGATATAGACCACTTTAGCAGGACACCAAGTCCAAGAACCTTGTTGACACAACCGTACACGTATGTCTTTATCCCCAGTCTGAAGGAAATTGTGTTTGTATTTCTTGACATGAATATCTGCTGGAGCTTTTCGTGGCAGTGTTTGACTCTCATGTTCCCAAAATCTGCTGGAGCTTCTCGTGGAAGAAAACTCCTCAGCTCCTAAGACATGCGGTCTTAAACCTCCTTCACCATATACACCACCTTTTCCAAACCTCCACGGCTCAAGAAGGTGAGCATTTGTTAGTATGAGACCATGCTCGTTGAGAATAACACCAGATGCCCAGACACCATCGTTGACAGAGATGAGACAAATTGATTCCATCGCTTTCTCAACAGCCACTTGTACAAGAGTACTATCATTTCCCCGGTGACTTGCTTTTATGCCTTCATCAGATGGCAGCAGCAAGTGGCTGCAAGCAGCAGCTGTGATTGCTCCCCATGGAACCACCAGCTGCTACCGAAGGCTACAGTTTTGTATGAAACATTACAATAAAATTTCAAATGAACACAAAGGATATGAAGTAGGCGTTGACAAACCTGGACTTCAACGCCACTGTTCTTTTGCCTTAGCGGTCGAATCAAAATGCCGATCAAGTGACCATTCTTACCAAACACCGGAGCTCCTTCCATACCTGAAACCAAAACAGGATAACAAGTTTTAGCTACTCGAGAAGAAACAAATAAAGCATATATATAAGAACTACTGAGAAGGGTACTACAACACACCAGGGAGACAACGAACATCAGCTATCATCAGTGAATGCTTTAGCGATCCAGAAGAGTAGCAGTTTGAGATGGAACCAGTTGATACGCTGTTTAGATTCATAGAGATGAATGGTGAGACTATTGCGAGAAGGGAACTCCTGATGATCTATAAATGACTAAAATGTAGCCATTATTCACCT
Source organism: Raphanus sativus (assembly GCF_000801105.2). Taxonomy (NCBI): domain Eukaryota; kingdom Viridiplantae; phylum Streptophyta; class Magnoliopsida; order Brassicales; family Brassicaceae; genus Raphanus; species Raphanus sativus. The sequence goes on from NC_079511.1 coordinate 12,177,707, forward strand.
GTTAAAAAAGTGAAGAGGTGAAAGGATTCCAAAAGGAGAGCCAAGTGTTACAAGTGTATCACCCTTGCTACATGGGGAAGCGATATTTATGTTTGGCTGATCCTGATTCACACAGAAATTGCAGGCACAGACTAAAAATGGTTAGACATGGATTATAAAGGCACTGTAACACTAAGATGAATTATAAAGGAGGTAATAGGGAGGGAAAATAATCCACCAGTAAGCTTAAAGAGACTCCTAGAAGAGCCATTCGAGTGGCAGACTTGGCCATAAACATAGCATCATTTGGCTCATCACGTTGCATCAAAGGCTTGCTGTAATGTTTCATCTGGAACAAGTATCCAAAACTGAATCTCAGTAAAAGTAGAAAGAATATTTTCATTTCAAAGAAGAAAATACAAAAACGTTTCTATATTGTTATGCATATGACTTTACACTGGTTGAAGTCTGAGAATCACTGTCACCAGAGACCAAAGACCAACCAACATCCCAACCAGAATCTTTTGAACCCAAAGAAGTCTCAATAAGAGATTTGAGTGCAGCAGAAGATACAGGGACATCAACCTTGTAGCAATATTAGTTAAAAAAAAATTAATACAGAATAAGGGGAAGAAGGCTTCATAAACCAATCACCGCAAGAAAGATTCAAAATTTCAAACATACCAGGGAAAGAAGCTGCGCAGGGACCCAAAAAGGATCTTCCTTCTCCGAGTTTAATTGACCCTGGAAAAAAAGAAAAAGCATCTACATCAAAATCTCCAAATAAGAAGTCACCCCATTCAACACAAAACCACACTCTATACCTCAACCATAACCTCAATCCGAGCACCAGGAATTAACTTCACCGGATCCTTTTAACAAGAAAACGTTGCCAACATCAGAAAACAAAAAAGAAAAAAATCATGTATAATTTGAACATGTATTATATCTAACCTGAGAGACACTAGTTCTATGTCCCAAAGTTAAGAAAGGCTCAACAAGAGAAGCAACAGTCAAAACCAGCGCCATGTCCTCCTGACCATCTTCAGACATAAGCTTAGCTTCACCACCCAAGATACTTGTTGGAAACAACATCCCAGAAGCTGAAAGTGTTGTACTCCCAGAACTTCCACAGACCAAATTAAAGTTTTCAGAAACAAAACAAAGAAAGTTTGAAGCTTTTAAAGAGTTTTGAGATGAGCATGATTACTGGTATTGATGGAAAGCATGTTTCCTCATCTTCAATCCCTTTGGGTCCTTCAATATTAAAAAAAAAAAACACAGAATCATCTTCAATCCCCAAGATAAGGATATATGATTTTATACGAATTGGTGGGAGAGGGGAAAGAGAGATTATTACAGGGCCTTCGAGTTTAACCAAGACGGCGAAGTTCCGGGAAAAGGAGACAACTTTGGAGAGATCCATGGTCGGAAAGAGATGGGAGTTTCGATTGGCAGATGGTAAGATTGGATTCTGATGCGTGCTGAGTAAAATTAAAACCGAACTCAGACAGGCAGGCAGAATTGGTTTTTTGAGGGTTGGATTTGGTAAGGAAACAACAAGAGTCAAGAGGATAGGTTATCCAATCAAGGAGAGGGCGTCTACAATCTAATACTATTAAAAATTATTTATTCAGAATTTCTTTTTCTTTTTCATTTAGTACAGAGACTGTTGAAATATAAAAGATTGAAAAAGAAAAATTAGATAAACACGATGTAGTTAGACTTTAGTCAATTTATCAACAATCTATTCCAAATCTCTATATGAACTATTAGCAAAGCATAACTAATTTTTGGATTCAACATATTAGCTTGGGTTACAAATGGTCTAATCTGCCTTTTTTACTGTTTCTTTATTCCTAGCTCTTCTCGTATAAACGTTTGGACAATTTCTCTCAAATAACTATTTTCAAGTTTTTATCGCAAAAATAATTTTCAAAAAATAAAATAATCAAAGTTATTTTTTTATTTTAAAATTTTTAATATTTATTTTTATTTCTGAATTTAAAATTTCATTCCCAAAAATCACTTCTTAACTCAAAATTTCATTTGTGACAAAAAAAAAACTCTAAATCCTAGGTTTAAATTAGTTAGCCCTAGAGATATAAATACATATTTTATTTTTTAATAAAATTTATTTTGTTCTTTTTCCTAGTGCTATTTTTATGAAATAAACTAAAAATGATTATGTCAGGCAATTTCTCTAAACGTTTTCTCCTTAGGACCAGATCCAAGAAAACTTTTAGTCAGGGCATTATCACGTACGGGGTTTGATTAATCAAAGCCATTGTTATGGGAATTGGATTAGCACAGGGAGGCATTTTCATTTAGATTAGTTACATTTTTTTTAAGTTTAGCCGGGGGCACATGACCTTATTGATCATCACGTAAGTCTGCTCATCCTGCTCCACACTTTTGCATTAGACAAGCTTTCATTAAAATTCCAAACCCTACTCCACACTTTCTTCCTGTTAACTGTGACCCTCATTAACCTCTTCCACGCAGCTTGATGGTGCTTTGGTACATGATGACCATAAACCACGGCATAACTATAAAGTAGTCTGGATGTCCAACCAATTTTTATCTTCCTGAAAGAATCCACCATTAAACCTTAATTCCATAAAATAACTAAACCACCATTGCTCCTTTCAAGGTTCTAAGACCATTTGTAACCCAGACTAATATGTTGAATCCAAAATAAACACAAAACAATACTTGGTTTTCAATAGGAATAAAATACCAGGGAAACTGCATTTTGTCGTGTATTAAATTTTTAATGTCCATGGTGGTTCCAGCTGATAATATAATTGTTCTAAATTTTTAATCTTCTTTATGAGCCCTCAGTTCATTCCACGAGCTTGAAAGTTGATGTCATTTTTGGAGAAGACTGTACATTCACACAGGCGGAGGAAAAAATTAACACTTTTTCACTACCATAAAACCACCAACATTTTATATAAACAAGATCTTATTAGCACTAGAAAAAGCAGAGGCATTTTCACAACCAAAATCCAACGGGACAGTGAAGATTCAGCCGTCACTTGCAAGCTTTTTTTGGTTCAAACCCGTCACTTGCAAGTTACAAGTACAAACACACACAAAGGAAAACTTGCAAAACACAGCCCAAAGTGGAAAGTTAACAACGTGACAACTTATTGCATAGGTGGAAGACCGTTATGTACACAAGCAAAACAGACACGTGAACTCGTGAAGGTAGATCTAGACACCATATTTATATCACCCACTTGTGTCACTCCCTCTGACTCGCTTTTAACGGTGCTGACTCCTTGACTCGCCGCTGTACAACCTGCGACACGTGCAACCAACAAGTAAATCATCAACTTCTGATCTAAACCCTCCGATTCTGAAGCTGTTTAACAACCAACGGTTGTATATAAAATAGTAAAAAGGAAAAATATCTTCTTTTCCCATCTTTGGTTACTACGATTCTACGAAGCTATAGAGTTCATGACTATACCATATATGCACAATAAAGGAAGGTGGTTGATATGGTAAAACAGAGTAATGTTTTATTGTTTTTCATTTAATCCACGCGCCCACTAAACACAGTGCCACGTGTTCCTTCCTTTGAGCTTCGTTATCATCGCTGACAGTGACACATAAATAGCTCATTACCAAGATATCAGTAAATCAAAACGAACCAAACCGTTCCTAGATTTATACGGTTCAGTACTTTGTCTTTAACTCGTTCCAAAAGTCAGAATCCTACAAGCTGACCAGATCACATGACTTGTTCCCCTATATTATCTTTTATGACATCTAAGATTTAAAGTCTTGAGTATATGATTTCACAGAAAATAACATATAAATAATGATCTCACCAGTCGTAGACGGATGGAGAATTTGGGTGGGTTGGTTTATCAAAGATGTTGGAGCCGATGGCTCTTGTGGCGAGGTTGCTTCCAGGATTAAAGACGCTCCTCCACACGTTATCCTTGTGTGGCGTTGTCGGAGTGGTCGGAGTAGTTGGAGTACCGGGGCTCACTACCGTCGGCATAGTCAACGACCTAAGCATCATCTTGTTGCTTCCTTCTCCTATATCATTCCATAAACACTAGTTAATGTCTAGCTATGATTATAACCAATCTAGAAAGTGCTTATTATAGTATAGATGATACCTCTGATATTAATGGGTTGGGTAGTGATCTTCCGGAGGCGGGCAAGGCCACGGTCGGGTTGAGGTCCGGCCACAACATCATCCCAGAGCTTGTCTAGCAGAACCATCTTATTTTTGTTTGATTTCGCTTTTTCTTTTGTTGCTTGAGTGACTTTTTGTAGCGAGGGTGGAGTAAGCTTTTGGTGGTGGTTTATGACTTTTATAGACAGCTTCTCAAAATATCTTGATTATTTATCTATTAAATTGTTTTTTTCCACTGCTGGCCATGCCATTTTAATACTTTTCGTTGTTTTAGTATTTAGTTTCTTATTGCAAATTTAACTACGAGTGAATTTTCAACTACCTCACATAACTGTATTTCAAAATTAATATAGTAACATAAATGTTTAGTACTTCTTATATTATAATCAGAACATGTTTCATTGAAATTCTTCTGATTCATAAGATTTGTGAAAAGATGTTTATATTAATTTAGACTTCTTTTTGAAAAACATTTGGACTAAATAATTTTCGACCATAATTTAAATAATATTAAATTTCAATCTGTAAATTGACTTAGATAGCAATTATTTAATCACTGGACTATCATTACACGTTTCATGCTTAATTTAACTTTTACAGTGTCCGATTTTAATGAAAGATAATACATTGTTAATCAGGAATACATGATTACATGATAAATATTGTCTAGAGTAAAATGTTTGAAAATAGTAATTTTAGAAAATTGTTAAAAAGTAATTTTAGGAACAAAAGACAATGAATGAGGAGGGTATGGAAATAAAAAAGTGCAAGTGGAGTATGATGAAGATGAAGATGAAGATGAAGATGAAGATGAAGATATAAGATAAGGTCGATGAGTCATGAAATGGGACCAATAAACTAATGAAACTTCAACAGATTCAAAATAACTAATTTTCACTTTTCCATAGCCACACTAACTAACCGCCTTCGTAAACTACTTGTAGTCTTTAACAAAGGAGCTCTAAGAGAGAGAAAAGAAAAAAGCTCTCTTCCATCACTAGAAAACTATCGGCGTCTTTGTGCTTCCGGCCGACGGGTTGGCTCCCTTAGCCACCGTCGATCCGGCTCTTTGTTATCTTTTTCTTTATGCATGCTTTTATCAGCGGAGGAGAGTCACTCGGATCCCTTCTCCTTTTGTTTTTCTTCGGTTCCAGGAGAATAAGGCGGTTATCGTTTTCTCCTCGGTGGTTCCTTTCTCTTCTCCGGCATCGCATCCCCCACTTGATGGATGGCCGGCGTTTGACTCTGGGACCGGACCGTATAGTCTTCGGTGGTGGTCGCCGGCTTCTGCTTCTCCAGAAAAGATTCGAGCTGTGTGTAGAGGGATTCCCTCACTGTGGTGGCGGCTGGGATAGGTTTAGACTTCGATTTCTTCAATTGAAGCTAGCTTAGGCTCGGGCCGATGATGTTTGACTCCGAATCCTTTACCCCTAATATTGTCGTTGGGGGTGGATTTTGGTGGTCGTGGTAACTTGTCCCGGAGGTTTCCGGAGGTTGTGTCTCGATTTTTACAGCGTCGACTTTCACTTGGAAAGAAGTTGGTGAACCGCGTTTCCGGCGATGTGTCCGGTTTTCGGCTCCGGCGACGATCTCCTCCCTTCGAGACAAAGAAGCTTCTCTTTCTGACATGCGTCTCTGTGCTCTGTGGTCCCAACACGTGAAGGACGCGTTTGTGCGGTGAGCGGTGGATTTGTGTCTCGATTTTTCTTATGGGCCTGGAGTTTGTTGTTTTTGTTAGTGGGCTTTGTATACCTTGTTTGGGATGTTGGTTTGGACTGTTTTTTTTGGGCCTTTGTACTATGTTTACCTCTTTATATAATATTTCAGATGGCAAAAAAAAAAAAAGTCATCTATGTTTTTCAGTGTGAAAAAAAAACTACTTGTAGTCTTTTGTATAATGTATCGTGGCGAGTCCAAGATTTCATGCAGTCACCCATCATTTCGGATCAAATTTAACTCGATTAACAAAGGAATTTATAATTTTTCTTTTACAAGTTGCAGCCTTGTAATTGTAGTTTTTTTCGTTTTTTTTTTGCCGTCTAAAGGATTTCATTGATCACAAAAGAAGTACAATACAGTATAGAACAACCTGCAAACTATACCAAAACTCCCACACAACAGGAGACTATACCCAACTATTCACACCCATCTAAGCCAAAAAATAGTTTCGTAACCAACTAGGAGCACCCCTAGCTACATAGGATTGAAACCTATCGCCAATGATTACACTGTTAGCAATAAGTCGGGCTTCTCGATTAGCTTCAGACCGTTCAAGCACTACCCGCCATGCCAAAAGTTCCCCAAGCAAATGTCTAGTCTCTGTAACTTTGAACCTGAAAGAAGGCCATGCTTTTGGCCTGTTGATTGCATTAACCAACATTCTCCATTCAAGAGTAAAGTAAACCTTTAGACACTTGTGGGAGATCATACTCTCCACCGCCCACACCAAACTAATGAAATACGCCTCTTCCTTCGACCATACACCAGCAAAAGACCGACGGCTATGGAGCAACGTCATACCTCCGGAGTCATATAGTACCCATGCAGCTCCAACTTCCCTCGTCTTTTTGGACCAGCGCATTCCAATAGTGCACTTGACAAAGTCTGTCGGAGGCGCAATGCAGCTAGCTGGGTGCAAACTAGTCACCTGAGAGTTCACCGCACTGCTATGCTGCTCCACATCTTGGGCTAAGAACCACAACCTAGCTTCGTCAAATGCTTTCATACATGTTTGCTCCCCATTATAAAGAAACCCTTCAAACAATAAAGAGTTTCGATTTTTCCATAAATACCAGAGAATCCATGGGAAGCACTTGGTAATCTCCCTCATTGCCCCACCTTTACGCCACACATGAATCAAATAACTGACGTTAGCGAAGATAGATGAATCATGAAAACCTCCAGGCGTGTGGGGAAAACCAGACTGCGCTCAAACTTGTCTAGCCAATGTGCATGCGAATAAGACATGATTAATGGATTCACCATCCAGACCACACGTTTGGCAGACCATATCTCCTTTCATCCCCCGAGCATGTAAAGCATCTAAAACAGGTAATGCACCAGAAAGAGCTTTCCAGACAAAAACCTGAAGTTTAGGCGGAGCCTGAAGATGCCATACTTGAGCTTTGAGTGGGTTTAACGAAGGTTTCTTCGTAAGACTTTGAAGCAACTCCTTCTTGTTAACTGAAAACGCCAGTTCATAGCCAGTTTTGACAGTGTACAGCCCCGTGGGAGTAAACTTCCACATCCAAAAATCCCGATGAAAGACAGATGGTTGGTTCCGCAAGAGGATTTGAACATCACTAGGAACAAAAAGCTCATCCAACATAGATTTGTTCCATCTTCGCTTAGGGAAGTCAATCACATCTGATACCTTGAGATTCACATCAAAAACTCTCTGTTTACGATAAAGAGGTTTACATGTACCATCCAAATCCTCCATCCATGATTCAGACCATACATGAATTGCACTCCCATTACCAACAGAATATTTCAAACCTTTGAGAAGAAGCTCTCTCCCAAACAATATGCTCTTCCACGCATAAGAGACCTTATTGCTCATCCTCACATCTATGAATCGCTCTTCACCAAAATACTTGCCTTTAAGAACACGAGCCATAAGACAGTCTTTAAATTGTATCAACTTCTATGCCTGTTTTGCTAACAGCGCTTGATTGAAACACTCCAGTTTTTTTCGTTTTTTTAATCTGAAATCTAGATATTAGATGATGCATAAACGTCTAATTGAGTTTAAAAAAAAAAAAACATCTAATTGGAAACGTACAAAAAAAAATATATCAATTCACAAATGTCCAAAACCATGGGAAGCTGTCCCGATATGGGCAGCCACACTGGGACCCACAGTGAAAGTGAAAGATAGTGAGTGCAAGGACACGTGGGCCGTCAGAAGTTGCCATCACATGACTCGTTTTTACCCATAGATCACAAGTTAACAAGTATAATCTAATTTTCAATCTCATGACCAAAGAGAATCCTACGCTATTCCACAAAACTGTTATAATATATAGTTACAGCATTATAAGAAAAGATATCCAAAGGAGGATCCAGATTCTTCCTTTCCACGTCGTGTTTACAGATTGCAATGTTTTAGATCACTCCAGAAGCCAACCGTTGACTTCAAAACAAATGGTTTATGGAATTTAGATATAGCCCAAATTCATGCACCCACACTGTTTTGCATTAGTTCTCCAATCAAAGTATTAGGAAATGGACTTCTAAACCAAGACCATGGCCCATTTGTTTTTAAGTGTTATTGATCGAGGAAACCTGTATAATAACTTACTAGGTTAAGAGCGAATATTCGGTGTACAAATCTTTTTATGTATACTAAATTTATTTTGAATTTTTAAATATTATTAAATAATAAATAATAATACTTATTAAATAATTGAGAAACAAGTAACTATTATATAATTAATTTAGGATGTACACATATATTAAATAATCACTCTTTTAATTTATAATATGTTTATGATAAACAAATCAAAACAATTATATTTAATTATTTTCTATGTTATGTAGTTAAAATTAAATGATATTAACATAAATATATAGTATACTTTTTAATATGTTTATCTATTAAATAAAACTAGATACTCATATGATTTTATGATCATTTATATTTTTCATAACAAAAATTTTAAACTGCTGAAAACAAAAAATTCAATGTTGACATTTTAATAATTTCAGTAATTTATAATCATATTTAAAATTTTAATGAAAATTTAAAAATTAAAATATTAAGTTCTCAATACTTTTTCTAATGCAAATTTAAGAACTAAATACTTAGTTTATATGGTATATAATTTAATTTGATCAGTATTAGAAAAATATATATACATATATGTATCTATTTAATATGAATGTCTATTAAATGGAGAATTCTATTCATATAGTTTTATGATCATTTGTATCTTGATAAAATTAAAATTTAAACCATTGTCACAAATCTTTTAAATATGAGACTTTATTTTTTGGTAGTTTAAAGCTGTCTTTATAATTCAAAATATATTATATACGAAAATTTTAAATTTTATATGGTCAATATGATTTTTAATTTATTTTAATAATATAAAATTATAAAAAAATGATGAAGGGTATAAAAATTGTTACCTCATCTTTATTATTCAAAATCCCTAATTGCAATATATATTTTAATCATATTAGGTAATTTTATGTCTTTTATTTATAGAAAAAATGAAAATATATTTTATGCATTAATAATTATTTTTTATTAATATAATAAAAATTATAGTATATATCTAGATAGACAATTTAATTCTCTAGTGATTCTAAGAATCATTATAATGATGATATATATATATAGGTAAAATGTTGTAATGTTTTTTTATATAAGGGATTTTCTACTAAAGATTTTTTTTATTGATAACCGAGTGTCATGGTCTCACCGTGGTGGTCCAGACTAGAGACCGAATCCTTAGTGGCGCGGGTGCACACTCGAGAGTGGGTCATGTCCAGGTAACGGTTTTCGGTCTCGGGTGCCAGAGCAAGTCCGAATGTAAATTTCCTGGTGGCCAGTGCAAATCGAACCCAAAACCGTACTTGCAACTGCAAGCCGTACACCACCTGACTAACTCATCCTGGTTTTCTACTAGAGAATTTAGTCATCATTCATAACATATATCATTCTTTTAAAAAAAAAATTAGGGATATCCCGAATTTATGGAAATGTCCAAACTAACATATATCATTCTTATAATTAAAAGTTGGTTGTTGGGTGTGGATAGAAAGTGAACAGTGTTTCAAGAATATTACAGAAACTTTTTTGCATGTTAGTTGATCCGGTCGGTTTTGAGAAAATGTATTTAGTGTTACAATATCGATACCATATTGCACGATCTGAGTTTATAATATCTTACTGGTGTCAAAACTGGTTGGGTCACATGTTATTAGAATACCAGATAAACTGTTTGGGCCGAAAACCAAATTCTCTACTTCTCACATAAATGTAATTTTTTGTCTCGAATTCAATCCACGGAGGAGTATCGTAATAGACTTGTAGTAAGAAGTCAATGGTTTTCTTAAGTAGTAAGAACTCGAAGATTTATGTGCCACCACGACTTCTTCTTTCGTCCGACGACTCGAGGTGGGAGCTGCTTTTAACGCTCTCCCGATGATTGCGCATCAATCAAGGTGAATAAAGTCAAACTATCCAAACTACTATATTACTACTAGTCTACTACTACAAGATTAAGACCATTCAGACGTCCCATAATTGGAGGGTATTTTTGTCCTTTTGAATATCTCCTACCCCGGAGAACGGGAATGTTGGTCACGTGCCTTTTTGGTTATCGGCCCCACCCACACCTTATCGTTATTATCTACAAACCCAACCTTTTAAAACTTAAGTATTACTAAATCACCCATTTGGTCTATTTAACTATTTAATTACAACAACTACAAGCTTGCAAATAACCACCTCCACCGACTCCATAATTTCATACATATATACCCCCACCATAAATCGGTACCTTTTTTTTTTGGTCAACTGGGCTTCTTTTAGACTAAATGGATGAAGAGTTGAGAGTTACAGGGCCTGGGCCAGAAAGTAAGCAGGCCTTAGCGTTTAAGTCCGCAAGCCCGTTAAACTCTCTCTTGATGTAACTAAACCGACAGAAAGAAAAAAGAGAAAGCGATAACGAAGCAACATCCGAAAGCACGCCGTAGAGTTCAGTCGAAAATCGTCCCGTCGATAAAGCTCTGATGAGCACTTGAGAATCTGATCGAAGCCAGATGGAGTTGTAGTTGAGTTCCGACGCGTGAACAAGAGCACTTCTCACCGCCAACGCCTCAGCCATGCACGCGGAGGAGACATGGCTTTGGAAAGCTGAGCCCTTGCCGATCACTCTTCCTTCTTGATCTGAGAAGATCCAAGCCAATCCCGCGTTGCCTGATTCAGATCGCCACGCCGCATCGGTGTTGCACAGAATCGTAGCTGGACTGGGGCAATGACATAGAGGAGGAGATGTGTTCGTCGCTCCAAAAGATGGTGGTGGTTCGCTCTTCCATTGTGCCTGGTCCCATTCCTTGACGGCTAGAATCGATTTCAACATGATCTCTGCCGCTGTAGAAGGCTTCTTCTCGAAGAGCAGTTGGTTCCTAGCAGTCCATAGGAACCAGCAAACCCACGGGAAAATATTAGAGCTGAAGCCGTATGGGGGAAATCCGATCCAGGATCCAGACGAGGAAATAGCCGATTTGAAGCTGAGGAGGAGCGAGGAGTCGACTCGTTGTACCCAAGGCCCCAAGCTCCATGTTTCTTGTGCAAATCGACAGTGAAAGAGAAGATGGAGCGTCGTCTCTGGTTCTCCACATCTACAGCAAGTTGTCGGAATGGTCATACCTCGCTTTAGGAGATTTTCCCCTGTAGGTAAAGCATTATGTCCTATTTTCCAGAGAAACATCTTGATCTTAGGAAGCGTTTTAGCTGACCATATGTTCTTATACCAACTCCAATCCTCATCGTCTTCTGTGTTGTTCAAGAGTAGGGATGTCGATTGAACATGGGAGGCTCTCAGCGAGATGTAACCTGATTTGGTGGTGTACTCGCCTGAGGGGTTGAAGTTCCATACATAGGAGTCTTTTGCTCCCTGTTTGCTGGGGCGTAGACTCATGATGTAGGAAGATAACTCCGGGAACAGGTTATCTACCTTTGCTTTAATCCACTCTTTTGTTTCTCTAGATAGTAAGTCGGCCACTAAGAGGTCCTGATCTTTTTCTAAAGCAGGCCCGTATGGTTTGATGTCCGCGTTGGGTCCTAGCCAAGAGTCTTTCCAGGCCCTTGTGCTTTCATCATCACCGACTGCTTTACCTAGATGACTGATCAGAAGATCTCTCCCCTTCAGGATGCCCTTCCATCCATGTGAGGATGAGGAAGCAGGCTGGACTGTGAGGAAGGAGGACGACGTGCAGTATTTTCCCTGAAAGATACGTGAGAGAAGGCAGTCCGGTTTTGTGACCAGTCTCCAGGCGATTTTCCCTAGTAGCGCGTGATTGAAAGTCTGGATGTCACGGAAGCCAAGTCCACCCAGTCCTTTTGGCAATGTGAGTTTGTCCCAAGACACCCAGCTTATTTTTGTTTCGCCGTGTTTTGCGTCCCACCAGAAGCGTGTGAGGACTGCTTGAATACGCTTACACAGGCTAACAGGTAGTTCAAAACAGGACATTGCAAAGGTAGGGATGGCAGAGAGAACCGATTGCAGCATAGTAGCTTTTCCCGCCATAGATAAGAAGCGTGTGGACCAGCTAAGGACTCTTTGAAGCATCCTGATATGTTCGAGTACCTAAAATTAATAATACTACAGAATGTAATCCACTACATCATCTACTTTATAAATTCCGTCTTTTTTTAATTTTTTATTCCGTCTACTTTCTTGTCACTACAAGTCAAATATGTTCGAGAGGGTGTCATCAGTTAAACATTGGTTACAAATATTTAACCCCAAACAGCTAACCAGTTAATACGAAGACTCGAAGAGGAACAAGAATACAAGTGTAGAAAGTTGAGTTTTGGTAAACTCGTGAAACAGGACCGTCTTTGCTAAATAAAAAATAGTCATGGATTTCCAAAATTTAAGAGTTATTACATAAAATACTATATGATATTGAATTGTCAAACTATAGTTTTTCGTTTTATTAATTTGTTTATAGTTTAAAAATCTCATCATCTATCTGCTTGTGAATTAATCTTTCGATGAATGCGTCTATCTTGAGATAGTGAAATTGTTGGATTCTGGTTCTGGTACGACCCAACCGTAAGGATCAAACATCACTGATTTGATGTGTCATCAAATTTTTTCTTGTTCGCTCCTCTCTTCTTACGTGTTTTTCTTTGTGAGATCCCATTTTAATAGTGTGAAACCAAAGTCTTGGACAACCATTTTATATGTGGCCCTATAAGTATTATAGAATATTAATTTCGTTTTATAGTAAACTTTTGTAGTTTTTTGATCTGTTTTATCCTTACTTAAATTAAGAAAAAGATACATACTCCCTCCGTTTTCTTTTATAAGTCGTTTTTACAATCTTGCACATAAATTAAAAAAAACATAAATTTCTTATATTTTCTAGACAAAAACATCATTAATTATTTACATAACCACAAATCAACCAATGAAAAAATAGAAGACATATTATCATTGGTCATACATCATTAACTGTTAATAAATTTTACATAGAAAACCGAAAACGTCATATAATTTGGAACAAAAAATTTCCTCTAAAACGACTTATAAAAAAAATGGAGGGATTATTATAGAATATTAAAAGATAAATAAAACAAAAATGAACATTTATTTTTCAAAAAGACTGTGTGAAAAAGTTTATACACCACCTAAGAAAGTTTTAAAACATCAAACATTGTAAATGGACCTTGTGGTCAAATAGTAGTAAATAGACCTGAGATACAAACACGTTTCAGATTCGATCTTTCTGCTATATAAAACTAAATTACATTGTTCTGTTCACCTATCACAGATATAAATTTATGTTTTAGAATTCATTTGAGTATCCTAAAATAAAAATCTATGTGTGTGTTTATGATTCTTCATTCAGCAAGGTTAAAAGATAAAAATGCAAAAAGGAAAAACGTCGTAAAATGAAGACTTTGAAAAGTTAAATATATTTTGTCCCGTTAACTAAAGAATTTAAGCTTTCAAAATGCGAGGAGTGACTATTTAAGAAGATTATTAATGCGCCGAAGACTTCATATGAGTTTGGAAATAAAATCTGAAAGGGGAGCTATCAATCAGAGCATGAACTTGTGGACACTAAAGAGAAAAAGAAACACAGAACACTTGGACGAGCTTCACAAGACTTGGGCTCAATCAATCCAACGACAAGGACAATGATATCATCCGCTATAGCACCTTACATCCGTCAGATTAATAGTACGCCTATTATAGCTCACGTGAGCATCACAACACTTGATTAAGCTCCCAAATTCTTCATCCAGAAGAAAAAAAACAACACTGAAGAAAATTAAAATATTTGCGGTGGGGAGCATTTAAGTTAATTTAATTGAATTTAATATTCACTTTTTTTACCTGCACTCACGTCCTCTCTCTCTCTCTTGAGTCTTCTTCCATCACTCTTCAGAAAAAGGAAAACGAACAAAAGAACAAAAAAAAAAAAAAGTTGTCCCATTGGAGAAATGGGACTCTTGTAGAGATTCTTGAGAGATAAGTTTTGGTTCTGAAAGATCAAAGATGATGATGGTTAGATATACACTCGCATGTCTTCTCATTTTCTCTTTTGGTCTCACTTCTTCCTCTGCTCGTCAAGGTTCGTTTTCCAGATGCTCAACTTTCTTTCTTTTTGGTTATGTGTAGTCATTTATTTTCGATATAGTGTCTCCCGATTCGAAATCTTGACTTGCATAGTTGCATTTCACATGGATTCCATTTATTCTGTTATGTTTCCTTGTTTTCATCGTTTTTTTTTTGTAGATCAGTACTTTGTAAATTGGATTCAATAAATGTTATTATCATACCTTTAATTGAATCCTATTTTGCTGGAACTTATTTGAGTTCTTGATTCCCCACAGTATACGAGTTGCTATCTTCTTGAACTAGAGTTTTTTGGACGCTGAGTCAATTTTGAACATATCGATCTGCGTATTTTTCTGCCGATTAACTCTTAGATCTTTTCTTACATTGCCCTGTTTTTTCTCAAGCACAAAGATTCATATCTTGTGTCCACAGCTAGAGCTGGTCGGAATGTTTTATGAAAAGAGTTGCGTACAAATATGTTTTTACTTAAAAAGAGTCATTAGTCCTACAAACAAGAGTTTTGTCTGTTATTGCACATCCAATTATAATCGATCTTGCCATTTTTGCAGCACCATATGCCTTGCGGATTAGCTGTGGAGCTAGACAAAACATTAAAACACCACCAACTTACGTACTCTGGTACAAAGACATTGCCTACACTGGAGGAGTACCTGCGAATGCAACCTCGCCTAGTTACATAACTCCTCCCTTGAAAACCCTTCGTTACTTCCCAATCTCCGAAGGTCCAAACAACTGCTACAACATCGTGCGAGTGCCAAAGGGACACTACTCGGTTCGGATCTTCTTCGGAGTGGTTAACCTTCCCAACTTCGACAAAGAGCCTCTCTTCGACATATCCATCGAAGGCACTCAGATATACTCTTTAAAATCCGGTTGGAGTAGTCACGATGACCAAGTCTTCGCTGAAGCTCTCATTTTCCTCACGGGAGGGACATCTACCATCTGTTTCCATAGTACTGGTCACGGAGATCCCGCTATCCTCTCTATTGAGATTCTCCAAGTTGATGACAAGGCTTACAGCTTCGCAGAAGGTTGGGGACAAGGAGTGATTCTGAGAACAGCCACGAGGTTGAGTTGTGGTACTGGGAAGCCGAGGTTTGGTGAGGATTATCGTGCAGATCATTGGGGTGGTGATAGGTTTTGGAATCCCATGAGGTCTTTTGGGAAAGGTGCTGACTCTCCGAGATCGACTGAGAATACTATCAAGAAAGCTTCCGTCTCGCCTAACTTTTATCCTGAAGGGTTGTATCAGTCTGCACTGGTTAGCACGGATGATCAGCCTGATTTGACTTATAGTATTGATGTGGAGCCTAACAGAAACTATTCGGTGTGGATGCACTTTGCTGAGATTGATTCTACGGTCACTGCCGAGGGGAAAAGAGTGTTTGATGTTGTTATAAACGGTGATACTTTCTTTGAAGATGTTGATGTTATAAAGATGAGTGGTGGGAGATACACGGCGCTTGTTCTCAATGCGACGGTGACTGTGAGTGGAAGAACTTTGACAATCGTTTTACAGCCTAAGGGAGGTGGTCATGCGATTATTAATGCCATTGAAGTCTTTGAGATCATTACCGCTCAGTTTAAGACGTTAAGGGATGAAGGTAACAACACTTTCTCTTTTACAGAGACTTTTTGTCCTTTGAATCTCATGTTTCTGATATTGTGCTCTGTCATTATCTGTTTTCAGTGAGTGCGTTACAGAAAATGAGAAAAGCTTTGGGGCTTCCTTCAAGGTTTGGATGGAATGGTGATCCATGTGTTCCCCCAGAACATCCCTGGAGCGGAGCTGATTGTCAGCTGGACAAGAACACCAGCAGATGGGTCATCGACGGACTGTATGGCTCTTTCATCAGCTAGAGATTAAGAGTCTCTCATTGAGTTTTTCATCTTTCATCAGGTTTTTTAAATAGACAATTTTTTTTTTGTTTATTTACTTATTTTGCAGTGATCTTGATAACCAAGGTCTGAAGGGTTACTTACCAAACGACATATCAAAGCTGAAACATCTTCAGAGCATGTAAGCCAATACATTATTTCTCTTACACTGCAAATACTTCTTGGTCAAACCGGTTTTATTCATATCTTTTTCCCAATGTTTCAGAAACTTGAGTCAAAACAGCATTCATGGAGGAATACCTGCATCGCTTGGAAGCATTAGGAGCTTGGAAGTTTTGTAAGTTATCAGCCCAGCCCCTTAATTAATCTTTCTGCGTTATTAGTACTTTCGCTGAAACTGAAACGTTATGCTTCTTTTCAGGGACCTCTCCTACAATTCTTTCAATGGATCTATCCCTGAAACCATAGGAGAGCTAACTTCGCTGCGGATTCTGTAAGCTCATCTTACTCGCTGTTGCTTTGTTTCTTTTGTTTGGTCACTAATATAGTTATTATATATATTACAGGAACCTCAATGGAAACTCTTTGTCAGGAAAGGTACCAGCAGCTGTAGGTGGAAGACTGCTGCACAGAGCAAGCTTCAAGTAATAATAACGAATCAGAAACAAGTCTTTTTAACTTTGTTATGTGAAGAAGAGTAGTGTCACCAACTATTTCTCTATATCTGCAGCTTCACAGATAACGCAGGTCTTTGCGGGATCCCGGGGCTTCCATCTTGCGGGCCTCATCTTACTTCAGGAGCTAAGATCGGGATTGCGTTTGGTGTCAGTATAGCGTTCTTATTGCTCGTTTTATGTGCAATGATATGGTGGAAGAGACGACAAAACATTCTTAGAGCACAGCATATTGCAGGTAAAAGAATCATTTGTTTTTTTTGTGGAGATTTTTTACTTTGAGAAAAGTTTTGATGACATTAGTTAAAAAAAAATGTGCAGCGAGAGGAGCTCCATATGCAAAGAAGAGAACCCATGTATCTCATGACATTCAAATGACACGGAACGGGAATAACAATAATAACCATGGCCAAGCACGTACTGCTGTCGAAAATGGACCGAGCTTGTTGTCCTGATCCCACTTCTGTTGAAATCTGGTTTATATACATCAACACGAATCCCAAACGTAGCAAGGGACAAACATGTTCATAGTCGTGTCTACCACATTGGTCGTCATCAGAAGGAAACAACAGAGAGAGAGAGAGAGAGGGATAGACCCTTGTTCACTTAGTCTGGCTCAGTGCAGAGAAGGAAGACAGTTGTAAATCGTGGGTTTAAACAAGTTCTAGATATTTGTTTTTTTTCTTGTTTTTTTTGTGGGATTAGTACTCTTTTGTATCTTTTTGTCTGGTGGGAGTTTAGAGAAAACTAGAACATAACTAAACATTTAAATATATTTTACACATTCAGTTTTTATTGCTAAACCACTGTCAGAAATCAACTTTGCTAATAATAATTTATCCAAAACAATACAAAATTTTATTATGAATTTGGTGCAAATTTGCCTTTTAGTTTTTCTTTTGTAATTATAAAAGGGAATTCATATCAAACCATATTAAGATATATGTTAAGATATAATTTTGGTTATTAGATTTGTTATTCGTTATGATTTGGAGTGGATCAGTTGAGTTAATCTAAATTCTAAATTAAACACCTTTTTAAAAAAATAGGTATGTCAAAATGAGAGTGTGTTCATGAGCTTACTCAGTACAACTTGGTTTTAAAATAATATAATTTTATTATTGTGATGAGTGTATATCGAACACGCGACCTTTAAATCTGCAAATGAGGCCCTCCCAACTACTATTGTCTTGATAAATATGTTTATTATTAATATCCAAATACACATATGTTTAAGAATATTGACATCGTGAATTCATTGTTTCCATGATTAATCAAGATTAACATCTGCAACACTAGTATTGAATTTGAATCACTATAACACATATATAAATTTTATAAAGACGGTTTGTGATAGAATTGAGACATTTATAAATATATATCTTATATAAGATTAAAATTTAATTAATTAATTATATTTTTTGTTAATTTTACTAAATAATAAATAATTAATAAAATTTTATATTTTCTAAAAAAATACTTTTATAAAAGACTATTTAGTTTTTCAAAAAAATTTATACACATGGCATCTTCGTTAGTAAAATTAGGTGACATTGCATCCACGCAAACAAAAATAGATGACATGACAGCTGATGTGTCGACTGGTGTATAATTTCACCAAAAAATTATAAGTCGGGTATGTTTTGGCAGGGTCATATAATTTCAAGTATGTTTTGGCACGCTATATAAGTCGGGTATGAATTAAACATATCACGATATGTTGAGTATAAAATGGCCGTCTTTCCGGTTAACTCGGGAGCAAACAAAGAACCTTGTTCTTGGGGTATGTTTCCAAATATTCTCCTCTTATTATATATCAGATATTTTATTATAACTTATTTCTTTTCTTTCTCAGACGGTTCGAAACAGAAAAAATGGTTACATTGGGTTAGGTCATCTAACCAAGGGGTCTTCTTCTTCTTCGGTTCATTGTCCTTACCCTGTTGAAGAAGATAATGTTGATATCCGGGCAGAATTATAACAAAACCGGACTGAGCTGCAGGAAAGCAAGACTCCACCCAAACATGTTGGGTATAATGAAGCATCATTTCAGGGATAATTTCTAGTTATTTTTTTTTGGTTTTTTTTTTAATCTTTAAACTTTATGTATTATTAATAAATTTTTAATTAATTTAATTATATTTTTAATTAATATTCTAAATATTATTTGGGCTTAATATTACTTTATAATAAATTAAATAAATATTAAAAATGTTTGTTAAATTTTCCCAACGAAAACTAGTGGTCGGGAATTCTCGACCGAGTATAGTGGTTGGGGATTTCTGATGAGGGACGACAGTTAGAAATTCCCAAAGGGAATTGGTGGTTGGGAATTCTTGATGGAAAAAGGTGGTCAAGTTTTCCTGGCGGCCCTTCGTCACGGGACTTTATGTCTGTAGTTCACCGGAAAAATGTATGTTGGGACTTCCTAACGAATTCTTGATGTTTTTATTTTTTCAACGCCTTAGTCATAACGTATGATTTCATCGAGGATTGGTAAAGAATGCTTATTTCCTACGGATTCCCAATGGTCTTTTCCATCACGGTTCAACTGTTTTCTTGTAGTGTATGTGTTAGAAATCTCCAAATTGTTATTTTCAGGATAATTTGAACTTTTTTAAGTTGGATGCTGCAAGGTGTTTTCAACTTTAGATACAAACTATTAGCCTTAAATGTTTTCTTTGAATCCTTTCTTCCCTCCTCTCTTCAAGGATAATTGTGCGTGTATCATCCCTCATTCCCCTGCACACAACTAAAAGCAACAATGATTGTTTATCTACATTTTCAGACATGAGTTACATTTTGAAACAATGTTCAAAACTGATATGTGTATCCTCATCGTTATATATTCCAAGTATTTTCACAAATCCTAATCCATCTAACCTTTGAAGTATAAACCAAAACCAAAAGGAAAAAGTTAAAAAGTAAAAAGGATTAACTATGAAGATGGGAAGCAAATTTGTAGTCTCAGTCTTTTTCATTGTTTCTTTTTGTGCTGCCATTTTTGTCAATCATGGATTAACTCAGATCTAAAATCTGCTGACTATACCAGGACTTTTTATACCTGGTTCACCTGTTGACCTCCTAAAATATTGGGCATCTCTTTTAAGCGCTCAAAGATGTTTGTTCGAAATTATTAGATTCAGGTTTATTACGGGTTTCCAACTTAAAACCAATCAGTGTTAAGTGGGGTGGCCTAAGTCCTTTATATATTACTTAAGTCCATACATATTTCCCGAACACAACACTATAATATTATATTATATTATACTTTACATGGTATCAGAGTAGTCAATCATTGTAGATCAAAACTAAAACATATGCGTTGATAATGGTAGTCATCAGTGGTGTTGAAGACGGAGATGATCAAGATGATGATGACATGAAGCAACATAAGCTCAAAGTAATGTTTCACGTGATCTCTAACTATATGATGACATGAAGCAACATAAGCTCAAAGTAATGTTTCACGTGATCTCTAACTATATTTAGGGTTTGGTTTTTATTAATCTTACTGGGTTTTGTTTTGGGTATGTGCAATACATATTTTTTTTTAATTTGGTTTCGGTGAGTGCAAGAATTTGAGAGAAACATGATTTAATGGTGTTTAAAGATTTATGGTTTCACATGGGTTATTTTTATTTAAGATTTTCTATAGTTCGGAATTTCTTAAGATGTTCTGTTATTCCATAGCTTGAAATATTGTGGTTATAGTTTAACCATTACATGGGAGTTTTAGTTATGTTCATGTTCTTAGGTCTATTTTTTAAGTCATTGTTATGGACTGTCCTAGTCAATGATGATTATTTTGGAGCTGTAGTTGCGCTTACGAGATGTATTTTCATTGTCAAGATAAAAGAAGAGTTGAAGTTTTCATCCTTTCTTGCCCAAGTTGAAGTTTATTGTCGGAGGAATCTACTGATTTGTTTTCCTAGACATAATGTCCACGACATATGTGGTCTCCTTTGTGATTGGAGAATTTCGTGTTGCATCCCACATTTGTCGTATGGTGGAGTATTAGAAATATATTGGGTCGGAATATGTGTATTTTCCGGACCAAGATTATGAAACCCATGAAAATCCTTAATATAAAAAAAATTGAAGAATAAATTAATCTCGAAATATTCTTAGAATATTTACATTAAGAATTTAGAAAAAATAATATTATCTAGTATCAGCATTAGTGTTAACGATGTATATGCATCTTGTATTCTAATAACAAACACAACACAATAATATTCATATTCTATCATACTTTACATTAATTTTCTCGAGAAGTTCTTAAAATATTGAAGCTACATGTTGCATGGCGTTTTAGACCTTAGATGCTAACTTCTGGCCCCAAATGTTTATGTTGAATTCATTTTTCCCTCCTCTTCTGAAGGCCAATTGCGCACGCATCCTGACCAACTCCCATGCACACAATTGAGAGCAGAAATAGATGTTGATCTGCACATTAAAACTATCAGTTAATTAGCTTCAGTGTTTGATAAGTTTTAATGTTGAATTTATAATGGTAAAATGCAAGTTGTATCTTAGGAGAGCTCTATATTTTCTCAAAGTAAAATTATACCAGTGATTCGGTGAAATCATTCAAAATATTCCTAAAAGCAATCTTATATCTTTCTTTTCTTTTCATGCTAGGTCCCTTCTCTTTAATATGATTACGTCCATACTCTTAAAAACTCTCTCTCTCTCTAATGGTTATCTCACACGATCTTGAACCCGGATTAGTTACCATAACCAGGTCGAGACAAAATCAATTAAGTGGGACAAGCAAACGTTCACATCTTCTGTTTGGAAACTTAAACTAGAAGTTATTATACTTACATTAATCAACTCAACCTAATGCAAGAATAAATAATACATGGAGAGAGAGAGAGAGAGAGAGAGAGAGAGAGAGAGAGAGAGAGAGAGAGAGAGAGAGAGAGAGAGAGAGCAAATAGTCAAAAAGAGGCGCGAAAGTCAGATCAGATGTGGGGGAGGGTTCATGGAATGGGAGGGAGAACGTCAGGATCAATGGCATCGTCGTCCTTGTGATTTCGTATAAAAACAGCTCAGTTTCTGTAGGCAGTCAGCACTTGATGGCCCCTTTTGTCTTCTCTCTTCTCTATAGAGTGCGCTGCAACAAAAAAGACACGTCATAAAGCTATGTATTCACAGGTCACGTGAACACGAAAGCCAAAAAACAAAATTTCTAAATATATTTCTTGAAAATGATCATTTCAGCTCTGGGATATCATTTTACTTGGTTAATTTTATAAAGTAGTAAGAGTAATAATACAAGTTTGTCAGAATTCAGACATCAGTAAGTTCGCACGTGTATAAATTGTTGGATATGGACCATAGCATTTGTTCAATCAAAACGACAGAGGGTAAGTCTTGTCACGTGAAAGGAAACATAGTTGGCGCGTGGTTTTCACTCCCAGTTCTTAACTTTCATGACCTCTGATCCCACCTCTATTTTATAAACATCCTCCCTCGACTTCTCAACACCTTACTATTTTTCTGTGATTTTGAAATAATAGAACCAGCCCGAATATCGATCTTTTATTTTTGTAAAAAAAAAAAAAGCTTGAGTTTAGGGTTGAGGCCGGTTCCTATTTTCTTTAATAGTTTTTGTACTACCGAAAATAGAGTTGAAGTTTTTAAAACAAAAACGTCTGCTTATATTTTTTCAAATGTTTTTTACCAATGATTACTAAAAGCATATAAAATTGCACTATGTTTTAAAGTGTTTTCTCTAAAATAATCCTTACATTAAACATAACTAATTTAAATCTATAAAATTTTATAAATAAATAACACATATACAAATATTACAATACTAATTAAAAATTGTTACACTAAAATGTAAAATTTTACATATGAATACATAACTAAATATTAAACTACAACCAAAGTATCATAATATTACATATTACTATTTTCATAATGTCCTCATATATAATCAATTAGTGCATTTCAAAATAAAAATACTTAATTTGTAGAATATGAGATAAAAATTGTTGAAATTAAATATTTTCATTTTCTGTCATTTTCTGTTGCATTTTTCACTGATTCTATATTTTAAATTGACAAAATGACGTCAATAACAACAACAATAACTATTTTTAGTTACACAAAATCTTTTAAACAATATTTAAAGTTTTTTGGAGGTTTTATATCAAATCTACTTGACTGTTAGTGTTATTGTATTTTTTAAATTTGTATGATAATTATGTATTCATGTAGTTTTAAAAAAAAACTTATTTTGTTAATTTTTTTGTAATGCTTTGTTGTCTATTTATAGTTTAAAATATTGTATATCTTATTTTTATTTGTTTTAATTTTATGTGAATAAATTAAATTTATAAAAACAATTTGAAATATATATATATGCATATGAAATATAAAAGTTTTAATGACTAAAAAGATAAAAAATAAAATACTTAAAAATCATAAATGTGATTATAAAGACCAAAATATAATTATAAATTTTCAATTCTGAAATTCTGAATTTTTTTTAGAAAACAATATAGTGTTTTTTGGAAATGCTATAATATTATTGAAAAAAGGAGATGCTATAAATATTAGATGGCTTAAGGATTTGGTTTTGAGAAAATGGTTGATAAATTCAAGCACTCTTTATATTATGAACGATTATTCAGAGGCTATAAATTTATCTCTTGGTCAGCAGTTACATCAAAAGGCTAATTATTTTGGACAAAAAGAAATACAAAATCAGTCAGAGCTATAGACAGAGTAGTTGTGTCAAGCTCCTTTATTTAATGATCTCTTTGTAGCCTCGTCCTCGTGCATCATCTAATCACATCATAAATATGGCTGCCACTAAAATAATGCTACTGTACTATTTAAAATTTTTGTTTTTAAAAAATAGTAAAATCATAAAAGGAAGTCCAAAACGTAGAGAAGGCTATGACTGGTAACACAGTAGGGGTTACGTCAGCATCCCTAGCAATGCACAGGTCCAGTCAAAGAGGCGGCACCTTATCTTTCCTCTTCGTAAAATATTAAAATAAAATGTTCTTGGTCTTTTTTTCTTTCTCTAATGGTTATCCTGAGAAAGCATCGACGTTGTTTCGAACTTGATTGACTTTCAGCTGTTATGTTAATTTTTTAATATATATAATATACTTGGTGTTTTCATCAAATGTTAATATGATTGTGTAGTCTTCTTTTTTTCGCAGTTACAACAACTTACAAATTATATTTAGTGAAAACTATATCGTGGTTGTTGGATTTTGAGCTAAACTCGTAAAAGCTCGCGTTTGAGTCGATTTTGTGTGATTTGTTTCACTGGAACCATGGTGAGAGAGAATCAATCTTTTTTTATCGACGAGAGAATCAATCTATATATTGAGCTGAGGGATGGATAATGAAGAAAAAGATCAGGGTGCGATAGAAAACAGATTAAAAGCAAAAAAAAAACTATATTGTGGTTTTACGGGAAAAAAAACTATATTGTGGTTCAAAAAGGGAAAAATGACAGTGCATGGAATTGTGTTTGAACCTGAACCTATAGTGTTGTTAATTAAATATTATTGTTCTGTCGAGAGCATCAAGATTTTTTCAGTATCATCGATTCTCTAAAATAAAAACTAAAGAAATTTTTGAATGGTGTGCTTTTTTTGGTATAATGTAGGTAGTACAATGTGCCCGTTGTAGACTCATCGATCAACAGGCATCGAAATTATTTTTGTGCACCCATCGAAAATGTTATTTGTTCTATTATTTTACCCATAAATAAGATTTGTTCTACTTTCTTTTATAACTATCTTCTATAATAAGATTTTACCCCTAAATAAGATTTGTGCCCGTTGTAGACTCTTCTATCTTAGTTAGCAATGATTTACATTTTATACTATGACACTTAAACAATTATGCGTTCATGAGCTTCTAAAGTAAGTTAATTTATCAGTAAAGGCAACTAATATCATTCTAACATGGCTGATGATTGGGAAACACGATTTTTCGCATCTGGACAAATTCATCAGTCAAATCTTAAATGCAATCTGTTTGAGAGCGGAACTAGAACATGGTTTGCTTAAAAACTTATTTTTAAACATAACTTATAAAAAGTAAATAAAAAGCGATTAATACATACTGTCCGCCGTTAAAACTAATCCCTTTATAAAAGATCTCATTTGCAGATAACATAATTTTCAGTACATTTAATTATTAGAACACTATACTTTGGTGTAAGAATACCCACGTGTAAGGATCTTTTAGCATAACCAGTCACATCGGCAAACAAGCAAAAGAGATCAACGGTGCTTGTTCTTTCAAAACCCTAGATGGATAAAACAAGCCGAGGATTACGGGTGTCTTAAGTGGACCCCAGAGACACCTCTTGTTCTTTTAAACTCTCTCTCTCTCTTTCTCATTTTGAGTCAAACAAGTCAACAAATCAAAAACTCTCTCTTCTCTACTCTCTCTAGAACGACAATGGCGTCCACAAGTTGTGCAAGGGAGGTGCATTACCGAGGAGTGAGGAAGAGACCATGGGGTCGCTACGCGGCGGAGATTAGAGATCCGTGGAAGAAAACTAGGGTTTGGTTAGGCACTTTCGATACTCCCGAAGAAGCTGCTCTCGCTTACGACGGCGCCGCCCGTTTCCTCCGTGGAATCAAAGCTAAAACTAACTTCCCTTCCCCTCTCTCTCTTGACCTCAACCACATCCCTTCTCCCTCTGCCGTCGCCGCCGCCGCGGAAAACCACCACAACCATCAACTCTGGTTCTCAGCTCCTCCTCCTCCCCCTCCACCTCCTCTTCACATCTCCGGCAACTACCGCCACCACGGACTCTATCTCCGAACCGGAGTTCTTAACGACAGAACCCCTTCTACAGAAGCGCCGCTTTACTTCGCCGCCTCCCCTGCCGCAGCTACGTCGTCGCCTCGAGTGCTTGAGTTAATGAGTTCTTCTCCTTCCTCCCCTACGGTTAGACGTGGCTTAACCATTGATCTCAACGAGCCGCCGCCACTTTGGCTGTAAAACAGACGATGAAGACGGATATTAACGGCGCCGTTCCGCTGACTTCCTTACGCGGCCGCCGTTTGGAACACTTTCGACGGAACTATTAGGGTTTATTATTTTGTAACGTTAGTTTCTTTTCATAAAAAAAAGATGAGTTTCTTTTAGCAAATATCTTTTTTTAGAGTCATATGAGTAGTTTTCTTTTTTGATTTGTCCTTTTTGGCTATGTAAGAACGGAGATTGATTGTTATGAATCATAACTTATGATCCGTTGAGGGAAAAAAACTTCTTAATTTGCAAAATGAATTGACGCTTACTAAGTAGTCTTATTGTTATAGTTGTTTCAAAGGATTAGGAAATGGATCTAAAGAAAATCTGATCGATGTTGTGGATTGTTACGACCGGCGCTTATGTCTGGTTTCGAGGGTTTTTTTAACCTTATTGTATTCTGTGGCGTGTCGTGAAGTACGGACTGACTTGTGTTAGCTCTTTCATTACTTTGCATTGCGTTCTGTTTGACTCACGCGCCTCCCTAACAACGCCAAAAGACTGAGAAAGAGAGAAACAGACAAAATAGATAGTGACTAGTGAGAGGAATAGAAACAGAGCAAGCGTGTGAGTTTGGACTGCCATTTTCACTTACGGACAAGATATTTATTAGTTTTGAGTTTGTAAATATTTTCATTTATTACTTTACCAAAACATTGTTTTTTGGGAGACTATAAAACATTTGTGTCATGGAACCATTAACAAAAGTGTTAGTCGTATGCAATAGCCAATAACCAGGGACAACGTTCATGCATTTTTTTTTGTTTTCAACCAAAATTTCTTTAATGTTTTTGAGGAGTCATTTTTATAATGTTCTATATTGTAGAAGGGATTTGTGATCGAACTCCTGTTAAGTCATGTGATATTGTAGAGATGAGAGAGAGAGAGATAGTCGGGGAGTGTGTATATATTTTTTTTTGACTAAAACGCGAATCAAATTCAAAGAAACGGAGAGTGTATATGTTTAGAAAATAATAAAAGATACTTTTAAACTACACTAATCTTGTTTACATTATTACATATTATGGATATATTTTGTACCTGAGAACAGTAGCTAATCCAGACTGATTTTTAAGTGGGTGCACACAATGTAAATTTACCAATAACAATATATGTATATATGACTATTAGGCTGAGAAACACACTATTTTTTGAAAATATTATGGGTGCATGTGCACCTCCTCTCTCCTTACTAGCTTTGCCCCTGCCTGAGAAACCGGTTGTAAATTTTGAATTTAAACATGTGGGTCTCTATGACGAGCGCTGCATGTGTTTCTCGACGACAATGAATTAACATAATTTCATTTTGGCTCTTGTGGAGACCCCACGCGCCGTCGCCTGATTTCGCTAGTGCTATAA
This sequence comes from Raphanus sativus, assembly GCF_000801105.2. Classification (NCBI taxonomy): domain Eukaryota; kingdom Viridiplantae; phylum Streptophyta; class Magnoliopsida; order Brassicales; family Brassicaceae; genus Raphanus; species Raphanus sativus. Next base: position 12,205,075 of record NC_079511.1, read on the forward strand.
AAAAATCAATTTCAACTTTGGGGTTACTTCTTTAGTTATTTTTTGGACATATATCTCTTCAGTTGTTTATTAAAGGCTAGGTGTTTAGTTTGGTCCTTCTTTGCGAGTACTCTCTTGTCGTTTTGACCTCTATCTTCTTTTCCCTTATCATTTATATCGAGGTCTCTGCTGTCTATCCACTATCTCCAAGTTTGTTTAATAAACCTAGGTTATAGTATTAAATTATTTGACAAAAAGGTCTCTTTAATAACAGTTTAGTTGTTGTAGATAATCTTGAAGATAGCTTGGTTCCCAAGCTAAACTAAAAAGCTATTTGTTTTGTGATAATGATAACTCTGTTGGAGTTATCTAAATAAGATAAACCAAGTGTGTTTGGGTTTATCTAGTCTCTATATATAGTTATGCAAGTGTGTTTGCATACGGTGAGATTTAGAGATTATTGTTGTGAGAGCTTGAGTTTTGAGTAAGTTTCTTAAGCTAATAAGAAAGAGTTTTCTTATAAATCTTTGAGTTTACAACGTGTGATTGAAACAATATTTGGTATCAGAGCCAAAACTTTTGCAGAAATCGTCAACCATGGGAGATCTTTCAACTATTGTTAATGAACCGAAGAAAAATACTTTGCCATCGATCAGCTGCCCTATGTTAACATCCGCTAACTATACCTTATGGTCAATCCGAATGAAGATACTACTTAAAGTACATGAGGTGTGGGAGCTCGTCGAAGAAGAGTCAACCGATAGTAAGAAGAACAACTTGGCAATTGCTTTACTCTTCCAATCCATTCCTGAATCTCTTACTATGCAAATAGGAGGTCTCGATACAGCAAAAAAGGTGTGGGAGGCTATAAAATCGAGACATCTGGGAGCAGAGAGAGTCAGAGAAGCTAGACTGCAAACCCTGAGTGAAGAGTTTGATCGCTTGAAGATGAAGGATACAGAGACTATTGATGATTTTGTGGGAAAGATATCAGAGTTGTCTTCTCGGTCAGCTGCCCTAGGAGAAACAATTGAAGAAACCAAGATGGTAAAGAAGTTCCTTAAGAGTCTACCAAAGAAAAAATTTATTCACATGGTAGCCTCTCTAGAACAACTTCTTAACCTAAAGGAGACTAGTTTTGAGGATGTAGTTGGGCGTATGAAAGCATATGAAGAGAGGATCAAAGAAGATGAAGAAGACATACAGAGTGATCAAACGAAGTTGATGTATGCTAACTCAGACGCTAATTCGCAGTCATATGGAGACTTCAGAGGCAGAGGACGTGGAGGACGCTATGGTAGAGGCCGTGGCCGAGGAAGGAATGGAAGAGAAGTAGATTTTTCAAGAATTACTTGTTTCAGGTGTGACAAACTTGGACACTTTGCTACTAGTTGTCCTGATCGTTTGCTGAAACTTCAAGAGGCTTATGAGGCGAAGAATGATGAAACACAGGAGGCTGATAAGCTACTAATGCATGAGATAGTCTTCCTGAACGAAAGAAACGTGAAGCCTAAAGACTTTGAGTGTAATGCAGATAATAGCAGAGTGTGGTACCTCGACAATGGAGCTAGCAATCACATGACGGGTGTGAAGGATTATTTTAAGTCTATAGATGAAAGCATTACGGGGAAGGTCAGATTTGGGGATGACTCAAGAGTTGATATAAAAGGGAAAGGCTCGATATTGTTCGTGAGTCAGAACGGTGATCAAAAGATACTTGCAGACGTCTACTATATCCCAGACCTCAAAAGTAACATTATTTCTCTTGGACAAGCGACAGAAGCCGGTTGTGAAGTTAGAATGAAGGAGGAACAGCTCACACTTCATGATAAAGGAGGGAAGCTTATTGTTAAAGCTAAGAGATCACACAATCGATTATACAAGGTTCCAATGGATATCGTTCCTAACAACTGCTTTCAGGTCTCTGTCATGAATGATTACAGTAGGTGGCATGCACGTTTGGGGCATATTGGAGTAAGTACTATGAAGACAATGATAAAGAACCAACTTGCCATAGGAATGCCGAGCTTAAGCATCGAGGAGGAGACTTGCACAGCATGTCTACTTGGAAAACAGACCAGACGCTCATTCCCGAATGCAACTTCCTATCGAGCCACCAAGAAGCTTGAACTAATTCATGGTGACTTATGTGGACCTATCACTCCGCAAACCGCAGGGAAAAGCCGATACATATTTGTGTTGATTGATGATTACAGTCGGTATATGTGGTCCATACTACTACAGGAGAAGAGTGAGGCACTTGATAAGTTTAAAAAGTTCAAGGCAATGATCGAAGGAGAAACACACGAGAAGATAATAACCTTCAGAACCGATAGGGGGGGTGAATTCACGTCAACTGCGTTTAGAGAGTTCTGTGAGTCTTCTGGTATCATCAGGCATCTAACCGCACCGTACTCTCCTCAGCAGAACGGTGTGGTAGAACGGAGGAACAGAACACTTTTGGAAATGACTAGAAGCCTTTTGAAGCACATGGCTGTTCCTAACTATCTTTGGGGAGAAGGAGTTCGTCACGCTACCTACCTAATCAACCGAGTTGCCACCAGAACCTTGACTGAGCAAACGCCGTATGAAGCTTTTAAAGGAAGAAAGCCTAACATCGATCACTTGAGGGTCTTTGGTTGTTTGGGATTTGCCAAACCAGAGAGACAGCATCTCAGGAAATTGGATGATCGCTCAAGAGTCTTGGTAAACTTGGGTACGGAACCTGGTTCCAAAGCATACAGACTTCTGGATCCGACAAGTCGCAGAGTGGTAGTAAGTCGAGATGTTGTCTTCGATGAAAGCAGAGGATGGAAGTGGAAGAAAGATAATGAGCTTAAAATTGGTGAGGAATCAGGAGAGTTTAAGATATCTATTGGTGAGTATGGGAACAATGGTCTTCGAGAGGAACCCGAAGTAACAGAGAAGAGTGTTACGCAAAAGATAAAAGAAGAAGAAGAGAAACTAGAGACGACTGTAGAAACAGGGGAACCCGAAACAGAGGATTTGAGAACAGAGGAACCATCTACAGAGTCAGAACAAGTGAACGACTTGTTAAGGAGATCGACAAGGATCAGTAAGAGACCAGGCTACCTTGATGACTACGTATACTTGGCAGACATCGAGGGAGAGATGATGTTGCTATTAATCAATGATGAACCATGGAGCTTTAGCGAAGCTATTGAGCATCAAGTATGGAAGGACGCTTGTGCTGATGAGATTGAGTCCATTGTCAAGAACAACACATGGGAGTTAGTTGATCTTCCTCGAGGAGCAAAAGCCATTGGGCTTAAATGGGTTTTCAAGGTCAAACGAAACTCAGACGGGAGCATCAATAAACATAAATCAAGACTTGTGGCAAAAGGTTATATCCAGAGGCATGGGGTCGACTATGAGGAAATCTTCGCGCCTGTTGCACGGATAGAAACAGTGAGGTTCATCATCGGTTTGGCGGCCTCTCATGGATGGAAAGTTCACCACTTGGATGTTAAAACCGCGTTTCTCCACGGTGATCTCAAAGAAGTCGTATACGTCTCTCAGCCTGAAGGTTTTGTTGTCAAAGGAAGCGAGAGTAAGGTATATAAGCTGAAGAAAGCTTTGTACGGTCTTAAGCAAGCTCCACGTGCGTGGAACGAAAAGTTAAATCAGGTGCTTGGAGAGCTTGCGTTTGTTAAATGCAGCAAAGAGCCTTCGCTTTATCGCAAAGAACAGAGCAATGAGCTTCTGTTAGTGGCAGTTTATGTGGATGATTTACTTATTGCTGGATCAAAAGAGGAGATGATAAATGAGTTTAAGGCAGACATGTCGTCGAAGTTTGCTATGTCTGACCTTGGATTACTTACCTACTACTTGGGTATTGAGGTAATACAGTTTGACGGTGGGATCACGCTGAAGCAAGAAGGATATGCAAAGCGGATTCTGGAAGAAACGAATATGGCAGACTGCAATGCAGTTCAAATTCCTATGGATGCAGGGTTGAAACTGTCTAAGGCTAAAGAAGAAAGAAACGTAGATGAGAAGGAGTATAGAAGGATCATTGGCTGCCTACGGTATCTTATGCATACTAGACCAGACATGTCGTACTCTGTTGGTGTTTTGAGCAGGTACATGCACGAGCCTAAGGAAAGTCATTTTGCAGCGTTGAAACAAGTCCTGCGCTACCTAAGAGGGACAATCACATACGGCCTTACCTTCCTGAAAACGAATCGAACGGAACTGATAGGTTACTCAGATAGCTCGCACAATGTAGACGAAGACGACGGAAGAAGCACAACGGGTCACCTGTTTTATTTAAACGATTGCCTTATCACATGGTGCTCGCAGAAGCAGGAGACAGTGGCTCTATCCTCTTGTGAAGCAGAATTCATGGCAGCTACTGAGGCAGCAAAGCAGGCCATATGGTTGCAGGAACTACTTGCGGAGGTGCTTGAGAAAGACGTCAAGAAAGTGACAATCAGGCTGGATAACAAGTCTGCAATTGCTCTAAGTAAAAATCCAGTATTCCATGGAAGAAGCAAGCATATCCACAAGAGATACCATTTTATAAGAGAGTGTGTGGACAATGATCAAGTAGAGGTGGAGCATATTGCAGGAACGTTGCAGAAAGCAGATATACTAACAAAGGCCTTGGGAAGAATCAAGTTCAAGGAAATGAGGGAGCTGATTGGAGTTCAAGATGTGAAGAACACTCACTTCAAGATTAAAGGGGTGAATGTTGTAGATAATCTTGAAGATAGCTTGGTTCCCAAGCTAAACTAAAAAGCTATTTGTTTTGTGATAATGATAACTCTGTTGGAGTTATCTAAATAAGATAAACCAAGTGTGTTTGGGTTTATCTAGTCTCTATATATAGTTATGCAAGTGTGTTTGCATACGGTGAGATTTAGAGATTATTGTTGTGAGAGCTTGAGTTTTGAGTAAGTTTCTTAAGCTAATAAGAAAGAGTTTTCTTATAAATCTTTGAGTTTACAACGTGTGATTGAAACAATATTAGTTATGTTTTAAGTTACTCAAAAGTGTGGCGGCAGTGGCCGACCATAAGTTTTTGAGGTGTTTTTCAAGTTCAAGAGTTTAAATAGCGTTGTAGACTGTTCAGATGGTGTATGTGCACTATACTTTTTTAAACGTATAATTTTCTAAGGCAAGTCCAACCCGATAACACTAAATTAAGTGTTTTGATTTATTATTTTATTTTACGCATTTAATCATAACATCCAAGTAGTATTTTTTATTTTTATTTATAATTAATGTTTTTAATTATTTACATTTGATAAATAATTATTTTATTACATTTAGAGTCTATGTTTGCTTGTCGAAGTTTTATAATTTTATGTTTTTATAAAATATTAAATACAACTAAAATTTTATACTATTAGAACATTAATACAAAATTATCTAAGATATTTATTTTGTTAAATAATAATACCTACTAAATTTTTATAAAATGATTTTAAATTTTGTGAAAAGAAAATAAAATTATAAATAAAAAATATACAATATATTTACTCTTAGTTACAAATTCGGATTATTAATAATACTAGGGAAATTTGATAATATATGCATTGTAGGATTTAAATGAAGCATATATACATAGCAAAGCAAAGACTATGATATTTGTGTAATATTTGTCATATTGTCCTTGAATGGGGTTTTTTTTTTTTTTATAAATATGGTTTCCTTTTCGATTTTTAATTATTTTCAATATCTGTAAAAACAGTTGTACAATTTTGTTGTTTATATAATAAAAATATTTTTTTTTCTACACATAATATGTTTTGAAAATTTCAAAACAAACATAGATTTTATAAATTTTATATAATATTTCATAATCGCAATTTTGAATCCATATTATTTTAAATTACAGTATAGTCTGATAAATTTCTTTTCTCTTTTTTTTTGTAATTTATATCTCATTCTCTACCTCCTGATTCTTCTTACTCACTACTTGATCAGTTATACTGTTTTGTTCTCCAACACTGTCGCCACTCATCATCTCTCTTTCTAAAGAAATTTTAGAGAATTTCATATATACAAAGTTTGTGGGTGTGTCGAGTATTCCATACCATAATATGTATAGCATAGTCATGGAATGGATAAATTTTTAGGTTTAGGGTTTAGGGTTTAGAACTAGGTTTGGGTTTAGAGTATATGGTTTGGATATATGGTCTGGGTTTAGGGTATATAGTTTGGGTTTAGGGTTTCAGAGTTTGGATTTATGGTTTATGGTTTAAGGTTTGGGTTTAGGATATATGATTTGGATTTAGGGTTTGGGTATAGGGTTTAAGATTTTGGTTTAGAGTATATGGTTTGAGTTTAAGGTTTAGTGTTTGGGTATATGGTTTGGATTTAGAGTTTGGGTTTAGGGTATATGGTTTGGGTTTAGGGTTTAGTGTATATGGTTTGGGTTTAGGGTATATATTTTGGGTTTAGGATATAGTGTACTCTCTACAAACCTTTCATCTTTTTAGCTTTTTTTTTTTTCATCCTCTTCTTAATGGTTGTTGTTTTAAAATAATTGTTCTGTACTATATATTGGACAAATATAGTATAGTATGATATTGAGAGTTATTTTAATTATTTCTCACGCGCGGGGAAAGAGAATGTTGTCTAATTTTATACCAAATTGACACAATTTTTCATGCATGGTTGTATTCTTCATATATGGTGCTGCTATGATTATCAAGCAAATTGACCCATAATACTAACTTAACTATATTATTAATTAAACACAATATTTTTAATATTCATTCGAATAAATAATATTACAATAAATTTAGTGTAATACAATTCTCATAATATCAATTATAATAGATTGATGTTTCATTGGTGATGAAACTAGTCCAAATTAAAAATAATAATAGCAAATTTGATGTTTTAATATTTATTTGAAATTGGTCTGAAACTTCTTATGATTATAATATTGTATAATAAAACATATATTCTTTCCGTTTCATATAAAATGTCACTTAAACATACATATTAAAAATGCATTTATGTTTTCATTAATATTTTGTCTATTTAACAAACAATTTAGGTAAATAAATTTATTTATAAAATCAATGTGTTTTGCAATTAATATTGAGCTGAAACTAAGTGTAAATTACATTCAAACTGTAAAACGACATTTTTATGTAACAAAAAATGTTAAAATGACACTTAATATAAAACAAATGGAATTTTATTTAGAAATTATAATATTTCATATGTTATGTATATGATATATTGCTTACTTTAATATTTTTATTATATGTTTTGAGTATTATATATTTCAGATTATTGCCAGTTTAACCTTTAAAGTTTTAATGGTTTATCAATATTCTTTTGTGTATAAATGGTTACAAAAAGTTGCAATAAAAACAATCCGTGGTTTTGGTAAATTTTGATTTCTGGTTTTACTTTCTGATTTTTAAAATTTAGTTGTTTGATCTCTTCAAAAATTAAATTCATTTGGCTTTGACCCAAAAAAGAAGTCAAATTCATTTGGCTCAAGAAATTACAGAGCGAAATATTAATATTTCATCACGTTTCCCATGCTGAATGTAAACAGTGGACATATTGGTAACGCCTGACAGGAAATAAACATTATTTCTGATTCAAATCTCGTCTTATAGTGTCAAGATTGAATTTGGTAAATATCTTTGGGCCAAAAGATTTGATGGGCTGTTACGAGGTTTGAGAAATGTCTCATTTATTTTCATTTTTGGTAGGAATATGGAACTTGAAATGACAACAAACTATTTGCGTAGGTTCCGAACAAAGTCTAATATAACTGTGGTGATGTTAATATAGAAAAAATTAGATATACCTATTCTCCAAATTTTACTTATTTTCTAAGTTAGATTTTGCATACAAATTATTGTACTCCTATATAAAAACTTACAATTTATGAATAACATGCACCGATTCTTTTTTTTTTCTCTTCTTATTACTTACAAGATGTTATCATCACAAAATTCTAATCATATACGAACAAAAACTGTAGCTACCTATAAAACCCTAACCAAGATTGTTTGTTAACATCAACAGTGACAGCCTTTGTACGAAGCGAATGAAGCACTTGCTTGCGGCCATATAATTTATAGATTATTTTTGGCCACGCTTCATGTATATACTCTTTAGTCTAGTTGAAGTTTATATGGCCAAACTTACATTAGTTCATGGGTTCAAACCCAAGTAGCTACAATTCAGTCCCTGTTCTAAAACGCGCTCTCCGCGCCCGCGTAATCGCCGGAAAAACGTTAAACGGATGGTGACCGCCGTGATTTGACATGAATCGCTTGGTTAATCGGAAAAAAAATTAAAGTTCGTTGTTTTATAGATTTGAAACTCGATATCATATATTAAGTTGTTGATTTGTGTTATGTAAACCAAAACTTACAAGATGAACACGAAAAAGCATTGAAATCGCGAAAAAAAATAAACAAAAACGGCTACAGGTTTCGCAGGAAAAAGAAGAAGACAAGGACAATTTGGTCATTTAATATTCATTTAACCTAATCCCCTCATAAAATGCGCAAAATGAGCTGGGGTAGGGCCGAACCCGGGTTTGGAGGGTAATAAAGAGTAACTTCTACCACCACACCACGCTTTAATCTTGTACAGAATGAAAATATTTAATATATAAACCTTATATCTATATAAAGCCCTAAAACAAATCTCCGATTAATCTCCGTATAATCCCCGATTAATTGATTACGCGCTAGGCCCTACCTGAACGCACGCGTTACGCCTAGCGTAGTTTCGAACATTGAATTCAATTTTATTATTTTATTTTTTCTGTGTTTTTTTTTAAAAAGTGGCCACAATTTCTTCTTTTGCTTCCAACCTTTATATTTCTAGGACCGGTTCTTGTTGTCAACATCGTTTACATGTTCCAAAAGTAGACCCCATATCATCTATGTATCCAAACCTATCACCACTGAGATAAGTTCTATGCCATAATTTATAATCGTCATCTTATATTCATATATTTATATCTAAATATCTATAACACTATTCATTGTAATTCATTCTCGTTAATATTAATAATTTATTAATGATTATTTTTATTGAGTTTAATAATATCATGCCTCATAATTGAGAATCTCAAAAATATTAGTTTATGTTAGTAAAAGTTAGTACGTATTTGTAAATCTTTGACGAGGTTAGACTGCTATACCAATCGGTTTGAAAATTTACCAAATTTTTTGCTGATTTGTTTTATTGTTTTGATAATATAGTTTGATTCGTTTCAAGTCGTGTTGACGAAAGAACAGCATAATCTATCTTTAACCACATGATCATACCGCCGAATTTGAGTGTGATGTTATTGTTGTAGACATAATGGCTTATGTTTTCTGACAAGACACAAACCATCTCCGTTTGAAAATCGTATTTCACCTTATGCAATTATTCTCTGCGATCATCCAGATAAGTAAACTGATTATAATCATGTCAACATGACACTTCATTACTTCATTTTTATCGTATTGATTTTATATGATGATAATAACTATAATAAATATGTTCACTATTATCATCATATGTTTTAAAGTTATTTGATTTGGAAAATTATAGGTTCGAAGTTGGTTTTGATAGTTGTTACTGCAAGTGGACACATGTTTTAATTTAGTCATACATGGCTATTTAATACATATGTCTTAAGACATCTATACTATTATTTGAGAAGTAAATTTGCTAATGTGTCATTCTTTCTATAATATTAGGTTTATTCATATTTTATGTTTAATTATTAATGTTAATAAATAATTTTACTTATTTATCTGATATTTTATCATTATCTTGAGTATAACTAAAATATTGACAATAATATCATGATTAAATTTATATTTATATTTTCTTTAGTAATATTAAATTAATTACATATATGTTTATATTATATTTTGTTTATAATATTAAATCGACTCTATTTTAATATATTTCACATAAGATTAAATGAATCATCTATCTTTTAAGATAAATTTCTTATGACAATCAAATTTAATCATTGTGATAATTACTTAAAAATTGGCAAAGAATTAAAAAATATGTATACTATTATTTGCAAAATGATTTTTTTGCTTTCGGTTTTAAGTTAGAGCGCTTAAAATATTTATTACCCTTAAAAATAATTAGATTATATTTGTTAATACATAATTACTCATAAAGTTAAAAACAAATTTCATTAATTTGATAATCATCATTATCTAATTTTTTTTATCATGTTATTAAAAATTTGTTTACATCATAATATTTTTTAAAATAAATATAAAAATTCATGTATATAGTTTTATATGTATATGAGTATTTTCAAGTTTGTTTACATAATAAAATATATTTTATTAAAATAAAAATTTTATCGTCTACAAAAAATTTGATATATAATTAATTATTAATTATTCACCAACATGGAATAATTTTTTTAATGGTTTTTGATTTTATAATATATCTATTTACAAATTTTATAAAATTATTAAGCCCGCAAGTGCGGGCAGGCAAAACACCTAGTCTTTTAGTATTGAAGAAAAAAAAACTTACGTATATATATTTACCATAAACACACATTTGGGCATAATTATTGTTACTTATTCATTGTGTGAGATTTTAGGCAATTTCCCTAGTTTATTTGGAATATAACATTAGACATTGACAAGTGATAAATGCTTTGTTATCTATACTATTATTTGATAAGTGAATTTGTTTATTTGTCATGTTCTCCATGATTTTAGGTTGATCACACAAATTTGAAAGCGAGGATTTATGTGACCCCATTATTCGCATATACCTTTGGAGAAATAAAAAAGAGAAACAAAATGAGACGAGTAAAAAAAAGTGAGAAAAAGAATCAGGATAAGACTGTATGTGTGATCAGAAACCTGAATAGGTAATAGTCATGTGTCCTTTATCCATATTCCTTCGATGATAATGTACATTAAGCTCTTAAATGAGATCAATAACGGTGAATTGGATATCTTTTATGAGATGTGGGCTAGAAAAATTGTGGTTGCTAAGTGGAGGTCAAGTACATGGAAGTACCTTATAAGGTTTGTATTATTTGATGTGGCTTGGAATATGCAATGGTGAAAGTGTGTGCTATAAATAATATGTGAGTTCAGGCATTTTCAAACCTGTTTCACAGGTTTAATCTGTGTTTTTCTTGAAGTTAAGCTAATGCTAATTCTGTGGAGTTGATATATTATAGGTTTACTTGTTTTTTAACATGATATAAATCACAATTTAGAGTATATTATATATATAAAAATATATTTGGAATCATTTTAGAGCTTTTTCAGGCTTATGTTCACTTTGGACGAATTTGGAGATTGTAGAGAAAATTGGAGTTTGAAGCAAAGTGACGCCGAAGAGATCATCTCGGTTTCAAACTATGAAGATGGTCGATCGCCACCAAGGCTGGTGTCGGTCGACACCCATGCTGTACGAGCAAGCTGACACATGTTTAATAAAGTTTCAATAAATTATAGAAAGACCCAAAAGTTTACGATATCTGTAAGAAGAGTTGTAAACATGTTTTACACTATATTAACTTATCTTAAGCCATTGTTTAGTCTCCACTTTATTTACTTTTAGAGAGTTTTTGAAGAGACAAGTCAGAACTCCTTCGGAAAGAATATTTCAAGCTCATTTAATTCTTTATTTGATTTATCTATGCAATTTATTTAGAATATGATTTGATTTTCGTTGATTATGTATGAGTAAAACACTGTTCGATTTATGGTTTTCTAGGGTTATGATGAATTTCTATATTGATAGAACTACTAGAGTTATTTTTATTCATTGTCTTGATTGTTCTTAATGCTAGATTTAGATTGATAACCTGAAATCTAGATCTTAGGGTAACTAGTAGATGAAAAATCATTATTGATTGTTCAAATTGATCATTTATGAGCTAAATAACTACTTGTAAATAAATTTGGTTTAGAAATTTAGTGAACTTATCAAACTTTGATCTTTATGTTTCTTAAAACTAACTGAATTTGCAAAGCGATTAGGAATGATATGATTTAGATATAGATAGTAGGGGTTGCTCAAAAAAAAGATATAGATAGTTTATGCAACGAAAGTTGACTGACTTGAATATTGCGGTTTGAGTTATAAAACTATTATTCATAAATCCTTAGCAAATTTTACATGCAATTCAGAGTTATCTGAATTTACCTGAACTACCTGCAATTCTGAACTGATTAGTCTTAATGCTATATTTTGATTGATAACCTGAAATCCAGATCTTAGGATAATTAGTAGATGCAAAATCATTATTGATTGTCTGAATTAATCATTGATGAGCTAAATAACTATTCATAAAAATATGGGTTAGGGATTTAGTTAACTTATCAAACTTGATCGTAATGCTCGTCTGAATTTATTGAATTCGCAAATATAATTGGAATTCTAAAATCTAGATTTTTTTTTTGAACAACAGAAATTTCATTAACCAAATTAAAAGGGTTTAGGGCTCAGCCCAATACATGCCGACAAGGGGGAGGAACGGCCCAAAGAGGAGCACAAGACAGATGAAGGGTTATGCAAGGCTGACTTGCAGAGAGCATCTGCCTCGATGTTCTTTGATCGAGGGATAGAAAAAAAAGAGATAGAGTGAAACAAAGCTGCTAGACCTTTGATGTCAGCGACGACACCGAAGATCTCTTTATGTGCTAGCTTGCTATGAAGAGCTTTGACGAGCGTTTGGTTGTCCAAGAAGACGATGAGGTCTTCAAGTCCGATGGAGAGTGCATGTCGAATGCTTGATCTACAGGCGAGAGCTTCAGCCATCAGAGGGGAGCTAATCGAGTCCCTTATTTTCGATCCCTTGGAGATTGTGACCTTCTGATCTCGAAAGATCCAGCCTAACCCCGATTGTAGGGAGTCTTTACTCCAGGAGGCGTCGGTGAAGTAGCAGGGAGAGTTCTCTTGATCCGGGTCTAAGATATGCGTGATTGGGCCTGTTGATTGCTTTGGTTGGGTTTTTGAGATCGTATTCTGCGCATGTATCCACTCCTGAGCATTTTTGATGATCCGGAGAGCGACGTCTTCCACTGACGAGGTCTTCCCCTCAAAGATAAGCTGATTGCGCGAGATCCAGATTTGCCAGCATGCCTAGGGGAGTATGGTCGTTGACACACCTGAGAGAGGTAGACAGGGATTCCTTCTGAACTCTATTAGGATAGACTCAAAGCTTTGAGATGTAGCTAGGTGAGCTACGTTAGCTAGAGGTAACAGCGCCCATAATTTTTTTGCAAAAGAACACGAGAAGAAGATGTGCATCATCGATTCATGTTCGCCGCATCTTGGGCAAGTTATTGCAGCAGTGATTCCACGGCGTTGGAGGTTCACTCCGATTGGGAGAGCTCTGTGGAGGATGGACCAGATGAAGACTTTGAGCTTTGGAGAGCATTGTATGGACCACACGTCTTTGTACCAATATATGGCGGAGGAGCTTGCTGTGTGAGTATTTTGCTGGATGCTTTAAGTCATGGCTGAGTGATATCCAGATTTGGTTGAATAAATACCGGACGTTAGTGGTTGCCAGATAAAAGCGTCCTTCACTCCCAATTGACTAGGTTGCAAGCAACGAATCATACTCGTCAGTTCAGGTAACAGCTCATTGATTCTCTTTTCGTTCCATTGTAGGTCTCTTGTGAGCAGGTCTGATACACGGAGATCTCTAGCATCTTCTGCTATCGGACCATAGGGTTTAAAATCTTCTGAGAGAGAAATCCAGGAATCTTGCCAAACTTTAGTAGTTAAACCATTTCCGATTGCTTTTTCCAGGTTCTACTTGAGTAGGTCTCTGTCATGGAGGATGCTTCTGCATCCATGGGAACATGAGGCTGAGGGTTCTACTTCGAGGAAGGCTCGCTTGTGGCAGTATTTGCCTGTAACTAGATATTTATAGTTTCTGCAACCAAAATTGTTTGACTTAAACATTGTGCTTTGAGTTCTGGAATTGTTCTTCATAAACCATTTGCATATGTTACTTGCAATTCTGAACTATCTTTTGATTTCCCTGGATCTAGGTATTTCTTCCATTGCATACAGCTCATTTCAATTTATTATTTTTTACTGCATTACAATAATTATTGTCTACCTTAATCTGATAGCTAATATTATATTTGATCCCTAAGTATTACATCACATTCTGATATTGCAGAGTAGCTCTAAGGTATATTTAAGCAATATCATCTAGCCTTGGTCATGTTGATCTAAAATTTAAATGATTTCATGTCAGAAATGTGCTTGATAAAATGCTGGAATAAATCTCATAATGTGTTTAGTATATTAAGCTAATGAAAACCAGTGTCTAAAATACCTAATGTTCATTAGGATTTGTATTTAATACATGTTTGATTGTGACTAGCTAATGAAAATTGATATTTGTTGCATCATTAACATAGGGTTAGACTACACTAATGATCCTCGGCTAAAGAAGTGTTTTAGTTGATTATGTTAGGATCCATAATCGACTACCAAAATTCAGAGATTTATTTTCTTAAATATTTGTTTGAGTATTCATCGCTTTTTTTCTTTGTTTGGTTTGAAACTTGTTTTAGTGAATTGTTTAGTACCCCTTCTGTTTTTACCTTTTAAAGATAAATGTTTTAAAGTAAAATTTTGTTTAAAAATATATTTTTTGAATTTCTAATGAAATTTTATTAGTCAATAATGGTAAATTGTTAATTTCAAAAAAAAAATATTTTAAGAAGATGGAGTATTAGATTGCTATACTTTGTTATTAGAATACTTGACTTGAAATTTTTAGCTTAAGTTAAGTCATTTACTTGCATTTTTAGTACTTTAAATATTCCAAAAATTGACACCTCAACTACAATGACTTAACTAAAACTTACAGCTGAGTAGAGTGAGAGATAAATATAATCCACATCAAAAACCTATAGTGTTGTATTTGATGATGAAACAAATAAATGTATTCATTTATTTATAAAATCAAAGAATATATCTATCTAAATATTTTTCCCATAAATTAATCAATTTAAAAATATAAGTTGAGATTTTGTATACCAATGCTTTTGTTTTCAAAGATTAATGGATTTTTTTGTTGGAACACCGCTATCCGGACATAGCAAGACCGAAAACAGTATTTAGACCAGATACAAAAGCTTTGAAGGTTTTTTCATATAAAGTAAAATGTAATTCGAAGCTAAAACATTTTTTGTGACAAATCATTTTTGGATGCTTATCGGTAAAAAAGAATCTTAAAAATTAGGAGACAATATGTGATACACAATATGCATGGTGTGGCGCGGATGAGGAAATGTTTAACCATATCATGTTTGAATGTCCGCCAACTATACATATATGGACTCTATCTAACATTCCAATGAATTCAAGAATTTTCCCTATACAATTGGTTTTGTATTTAAATACATGTTTGATTGATCAGCTAATGAATTTTTTTCCTATGCAATCAGTTTTTGGAGAATTGGACTATATATTGAATATCATTAATTTGTTTGGATTCTTTGGTATATTTGAAAGGAATGAAATAAGGAAGTCTTTAATGATTTTGATAAGGACCTCATAGATACTTTGCAGTTGATAAAAAAAAGAAGTAATACTATGTAAGGAACCACAAGTTGGAAAAGTACATCAGAAACACAGATTTTTTTGGTATAAATGAGGAACCACAAGGTACTCCACATAGGATTTGGAGATGGTGTTTCACATACGACTTTTGGAAAGATGAAGTTTTATTTTCAGGTCAGTGGTGGTATAGTACTTTGGAAAGTTTTGATGGTTTAATGAATGCAAGAAATACAAGACCTAGCCAATCACTGGAGTGTATGAAAAATCTTCGACAATTTCATGTACATTTGCAACGGATTATTTTCGACTGATGAAGATGATATTAGAACCAGATAATGACTTATATATGCAGCATACCATGAAGATATTCATCGCCTGAAGGAAAGTTTTTCTACTTTTCATCTCATAAATGTACCTTAGACTTAAAATATAAGGATAGATAATTTTACACGATGCAGAAAGACAGTCGTGGATAGAGAGTCACCCGTTTAATTAGCATAGTGATATATGGTGTTTTTCACATCATTGTATATATGTTTTCATTTGTTTCAAGTCACTAATTCGTGTCAGTCTAGTCATTTTTGACCTTTTACAGGTCTGGAGTTAGCAGAAGAGAGAAGAGAAGGTGCATGATGAAAAGATGTCCTTTTGGAGCAATCCTGCGGAGAACACTCAAGTAGATCAGTCCCGAGACTGTTCTCTCTCAAGCGGAACAACCAGACGCAGTGATCCAGAGATTGTTCCCGACGAATATGGAAACTCTTATTTCGGGAATTAAAGCCCTGTTGCCCTAATCTCTTTTCTTCTGATTGGCGCCTCCATATAAAAACGCCATCTATCTTTTTACTATTTTCGGACGCTAGTTTTACAAGAGAACACTGTGATATTGCGATTTGCAACTTGTAAGGGAGAAGAATCCATCCTCTCATAGAGAAGATCATCTGAACCCTTTTGTTTCATACTCTGTTCTTATGCAATTTTATTCCGGATTTATGTCTTTGATTATCTGCATCATGATCGAGTAGTAGCCTTGCTCGCCTAGGGTTTTTAGGGTGTTGAGACATGAGCTAAACATAGATAAGCGATTCATAACTGTTCTTCATTCATACTGTTCTTACTGCTTTCATTAACCTGATCACTTGATGTTAGATCACTAGTTCATCGCCTAGTTAACCGCTTAGGAGATAACTTGACATGTATTGAATGAGCTTATTATCTCTAATCAGCGAAAGTAGATATTAGGGTGGTAAGTGAACTGATCAGACATGTTCTCTAAAGCTTGCAATCGATCCTCATCCCAACGACAGTTAGGTGGTGAGATCGATCAGCAAAGCAATCACTGCCACGACAGTGGAGTATTCCAGCTGAGTGAACCGAGTTCTAGAAAACACTTCATCGCGCTTGACTAATTGTTTGGCCTCCAATTCAACACCCAGTGAAACACCCTAGGCTAGCTCTTGTTTAATTGAATCAATCTCGTGTTTTATTGGCTTGTTAACTATCGTCACCTTATAACCAAATTCATATCTTCATCTTAGTTTGATTTCGGAACTTATAGAACTAGAGTGTAGACTGGTCCTCTGGATTTGAATCTCAAGTACTACAACTGCAACTGTTAACTTGGCAGTAGTAAGGATTCATTTTTAGTGTATCACATAGTCTTAGTCGATTCGGTTTATGTTGATAACAAAAAAAATTAGCGGATATTTTTTCGACATGGAAATGTACGATTGCTTCAACTGTAGCTTTATCTTATAGTACAAAACATCAACAATGAAGCTCGTTTTTAAGGTAAACTAGATCATGACCCGCTCGACCGAGCGGGTGCCAATTTTTATTTTTTATATTTATTTATACTAAATATTATACATGATTGTAATGTGTACTAATATAAAATTTTGAGAAATAACAATGTGTACTAATGTGTTTAAATAAACAATGTTTAATTACTAAATTTAATTTTTAAATTTTATGGTAATGCAAAATAGAATTTTTATATATTATTTAAAATATATGGTGCTATATATTTTCTATTTTCAACATTTATCATACTAAACTTACATTGGAGTATTATTTATATGAAAATATGTGTAACATAATATATATATTATAAACATATCTACGATTTTTGCAAAGGTCATGCGCACCCGCACGGGTTTTATTTTTCAAATGTATTATATATTGTTTAGTTTTATATAGTATCGAGTTTGTATAATTCAATTTTGTGTTTAAAGAACCATATCAAAACTGTCTTTCGTATGTAAAAATAAAACTTTGCAAGCGCGGGTTGTGTTTTTTATTGTAACATAAAATTTGATATAAAAGTTGTGTTTTCATTTTTTTTGTACATTACGTAGTTTAATTTTTTAAAACAATTATTACATAATTTCAAAGTGAATTTTATCTCTAAGGTATAATATATTTCGTGTGTAATGGTTCAACGCATTTTTGATATATATTATATTTCAGTTTGGTTTGTTTTTAGTATAATACTATACAATATTACAATATTCTATATAATATATAAGCATGTGTTTATTTGTTTTAGAAAATAGATTTGGCCCAACGTGATTTATAGACTACAGTATTCTGGCCCAACCTAAACCCATCACTAAATAATTATTATGTTAACATAAGTTACGTTAATAGAAAAGTTACGAATAATATTCTTAGTATTTTTAGTATGTATCTATCTTATTTAAATTGACATATAATAATATGTGGAAACTATATATGGAATATGGAGAGACAGAGGAATTGTATTTAGGGAAATACATATATATAAAGTTTGGCTATGGTATGTATTATATATAAGGGATGATGTTTAATTTTAAATATATGAGGTCCACTTTTAAAATCTAGCTAGAAGAAGTTGTAATGCTTCTGATTTAATAAGACAGATATATAAAAACTTTATAGGAGGTTCTGATATTTCTTTCTGTTTTTCGATTAAGGTTCTCATCTTTGCAAAGATCACTTTTAACAAGTGAATGTAATTGGGGTTTAAGCATTTTCTTTTAATAGGAGGAGTCCATGTTACAATTATAGGGTTAAAATCTTTATAAATCCTTTGATAAAAAGAAAATATCTTTTAACAAGTGAATGTAATTGGGGTTCAAGCATTTTCTTTTAATAAGAGTCCATCGAAAAAAATAGGTTTTGTTTTGTTACAATTATACGGTTAAAATCTTTATAAATCCTTTGATAAAAAAAACAAATCTCTTTATAAATCCTAAATAAATTAATTATTATAGTTTTGTTAGTTTATTGTTGTAATAAAATTTTGTTGTAATAATTTTTTTATTTTAAAATAGTCATTTATTTTTAATAATATCATAATTGTGTTAACTTATTTTAATAAAATAAAACAAATGATTATAATTTTGACATTTCTAAATTTTATGGATTGTGTTTAATAAATTAATAAATAACAAATATATATATTTGGAATATTCTTTTAGACTAAAAACAGATAAAAAAATATTGGAGTAAAATATTTTTCTATTTTAGAGTACTTTATTTTTAGAAAAAAATAGAGATAACTATTAGAGTTTTATGTGTTATTTCAAAAGATTGAATGATGCCAAAACAAAGCTTTATTTATGTTTATCAGAAAATACAAAAGATTTGCAATTAGCGATAAACAACAGCGGATGAGAACACAAATACTTTATTAACTATCTGCTGACAAAAAAGGAGATTTTTGGCACTAACTCATGAATAAGATATACGACAAGCTTCAATATTTAGATTTAGATTTCAGAACATTTAATTCATCTAAAAGTTATAAAATCCCATGTTCACAAAATCATAATCATATCCCATTAATAAGAATTAGGTCTCAGGCTTTGGAGGGAAATTGAGATCGAAATCCAAGGGCAAGCGTGATGGTCTCTCCGGACTACGATCCATCACCGCAGAGGACGCTTCCGATCCGCTCTTTGACGACAAGTCGATGAGGAGCATCCCGGACTTGACCTGAATCTTGGGGAATGGGAACCTGGTTTCAAGATTGAGATCGCTAATGGTCGACGATGATGGGACGACGGTTTGGCTCGGACTCTCATCGTGGACCATGTTAGGATAAGGGAAATTGGTTTTGGCTTTTGCGCCGCGAAACCTAATAGCGGCTTTGTCGTAGGCACGAGCCGCTTCGTTGAAAGTGTCGAAAGTGCCGAGCCAGACTCTAGCCTTCTTCACCGGATCTCTGATCTCCGCGGCGTAACGACCCCATGGCCTCCTTCTCACTCCTCTGTAACGGTGTTCTTTCTTTTGGCCGTCGTTAGTTTTAACGGCCGCCGTTTTATCTGTCTCCGCCATTTGGACAAAAACAAAAGGAACTGTACGCTTTTTTAAAGCGAAGTACGAGAAGAGGTTGTTGTGTTTGTGAAGTTTATGAGGAGTGTCTTCGTATTTATACAGACAAGCGATGAAGAGTCAACCGAGGTTTTTTTTTTCTTTTGCTTTTGATAAACTTTTTCTTAAATGCTTATAATGGCTTTTTCCAATAAATTTCGTGCGGTGGTTTGCATAAGTCAGAGAGGAGAGCCCACGCGCTTACTTTGGTACGTGTCGTTTTGCTGCGGCGCACATCACTACCTAATCTATTGTATATTTTCTTCCTCTTTTGGTGCAAACTATAAGTAGACACCCGTATATATTACTGATCCAAAAAAAAGACACCGGTATATTAATTTTTATTTTCTATAGATATATTTTATTTTGGTTTATTAAAATTAAGTCTATTGCAATGTGTAACTACATAACCCGGTATATATTAGCTCTATGTTTTTCAGCAAAAATTACCCCTAAATAGTATTCTCTACCCATATCAATTTTACTACATTGATGAAAAAGTTGTAACTTGAATTTTCTTTATGGCTTATCTTAATTTGGGTTTTGTTAAAAAAATCACATTCTTACAGAATTTGGACTTAATTTTATTTATGGTTGTGGGTTTTGGATATAGGGTAAACTTATAAAATTGCGAAAGTTCACGAGTTTTTATGTTTGGATCAAAGTTGCTGGTGGAATTTCGACCCGTTATAGGTTTGATATTTCGTCTTTTCTTTTTTTGAGCAAAGGTTTGATATTTCGTCTAAGCTGCTGTCTAGGGAGTTCTCTCTCAGTTATCTCGAAACAGCATTAAGTCTTCGAGTTCTTGATCAACTCTGTTTTATTTCCTAGTCCCTTTGTTTGGGTTTATAATGCCTACTGGCATCCTTTGTTTCGTCAATTTGTTTGCTGTTCAACTACAGCCGCTTTGGTTGGTAGTCACTTATGGACACATTCAATGACAAAAAGACGTCTCATGACTCATGAGCATCGAGACCAATGATACCAGAAAAAAACCCACTTTCGACTGTTGTGGATGTGCATGGTGTGGGATTTTCTATTGCATATTTGACGTCCATTAAAAAAATAGATTTATTTTCATTATATAGTTTTATATGATTACCAGATTTTATATTATTATTTTTGACGACACCACATTTTACATTATTTAATTTAAATATCCTTACACGTTTTATTTCTTTGAACAATCATTTATATTCACAAATATGTTAGTGATATTATCTATCTATCTATATCTATACTATTATTTGCGAAGTGATTTTTCGTAACGGAGCTCCCACGTTAAAAGTTAGAGTGGTTAATATCGATACTACCCTTAATGAATAAATTATATAAATTAGTCAAAAATAAAAACGAATTTAAAATATATTTGATTAGGTAAGTGATTAAAATTAATAATAATAAGAATTATCCAAAATCTAAAATATATATTTTAAAATAAAAGATAATTCTTATATATTGTGTTGTTATCTGAAAAGTATATTTAATAAGAAAGTTAAAAATTAAAAAAAAACAGAAAACACATAACTAAATATTAATCAAGTAAAAAAATATTTTGTATAATTAAAAAAAAGATAATACTGATCAGTGATTTTGAATATTGATTTATTAACAATGAATATAATGTACAAATAAATTTCAGAAAGTTATAATACTTAAAAATTTCCAATGAAAACATTATTAAAACTACTATTTTTTATTAGTTATATAAATATATTAATAAATAACTATAAAATGTTTATGCCCGCATGTGCGGGCTAAACACCTAGTATTTTTATGATTGATAGATAGTTCCATCAGATAGTTGATCGAATATATTGTTTGTACAACTTCATTTAAATAATTATTATTCTTATTACTATTTTTTAAAATTATTATTTTGTAAAAATCAAATTAAATCCATAAAATATATTAATCGTAAAGCCTGATATTTAAAAAGAATTAAATGGATAAAAAATATTTTATAGGAAAAATTGTGAGTGCTAGTTTGATATATTCTGGTCAAGCTTCCAAATATACTCTATTACAGGAAAATGATGTTTGGAAAGAAAAGAATTTTACCTAATTTAGTTTCAGAATGATTTTAGCTTGAGATATATGATAAGCGCCTAGTAAATGAGATTTAGTCAACGAGGGAGACATTCTGATCCAAGTGTCTTAATTGTTCCCATTTTGACCACCAGAGAATATCCAAAGTCTCAGTTTTTGTTATTTTCCCATGCACGTTCCGATGTTACCTTATAATTCTAACTTGTAAAGATTCTTTTTTTTTTCACGATGGTGATGTTTCATTCATTCATACAGGTTCCATTTGGTTAGGTTGATTTAATTCTAAGAAAAAATTAACCAAAGTTAACCAAATTAATTTTGTTTGGTTTGTATTCAGTTTGGTTTTTGTGTGGTTTGGTTTGTATTTAGTTCAGTTAATTTTGGTTTTATTTGTATTTGTTCAGTTCAAATAAAGTTGATTTTTAATTTTGTTCTTATTCAGTTGCACAAGTATAAATTATAAAATATAAACAAATATCATTTGACATGAAATCATTATTTTATTCGTATTTAAACGTGATACCAATTATTTTATATTATTTCTTCCGTTTCAGAAAGATGCATGTTTTAGAAAATATTTTTATTTCAAAAAGATGTATTTTTATATTTTCAATGTACTTTTTGTCAACTAATAATGAAAAATTGTGTGTTTCAAAAATACTAATTGCATTTCTTGAAATTTTATTGGTTTAAAAATTTAGGAAATATAAATTTACAAAAAACTATGCATTAATAACTAAGTTTTAATGTGTTTTCTTAATAAGTGTGAAAATCCTAGAACATAGATTAATTTTAAACGGAGGGAGTATTATCTTCAGATCTAATATAAATATTTTTTGGTAAACTTTGTTTTAATATTACTAGATTATCAAAAAAAGTATTGAATAATTTAATTAAACACCCATAGAACACATAGACAATAAAAAATAATAGAAAAAAAATATCTAATCTATTAATTTAGGGATTATCTACTATTTGAAGTTCTCATTTAAATTTTGGACTCTTTCATAGTTGTTGCTAGAATATATTATGTCTCTTATACAATGCAACCTACCAACTTAAATTAAACCAAATCTTAACCAACATAGATTAGTTAAACCTAACCAGTAACACTTTTATAATATTTTTGGTTAATCTCTTAATATAATTAGATCATATAAAACTGAACCACTCTTAAATCAACGAGTTCCATATCATTCCAGACATAAAAGAAAAATATCCGACTCATTTACAACGTAAGCACACAAAGACCATGTATGCTTATGCTCATTGATCTTCCAAAACCAAATAATTGTGGCATAGACCAACATATGCTCATATTCGTATCACTAACTTTACTTCCATATATTTACTCTTCGCCTACATCATATCACAACATACACAGTTATGCAAGAACATGATTTTTTTTTTGTTCAAACAACCAAATAATGGTGGCATATGGTCAGTAGATTTTTTAAAGGGAAAATTGCCAAAACGGAACAAAAATTCAGCATGGTTGTCCCTATAGTAAAAACCATCATTTAGTTGTCATTTTAGTATAATTTTTTTCATAATCCCAAAACTAACCCTTGATTAATCTAATTAAACACATTAAACTAATAAAATTTAAATAATAATAATTAAAAACGTTTAAAAGGGAAAATTAAAAAAAAATTAATTTTTTTAATAAAAATAAACTTTTTAAAACTTAATAAAATAATAATAAAAATAATTTACAATTTTTTAATAAAAAACAGTTTACAAAGTTTTATTTTTTATAAGAAGTTTAAAATGTTTGTAAACTTTTTAATTTTATCAAAATTTTTAACTAAAAAAAAATTAAAATGTATTTTTCTAAAGTTTGTTTAAACTTTTATTAAAAAACTTTTTGTAAAGTTTTATTTTTATTTTTATAAAGTTTACAAATTTTATAAATTTTGTTTAAAGTTTTTATTAAACACAATAAACTAAAAGAATTTTTTAAAAATTTAATTAAAAACGTTTTAAAAGGGAAAATAAAATAAAACTTTTAATTTTTTTTAATAAAAATAAACTTTGTAAAAAAAAAATAATTTACAACTTTTTAATAAAACATTAAATAAACTTATTAAAAAACATTTTACAAAGTTTTATTTTTATAAAAAGTTTAAAATGTTTTTAATAAAACTTTAATTAAATAAAAAATTTAAACTTTATAAAAATAAAAATAAAACTTTACTAATTTTTTTAATAAAAGCTTTAAACTAACTTTATAAAGAAAAATTTACAAAGTTTTAGTTTTATAAAAAATTTAAAAAGTTTGTAACCTTTTGAATTTTATCGAACTTTTTAATAAAAATAAAAATTTTAAAATTTTTTTTAATAAAAATAAAATTTGTAAACTTTATAAATAAAAATTAAACTTTACAAAAAATTGCACCTAATTTCAAAACACCACATGTTGTATAGATATGTATCATAGAGAATAAGAGTTTGTGAAAAAAAATCAAAAGAAAAACTATGGAAAACTCATAGATTAATGAAGAAGACAAGGTATAATCATTTTTTAAAAAATTTTGACAAGTAAAATCGAAAATAACACGTTTTAGGAAGTTAGAATATTTTTAGGAGATTTTTAGAATATTTCCTTAACTGAATTTTTCATTAATATTCGCAAAAATCAGATATTTTATCCGTAGAAGGCGCCTTCTAAAAGTTTAGAACATTGACAAAATCTAGAACACGCTTTCTACTTTTAGTAGACGGAAGAGTACATTTTAGAAAATACATTCCGCGAAATTTAGAATATTTAATAAAAGTAGAAAATGCTTCCAGACGAAAAGTAGATAGCTTTAGGATTAGTAGAATGCGCATTCCACTTTCTTAGAAAATTAGTAAATAGTAGAATGTACGTTCTAAAAATAGTAGATGAACGTGTTTATTTTAGAAATCGCTTTCTACTATACCATTTTCCGTAGAAGGCACATTCTACCTTTAGTGGAACGTATTTTCAAATTTTTATTTATCAACTTTTTGAAAAAAATAAAAATACTAGCATGTGTATATAAGTGTTTTATTAATTCTTTATATTTTTAATTTTTTTTTGATTCACAAAAGTATTTATTTCATTAGTTTTCAGAAATACAAAGGGTAAAAAGGAGAAAAATTGGACAAAAAAAGATTTATACCAAAGGGACAACACCCTTGTTTTTTTGTTCTCTATTGGCAATTTTCCCTTTTTTAAATATGTTTTTTATATATTACATTTTACGAGACTATCTTTTTTTTTTGAAAAAGGGCATAACTATGTGTATAAGTTAAAAGGTAAAAGGTGTGACAAGCCAAATTATTATACTAAAAATGAAAGAAGATTAAATACAAACTAATAACAAGTACAACACAAATTATAACACTATTAAATTCTATATATATTTAATAAAATATTATATATATGTCTAATATGTATATATATATAAATGTTACACAATATATATAATATTATATACACATATTATATATACCATATATTGTTAATTGAAATTTGACAAATCAATTTCCGCCCTTTAGGGCGGGTCCTAATCTAGTTTCTCTTAAATGAACGATCACATAACAAATTTCTCACGACCATATGAGGCCCATGAATCTTGAAAGTATGGTGTGATATCATCAATCTTTCCTTCCCTCTATTCATCTCTCCGCTTTAATGCGGTTAGAGGAGGAGCCCCATACTCATCACCAAAATCACTACCGGAGATAGCAGTCGTGCCATCGAAACGCAATAATAATGGATCTGAAAGATAGAGACGTGCAGGTGTGACAAGCAACCAGAAGCGTCATATTTCTTACCGATATAAAGTTTCTATAACTCCCTTCTTCAAACTTTCTCTACTCAAAAGCCATCACACTCGGTGATAAAAAGAGATCAACAGTTTAATAAAACGACTGCGCCTTTGAAGGAAGGGATATAAGATATCAACAATTCAACAATGAACAGCCAGAAGTTGCCATTGTCAAACTAATGTTTCTCTGACTCGCTCAAGATTCTCTGATCCAATCCTTTCGTAACTTTCCTTGGCCTTTCCTGTTTTTGGGTAATAATTTGTTTGTGTTTTAGTCACAGTTATGTCCTTCTTGTCGGTACTCTGTTTTGTTTTGATCTGTCTCCTTTGATGCTCTGTTTTTCTCTAAATATCACATCTGTATGTAAACTTCTCTTCTTGATTTATCCCGAACAAACTCGTTTTATAAATTAGTCATGTTTCTCTCTGTACATCTGGTTCTTGATTTGCAAAGAGACCACACTTGGCGACTACAGCGATGTGTGTTCCCCAACACAAAAGCAAGATCACGTTTGATGAGAAACGGTAAGACAAAAGTCCTCGAACATAACTAAAACATTCGGGTAAGGTGTTCAGAAATCCCTTCTTCAGATTTTCTCTAATTTCCAAAGACATCAGATTACAATACAACGTGTCAATAAATGGCTGTGTTGTTTGCAAAAAAAAAGAAGAGGGGCTGTGACTACGACGAAGGAGAAGAAGAAAAACTTCTACGTGCGCATTATAATTTACTGATAAACTAAACTATACTTATTTTTTTTAAACACAACTAAACTATACTTCAATAATAAAGATTACCAACAAAACATAGGTTAACGAAGACTAAGAAGAAAGAAAAAGAAATAGACGCTGGAAAAGATGTACCGTAGAACGACAGATGAATGATGTGTAGAAAATATGAAACATAGATATATAGGTTGATAAGGGACACCATTAAAGGGTTGTGTCTCAGAGAAAAAAAGTGTGACGGCTGAGAAGAGGTGTGACGGTTGAGAAGAGGAGACGATTCGGAGAAGATGGCAACGACAGTTTTTTGATGACGTTAGCAACTCAAAGGAAGAAAACTTTTTATCCCTTAGATCATCAAACGAAAATAAACTCAACCGTTTGATTATAACTTTTTTTTCCTATAAAAACAAATGACATCAGCAGATACTAAATTTCAGTTTGCTATTATATATAGATTGTACAAAAATATATTCTTTTATTTTATTTTAGTTGTATTTATTCTATTCATTTAGAAGTAAAATGTAAAACTATATTTAGTTGTTTATGTTAAATATATTAAATTTTAATGTTATTAGTATATTAATTAATCTAATTAAAAAATAATTTAATTTTTTGGTTTGGTTCGTTTTAAAACCAAACCACACTATTTGACTTATAGAATCTTGAACTAAATGGTTAAAACATATACTTTGGTTCGGTTTGACTTCATATGGGTGGGTTCGGTTTAATTTAGTTTGTTTTTTTCCCACCCCTGCATGCATCAACCCACTCTTTTGTCCACTGCTGAACAATTAACCTAAAAAAGTTCTGATTAGAAAAAAAAGCATTTAACGACTGTTAACGCGTATGACGTACGTACTAGGACGTACATATCCGATTCGGAATAGTACGTGGTCCAAATGATTTTAAAAAACAATCGTGATCGTGATGCGCCACCGTGTATTAAGGTGGTTCTATGGATGAATAACTTATTTGAATTTTTAATATAATATAGCTAGGTTTAAAAGTCTAATTTGTGGTATATGAAAAGTGAGATCGTTTGATATGGCATTTTATTGGTGAAATTTGATTCGATTTGTTATTTATTTCGATTCGATCCAAAAATTCCAGATTTTCGTTAATTTTCGAGGCAAGACAGATATTAAAAATCAATATCCACTAAGATCAAATCAAATCACAAGTGTTAAAATTTTGGGAAGCGGATATCCGATCTGATCCGGTATATATAAGTACATGTATATATTTATTATATTTCAAGTTTTAAATGTATAAAATTATATAATTATTATTTTAACATATGATTTGACAGATTCTATTCACATTATTACTTATATAATTATTACATAAAAAGAAGAGAATACTTATGAAAATTATAATTGTTTTGTGTTATTATAAAATTAAGTTTAAATTTTTTACAAAATATGTAGATTCACTACTTTTAATTTTTATTTTATATATCATGCAAAAATATATTTTACAGAACAAATGTGTATCAAATTTATAAGATTATTTGTATTAATTAAAACAAACGAGATATCCATAAGTGTTCGTAAATATTCGCAAATATCTATTTATTTCTCGGATATCCGTTTTTAGAATATCCGTATTTTTTTAAGCAAAACAAAGCAAAAATTAGATATCCACAATATACGAAGCAAATTACAAATACCTTCGAAAATTCGGATATCCGATCCGTATCCGGACCTAAATATATGTCGTTTTGCTACAGCTTTCCTATAACAATCAATATACTTTCAACATCAATATATGTTAAAACATCTACATCTTATTAAATAAAGATATGTTACTCTTGCTTGCGATCTAATACATGTATGAAATGAGTCGAACTATAGATAAATTTTCATGTGTCTAGTTTATGTTAAAGTAGTTAAAATCTCTTTCTTAACCTCTACTGTCTTTTTTTCCTAGGACATACGTACAGTATGTATATTTTATTCGATGACACGGTCAAGGCTTGTATACGCGCGGTCTCGAAGATTCTTATCGATGTCAACCAATAAGTGGAATGTAGTGGTAATATTCTTTATGACGTCACCCTCATTTCTCTCTTTCCAAAAATCGTAGACTGCCATTCAAAAGTCAATTTGTGAGAACATAATCGCTTGCCGGGAAAGATCAAGAGCTTGCCAAAGAGTTCCTACAAATTATATAAGAGAAAAGGCAGTGTTAGGCCCTAATCTTGCACTCACTTCGGCCCAGGAATGGTTACAATTCAACACAAACTCATGGGCCGAAGACAAGGAACAAGCTCGAGGTCGAACGGTGAACTTCGAGCTCGGTCTTGACCAAGTCAAGAGAAATCCCAAGAGATTTCCGCAAAGTTAAAAATTAAAGGTTATCAAAAGGAGGAGGAGATATCGAAAATTCGGAACTACTTTGAGGAGTATTAAAGGAGAGGAGAACATAAAAGGAGGGACACACATTCCAGCCTAGGCATACACATATATGACCTCCGGCTCTCACTGTCTAAACACTTATTTTACCTTTTGTTCTTCACTAGTTTAAGTATCATTCTTGTTCACAAACATTTATAAACGCTTTGATATTAATATATGGTCCATTTTCGTCTACTCGAATTGGTTATATTGTTGTTATTTTATTACTATTGTTGTCTACAAGTTATTTTCCCCCTAATTTTACAAAAAAAAAACACTACCAAATTCATGGATCAATTTTACCAACAAAAAAAAATCATGGATCCAACATGCAAGCAGAAAAAGATCACCACATGATGTGGATTACAAAATAGGTTTTGAATTGTTGAAGAACAAGAACCTCGCGAGCTGTTGGTAAGTTTTAAAATTTAGAGAAAACCAAAATTAGTTGATGTGATTTGGTGTTAGTTTATTTTTGTTATTGACAATTTACTACAATGATGTTTTAATTTTGGTTTATTTTGAATTGTAAGTTTAATTTATTATTCACATTAGACATAAAAATTTATGAACTTTATTTCTTGATTTTTTTAGATGTCATAACTCTTACTTTACAATTTTTAAAAATAGTCTAAACTATTTCTTAATATTTTGTATGTCAAATTAAAATAAAAATATAAAAATCAGAGTTAAATATTTTCTAAATGTTTTAAGCATAAAATAGACAAATATCCAAACTACTATTTTCTATAAGATTTTCATAGCTAATATATTGTTATATAATTATAAAATTAATTCATTTATTAACCTGCGGTTCACCCACGATTGACCCAATGATCTAGTGACCCGGTCAATAATCTGATTCAATGTTTAGGTCGGGTTTCAAAACACTGGTTTATAGCTTTTCTTTGTATTTGATGTTGACGATAGAGAATAGAACCTTATGATTCTCATTCTTCAATACAATCAACGTAACCGTTCATATAATCAATCAAGAAATCCCACTCATCCCACCATCTCCTATTGAATGCTTCTTTAATTCTTACTTTCTTAGTTTTGTTGGTATGTATAGACGGTGTGAGATATCAGACGAAAATCCCTTTACTTTTTTTTCAATTCAAATCATGTCGAATTCTCAGTTTCATTGCTCGAAGTTGAGGACAGGCTGGTGTAGAGATGTTGTTAAGACTAGACTACAAACAAGAAATATAAGTGCAAGTTATTAGTGCAAGTTTAATAGTTCATAATTAATTAGTTATGAAATATAAGTATGTTCTCTAAATAAAACATCAATTTTGCTTTATGTTTAAATTTCATCTAAATTAACTTTGTTACGACTATCGGTTTTTTATCCTACTTTTATTAAATCGATTAGTAACAACCACTTATGCTATTTTACTTTGAACTAAACAACTTTGAACAAAGTAATACACTATGGTCGATAACTACTATAATTTTTTTTAAATATCATTTTAACATATTTTCATTTTCATATTTTTAGAATATTTTATTTACTAAGATCATATAATAAATTATAAATTCATGTAAAAATACAGTATATGAACCCGGCGCGTAGCGCCGAAATACCATTAGTTAACTATAAGTTATTCTGACAAAAGCATTAGTTGTAGTTATTGTATAAATCTGTGACACAAGAGGGAGAAGTTATTGTATAAACTATATGGTGGTGTAGTCTTGTGGCATACGAGTTTTGGGTTGCTATTTGCTAATCAACTTGGATTTGAAGGCATTTTATTATATTCCATCGAATTGTCATGCGTGTACCTCATTACTACGACTATTAAAATATCTGAAAATATCTATATGTTGGTTCTATCTCTTTTTATAGATTAATATCTGAAAAAATCTTTTTTTTTATAGTTTGAAATACCACAAGTTAAAATAAAGGTTAATACTGTATATAATAAATATTTGAAAGCCTATATCTATTCTCACGTCCTTACCGTTTCCATCATACACAGTAACATGTGACGAACACAGTGCGAAAAAATGCAATTTATGTCGAAAGAATTACACTAGGTGGCAGTTTTAAGTTTTTATACCATAAAAAGGCAGTTTCTACTGCCAGCATACTTTTCTCTAACTTTTTTCCTTTTTTTGTTACTTTTACCCGTTAGAAATCAGAATAAGTTGCAACTAGTGGTGGATCCTACTTTTTCTTTCTTTTATCTTCTTTTTTTTTCAAAATTAATTTTGTAAGTAAGTGATATTGTCCTAACCTTCTTCATATTTTTCTTCCTGAATTCTTAAAACTTTTTTGTAAAATGAATGTTTCTTCAGAATTTTTTAAAAGAAAACATGTATTTAATTAGTATTTTTATTGTTCAATATATCTTTTAAGATATGTGAAGGTATATCTTTTAAGAAGTTTATTAGAATAACTCGGTAGTGACTCAGTCGGAGTGAGTTAAATCCAAATTTTCATTTTTTCAAGTATCGCTCAACAAATCAGAAACCTCACTTCCGTTTGAACTTTTAAGATTAAACCATGAATTAGGATTGAAAGCTATCATATATGGGTAAAAATACATCAAAAACAAAAAAACAAGTTAGGAGTGTAAAGAATCATAGAAAATAGGTGAGATAGTGGAGATTAGGATTTCTGGTCGACAATGGCCAAGGAAGAAGATGATATTATTTTCGTAATTTTACAACATTAATGAAACATTGTGTGTACGTTACATTCAGACTGTACATGTGCACACACTTCCATGTACGCCCCGTTCGTGTTCTACTTGTACTTTGCTTTAAAACTATATACATATACACATGTAAACATATATATAATATACATTTGTACACTGTTATTAAACCACACAAATCAAACAAACTATATATTAATCTTGTATTCTACTTGTACATAACTTCAACAATATACACATATACACAAGTAAACATATAGATATACACAAGTTAATATATACAATAAACATATACACATGTACACAAGTAAACATGTACACATGTGGACGGTAAAAATTATGTGTACATGTGGAGAGTCAAATTATGTGTACATATTGTCAGAACACTATTATCAAAAAATTCCATGTAGATATGTAAAACGATGTCACCATATATATATCATTAAAACATGTGGATATGTAAAACAATGTACACATACATATATATCACTAAAACATTGTACATGTAGAAATTTTAAATGAGATTTGTATTTTTACTAGTCTATAGTGTTCTTATCTCTGCAATAACCAAATTAAAATGAATCACATCTCATTTATATATAATTTGAGTAATATATGACATGATTCAAATGTGTACAGTTGTTTGGCTTAAAGAGGTAAAAATTATTTTTCTTTGAAAAGCAATTGTAGCAATATGCAAACATTTTTACCATGTCATAACATTACTCATCTACATATTTTAAGAAGTGAGATAGCAGAAATATGTGTACACATTACCATAATATCATACTATCTAATTGGATAATTTTGCAAGTTTGAACATTTTAATGTACACATGTACACTAACGAATATACACATATACCCTAACGAATGTATACAACTATACACAATTTTACACATTAACCTTTATTGTACACATGTACACTAACGAATGTACACAACTTTACACATTAACCTTTATTGTACATATATACAATAACGAATGTACACATATACACTAAGAATGTACACAACTATGCACACTTTACACATTAACCTTTATTGTACACATGTACACTAACGAATGTATATAACTTTAGAACATGTTAGACATCTAACATATATCTCAAAACTATAGCTTCACAGATCTCAAAAGATAGACTAAAATATTACACACAAACACAGTTTCAAGTTTTTATTAACATAATGAGACAGTTTGCACTACTAAGGTAGTTTTTCTTAACCAAATCTACATTTTCAGCTAAAATCTAAATAAATATATATCCATTACTAACCAAGTATAATATACTTTTTTTAATTAAGAGAGAAGATAAAGTGGGTCTCATGTTCTTCTTCTTCTTCATTTCTTATTCGTTTCTTCTTCTTGAATTTATTTCTTCTTTTGTAAAATGATGTTGTTTTTTCAGAATATTTTTTTCCAGAAAATATGTTTATAATCAGTATCTTTATTATCTAATCTATCTTTTGAGATATGTGAAGCTATATCTCTGATGGTGATATAACCATGATGTATAAAAACTCTCTTTCAATGGATATATCTCTGACTCAAACTCTAAAACGAGATTGATCAAAACTGTGACACTGGTTCTGAATCTCCCGAATTGTCGTCGCCGTGCCCTGTTTTTTTTTTCACA
The DNA here is from genome assembly GCF_000801105.2 of Raphanus sativus. NCBI lineage: Eukaryota > Viridiplantae > Streptophyta > Magnoliopsida > Brassicales > Brassicaceae > Raphanus > Raphanus sativus. The sequence continues at coordinate 12,238,219 of NC_079511.1, forward strand.
GCCACCACCTGTGAAAAGCTCGATAGCAACAATGGCCAACTTTAGCATTTTTGAAAATCTGGTCCCTCATCTTTTGTATTATTTATTTTTGACTCAGTACTTTTATTTGTGAAGAAGTTTGTTCTATTTTCCTCTCAAACTTCCAAACCTTTGATTTGTTAGGTTAAGAATATCAACATTACAAACAGAGAAAAAACAGAGTAATATATAGGGGGCTAGATGAGCAGATGTTGATGTCCAAAAAACTAACTTCATAAACATATATCCATGTATACTTGTACACATATACACATTAGTAAAATGTCTAATTGAATGTTGCACCATAGTATAATGTACATGTAAATATGTTTATTATCGAGCTACTTGTAATATTTTAAAATGTAATGCATTTCAAAATGTTTTCTACATTTGTAAAACCACATTTGTAATTTTTTTGAAGTACGTCTACATGTACATGAATGCTCGATATTCTGTATCTATAACATTTTACTTGTACATGATACACAAATTAAGTGATATTTCATGATTTTAATGTCATGAGTGATATCTGATGATTTTTTTATCATCCACATGTACAATGACATTAAAATCATGAAATATCACTCAATTTGTGTATCATGTACAAGTAAAATGGTATAGATGCGGAATATCGAATATTCAGCGGAATATCGAATATTCATATACATTTGGATAAACAATGTACACATGTGCAATAAACATGTTCGAACATATGTGTACATTAATAATATATGATCTTGTACATAACCATAGTTATACACATGTATATAACCACAAATGTACACATGTGTACACGTCCACGATTGTCCACCTTACGTAATGTATCCATCAGTGTGTACATCTGTACACTATTAAGATGTGTACAACCAAATGATGTTCATGTGTACATACAAATATTACTATCATGTACAATGATTCACTTGAATATTCACATATACGCAACTTTACACTAACTCAACACATGTACACTAACGAATGTACACATATACACTAACGAATGTACACAATTATATACAACTTTACACATTAACCTTTATGGTACACATGTACACTAATGAATGTACACAACTTTAGAACATGTTGGGCATCTAACATATATCTCAAAACTATAGCTTCACATATCTCAAAAGATAGATCGAGTGATGGAGAAAACGATTTCACAAAAAAATTTGAAAAAAAAATAATTTAAGAATCAAATATGAATTTTTTAATAAAATAGAGAATGAATGAGGAAGAAGACGAAGGAGAAAAAGAAGGAGAAAAAAAAGAGTAAAAACTAGTTGATGATAGTTGGTTTCTAGTCACAAAAAATTACCTCAAGAGCATAAACTGCCCTAGATTGTAATTAAAATCTTAAAACTACCTTAGAGTGTAAAAAACTCTAATAATAAAAATATTGATTATAAACATATTTTATGGAAAAAAAATTCTGAAAAAACAACATTCACTTTTCAAAAAAAGAACTAAAGAGAAGAAAATAAAGAAAAGATAAATGGGACCCACTTTTTCTTCTTTAATAAGAATATATGTGATTAGTTTTCACCAATCAAAAATTATATTTAAATTAGTCAACAGAATTAGTTACAACCTAACTAGTTCATTAAAAAAAAAATAGTTAGAAAAAACTGTTTTAGTAGCATAAACTACCTTATCATGTAATAAAAAACTTAAAACTGTCCTGCAGTGAAAATAACTCATTTATGTCGTTGTTTGCTAGTTGGCATTTGCAATTTCCATATCTACCAACTTATGGGAAATCCTTACACAGAAATAAGGCATTAAATCGGGTGATGTTACGCCTCTCCCTCGCAGCATTGCGCAATGAAAAAAGTCTTTCAGAGAAAGTGTCATGTCAATACTAGAAGTGTGCACAAATGGATATTCGGGTTTATAGAGGTATTCGTGATCCGATATGTTTCGTCAGAATAATTAATTATACGATCCGATTCGATCCGCCGCCATCCAGATATCTGGTGTCTCGGATATCCGGAAAACTATAGATTTTTGATTGGATATATATGATTTGATTCGTAAAAGTAAATAAAAATAAATAAATAAATAATCAAAATAATATAAAATAATAATATTTTATTGCATAAATAAAATTTTATTTATTTTTTAAAATTCTAATAACTAATGTAATAAATTTAGTAAATAAAAATACTGCAAAACTTATATAAAACATAATAGTTGTATAACTTTTATATATAAATCTTTAAATATATGTATTTATATGCATATAACGAATTGGATATCCATTCTTAAAAATATTGTATATGTGATTTACTTTTTTTCTTAAGTATATTGCATTTTAATATCTGTTTTGTTTCGTAAAATTACGAATATCTAGATTTTTTGGTTTAAATCAAAACTAATAATAAATCTAATTAAAATTTACTGATATTTGTCCAGCTCTAGTCAATACAAGCTTACATCAAATTCCATCAGAATATTTGACCTATTTATTATAAAATGTCCACAGCAGCTTGGAGCATGCCTAGGCTCATATTCTGCTGAGCCATTCTTAAAGAATAAGCGGCCTTCCATTCACACGTTTGGTCGTGCAGACCATCATATATCATTTATTTATTTATTTTTGGTAAAATGTTAAATAAACATATTTCATTTCGCAAGGACTGCAGCATATTTACGTGCTAACTTAATATTTGCGATGTTTTTTTTTTTTGAAACTCTTTTTAATATTTGCGATGTTATTTAAAGAAGAATGTTCTATATTAATTTATACTCTTTTTCAGTCCGTTATAAATACCTCTTTTTTACAACACATTATAAATACCATTTTATGCATAGTAAAATGAATAATAAATTTATAATGCTCAAAAAAATAATGCTCTCGGTTAATAGTCTATATTTTAGTTCTCTATTTACTAAATAAAGTAAAATAATACAAAGAAATCTAAAAATCTGATTTCAAAACAAATATATAAACATTATATTTTTTTGTAAAACTACCATTAAATATAGATGAACCAAAATTTCTGCGGTGAAATTTCTGCGGACAACCAAATGATATGCATTGTGTTAGTCAAATATCATCTGACCTTAAAAATAATAATGGAAAAAAATCAAAGGAAAAAAAAAACTCTCAAAATTAATCCGATTTCACACCTTAAAACACACAAGTCAAATAAGTGATGGCGTGTTGACTAACTCTTCCTTTTGCTAAGCGTTGACCATTCTATAGTCTCTTCGCTCCTCCTCTTCTTCTTCTTCAACAGTCGCCCCAACCTTTTGAAATTTCTTTCTTGGTTCGTCAACCGATGGCTTCCAATAACGCCCGGTTCGATGCTCAATCCGCCGCCGAGAAAGCAGTATCGGTGATCGGATTAGGCTACGATCTCACCTCCGATATCCGTCTCTCCGCTTGTAAATCCACACCCGACGGATCCAGCCTTCTCAAAATTGACCCGACAGGGAACAGAGACCTGTTTTTCCCCGGAGGGATTGTTTAAGGTGAGTTTGGTCAATAGAAAGTAAAAGAACTCAAGAGTGGGGTGAACAGAGACGTTTTATTAGAGTCGGAATAACGAGGGTACAAGAGTAAGAAAGCCGGCTAGTCGATGCTCGGTGAGATCCTAGCCGGAAGTACAAGAGAGCGGCGAGATACAAAGAGAATAAAGGAAACCCTAATCTAGCCGCAAGTCTGTCTGTCTGTGTAGTGATACCCTTCCTTCTTGTACTCAACTCCTTATATAGTCTCCTAGGTCGGTTAGTCTCGACCTAATTCGCTTCCCTTTGGTCATGGGCTTTTCGATATACAGGCCCAATCGGGATGACTGCTCGGCCCGAGCTGTTTGGTTGCTCGCTTCGGCTGCTCGTCCTCTAGCTAAAGTAGTCACGAGCCGAGTCGGGGTCAGTCGAGGAGCCGACGCCGAGCCGACCGCTCCCTCCTTGATGGTAATGGGCCTCCTGTTCGCTGGGCCTTGTGGGTGGTGACAATCCATCCCCAACAATAAGTCCCCCCCTAGCTCATAGTCGGTCGAGTAAACGATCGCTGTGAGCTAGTTGTTTTAGGGCTCGAAGAACAGGAGACTCGTTGTTGATTTTGACGGCTCCGCCAGAAATTGTCCGAAGAAAAGAACTTCCGCGATTCGGTATAAATCGTCTGGATTGATGCCGAACAACGGTCTTTCCAAACCGGGGATCTGATCGCATTCGATTCATGGTATGACGTCGAACCGTCGCCAATTGTAGCGAGGGAGCCGAACCGTTACTAGGTTTTGGATCGGGAAGCCAAAGCGTCGTTAGGTTTCGGACCGGGAAACCGAAAGGTCGCGCTTGAGACCGACGCGCGAGCCCGTCTAGAGGCCCATTTAGGCCCGTTTAGGGCTAATTATGACGCCTCGTTGAGCGCGCGTCCCCTTCCCTATAAATAAGAGATCTTCCTTCAGATCTCCCATTCTTCCGCAATCTTCAGGTACTCTCTCTCTCTCTCTCTAAGTTGCTTCTCTCTCTTTCTTCTGCTCTCGTTTTATCGTTTACTCGGTAATGTCGACAAGTAAGAAACTTTCTCGAGAACAAAAGGGGAAGATGCGTGCGGCCTCGTCGGGATCTGGTGATGACTTAGAGACGGTCCGTGGTTCTGAAGGAAGCCAAGAGGCGGTTCATCGCGAGGCGATGATGGATACAGAGAACTTGAGTCGTGCGCAGCGCGTTCTTATTTCGGAATCGAGAGTGCAGTCGCGGAAGGACGACGACGGTCGTGATCATGTTGACGATCAGATGATCCCGATAAGCTTTTATCCGGGGAACATCTTCGAGGAGCAACCTCCGCTTGATCGGGAGCGCGTGCGTCCTTCGGTCGTCGAAGGCCAGGACTGGCGGGGTGTCGAGAAGACGAGGTCGACCGTCGAGTCGGTGACGAGACTCCTACGGGCTCGCGACGCAGCGGGGGTTACGTTTATAATCCCGAATAGCGACCAGCGGCCCTGGTCTCCTCCGAAAGGCTACCAGTGCGTCTACGAGTCGTACTTCGAGGGCGACACGAAGCTGTGGTTTCCGATTCCTCGAATCGTCACTGCGTTTGCGATGCGCCGAGGAGCCGCCCTTAGCCAATTTCTGAATGGTGCGTGGCGGCTGGCCGTGGCACTGACGATTATCGGAGCAGAAGCTGGTGTTCCTCTCAACGTCCGAGCTTTCGAGGAATTAGTGTCAGCGAAGATAAAGGGCGGACTGATTTCGCTGAAGATCCGCCCCAACTATAACGTGGTGACCGGCTACCCCAACAAGACGAACAACTGGCAGCGGTCCTACTTCTACGTCAAATCTGACAGGGCTGCGTTCGAGGAGCCGCTGAGGACCGGCTATCGTGTTTTATGGGCCCGAGAGATGGGTATAAACCACCCGTCAGTTTTATTTTCCGTTTCTTGTGGTCTAACTCCCGTTTGTCTTTCTTTGCAGTTGCTCTTCCGAACACCGCAGAGTACGAGGAGGACTTTTTGACGAGCGCGCGTCTGATCGCATCGCAGAGACAGGACCATTGGAATAATTTTTCCTACCGGAGGATTAGTCGATCGATCGGGTGGATTAGTCAGCGTAAGTCTTTCCTTTCGCTCTTTCCTTTGCTTTGACACGTCCCTTTTGATATGGAATCTAATTTTGCTTTTACTCATCGCAGAGGTTTGGCGTTCGGACACGATCCCCATTGTCACGAATAAGACGAAGAGGGTCAATTTGTTCAATTCGGCCGAGCAGAGGGAGATAAACCGAGCAAGAGCGATGAGGACTATTCCAAATTTGAGTTTGGTGGTTGCGAAGAAAGTCGGCTCCGCAAAGAAATCTCAGCCCGATACCGCGGGCTCGCCTAATTTAGGAGATCCGAGCGCGACTGAGTCGGACGCTGAGGCTCAGTTGGTTAGAAAGACCAACAAGAAGAGACAGCGCGAAGAGGAGGGCGCGGCTGTCGAGGAAACGAACGTTGGGGCTTCCTCTCCTCAAGGGCATTCTGGGTCAGAGGGGAGAAGGAAGAAGGCAAGGGGCGATTCTCCCGCGATCCGATCCTCGTCCGTTGAGGAAGGCGAGCTCAGGGACCTGGAACCGAGCGGTGGTTCCAAAGATGAGGTGGTCCCCGAATCACAGCCTGCGGGCAGCCGCGACGAAGATCTTCCGGCGGTCTCTCCAAAGGCCAAGAAGAAGGACAAGGGGAGGAAGAGGAAGAAGAAAGCCGCCGAAATGGTTCCTCGAGGCTCTTCTGAGGAGCTGAACGACGAGGAGGAAGATGCCACCCGTTCCGGGGAATCGCTGGGCCCGGGGCGTGAAGTCGTGCCGGAGGAACCCGCTCCTCAGGTCGCTGAAGGGACCGTTGCTGTCCCGAAGAAGAGGAAGAAGAAAAAGAAGGGTTGTCCGGACAGGGTTTCTTTCTCTTACGACCGCGAGGTCCCGCTAGCGCGTGACGAGCAGGAGTGCGGTCGCCTGGTTCGTCAGTTTAGGGGAGATCGGGGCGCGCTGCCGCCGGTCAAGGACTTGATCTTCAAGGAGGAGTACAAGTTCGCCGCCCGTACCTCCATCATGGTAAGTCGGGTTTCTGACTTTATCTCTTTTTCTTCTTATTCGTTTGCTGACGCTACGTGGTTTGTCGTGCAGAGCCTCGGAGACTGGAACGTTTTAGTGAGGAAATACGATGAGGAGCTGAGAGGCGCGTTCGAGTTGGTCGACAAGCAGAAGAGGAGCCATAAACGCGCGACTCGGGCTTTGAAGGATGCAGTCCGTGCAAAGGACGAAGCAGTTGCCCAAGAAGAAGCGCTGAGGAAGGAGCTCGACGAGCAGAGGGGAATCATGGCGATCGAGTTGGCGTCTGCTCGGGACCTGGTAAAGAAGGCGGAGAAAGAGAAAGCCGAGTTGCGGAAGAGAAATGCCGACTTGCAAGGCAAGAATGCGACTCTCGAGAAGGAGGTGGTGGCCTCTGCTTTGAATTTCTCCCGGGAGATGGATCGCTTGAGGGAATCTCGCAAACTTGAGGTCACTCATGAGCGAATCCGCGTGATGGCGGCAATGACGGGAAAATGCTCCCGACGCTTCAAAAATATTCAGGACCGAGAGAAGCGCCGTGATGATTTCGAGGACTCGCGGTGTATGCTTGGTCAAGCGCGCGGGATGCGAGACTGCCTCGAGGCTTTGAAGGAATCGGGGAAAGATATCCCTCAGGAGACCATTGATACGTACGCCGACTTGGAGAAGTACTACGATGGGGAGACGACTCGTCTGGAGGTAGGCGTGATTCCGGACTCGGATCTAACCTTGTCTCCTTTGGTGCTGAAGTCTCGGTTCGTGATCGAAGAAATCCTCGAGAAGGTTGACAAGCATGGGTCGAACCTTGAGCTGATCGATTCTGAAGCCGCGGCAGCGCTCCGATCTCCGAGTGATGGATTTATTAGGGACCTCCTCGACACGGTACAATCTCCTGCTCGTCCCGACGCCACTCTTCCTATCAAAGCGGCTGCGCCAGACAAGAAAGCCGTTGAAGTGGACCCGAAGGCGCCCGGTGCCGATGCCCGGGAGAAGTTGGTTACAATCTCCGACAGTTCGTCCCTCGGGACTTCCGATCCTGACGCGAGTGAAGGCCTTTCGGATCCGAACCGCGAGATCAGGCTTGCCTCTCCATCGAGCAAGGGTCAAAGTACCGGCAACGTATCCAGCTCGGGCCCTCCTGAGAAGAAAGATCCCCCTGCTGAGGGATGATTACCCATGTTTGTTGTATCTCTTTTTCGGCCGTTTGGCCTTGTTTGTTTAAGACCTCGTTTCTCGGCGTTAAGCCTTTGATGTATGAATTATTTTCTTTTGGTTTTTATCAGACAAGTGTTTCTTTATATATTTCCGTAAGTCGTTTAACTTAGAAGTATATAAATCATTTTTCACTTGTCCATAACCGAGAAACGAAATAGTCCGGATGGTTGCTCGCATTTGCCAGCGAGTTCCCTCCTTTTCAGATAGAAGAGTGATTAGAGAGTCGTTCGTTCGCATTCTTATTTATTCAACGAAGCTTTTACAAGTCTAACGTTCAAGTAAATACAAAGAGACTCTAATCGTTCTACTGAATTGCCGAGGAAAAGGTTTCGAGACGCATTGCAGTGATCGAGAGAACTATTGGTCGGCCAAACCGTCGTTCTTCGATCAGACTTGGTCTGAAATTTCCATTGGATAGCCGGTCAGTGCACGACGCACAGGTGACGCAAGGCTGTTATTCCCTTCGGCTGATACCTGATCAAGGCTCAGCCGATTTTGCTGGGCGAGTGCTCGTGCTCCGCTTGACGAAGGGGCTGGCATCGTTTGTTCGGGGAAAGGTGACCGTTAGTCATTCTAAAAAAAAGTTTGGACTTTGTTTTGGTTGGGGCTGGACCCTGTGAAGGGATGCCTACGTACCTCGGATGAGGATCAAGCCTTTCGTAGTTCGTTTGACCGAGTGAAAGTGGCTGTAGTAGCGCATTCACTCGGACGAGTAGAAGTGACCTGTTGGTCATTCGCTCGGAGAAAAAGATGAGACGAATCTATTGGTAGAAGAGGCGAAGATGCATAGAGTTCCAGGCTCGTGGAACTGCCTCTCCGCGGGAAGTCTCGAGTCGGTAGACGCCTGGTCGAACGACTCGGGTGATCTTGTAAGGTCCTTCCCAATTGGTCCCTAGCTTGCCAGCGTTGAGCTCCTTTGTGTTGTCGAAGACTTTTCGGAGGACGAGATCGCCGAGCTCGAGAGGGCGCGCTTTTACCTTCTTATTATAGTAGCTCTCGATCTGGTTCTGGTAATTTTGGATCCGAAGAAGCGCTTGATCTCGTTTTTCCTCGAGTTCATCGAGGGCGTCGAGGAGCATATCTTGATTAAGCTCGACGAACTGCGGCATCTTGGCGCGCCGAAGACTTGTCACGTTAACTTCGGCGGGGGCCATTGCTTCCATCCCATAGGCAAGAGAGAAAGGGGTGGATTTGGTCGCACCGCGGGGAGTCGTTCGGTGTGACCAGAGGACGCCGTCCAGCTCGTCGGCCCAATGGCCTTTCTTTAGGTCGAGTCGCTTCTTGATACCATCGATGATAATCTTGTTGGAAGATTCCGCCTGTCCGTTTCCTTGCGGGTAACGAGGAGTCGAAGGGCTTAGACGGATATTCCACTTGTTGCAGAACTCTTTGAAGTTTCCGGACATGAACTGAGAGCCATTGTCCGTTATGATCTCGTACGGCAAACCGTGACGGCAAATGATGTTCTTCCAGACGAAGGTGCGGACTTCCTTGTCCGTCACCTGAGAGAACGCTTCGGCTTCAATCCATTTGGTGAAGTAATCAGTGAGGACCAGGATGAAACGACGTTGGCGCGAGGTCGGCATTGGCCCGATGATGTCCATCCCCCACCTCATGAACGGATAAGGGGCAGCAGATGTCCGCAACAGCTCAGTGGGACTGTGGATGCTCGGAGCGTGACGCTGGCATTTGTCGCACCGACGAGCGTATGCCTCGCAGTCAGTGTTCATAGACGGCCAAAAGAATCCCAAGCTTCGAACCTTAAGGGCGAGTGCTCGGCCTCCCGAGTGGTTTCCTCCTGCTCCGTCGTGAGTTTCAGCCATTACTCGGCGTACTTCATCGCCCTGGATGCACTTTAAGAGAACCTTGTTCGCGGTTACTCGGTGAAGTTCGTCGTTCATGATGACATAGTGGGCGCTGCGTCTCTTCAGGCGTCTCGCTGCCCACTTATCTTTTGGCAGTTCTTCTCGTAGGAGATAATCCAGGAACTCGACTCGCCAATCGACTGGGGTGTCGTCACGATCGAGCATCTCAGTGTCGGCTTGATCCGGTGTCTCAGTTTCGGTTTGATCGGTGGTGGATCGTCGAGTTGTTGCAAAGATTGGAGCGATGGGAGAGCTTTCGTCGGAGGAGGGATCAATGCTTGGTCGGTCAGGAGATCCCGCGCGGCTTGCTGATCACCCTTCAGAGTTTTGATCGACCCGTCTGATCCTGGGAACTTAACACACTGATGATACGTCGATGCGATTGCTCGCATTGAATGCAGCCATGGGGTGCCGAGTATAACGTGGTAAGGGGCTTTGGAGCCGACCACAGAAATTTGACCGTCCGAGTGACTCCGCATGCGTGAACCGAGAGGCGGATCGTGCCCGCGATTACCTCTGACGAGCCGTTGAACCCTGTCAGGGTCCGAGTAGAAGGCTTGACGTCATTGAGGTCAATTCCCATCTTTACGAGGGTTTCGCGAAAGATGATATCGACCGAGCTCCCGGTATCGATAAGTACTTTTGTGACGTCGTACTTGTCGACACCGAGCACGACGAGCAAAGGATCGTTGTGAGGGAGGTGCACGCCGAGTGTATCGTCAGACGAAAAGGTAATCGGCTGATCGTCTACTTGCTTCTGGGGCCATCGTTGGGAAGTAGTTGCTTGCCTTCGGTGGTTTTTGACTGCTCTAACTGAATCGCCGCAGGGAGGTGATCCACCCATAATGACGTTTATCCGGGGACGAGTTTGTGCTCGCTTCGCGCGGAGCACATCGCGAAGGTCGTTACTCGTTTCGACAGTATCCCTTTTCTTGCGGTTAAGGGTTGTCCGCAGGTCGCCGATCTTCGCGTTGAGTTTGTCGCGCAAATCGCAGTTCGGCTTGTCGGCGCACTGCCTTTGGGAGGATTCTTGTGCCGAAGCTTTCGCGGCGCGATTCGAGTCGATCTGTCGGCGGAGATCGGAGGAGACTGGCGTTTCCTCGGTAGTGGATCGAAACTTTTGATTGAGGAGGGACCGAAGATCCGTAGTGTCGTCTGGGGTCTCCGTATCGTTGTCCTCGTCCGACGAGGATCCTGGTTCGTTCTTTCCTTGAGGTTGGACGCGGATTACTTCAATGCGCTGGCGGTTGGCAGGCTGATCGTCGTCCGCCGAGTCGTCATCATCGTCGGTTTCCCGGGCGACCTTCTCAGCGTCCTTCGATCGTTTGTCGTTTTTACGGTTTTTGCCTTGCGATTTGCGCTGAGCCTTCTTGTCTTTGTTTCTGCTCCAGCTGTTTTCCCCTTTTGGTTTGGGTTTTGGCGGCTGGATCTTGTAATCGCCGCTTTCGATCGAGGAGAGGAACTGGGCGTAGAGAGACTTGCACTCAGTCGTGTCGTGTCCCTTCACGTCGTGATACTTGCAATGCTTCGTGAGATCGATGGGAGTTCTGGTCGGTCCTGGAGCCGACTCGACTTTAGCCACGACACCAGCACCCGGGGTACTGGGAGACGCATCTGGAGAGTCGGTCTCTCGCTGATAAACATTCCACTTTTTATCGTGCATGACCATGGTTGAGACAGGGGCGTTGTTCGCGTCCACGACGTAAAGGAGACCTCCTTTTTTGCCGCCGCTATCAGCTGGTGCGTGCTGGCGCGGCTCTGGCCGAGCACCCGCACTTTTGGCTGCAACCGGCTTGGCAGCGTTCTGCTTCCGAATTATTGCCTTGGTATCTTCTTCCATTCGGATGAAATTGTGAGACCGGGCAATAGCGTCGGGGAGCGAAGTCGTAGGGTTGGAATACAAGTCCTTACGAAACTTCGAGTTGACGAGGAGAGTGTTCATCAAAGCGTCGATAGCGATATGATCAGGGACGTCGACTCGGGATACGATCGTCTTGAACTTTTCCATGTAGTCCTTGAGGCTTTGGTCTTTTGTTTGCGCCATATTCCACAGGCTGGAAGCGGTTGCTGCTCGCTTGGTAAACATGATGTAAGTCTTGAGGAAAACGGCTGATAGGTCTCTGAAACTGCGAATCGAGTTCTCGCTGAGCTGTGAGAACCAGGTTAGCGCTTGTTCGTTGAGTGTTTCGACGAAGAGCTGACAGTATCCTGCGTCCTTCTCTTCGTCGGAAAGGCGAGCTCTGGCCATAGCTATGTTGAAGGCTGTCAGGTGTTCGACGGGGTCGCCTCCGGGTTTGTACTCGGGAAGACGGAGCTTTTCTATCTTGCGGAGCTGGACCCTGGTTAGCTCGCTAGCGAAGGGCGAGCGCGAAGTAGAGGCGATGACGCTGTCGATCTGAGGGGCTGCGCTCGTCGCTTGGTGAATCTGCGAGCTCATTTGCTGAAGGCTGAGTTTGAGCTCGGCGATCTCGCGAATCGTCGTCGGATCTGCAGTCGTCGGAGTAGGGTGTGCGGCGGGAGGACCGTTAGGGTCAGATTCGTCCACAGCGCGGTCTTCTGCCGGCGTCGGAGGGAAGAGATGCCGGCAGACGGGCTGGGAACGGTTCGTCGGTCCTGCGGGAGCAGTGAGGGCAGCCACGAGAGCAGCGAGCTGCTCATTTGTCGTTTTCTGGACTTCTTCTTGATGCGCGAGGCGAGCCATCACGGAGCTCATGAAGTCCGACGAGAGAAGAGGAGGAGGAGGCGGAGGCGTAAGCTCGGTCGCTTCGCCGGAAGAGCCGGGGTTCGAGTCACCGATCGTCATACTAGGCTAAGAAACGTTACTCTGATCAGCCCCACGGTGGGCGCCAATTGTTTAAGGTGAGTTTGGTCAATAGAAAGTAAAAGAACTCAAGAGTGGGGTGAACAGAGACGTTTTATTAGAGTCGGAATAACGAGGGTACAAGAGTAAGAAAGCCGGCTAGTCGATGCTCGGTGAGATCCTAGCCGGAAGTACAAGAGAGCGGCGAGATACAAAGAGAATAAAGGAAACCCTAATCTAGCCGCAAGTCTGTCTGTCTGTGTAGTGATACCCTTCCTTCTTGTACTCAACTCCTTATATAGTCTCCTAGGTCGGTTAGTCTCGACCTAATTCGCTTCCCTTTGGTCATGGGCTTTTCGATATACAGGCCCAATCGGGATGACTGCTCGGCCCGAGCTGTTTGGTTGCTCGCTTCGGCTGCTCGTCCTCTAGCTAAAGTAGTCACGAGCCGAGTCGGGGTCAGTCGAGGAGCCGACGCCGAGCCGACCGCTCCCTCCTTGATGGTAATGGGCCTCCTGTTCGCTGGGCCTTGTGGGTGGTGACAATCCATCCCCAACAGGGATGGTCGTCAACAACGTCTCGAGCTCCATCAAGTGCGATAAAGGCGAACGCACTCGTCTCCGCTCCGATTTGCTGTCTTTTAACCAGGTTTCCTTCGTTAACTTCTTTCACAAGTTATCATCTTTTAAGTGAAAAGTAATAATAATACTCCTTTATGTTTTAAAATGATTATGTTTTGAGTCTAATTATAATTCTATTTTCCACGATCATTTTGGGAGTAATATTTTGTTTTGTCGGATGTGTTAAGATGTCGGAGAAATTCAATCAAGATATGTCTCTGTTGGGGAAGATTCCATCGGGGATGTTTAATGCCATGTTCGAATTAAGACAAGGTTGGCAAAAAGATGCGAACTCTGTGAAGACGCTTGCTTATGATGGTTGGTTTATCAGCTTGTTCCGTGTAGCTCTAGTTAGGGAGTCGCAGTTGACACTTCGTGATGAAGTGAAGCGTGAGGTTCCTTCTTCTTGGGACTCTGCTGCACTTGCTGGGTATGATTACTGACCGTAACTGATGCAGAGTAAAATAAAATAAACATGATTTTTTTATATTTTGATTTTTTTTTGGAACTTATTTATATTTTGATTATTAGTATATTATTTGTGTAGTTATCCTAAGTTATTTATGTATATTTTAATTGATTTTCAAATTGTTGGAAAAGAAATTGGTTTTCAAATTTATCTATTATTTGGTTTTGGTGTTTATTTAGTATTAGGAATTTGTCTATGAGATTTTTGTATTCTTCATTTATTAGGCAGTTTTTGATCGATTAATAAAAGTGATTATAAACGAAAAAGTATTTCCAAACGTAAGAAATTTTGATAAAGCACTGAGAGTGAGAGTAGTATTTTCAATCCACTTCTGCTCCATCATTAACACATAAATAACTGTAGCAATTGGGTAAAAGTTGAGATTTATTGGTGTTTCTTTGTTTCAGGTTCATTGAAAAGTATGGTACTCATATAGTTGCTGGAGTTGTTATGGGAGGCAAAGATGTTCTTTACACGAAGCAGCTGCGTAACTCGACTCATGATCCTGATCAAGTCCAGCAACAGCTGAAGCAATTGTGTAACAAAAGGTTTCGAGCTGAAAGTATCTCTCCTGTTACTGGTAATGACCCAGAGGTAAACAGTCTTAAGAAGTTGTTGTCACTCTCCATTTGCATTCTCTCAATGCAAAACCCTGAAATATTTTTGATGGGTCTGTAGGAGCCTATCCAGTTGGGGTTGCATTCACAGTTTGGTTCCTCTCTTAGTCGTCCTGTTATTGTGCACTCCAAGGACGAGGTCAGATTCCTTTAAACACTATTTCACTTGGGTTTGTTTTTTAGTTTAAACCTAAATGCAACTCCAGGACATCGTGAGCATTTGTGTAAGAAGAGGAGGTGTTGATATGGGACAAAGTCATGATCGTTGGCTCTCAACCATATCACAATCGCCCAACGCCATATCTATGTGCTTTGTTCCCATAACTTCACTCTTGAGTGGTCTCCCAGGAACAGGATTTCTTACTCATGCAATGAACTTATACCTTAGATGTGAGCATTTTGATGTTTTTTTTTTTTTGCTTTTGTATATTAATTACTCGATGGCTCATTCAAGTAACAAGTTTGTATAAAAATGTTTTAGATAAGCCACCAATGGAAGAGTTACACCAGTTTCTTGAGTTTCAACTTCCGCGCCAATGGGCTCCGGTGTATGGAGATCTCCCTCTTGGACTACGCTGCAGAAAACAAAGTTCCCCTTCACTTCAGTTCTCTTTGATGGGTCCAAAACTATATGTCAGCACAACAAAGGTACGTACATGTATATATAAATAAAACTTTTAACTTAATTTTAAAATCTTAAAAAAAAAACTATTTTATAGGTTGATTCTGGTGAGCGACCAGTAACGGGACTACGTTTATTCATGGAGGGGAAGAAAGGTGATCATCTAGCAATCCATCTGCAGCACCTCTCTATGAGTCCCCCAAGTCTCCACCTCTCACACGATGACACCTATGAACCCATCGATGAACCATCAGAGAAGGGATATTATGAAGCTGTGAAATGGGGAATATTCTCACACGTATGCACCTTCCCGGTTCAGTACAACGGAGCACGGTCTGATGACGCAACCTCTATTGTAACCAAAGCCTGGTTAGAAGTCAAAGGTATTGGGATGAGGAAAGTTCTGTTTTTAAGGCTCGGTTTCTCACTAGTTGCTTCAGCTATTACACGTAAATCTGTCTGGGAGAATCTCTCATCCGACGCACGCAAGTCTGGTATTTTCTCGATGATTAGTACAAGACTAAGCGGGGGATTAAGTTCAACCGCGACAACAACGGAGAAGCCAGTGTCTAAGATTTATATAAACTCGGCGGTTTATCCTAAAGGGCCATCACCGCCTGTGAAACCGAAGCTTCTGAGTCTTGTTGACACGAAGGAGGTGGTGAGAGGTCCGGAAGTACCACCTGGATATTGGGTTGTAAGTGGGGCTAAGCTTTGTGTAGAGGGAGGCAAGATCTCAATCAAAGCTAAGTATTCTCTGCTCACTGTTGTCTCGGAAGACTCGCTAGTCTGAGAGATTCATTCAGTTCCAAGGACAGGGAGGGAAACACAAGTTAGTTTGTCCTGTTGTATTTTTTGCAGGTTTCAGTTTGTGATTAGCTTTGAGGTGATCTGATTAGATGTTTTTTTTTTGTGGTTGTGAAAATATTTATTTATATGTTTATGTAAATGCATATTGGAATTGCTCAAGTTACTTTTCTACAATATAGTAGTAATACTTGTTTGTGTAGCTCTAACTCTGACTATGAAACTGCTGACTTATGTTTCCTTTGGTTTGGCCAAGGAAGAAGGTAAAATAACCAAAAAAAACATTTGCATTAAAAACCTCTTATGGTTTAGGAATCACAAATCTTCCTGTTTACTGCAATGGTGAGAATGAGAATCATCCATCTACAACAACACACCAGAAACAAACGACACATTGCACACCATTAGAAACTTTCAGTACACGCAGGTAAAACAAAAGAAAACTTTTTATTGCACCAGCTTATCTTAGACTGAAATGCATCGCTGAACTCTCCCCAGTAATTCATCATACATCATCATTGCAATCTGAGTGAATACAGTTTGTGTTTTGCTAATGACAAGTGTACTAGTCTGAGAGGTTGAGAGAAACTATAAATAGTATGTCAAACAATCAGTAACAACTTAGACAGTCACAAATGATCGATCAGGTTATCTAGGAAAATAATTGCCTAAGAAAGAAGTAAAAAAACACCTAACTCGCAAGACTAGAGGATAAATTGACTCACGTAAGTTTTGTTGATTCATCTTCATCTAGTCTCGTCTAGACCTACAAAGGGAAAAGAAGACAAATCATTTGTAAAACAATTTGACTAGCGAAGTTGCGATAATAAGAAACAGTAAGATCTCACAGGGAATTAGACCTAAGAGCTTTAATACTTGCCACGAATCAAATCAAACTAGGTCGTTGTTTTCAAAGCTTAGTTCGTGCATTAGTCAACTAACCATGTATAGAGAATCGCGATAAGAACAGAGTGTGTGTGTGTATGTGTGTGTACGGTCAACGATCCAACCACGGCGTGAAGCGGAGAGCATGGAGTTGAGCAAGGCGGAAGCAGTGGCAGTGTGGTAAGGGAGCATCGTCTCCACGCAACAGCTCAGTTCTACCGGTGATCTTTTCATTTGCAAAACGAAAGATTCAGAATGGAGCTAATCGACACAATCAGTGTTATCTGGCTTACCTGAAAATGTGGTTTGAAAGAGGGCTCTGTTTAGGCATCCGAAACGCAGACCGAGATGATGCCGTCCGGGAGAACTTTGACGCGGCGGCGGATCTTGCGGCGGACATTGAATGATTATGCGTAGGGTTTTTCAACGTAAAATACTTTTTTTCTATACGGCAAATTGGTTATAAACGAAATATTTTGTAAAACTGGCTGTTCAAACATTAATTAAAGGGCATAATTAATGTCTAGTGATTTTTTGAACATTAATTTTTCACTATTGTTCATGCTTACAGCCATCGTGAGGATTGTTGTGGCTAGAAGAAGACTTGTTCATGTTGTGAACATGCATGCCTAAGAAATGGTGATATACATTTACCCTAAGTTGGCTTCATGGTTTTAGATACTTCACAATATAAAACACATCATTCTCTTGGGAACAAAAAATGAGAGCCTTACAGCATTAAGCCTCATGCTTGCTAAGCCAATTCAGCATCTTTCTTCGGCTCTTCTCCGACTCTGGTTTTCAGGTTCTTCCCTTACTAGACTATGATACCCTAACCGCATTCATCCAGTGGTTGCTTCTCATCTTGTCTTGATCCTTTGATACATTAAGAGTTTTTACTTGGATGGTTAGCTTTCAATGTTACATTTACTAAGTCGGTCCAACGTAGCTCTATATATTTTATGTTATATATTTTTTCTAATGAAATGGGAACATAATACAGCAAACTTTAAAAGTTTAGATACAATATGACATAGAGATCATAACAAAAATATAAGAAAATAGAAAAATATATATCCTAACCGCATTCATTCAGTGGTAGCTTCTCTTCTTGTCTTGATCCTTTGATAAGAGTTTTTACTTGGCTGGTTAGCTTTCAATGTTAAAGCAACTTGTTCATATTCACTGAGTCACTCCAACTTAGCACTATATATTTTATTTTATAGATCTTTTGATGAAATGGGGACAGAATACAGCAAACTTAAAAAGTTTAGATACAATATGACAGATATCATAACAAAAATATAAGAAAACAGGAAAATATCCAGAAGTCAAAATATTAAATCTCAAACATAAGTTTCAATATTAAAATACACTTGCTCAATATATTAGAAATAAGAAAATAAGCTAATCATCTAGTAACTCATTTTCAAAATCTGATCCATGTAGTAAGAGGTTGGCAAACTCCAAGAATCCTGCATCTTCCATAGAATCAAATCCATCTCCACTGACCTCCCATATATTAGTCTTTTTAGTTTCATATATGTCACAATTCCTTGATCAAATTTGTAGGTTATTGTGGACGAAAACTAAGTTTTGAACACGACTTGCATTTAACTTATTCCTTCTTAGTGAATGAATGAATGAGTGAATTTTCCAACTACGCTCAGCTCATGATTCTTTGGAGATTAATTAGGCTGTATTAGTAACTTAAAAGCCATAGTTTAGATTAGAGGAGTTTAAGCACCAAAATTAGGCCATCAATTACTGTATTCCATAGTAGACATCACTGAAATGAATGCTAAACTTCAAAAACCACTATTCATTGAGAATAATGTATATTATTCTATAAATTTGTATGATTAGCATTAACTAATTTGAAACAATATTCGAAAAACTCCATCCTTTCACGTGAAATTTTGCATTTCTATGTGAACCACATCTTTCAAAATCTTCACATATAATTCATCAATAAAAATATACAAAATAACAATATATATATATATATATATATAAGAAAATAAAAAATTACATATCTTAAAATCATACATTGAATTTAAAGAATGAGCTAGACAATATAAAACTGGCATTCTTCGTTCAGCAAACCACCAATTTTTCATAAATAACACCATAAGACAATTAACATTGAACGCTTTTCTCTCTTATAGATCTCGAGTAACTTCTCAATCATATACTTTTGCATCTCATTTATCAAGTGAAGACATTGTTTGTCGGTGTCACAAATCTAATCATTTCATTTATAGGTCTTGTGAAATCAATAATGCAAGGCATATTTTCCCAAGGAAAATATGTATCAATAACTGAGAGCAATCTCATACTAAAAATTGCTAGCTAGACTCATGTTATAAAATATGATGAAATGTATTATTGCAAGGGCATCCCCATGAATTTCAGTTACACTCATATGTTTCTTGATTCCCTTACACATTATTTGTTTTACAAATATTCCTCAAAGCTAAATTGAGAGTATGAACAACACACTGTGTCCAACTGATATGAAGAAATCTACCCTTAATAAGATCTCAAGCCACCGATTGCTTCTTGATTCCCTTACACATTATTTGTTTCAAAAATATTCCTCAAAGCTAAATTGAGAGTATGAGCAACACACAGTGTCCAACTGAGGTGAAGAAATCTACCCTTGATAAGATCTCAAGCCACCGAACAATTTGGTGTATTATCAATGATTATTTGTACAGTGCTTTGATCACCGTTTTGATGAACAATTTTCCCCATCAGTTCTTCAAAGAATAATTTTTCTCTCACTTCATTTGAACAATTCTTAGCCTTAAGGAACTTAACACATGACCACTTCCAGAAGTATCTATGAAATTAATCAAAGAATTTCTTACATGATCGCTCCAACTATCACTCATAATCATCACTTTTTTTCTTTTCATGTCGATTTCAGTTCAACATTGTTTTTTTTCTTCTTGCGATAAAGTCGTCTGAAGCTTATTATAAACTGAAAGTACGTAGTCATCAATTTTGTTAGCGGTAATAAATTGACAGGACCAATGATAGCTTAGATTTCTTACAAGATTGAATGGTATACCTCATGCAGAAAACACTTGCAATTTCTTGATCCAACTATACTCTAGCTTGAATACCAAATGATCTAATCCGTAAAAAAAAAGATTTCCTTTTCTTAGCAGCAGATTCACAAACCATAGAAATTTCTCTAGATCCATACTCAAATTTCCTTATCTCATATATTAATTTTTATCACTTCATGTCAAGCTTTTTAGACATTGTTTC
Organism: Raphanus sativus; assembly: GCF_000801105.2. NCBI lineage: Eukaryota > Viridiplantae > Streptophyta > Magnoliopsida > Brassicales > Brassicaceae > Raphanus > Raphanus sativus. The sequence goes on from NC_079511.1 coordinate 12,257,944, forward strand.
TCTTCTACAAACAGAACTCCATGCCCTTTCACTCCAAGTAAATGTGTATTGACTCTAGAATATGATCTCTGTTGAATTTCATTACAAATATTTCACTTAGATTTCGAGTTCCTCTTGTTACTCCTAGCTTCTCCAATTTGGTTACATAATTCTACAGTGGAGTTTTTGATACTCTAAGTCCTTTCAAGTCCACAAATACTTAAAATAATTTTAATTTCATTCTATACCAGTGTTCTTTTTTGAGAAAATTCTATACCAGTGTTTTTGTATGTTCAAAGCCTATACAACATCTATAAGCCTTTCTTGAGGGTGCCAATAGTTAGGCCAGAACATCATGGATTGGCCATTATGTAATTATATAAACGAATAAACAGTGTTGCAAATGGCATTAGTTTAAGAAGTTTTCTCCAAACCCATGATTCACCAACGGTTTCTTTTATATCCCATACAGAGCTTTATGTCAACAATTTTTAGTTTTGTAACACATTTAGGTAAAAAGTGGATTATACATTCCTTTTTCTCATACGATTAACCAAAACAAAAATCATTAGCAGAACAGTGTCATATATTTCTTTTAATTAGTTATTGATTATTATTAACGAAGAAAGCAGAGATTAATGCAAAATTTTCAATACAAATTAATAAAAATAAATATTTGAATAGATACATAAATAAAAGGGAGTCTGGTAGGTAGAGATGTCAAACATATTGTCTCGTCCCCGTCTCCGTCCCGTCCCAGACCGCAGCAGGATTGTTTTCAAGTGGGTCACAGTAGGTCAGGTCCACGTGGATCACGGTCTCTATAATGACTGCCCAAACCCGTCTCGCTATATGTACAAGTCTTTGCGGATCGGCCCGCGGGACATATGATAATACATGCAACATGAAGTTTCTAACTACTCCAGGACACTTTATGTCATTCTAGAACATGACTCAGGTCGTCGATTGAACTGGACATGATTCATCAGTTATTGATTTGTTTATTTTTAAATCAAAATAATAGTTGTAGTTAATTTTATCACATTCCAAACATATTAACATAACAATTAAAGATAATTGCAGAAAATGTTTTTCATTAGCTTATAACTCATAATTTCATATCTAATGTTTTAGTTTGATGAATCCAAATATTAAATAAAATCAACCACTAAATCAAAGTTGCCAATTCCGAAGTAAAAAAAAGAACACCAAATTTAAACACCACCGGAGCTCAAATCGTTATTGTCAGAGCTCGAATCATCATCGCCAGAGCTTGAATCGTAATCGTCGGAGATCGAATCGTCAACGCCGGAGTTCCTTTCATTTTTTCGGGGAAAAATTACAGGAATCACCTTCTTCTCACTCGCTCTCTCATTTTTTCAGGTAAAGTAAGAAATGAAGAAGAAAAAAATGTGGATCTTTGTAATCATGCATGACCCGCTTTGGTTCATCCCAAAAAACCGTCCCACAACATCCCGTCTCGCTACGCCCACTAATTTGTGGACCTTGAAAATCCCGGTCTAATAATGTCCCGCGACAGTTTTTTACAGACCAAGCTAGCGGTCCAAGTCCATGATTACCATCTCTACCGGTAGGCTGGTAGCCTGGCTCAGTGTGTATCCATGTTGGGACTGAGTTCGATTCTCAACATTAAAAGTAAGCTATTACTACTTGCTCATGGTGTACCGTAACAGATGATTAATCCATCTCATTAGTTAAAAGATATTCCAAATTCAGGTTAGACAACGTGATACAATTTTGGGATAATCCGTTATGTATTACTAAATGTGTTAGGTATCGACTGGAACTGCAGTTAGAGCATATCAAAAAAAAATATCATAGTATTTGAACGAATACGTAATAAAATTTAGTTATAGTAGCAAAAACAATTATAGTAAAACAATTTACTATATGGTATACAATATTATTGGATTTATAAACTAACATACATTTTTTTTGCCATCTAGTATTATATTTTATTAAAGGATCTTAACCCAACAGGCCCAAGCTCAGCTGAAATTTACAAAACCAAAACAAGGCCTGATTACAACGAAACAAGGCCACTAACCCGACATAGGGCAAACCAAACGAGCCTTCAGCCCAAACCGAAACCCATGCAGCAAGTCCAAGCCACGCGTCCAATGACTAACCCAAGCCCGCCCACGTGTTGCCTTCCATCGAAAGCTCGAGACACGCGTCAGCTATTCCCCTTGCGTGATCCGACGGTCGAGAGTTTCTCCGGAAACGACGAAACAAACTTGTTCCGCCGGAACGCCGTCGACAAACCACCGCATCCGTCGATGTCGCCAATACTTTTACCACCGAAGAGCTTCGTCAAGCCTGTCTTGAGATCTCATCCGGATCCTATGATACCACCTCTTGCGACAATACATCACGCCCTTTCTCTTGTTTCTTCTCCGCCGCAGACCCATCACCGGAGAGCTTCATCAAACACCAGTTGAAGATCTCATCCACCGAGTAAACGAGCCCGACAACGACGCCCCCAAATCTGTAACCAAAAGTCGGCGAGGCTCGACTGAAGAAATCTCTACCCCCCGAAGTCAAAAGCCGGTGATCACCGCCTGAAGAAGACATCGCAGCCCTAGAGTCAAACAAGAACATAACATAAACCGACTAACTATTGATGTCGGAAAAAGAGCTCAATCATAGAGTCGCCGATAAATAGCTAAGCAAAGAAAGAACTAGACATGAAGGGATGGTAACCGGCGGCGAAAGCCCACCGGCCACCGAAACGCGATCACTTCTTTAAACTGCTTTAGTAAGAGGGGAGAACTTTTCTAGAGAGAGAGTCTTTTCCTAAACTAATTTCCATTATTATAAACTAACATACATATTTATCATGTTATGGTTAAAAATCAACTAATATATTCAGAAAATTTAGAATAAAAAATAGATCCAGAAGAAAAGAAAAAGAGGGAGCTAATTGACCTTTATGTTAGCCGTGATTAACGGTATTGGGAGTCTTCTTTTCGTAGTCAAGAGGTGGATTCTCATTGCTAAGTGCCTTGGAAGTGTCTTTGTCTTTTACTTGTCACGGCGTTTATGTTGTCTTTTACTTGTCACGGCGTTTATGTTGTCTTTTCCACCCATATAACACCATTAATCCAAATCGCATCCTATATTTAAGGACTACCTATTTTATTTCTAAAGAGTATCCAATTTCTCGTTCAAAAAAGAAAAGACAAAGTATCCAGTTAAAGCTAAGTTATGTAGTAAAAAGGACAAATGCAATAGTATATGTCTATGGTTTTGGATTACACATTTACACCCTTTAGGACCAGTAATTAATATCGTTTGATAACTGTTGATGTACCCGTCTCATCTAACATTCAAAGGCACAAACCGATTTTTTTGGTATCTATAATATGTAGACTTAATCCGATTTTTCTGTATTCATATAACCAAATATTGGATTGGGTGAGCAAGTAATTATTATTGTATTTGTTTCGCAAAGGCAATGGGCATCTTCATGTCCCCCATTATAAATCATGAAAAAGCAGTCACGTTTTGTCCCTTTAGAATTACGAATCCATAGTCCTTTAATCACCTTTCTTTAACAAAATAACCAAAAAGTGATCAACATAAGAAAATACTCCGTTCCACAATGTAAGATGTTTTAGAGAAGTTTAGATGTTTCAAAATATAAAATGTTTTGTTATTTTTAATGTACTTTAACTTTATTGAAAATTGGTTAACCAATAGCAGTTTATTACTTTATCTATGATTGGTTAGTTTATATTTAATTTATATTATTTAATAGCATTATCTTTTTAAAAGTAAGTTTTTTAATTCTTGTGCATGCAATCAAAATATTTTATATTGTGGAACAGAGGGAGTAACATAGAGTAACACCATATATTTTACTATCTTTTCTTCGAATATTATATGCAAACGCAAACATCAAAGTTCAAAATCCCATAAAAAGCAAACCCATTTCAACTAAAAGAAAACACAGACCCCTCCCCTTTTCCCTTTTTCACTTGCAATGATAACAACGACTTAGTTTGACTAATCAACCAGAAGTAAAATAACTTAGTTGAAATAAAAGAAAACACTTTTAAGATTGTAATGATCTTGAGAGGAAATCAAACATCAAATCTTCATCAAGGCTTGAACTGATCTCCTTGCTCCTCAACAAACTCTTCAGGCTGTTTGTTCATCATGTTCTTCTCCCACTTGGAATTGTACTGATCCTTGAAGCTCTTCTCCTCCTCATTGTTGTAGTTGTTGTACGACTGGTCGTAGTTATTCTCGGTCGCCTGAGAAGAATAGTAACCGGCAGGGCTTTTCTGATGAGGCTTCCGGTAGAAATGGCCGTGGTTTCTGTCGTTGTAAAGGTCGTAGTAGTAGTTACCTTTCTCCATGAACCTTGTGTCGCTCATGCCTTGTCTCTCCAAGTTGTGGCTGTAACCTTTGTAAGGCGTTTCACGTTCCAACTCCGTTCCGTAAGCGTTTGAGTTGTAGATACCTCTCTTGTCTTCATTGTTCTCAGAGAATGACTCTTCCTTGAAGTTTTCGTCGTACTTGTTGTTGTTGAACTCTTCCTTGAAGTTTTCATCGTACTTGTTGTTGTTGTTGAACTCTTCCTTGACGTTTTCATCATACTTGTTGTTGAATTCTTCGTTGTTGTAACGGTTGTTGTCGTAGCTCTCGGTCTTCTTCGGGTAGTTCTCCTCGTAGTTGTTGTAAGACTCTTCGGTCTCGCTCAGGCTTGGAGTTGAGAAAGTCTCACCGTTGAATTTTTCATCGTACTTGTTGTCCTTGTTGTTGAACTCTTCTTTGTTGTTGTAGGTGGTCTCGTGACCATATAGGCCATAGCCGTTCTCGGACTCGGGGACGAAGGTAGGGTCTTGTTCTTGCTCTTTCTTGTTTGGGAAGGATTCTTCTACTGTGGTTTTCTCGCTGGTCTCGAGAGGGAGGACATTCTTAGGGTTTTGGTCTTTGGGGGATTCTCGGTGGAATTTGCCAAAGAAGTAGCTCTCTCTTGCATTGATTTGAGTGGAGAGAAGAACAAGTGTTGTGAAGCAGACCAAGAGAGAGCTTCTAGTGGCGAAAGCCATGATGTGTAGTGTAGTGTGATTGGGAGGAGAGAAGAGACAATGGGATAGTGTGGATTTATTGAGAGCTAGTGTGCTTATATAGAAAGATGCTCTGTGAGTTTTTTTTTCTTTTTCTTTATGAATTAAGGACTTTTGTGTGTTTTTAATTTGAAGTCGTTAGGTGCAAATGGGGACTGGATAGGTGATAATGGTTGATTGTGGGTCCAGTAGGATGATATGATTTTTCAAAGTGGTAGTTCAGCTTTTTTACCTATAAGATTAGTTTAGAAGACAAATGTAATCAACCACTTAGTTTTTAACGTCGACCAAAAATCTATTATCGACCAATTTCGTTGAGATGAAAACATGGATCTTATTTTGGTAGTTTTGTTGAAGGCAGTTACAGTCTTACAGACTAGGAGTAGATACTATAGATAGGGAGGCATATTCAAATCAATGGACCTCTTGTCCTTTTTTTTGTTTTCCTCCACCCATGTCATTGTTTCTTAGCAGCTGAGGAGTTATAACCAAAACTCAACTCCTCATATTAATTAGTTTTGGTTGGTATCAATATCCATTTTTATATTGTTAATCTAATTGTGGAAAGGTTACTAGTTTATGAGAACCTAATTTCGTTTTATTTTATATCAGTATCATCGATATCTTCTTTGAATTTCATCTAGGAACCTCGCATTTAAACTGGTGTTTGCAGTAACATATAAAAGAGATGGGTCAATCAACTTATCTTTTTTTTTTTGAAAACACATTCTTCATCATTTTCCCTTTATGCAAATAGTATTTCACCAGTAGTTTTAAAATCTCAGACATCAACAATAATTAAAATCAAAGCGTATAAGTCACTACTCACTACCATTTATATGATGAATTGTAGATCATAAGAAATTATGATTCATCAAACTCAATTTTTCTATTTATGTAAAAATATTACATATCATTTTATAATAGAAAATTTACTGGCATAAGTAAAAAATGTTTTACTGGCATAAGATGTAATATCAAAACTATCAAAATCATCTTATCTAAAATTCTTTGTGCACTAGCTAGGCCAGTCCACATGGTTATTCCTAACGACATTGTTTAGTTTTTTTAACTATAGTCATAGAGGATAAAAGGAATACGTGTTTGTCAGTATTTTGAGTAAACATTGAAAATCTAGATAATTTTGTGTTGGTTATGAACATTTTGCTCTCTAATTCAGCCCCATTAAATAATCGACATAATAGTGTCATGTTGATCATTAGACAACCTAGAGATGCTCTCTTATGTAAAATTACTTTATAGTTATGTTTTTAAAGGTGTCATCAACTTTCCCCATCTTCAAGCAAACCAAAAATTATATATGATTAAAATTTTGGATGGTCAGACAAAACCACATTTATATATAAAGCTGATTTGAAATGCACCAGTAATTTTATCATCACGTAGTCATAATCATTCTTGCTTTTTCTAGAATGAGAAAACAAGAATAGTTAATGGTTTGGTCCGTCTGATTAACATTTTCATGATTACATTCCATCTGAAGTATATGAATTAATTTGTTCTTGATAGGTGGTAAGAATAAGCAAAGAATTCAATCTTTAGATGCAGGAACTGTAAAAAAGGGATTCTTATTAGAAAGTTTTGACACTAAAAGAATAATGTTAGATGTCATATTCTAAAGGTCTAATCTTGACTGCCTTCAATATTTTTACCCAGTGACAAAATATAACTAAAACCAACAAGTAAGTATGGGTCCTTATTTAGGACAAACGATGCATCAAAATAATGAACTTAGGGTTTTTAAATTTTGGCGTTTTCATCGAAATACTGAATTATGTTTTGCATAAATTGTAAATTTTGTTTTTTATATACCAAGCAAAAAAAATATTTGCTTAGGGTCTCTTTGTGACATAAGAGTCTTCTTACCTATTAAATAAAACATATGTCATTTTTTCTCTCTAAGATGTATTTTTGTGATAAAAATTTGAAAAAGAATATATATCTAGGAAAATTGCGCCTTAATTTTTTGGTGATTTTGCTTTATCAAGAAAAGGAGAAAGAAACAATATATTAAGAAAAGGAAGCAACGCGGGATAATTTACAGGCCGAGGAATAATGCGAGGATTGAGGGAACGCGAGTGAGTGGGATTGGGGCATCCCACTGATCACTATGGAGACACCAATACACACATCATGTGACTCTAGGCCACTATACTCTCTAGTCTCTATTATATTGGGTGTGTGACTTAACTTCTTGGCTCTACAATTTTTCATTTATATCCTTTTATCATCCATAGATATGCACTTCTAAGATATGCAACTTTTAATCGAACTTAGTTTACAAAAAAAAAATTAATCGAAATTATATAACTCAAATTTTCATCTGGATAGTTAGGTTTTCGCTGCAAGTAGATAGATAATATATCATTTATCTGTAATATAATATTGAAATTAGATTGATGATAGGAAATACCGAAATACTAGGAATTTGTATAAACAAACAAAAAACTGTCAACGGAAAATAAGAAAAGAGACACGTTATTAAACAATTTCAAGTAGCATTGACTAATTTGTGGAGATGAGTATGAGAGATTGAGAGATTGTGAGAGAGCAGGTATTTCTCGATTTCAGACTTATTGAGTGACAAACCACTCTAAAAAGCTAAAGGTACATAAATGAGAAGAATAAAGTGTCCCTAACTTTTATCTTTTATCAATGAAAATAAAGAAGTATTAATTATTAAAAGGGTAAAATAAAAGGAAACAAAGAAGAAGATCTGCAATAGCATAGAAGGGTGAGAAAAATAGAAAATAGAAAAGAAAAAACAAGGTTAATGCAATTAATCAATCAAAGACTTAAAAATGTTGGAGGTGGACATTATGTCGCGTGACTAACGGAATGGGAGAAACAAAAGAGGTCGTGTGGTGGGAATAGTTAGCCGTGTAGAACCATGCAGCAAGCAACCCTCTTTTTCTTTTCTCTTCAAAACATATGATATATTATAATTTAAGGTATACACTAAGATTATGTAAATTTCACATATCCATTGAGCTCAATTAGTCCTTTGAGATTACTATACAATTCTATTGTTTTAATGTTTATATCTCTATATTAAATAATCCTTATTTTGTTTTGTTTTGTTTTGTCTTCAATAATATATATCTGTTTTATGTTCAAACTAAACCCAAAAACATATCATATATGTAAACCATTTTTTGTTAGTAAATTAAATAGACTCATACAAACCAAACAGACAACTCCGCATTTATATAGACAACAAACAAAAAGTTGCTTTTTGACACTACGTGCAAAATTGTCTACCCTTGAATTATGCGCCGTGGTATATAGTTCTAAAACCATCTTCACCACCTGAAAATAAATGTAACAATAAACCGTTTTAGATTTCTCATGCATTACGTTACTCAAATGAGAGTCTCTATCTCCGAGTGAAGTGGTGACTGACTCGCTTTTGTATTTTTGGCTTCTATTAAACCATCAAAACCTTCTAATGTGCTATGCTATACCACCTTTGTTCCGAATAGGTTTCCTGATTTTTCCATGATCCATCTATAAAACAACATCTTCTGGGGATAGACAATACTATTGCTTCTACTGGTAATCGAGTTTGATTGATTCCCTGTATAAGTGAAAGCTGTGCCTCAATCCAAAGTAATGATTACGTTTCTGCCAATTTGAGAGTATCTCTAGGATCAATATCCATATTGCTAAATACTTTGTTGTTTCTTCTTTTCCATATATACCATATAAGATCCATGCAAATTGATGAACTTCCATTTTCGTAGAAACCCTCCAAAATAAATGATTTATGTTTCAAAGAGTGATCGAGTGCACAAACTTGAACCATCGACGAACATTCAAAAACACATGATTTATGAATTTCCCAGATACTCCATATTGTGCGCAAATTTTTTCCCCTTGTATTCTTCTTGCTCTTAATATTTTCTTAAACGCTATACATTCTGATACCAGTTGCCATAAAAACTATTTCATCTTAGGTGGATATCGCACTTTCCAGCAAAAAACCTTCAATGGAGAAACCGAAAGACCATACTCTAGTGTTCTTTCTCTATATGTATATTCTACTTGATATCCAGATGTAATCGTGTATCTCCCATTATTAGTAAAATGTCATCCATCACGATCTGCTATCTGAGTTAGAATTAATGGTATGCTTTCAATTATTTTCGCATTTTGAGGATCCACCAGGGTCCTAATTATCTGTAAATTCCATGTTCTTGAGGCTACATTGATGAGAGAATGCATTGTAAGGTCCATTGTGTTGATTTTTATTTCCTGGTCTCGGACGAGTGGATGAGAGCCAAAAATCATTCTATACTGAGTGAATTTTATTGGGCTTTGTATTGTATTTTTCTTATATATATATATATATATTGAAAAATTTTTTATTATAATTTTTATAGAAAAATTTATTAGTAAAAGTTAATTTTTGAATATATGTATATTTTTGAATCAATTTTGATATAAATCAATTTAAGTTATTATTATGATTTGAAATATGTATAGAAGTAGTTAAAAAGTGAGAAAATAAATGTAAAAGATAAAATAAAAAAATTGAAAACAAATAAATTTTGTTTTATACTTCTGTAATAAATGATTTCAACTTATTTAGTAATAAAATTAATGAAGTGGTTAAAATTAATTAAAAATATAATGAAAATCTGTATAAAACACTCAAAATAGGCACACACACACACACACATATATATATATATATATATATATATATATATATTATTTTGTACTGCTATTCCATGTTCCCATTGCTATACATATTTCCAAAAAAATATCATTTATACTTCACTTCTTATAATATAGAAAATTCATCTCACAATATCTATTCTATTAAAATTGAAGTAAAAAATAATAATTACTACTCCCTCTGTTTTTTAAAGATAGATGTTTTAGAAAAATAAATTGTTTCACAAAGATGTATTTTTTATTTTTCCTATACAAAAATTGCAAATTTCAATAAAATTGATTGAATTTATTGAAAGACTATTGGTTAAAATGCATTGGAATTTGATAATTTCTAAAAATGATGTATAATTAATGTGTTTTCTTAATATGTGTGAAAACACCAAAACATACATCTTAAAAAAACAGAGGGAGTATTAATTTTATAGATTTTCATTCCTTAATTAACTAACTCTAATTACTTCATTTATTGTATTTTCTAATTCATCCGACATCATTTATTACAAAGGATAAAACATAATTTACTTAGATCTAAGTGTTTTATTACATATTTTACACTTTTTCACTCTTCCAAACTACTTCATTAGTTGAATCTACCATAATAATTCAACATCATTTATTTTACGTGTTAATCACAATAATTCCACATGTTTTAATTAAATATATATATATATATATATATATATATATATATATATATATATATATATGTATATATGATTTTTTATTTTAAATATATTTTTAGATTTTGGATAATTCTTATTAATTTTAGTCACTTATCTAATCAAAAATTTAAAATTCGTTTTTTATTTTTTGGGTAATTTATATATTTTATTCATTAAGGGTATAAACGATATTAAACACTCTAATTTTTAACGTGAGAGTTCTGTTGTTAAAAATAACTTCGCAAATAACAGTATAGATAAAATGATCTAGGTGTTGTGCCCGCTCAAGCGGGTCTGATCATTTTACAATTATTAATTAAATATCATGATAAGTTATTGTTTATGATCTTTAAGTTTTTTACAGAATATCAAATTATTTATATATTAAATTTATTTATCAAAATATATATTCATTATTGGGTTAATTTCTTGAAAGCTTTCATATATATATATATATAGTAGAAATATTTTTAACTATATATTTTTGCAACTAATTTTATTTATGATTAAAAGACATTCTTTTAGATGATAATATATATATATATATATATATATATAGAAATAACTGTTTAATCTTTATTAAAAATATTCTTGGATAATAACAAAATATGTATATGAGTTATCTTTTTTTTTTCAAGATTTTTATTATATCAGTTTAATGAGTTATCTGATTTCATAAAGCTTTAATTCGTTTTTATGTTTGGGTTTTATCATATTAAATCATAATTACTATATATTTTATAATTACTCATTAATATATGTGTTACTAACTAAAAGACTATGATAATAAATTGAGAAATTGCCAAAAATACCATTTTCATAGTACCACTTTTCATGTTTACACTAACCACTTTTAGCACTACTTTTAACGAAGGGTCTAGATTTAAAGGTTTAGGATTTAGGGTTTAGATTTGATGTTTTAGGGTTTAAGGTATATAGTTTAGGGTTTAGAGTTTAGGATTTAGGGTTTAGAGTTAAGGATTTAGGGTTTATAGTTTAGACTTTAGGGTTTAGGGTTTAGGATATTGAATTTAGGGTATATAGTTTAGGGTTTAGGGTTTAGAGTTGAAGATTTTGGGTTTAGGGTTTAGAATTGGAGGTTTAAGAATTAGAATTTGGGATTATAATTTTGAAAAACATATAAAAACAAAGATATAAGAGTCTTTACCATTTTAATAAATAAGGTATTTTTGAAAATGTGTCTTTAGTGGTGGTAAAAATGAATAATGGTACTTTGAAAGTGGTACTATACAAAGTGTAGTTATGAAATTTCCCCAATAAATTATTATTTTATTTCGTTTGAAAATTCTTACATATTAATTATAATTTTTTGAAAATTTCTTCACATATTTATTATATAGAAATAAATTTTAAAAGTCACACTTAATATTCTTTTTCAATTATATAAATTTAAGAATTTTATTTAATTAATATTTTATTTTATACTTTATGTTTTCAACTTTTTTTTGAAAATTTCTTTGTATACATATTTATTATATAGAAATAAATCTTAAAAGTCACTTAATATTCTCTTTTTCAGTTATATAAAAATATTTAAGAAATATTGTATGAAAAAAAAACTTTGACAAAATTGTGAACATACCCTAAATTAACTGGTTCAAACCAGAGATTAACCCGACTATCAGTTTGCTCACAGACGCAATCATTTATAGGGATCTCAATAACTAGACAATATTTTGAGCTATAAACAGAAACAAAATGAATATGAATATGGCTGACGCATGAGGTGATTATATCTTCTAGGAACAAAACTAGGCAGAGAGTAAGATCCATGCTCCAAACACCGGGAAGGTGATCATTGCAGATGCCTGGATATTTCGTTTTACAGATTAGTTCAAGGATCAGACGAATCAAACATGGCCTTACACATTTACTAGATATGAAAAGAACAACAACCCACATACCATAAAAAACACCACTTCACTGTTCGCAAGAGCTGCTGTGATCTCGTTTCTTTCCATCTCATGCTTGATGAAGCCTTGCAACTACAAAGAATCAAAGCAAAGCGTGGTTACGCATTTACCATTCCATATAAATTAAGAAATGTGAAGATTTTATAACAAACAAAACCTGGTGGTGGTATCTGGTAACAGCTGCCCAGAGGCTTCTTAACTGAGACAGGGCATTCTTTACCTCCCAGCGGATGTCATTCATGAGCTAAAATACAAGATACACGAAGAAGAAATTGAAGAGACTTATGAGATGAGTAAAGAAAGGTTTAAGCTTCTGTTCTTCAAAAATTTCATGCAAGTCCGAGAACTGTATTCAGATTTCACCTTCAAGAGAGTACATCTGCTAGGAACGTGATTCCTACGGTTACTGAACTCTTTCATCTTCAAGACGCAACAAAAAACAAATAAAAGAAGTAACCATCAGCGATGTGAATCTATACACTACTTTGCTCACCGCTCATATATTTTCGCCTGCAATAAACGACAAACTTAAAAGCAGTAACTTAAAAGACCTGCTCAATATGCTGAACTTGAATCCACTGCTCCGTAACAACTTCGGTCATCTATAAATGTTCAGAAAAGTATTAATTACATACAATTAACCATATTAGAATCAATCAGCTACAAAGTCAAACAGAAGCGAATAAACACACCAGTTTAACTTGGAAGGCAGTAGCTTTAACTTGACCCTCGGCATGTCTTGCCTTATCCTCTGAAACGTGAAGGTCAAAGTTGGCTGTTCTCAAGGCAGCCCATAGGAGTTTAACCTAAGCAATGCCAAACCCTATTAATCTTTATAGAGTCGAAGCAGCTGATTTATGGAAAAAGAGTAGAGCTGCACAGACCTCTTCTTCCAATTCAATTATCCTTTTTTGGACCAAAGGTAAATCCCTCTGAGATCAAGTAGTAAATTGTCAGCAAACGCGACACAGTTATATATCTCAACTAAGAAGCTGATTACACATAGAAACATAACTAAAAAGTAAAAACACTAGATAATGAATGTAAGGGTTTAAGTATACACACAGGCATGGGTGAAGCAGAGTGCAAAACAAGGATCTGAGTTTCAGCAACTTGAATCAACTTGTCACGCTCTTTCAAGTAAAGGGTCTTATCATCCACCTTCTGCGTGGTTGCCTCAAGAGCTGCTTCTACAGAGCCATCAAGCCAAAAATAATATAATTAGCACAAAAAAAAAACGAAAGATTAAAAGAATCGGAAGAAAGGAGAGAAGTTTTAGTGTACCGAGTTGTGATATTCTGAGCTTAGCTGCTGCGTCTGGATCATTGAGCAAGTGCTGCTGGTTAGAACCGATCCGCTGGTTCTCAGATGAGAGAACAAAGAGTGGTGAAACAACGATGATGGCGAGAAACAGAGCAGCCAAGTGCACCATCATCAGTCTCTGTCACCAGGAGCTCCGGCGTTCCAATTCAGATCACAGGGGCTCTGCTCTCTCTCTGAATAAAATTGACTGAGAAGGAGAAAGTCAATTGAACCGGGTTTGTGAAATTGTGAACTGAACCGGTTTTGATTTGTGGTTGAATTAAACATTTAGCGGCGACGACAGGGAGTGTAATCAGCGAAAGAACGAACGGCATGACGTTTTATTGACTACGCTTTTTTTGGTCTGAAAGACAAAAAAACATATTGCAAACCTACGAGCGGATCTGAAAGACAAAAACACAAAACACAAAAGACCAGGCCCGTAAAAGCCTCTGAAAGAGTGTGTATTAATAAACAAGAATCAATTCAATTAAAATATAAAAAGAGAAAGAAAAAACAAGGAAAAAGCGGAAGGTGTGATGAAGATTGCATCATTCATGAAAGAGCCCTTCATAAACACAAAATCAACGGCAGAAGAAGAACCACACGCGATTCGCTGTAGCATATTATCATCCCTCGAGTTTCTACTCTCCCTTTTTTTCCTTCTTTTAATTTAAAAAAAAAAACGTTTTTCTTATAAGAAACAAAAGATTAAAATTTGAGATAGGAGTGAAAAAGAAAAAATAAGAAATATACTAAGAAGGGAGGGTTGAAATTATTAAGATGAGTGGTACAACAAGAAGCCCTGTTGTTGTTTTTCGCTTACGGATTTTATTATTGTTCATTCTTATATATTCCTCCTCCCACCCTTTTTAATTTCTTTTCTTTTTAACCATAATAATGTGTTTGGGGGTTAGTAGTAATCGAAAGGGGATCAGGGTTATTTGTTATGTAAGAAAGCCCTAGCTTTAGCTTTTATTTCTGTTCTTGTTCCGTGTTCTTCTTCTTGTTGGTTTGTTCTTCCTTTGCGGCCGTCTCGTCTCTCTTTCAATCTTCTCTGATGGAGATGGGTTCGGACGGAGAAGAAGATCATCAGATCAGGAACGTAGCTGGTGAATCAAACCATAATAATAATAAGAATAAGAAGATGAAGAAGAAGGTGGTGGTTGTTGATACTAAGGACTCTCCCAAGCCCAAGCGTCAGATGAAGACTCCCTTTCAGCTCCAAACCCTCGAGCAAGTCTATTCAGGTTCCTCCTCCTCCTCCAAATCATATCTTATCTCTTTTTTGATTCCATCTTTACATTGGTTTTGGTTTTGTGGAGAGCAGAGGAAACGTATCCCTCGGAGGCGACGAGGGCTGAGCTGTCTGAGAAACTCGATTTGTCGGATCGGCAGTTACAGATGTGGTTTTGTCACAGGAGGTTAAAGGACAAGAAGGATGGTCAGGTCAAGAAACCACCTCCCAAACCATCCTCCTCCGCTTCTCTTCCTCCTCCTGCTTTCTCCTCCGTTAACCACTTACCCCCCGCTGCTCCTCCTGCCGCTGAGCTTGATTCTTCCGGATCTGATGATTCCGGTTCTGCCTCTGCCTCTGCCTCTGGCTCTGGCTGCAGCCCTTACTCGGAGCAGCAGCAGCAGCAGCAGCAGCCGAGGAGGGATTTTGCGAGGAGTGGTAGTAGTAACTCTCGTCCTGAGTACGAGCCTCCGCCTCCTCCGCCGCAGCCACGGTCGTCTGTGATGGTTCGTAGAGCTGTTGCCTGCATTGAGGCTCAGTTAGGGGAGCCTTTGAGAGATGATGGACCTATTCTTGGTTTGGAGTTTGATCCTTTGCCTCCTGGTGCTTTTGGTACACCTATAGGTACATACGTACATACATTACTCTCTTCTTCTTTTTACCAATCATTAGTCTCTCTTTGCTTAGATTGTTCCGACTCTTAACTTTATTTCTCTTTTATTGGTCGTGGACAAACTATTGTAGCAATGCAGACGCACCAAGGTCATCCGTATGAGAGCAAAATGTATGAGCCACATGATGTCCGACCTCGAAGAGTTAGTTTCCTTCCTATTTATTTCTGAGTTATAATACAACAGAAACTATATACTTTATATACAATCTAGCTGTTGCCTTCATGTCGCTTTGATAAATTGCTAAAACTGATGTAATAGTTTTTGTGGTTATTATTCTCTGATCAATGTGATTGTATTCTCTTTCTTGTGCGTTCATGTACACATTTTTTTAACTACTTTGGTTGAACTTATTTGCTTTGGTTGAACTTATAGTCTCAAGCTGCCACCAGTTCTTACCACGAGCAACAATCTTTGAATGATCCGTCTTCCTTTACACCTGACATGTACGGGCGGTACTCTGAAAGTCATGCACGTGGTGTGGACTACGAAACTTCACGGCCTAGGAGTTCATCGTTTATGCAGCAGGGGAACGGGCCTTTACCAAAGTCGTATGGAAACGCATCTCGTAACTGTTCTACATCTCAACAAGACATGCCTAGCCCCATTCTTCCTTCAGCTCGTGGTGATGGCTTCTTACTGGAGAGAGAATCGTCAGGCCTCCGAGCTGAAGATCCGTATTTGTTGTCTGACGGGGTGCGTATGAGTAATGATGTGCATAGGAAGGGAAAGGTAGCTTCCTGTGCCAGCTTCCGTTTCATCCCCTTTTTTGCTTGCAAGATACTACGTTCTTATCGTAATGTTGTTACTCTCACAGATTAACGATGGCAGACTCGGAAGAGGGAGTGGACAAAAAGATCTTGAGAAACTAGAACTTCAGAGGAAAAGGGTATCTCTCGTCATTCCTCATCCTCTTTACTACTAATTAGAAAAGTCTTGTTGTAACACATATTGATGAGTTTGAAGCTTGTTTCCTCAGAATGAAGAACGCATGAAGAAAGAGATGGAAAGGTATGAGCGTGAGAGGCGTAAAGAAGAAGAGAGGTTGATGCGTGAAAGATTAAAAGAAGAGGAGAGGTTACAGCGTGAACAGCGACGTGAAATGGAAAGAAGAGAAAAGTTTCTACAGAGAGAAAATGAACGGGTAAGTTTTTGGAAACTATAAACTTTTATTCTTTTAGAAACCCATTGAGCAACTTTTGTGGAGAAAATTAGACTTATCTTTCTGTCCGAATGTTAAAGGCGGAGAGAAATAAGCAAAAAGAAGAGATTCGCCGGGAGAAAGAGGCTATAAGACGCAAGATTGCCGTTGAGAAGGCAACTGCACGTAGAATTGCTAAAGAGGCTATGGATCTAATTGAAGATGAGCAGCTAGAGCTAATGGATTTGGCTGCTGCTAGCAAAGGGTTGTCCTCGGTTATACAGCTTGATCATGACACATTACAAAACCTTGACCTGTATAGAGGTATGGTCTCTCTGCCAAACTATGAAATTGATTTAGCTAGTACTGGATTTGGTAATCAAAACCCGGATGGTCTACTTAGGCTGATATGAACAATTTGTAGCTTCTTCATTATATTGGTAATTTATTCAAAGTACATGTTATGGTCTTGTCCCAGATATGCCATATTGGTTGTAGCATCTTAGAGCACTGCCAAGAGAAATTCATTAATCATTTTGTTATAAAAACATTGCCATCTAGATTGGGTAGTAGCTTTCTGGATATTGCAATTCATCATAGTAATTCTACTTTTGCAGATTCTCTGAGCACATTTCCACCAAAGGCTTTGCAACTGAAAATGCCGTTTACCATTTCTCCATGGAAGGATTCCGAGGAAAATGTTGGAAACCTTCTTATGGTAATATGATCTTATTGATCTTTACTCTGCGCTAAAATGCCTCTTACTTGAAATTTATACCATCAAAATAACTTTGGATCAGAACAATGAGACCAATTTCGCATGTCAACCTTCTAACATTGTGGTTGCTTTTCAGGTTTGGAGATTCCTAATATCATTTTCTGATGTTCTTGACCTATGGCCTTTTACCCTGGATGAGTTTATTCAGGCCTTGCATGACTATGTAAGTCTTTTTTGTACTACTCATTCTGAGATTCCCTTGTTTTCTCGTGTTCTACAGTTATGTCTTTACTTCCATTGTTCTTTTCTTGTATGTGATACATATATGTATATCCTATTGTAGGACTCAAGGTTACTGGGGGAGATACATATCACTCTTCTGAGATCAGTAATACGAGATATTGAAGATGTAGCTAGAACACCTTATAGTGGAATTGGAAATAACCAATATACTACAGCCAATCCTGAGGGTGGACATCCCCAGATAGTTGAAGGGGTAACTTTCTCTTTTCTCTGTCTCCTATAATATATATTACTTTTTCTCTTCCTCTTTCCTAATGCTTCCTTCTTCTTCAGGCTTATGCATGGGGCTTTGACATTCGTAGTTGGAAAAAGCATTTGAACCCACTAACATGGCCTGAAATACTCCGCCAGTTGGGACTCTCTAGTGGATTTGGGCCTAGGCTGAAGAAAAATAATTCCCGTGTGACCCACACTGGTGACAAGGATGAGGTACTTATTCGCACTAGTTCAGCAGCTGGTGATTTTATTTTTTTCTTAAACATTGTTTTGGGTTGATTGTGTCTGCAGGCTAAAGGTTGTGAAGATATCATTTCTACTCTTCGCAGTGGTTCAGCAGCTGAAACTGCTTTTGCATCAATGCTGGAGAAAGGGTTACTGGCTCCACGCAAGTCTAGGCATCGGTTGACACCTGGAACTGTCAAGTTTGCTGCCTTTCATGTTCTCTCTCTTGAGGGAAGCAAGGGACTGACAGTAATAGAACTTGCCGACAAGATTCAGGTATATTTATAATCTATATACGTTCTGTTGATTTTATTATAATACAAATATTCCATTTACTAAGTTTTTTATGATTTCCACTTGTAGAAATCTGGACTCAGGGACTTGAGAACAAGCAAGACGCCAGAGGCTTCTATCTCTGTTGCGTTGACAAGAGATGTGAAGCTCTTTGAAAGAATAGCCCCTTCGACGTATTGTGTACGAGCTCCTTATGTGAAGGATCCTGCGGATGGAGAAGCAATACTCGCAGAAGCTAGGAAGAAAATAAGAGCCTTTGAAAATGGCTTAGCAGGTCCAGAAGATGTGAATGATCTTGAAAAGGATGAAGACTTTGAATGTGATATTGATGAGGATCCGGAGGTTGATGAGTTAGCAGCTCTACCAAGTGCCTCAAAAAATGCTGATCTAGGTGAAGCTAACGGTTTGCCTGGAAAGGGAGGTGAGATTATGTTCTCTGATGTTAAAACAGATGTAAAGAGTGAGGTTGAGAAGGGGGTTTCTTCTCCACCTACAAGCAGTATGAAGAGCATTGTACCACAATGCCATAGTGAGCAGCGTAAAGATACAGCGCTTTACTCCGTGGATAATACAAATGCTGTGGTTGGAGATAGCAACCAAGGTCAGTCATGGGTTCTAGGTCTTTCAGAAGGGGATTACTGTCATCTAAGTGTTAAAGAGCGCCTTGAGGCCCTTGTTGTTTTAGTCGGCATAGCCAATGAAGGAAATTCCATCAGAGCTAGTCTTGAGGTAAAGTCTGGTTTTCATTTTATCAGCTTTTGAGTCTGTAATTTTGTTATCTTACTGAAACTTCTTTTTGCAGGATCGTCTGGAAGCAGCAAATTCTCTTAAAAAGCAAATGTGGGCCGAAGCACAATTAGATAACAGCTGCATGAGAGATGTACTCAAGTTTGATATTCAAAACTTATCAAGCAGCAAAACCGAAACAACCCGTGAGATGGATAGTTTCAACAGAGACCCTTCTCAACTTATAGATGAAACGAAGACGCCCCTGGAAGTTGTTTCAAACGATCTTCATAAATTATCTACTGAGAGAGTTTCTTTTAACCAAGAGGGCAATATAAGTCAAGAAAATTTCTCATCAAAGAGATCTCGCTCACAATTAAAATCATACATAAGCCACAAAGCAGAAGAGGTGTATCCATACCGATCCTTGCCGCTTGGACAAGATCGGCGCCACAATCGTTACTGGCATGTTGCTGCATCAGCATCTAAAAGTGATCCTTGCTCGGGTCTTATATTTGTTGAGCTCCATGATGGCAGGTGGCGCCTCATTGATTCAGCAGAGGTAATAACAACTTTAGCGGTTAAACAGTTTGTAGCTATAAGGTTTTTGTTGCTTAGATAGAGATTGTTAACCATTCCTTGTGTGAATTTGTTCTGCGTAGGCTTTTGACACTCTGGTTGCATCACTGGATATGCGTGGGGTCAGAGAGTCCCATTTACGCATAATGTTGCTGAAGATTGAGGGAGCATTCAAAGAGAATGCTTGCAAGAAAAATTGTGCTGTGAATCATTCTCCTACCGATTCTGTGATCCCATCTAGTGCTATATTGGGGTCGTGTTCTGATTCAATGGGAGCCTCAACTTCTATTAGAGTTGAGCTAGGGAGAGACGACAAGGAGATCAAGAGTTTCTTAAAACGGTTCCACGCTTTCCAGAGATGGATGTGGACCGAGACGTACAGCTCACTGCCTTCTTGTGCTAGGAAATACGGGAAGAAGAGATGTGAACTACTAGCAACATGTGAAGTGTGTGTTGCTTCTTATTTATCTGAGTATACGCACTGCACTTCTTGTCACCAGAGATTAGACATGGCTGATAATTCAGAGAGAAAGATAATAGATTCAGGTTTGACTGCATCTCCTCTTCCTTTTGGAGTCAGGTTACTCAAAGCACTACTTGTTTATCTTGAGGTAAAGCATCACTGAACTCTTGTCAAGTTTTAGTCTACAGTCAGTACTTGATACCAGCTTTTCATTTATTGACTACAGGCATCTGTTCCGGATGAAGCTTTTGAATCATTTTGGACAGAGGAGAAAAGAAAAAATTGGGGGTTTAGGTTGAATGCTTCATCATCACCTGAAGAGCTTGTGCAGGTACTAACATCTTGTGTTTTCTTTCCCTAAAATACAAATATAATTTTGTTTTAAAAACTTGCTATTTTTGACAGGTCTTGACTTATTTAGAGAGTGCAATCAAGAAAGAATCTTTGTCATCCAATTTTGTGTCGGCAAAGGAGCTTTTGGGAGCTGACGATCAGGGATCAGTTGATGTGTTTCCATGGATACCAAACACAGTATCAGCCGTTGCTTTGAGACTTTCAGACCTTGATGCATCCATTGTTTATGTGAAGCCAGAGAAACCTGAGCCAGTCATGGAAGATGAGAGCGAGCAGATTGTAAGTCTTTTACACCGTTTATTAATAATTGTAAAAATTGTTTCACTCTTGCTCAATTTGGAAGGGTATTTTATGGTATATGCAGAGCCTTTTCCCTGGAAACTCTCTTTTGAAAGGCAAAGGACCCAAAGAGCAAGAAGACCAAGAAGAGGTTGTTCCAAACTCGGGTAAAAAAAGTAATAAACGACGAGTTATCTTTGGATCTGGATCAAGCAGAAAGGTGAAGAAGAAGAAAGTGCAAGGGGCTTCTGGCAGATTTGTCGCTGCTAAGAGCAATGTTTCAGCCAGTAGGAGCATGATGAGCGTGGAGTTGAACCATCAAGTCCCTGGAAGAGGAAAGAGGACTGTTAGAAAAAGACCAGAGAGGAACGATGAGGACAATTACCGCTTAGTCAGCAGAATGGCTGACATTGTTAGGCCTACAAGCGAAGAAGTTGAAGATGAGGAGGAAGAAGAAGAGCAGACATTCAGAGGCATTGATGAAGATTGGGCAGGTGAAACTCCTAGAGAGATGGACGAGGAATGGGCCAGTGAAACACCTAACAGAGTGATGACTCCGATGCAAGTGGATGATGAAAGTGACGACAACAGTGTTGGAGTTCAATCAGAGGATGATGATGATGATGATGAGGGTCAGTTTGTGAGTTATAGTCAGAGAAACAAGTGGGGGTTTGATTGGAATAGTAACCCAAATGAGGCAATGGAGGGTGTAGAAGAAGAGGTTGTCGGGGTTGAGCAAGTCCAAAGAGAATATGTGGCAGAAATGACTGAGAGCTCTGAAGAAGAAGATGATGATGTACCTACTGCTAGTAATGCAGCAGCCAACAATTACGACAGAGAATCAGAAGATTACAGCAGCAGCGATTCATGAATTGAGATTGTAGCATGTGGAGAAAGAAGAAGACTACATTGTTGAAGACATGTTTTATAATATAATAGGAGGAAAAGAAAGTGATAGTGTATCAGAATAGGTGAGAAAACCTAAGAGAAGCATTAGAAGAACATTTATGATTTGATTTGGTTTAAGTCAAGCCAAGCCTAAGCATATATTTAGCAAATGCCTTTGTTATCATAATTTTAATAATTTCATTGTTTTGTTGGGTAGTAGTGTATGCGGAAATGAAAATTTCGAAACTTGAAAACGTAATTTTTAACTTTTTAGGAATGAAAATGTTTTAGAAACGATAATATATATATATATATTTAATATATAAATCAATAAATAACAATTATGTTAAGTATACAAAAAAATAAAACAAGTGTAATCATTAAAAAGAAATACTTGGGTTCACCCCACCCAACCAATAAGATTTCGTTATTTCATATTTAGTATCTTTAAAAAAAAAAGCAAAATATTATCAAGTTTTATTATATTTTTAAAATAAAAAATAAATAGAAAATAATAGTAATCGCAAAAAAAAATTTTATATTTAAAATACCGTCAGCAAAACACTAAACCGTAAATCATAAACCTTAAATCCATGGTAAACCCTTGGATAAATCTTAAATCTTTGGATTTTTTTTTAATATTTTTAACAAAATCAGCAAAACACTAAACCCTAAACTCTAAATACGAAATCCTAAACCTTTGGATAAATCATAAACTTTTGGGTAAATCATAAATCCTAAACCTTTGGGTAAACCCTAAACCCTAAATCTTAAATCCTAACCCCCTGGGTAAACCCTAAACCCTTGGGTAAATCATAAATACTAAACTCTAAACCTTTGAGTTTATGATTTACCCAAGGATTTAGGGTTTACCCAAGGATTTAGGGTTTAAGATTCAGGGTTTAAGGTTTAGTGTTTGGCTGATGGTATTAAAAATATATTTTTCTAAAACGTATTTTTGTTTGCAATTAATGTTAATTTTTTTAGTTTTATTTTTTAGTTTAAAAATATTAAGGTTTATGATTTAGGGTTTAATATTTTGCTGACGGTATTTTAAATATAAAATCTTTTTTTTTGGTAAAATGTCAAGAATATAAAAACATAATATTCTATTTATTTTTTATTTTAAAAACATAATAAAACTTGACAATATTTTGTTTCCTTTTTTAAAAGATACTGAATATAAAATAACGAAATTCTATTGGTTAAGTGAACCTAAAGATTCACTTTAGGGGTGAACCCAAGAATTTCTCATCATTAAATATCAAAATCATATTAAAAAAATTAAATAACAGATTCTAATATTTAAATATTAAATATCTTAATATAAAATAAAGATATAAGTTACAAAATTTGTTTTTAAAACGAATTCCGGTTTCCAAATAGAATCGCAAGTTTCGAAAGTAGAAATACAAGTTTACATTGAGTTTTTAAAATAAAATTTAAAAAACTAGTTTTTAATGAGTTTTCAAAAGATTCTAAAAATTCTGATTCCAAAACAATTTTGACATGAAACAGATCTTCATCCGAATTTCTATACAACCTACTAAGATAAATCTTGTGTTAATCTCCAAGGTTTAAGCATCTCTCCTTTTGTCTCAAATATTTCATGACGGAGAATAAGAAAGTCACTTTGAGTTTGGGTTGAACAAACGATAACTATAACAAAATGTAACTATGTAAATTAAATAGAGAACTGAAACTTGACATTAAGATTTAGCATGGGCTAAACATGTAATTAACTAATTGCGTAGGAGTTACAAAAAGGAAGAAAATTAAAATTAAAAATAAAAGTTGTTAAGAGGGTTTCTTTCTTTCTTAGTTTTTACCCCCACCAACCAAAAGGAGGAAGATGAAGGTGGAACGTGAAATAAACTCAATTCTATATTCTTAAAGATTTAATTAAAGTGAATGATTAAGCTTAAGGGAATCATTATCGTTACAAAAAGGCAAGAAAAAGCTTTAGGGAATAATTATGATTGCAAGGTAGGAAGATCACCAAAATTGAACTGCTCCCTGCTTCTAGACGCTTTTCTTGTTTCTTTTGGCTCTTCTATTCTCATATTTTAACCACGTCGAACCCACAACTACAGTTGTTTTTATATAAATTAATTATTGGACCCGTCGATCCAGATAAAACACTAATATAGATCACGAGAAATCATAAGAGGTTCATCAACTCTATATCTCAATATCTACGGGAACTCAACCAATATGAGGAGGTTTTTTACTTACGGGCTTGAACTAATCTTGGCTCAAATATAATGCTATAGAACATGCTAACAGAAAAGTGTAGAATTTTCAAGATCTCTTATGATATTGGCCCTGGATATTGGGTTATGGCACTTGGGAACTTTACCAACATACAACTTGAGTATGGATCGACGAGGTGAACAAGAGAAGTTGTATGTCTTCAAAATATACTACTATATGATATAAGATGGTGTACGATTTATATTCCATCAAAGTTTGCAAAAGTGCAAGTATACAATATATCAGGTCCCGCAGATCTTATGGCAAGTGGGATATTTCGAAAAAGTGTGGGTACAACCACAAAAGCTTATTTGAAGATTTCACCCAAAGCAAAAGAAGAAAAAGTAGTGAAAAAGAAACACATTTAAGAATTAAAAATAGTAGCGGAATAGTAGAGGAAAGTTTTCGTTTGGAGTATCAATATTTGATGTGAAAAGAAAACATAGCCATGAATTCGTTAATATGCCTTAATTCAAGTACAATTAAGTGCAATAAAATAAAACAGAAGGAAATTTGCCCCATTTTCGTTTTATATTTGTCACAATATATTTTACATAATGTTTTCCTAGACAATGCGACTTGCTTGCTGCAACTCCCTTGTTATTCCTAGTTGTAGTATATTCTAGATTAAACACCGAATCACAAGTCATTGACTTGGGACAGATGAAAGACAGGTCTATGCTATTCACCTTATCCGGGTAAAATAGATTAAGCCACTAATGAAATTTTAACTATGGTTGACCAAAGATAACCAATTGAAATTAGAACCAATACACTTTTTTAAAAAAAATCGAAACAAAAAACAATATAATATCTTCCAAATTCATAACTTTGTTTTGTCTATATACATCATTCAGAGATTTTAAATTCAAAAGATTTTGTTGTAAGATAACAACGTAGAATATTTTTTCCCTAACATATATTCCTCACCTTAGTTCTATACTGTATAAACTTTTGGCAAGTTAGACAGACATGTTACTTAACTTCTCTTAATTAAGTTAAACTATCCGGACTCTAGAATCCTCTATTTTGCTCCAGAGCTTCCGTTGTGTTATCTCGTTTCCGGCCGGCGGTTTAGGCTTTCTCGCCACCGCCGGTCCGGCCAAAGTTTGTGTTTTATTTTTCTGTGTTCGGTTTCGGCTGTAGCTTAGGTTTTATGTCGACATATCACCGATTACGGTGGTTGTCGTTTTACTCTGCTCCCGGCTATGCATCTTCTTCTTCGGTGGTGGTCCGGCTATGGTTTTCCGGGAGATGATGGCTCACCTGCGTCTCGCCGGCTATTGACTATGGGGCCGAGCCGTTTCTTCGTCGGTTGTGGTCGCGGGCTCTTGATTCTCGTGGAAGTGTTCGAGCTGTTTGGTGTTCCTTGCAGTGATTAGTGGCTGAATTCAGAGGAGCAATCGAGTGAAGCTCTCTGAAGATCGGGCCGGAGTATGAAAGACGCCGAATCCTATACGTTCAATACGGTGGTCGTGGGTGTGTGTCCCGGTGAATCCAGAGATTTGTGTTCTGTTTGTTACAGCGTTGACTTCTATCTGGGGATGGAGCAGGTGTTTCGCGATTCGGTGAAGTAACGGACGTCGGTCCCGGTGGCAATCTCCAGCTGTTCGAGATGGCGAAGCTTCAGCAACCGACACGCGGCTTCTCGGTGTTGTGGTTTAGACACGTGGAGCGGTGCGTTGTGCGTTGTGCGGTGAAGTGGGCTCTCGGTTTTCCGTGTTGGGTTGGAGTATAGTTTTGTGTTTGTTGGTTTTAGGTTTGGTTTTTCGAATTTGGGCCTTTTTGGGCTTTGTACTTTGGTTTTCTTTGTTTAATAATATTATAGATGGAAAAAAAAAACTTTTGGCAAGTTCATTGTTTCTTGTCATAACATATAGTTTGAGGAATGAGTCCATACAATGAAGGGTGGCCAACTACTCCTAATAACCGTTACCATAACGGTTAGAAATGTATAGTGCTTCCCCATATGATCCATACACACGATACAATGCCAAGTTATCTTCACACAAATCTTGCGCCCACATGAAATTACCATTCTTTCCTTTCCAGCTTTCTTGATAAAATACGAAATAGAATATAAAGTTATTTAGTTGTCACCAACGCTAATGCTTATAGTTACACAATTAGTGGTTCGACAACATATATAGCGTGTATAGAGATAGCGTGGTATATTTAATTATTTATGTGGAAACTATTTTTTTTTAGCAAATGTGGAAACAATATACTTCAGATTTGGTTTTCAGAATTTTAGTTAAATCTGTATGTTGATGACAAAATGGAAAATTCAGATTCTTTTGTAAAAAAAGTTTATTTATTGCATCTACTTTAAATATACAGTAGATAATAAAACAATGGATTGGTGTCACTCAATATATAATATAAATATATACTTCTTACATTTTTTTTTTCATCTAATGATATTATAAAAGGCTAAGAAGCCCAGCCCAGTACAAAAGCCCAAAAATGGGCAATCCACAAAACTAACAAAAAAGTCCACACAATGGCCGAAAAATCCGAACCCAACAATGGCCCAAAAGAAGAAACCTTGTGGTCGAAACGCGTCACGCACACCGCGTAATGGGACACGCGTTAAAATTAACTTCGCCCCTGAACACGTGTGGAGACCTCAGAACCGAGGCGAACACGTCACCGCTCCACCGTGTCGACACCACCAAAGCTTCACCGGCGCCGGAGAAAGCCTTCGTCACTTCACCGGAACACCGAAACACCGCCAGAGCAAGAATCCGGCCCACTCAATTCCTCCTCTTCGCCTGGCCTCGTTGTAACGGAGAGTTTCATCGGGCCAATCCCTAGATCTCATCCCGAGCCACCGAAGTCCACATCTTCACCCAAGCCACCACCGAGCCACCGTCAGGACACCGAGAGAATTCAACCAAAGCCACCGTCAACGAAGAATCGAACGACGCATAGGCTTAAATCCGACCGTTCACCTCAAAAGAGAGAGAGGCGCAACGTCAGAACCCAAACCGATCGCCCACCAAGTATAAGATGCGACGCCGGAAGCTTGAGCCGGACGACCACCGAAGTACAGGTGCATCGCCGGAGACAAAAACGGCTACACAGCTCAAAGACCACCGTGCACCGTAAGCAAAAAGAAAAGGAACCACCGCGATTTATCTCTTTCTCTGTCAAAAATCTAGAGAGAAGGAAGAGAGAAATCTACCATTCCTTCTTTTATATACTTCTTACATATATAAATATTAATACATATACAAGCCGTATTTTAGAACAAATGATATGACAATTCACTATTATGACTCAAATGTTCCTTCCTTGGATGAATTGAGGAAGCAAAAACAAAAACACACGAAAGAGTACAGCAGCTGTTTAAGTTGAATCTCGTGTTTTGCTTTCGAATAAACTAACATCGAGATTGCATGCAGCAGTCCCTATGAATGTATGATAAGACACCGGTGCGATGTTTCCAACTTTGGCGTTGTCTCGGGAATACTCTCTTTTGTCCTTTTCATTTCTCTTTTCCTTTGGGCAACCCCCCCCCCCCCCCCCCCAAAAAACAAGAAAACGTGAGGGAAGTGAAATTATTTGGTTTCTAAGATAATGATCGATTTTTTAGAAAACGTTGATATTTTGTTTGTTATTGTCCAAAAATCTGAAAGCTTTTCGTTAACTCCTCAACTATTTTGTTCGGTTCAAATGTATTATAAATGATTTGCTTTCCTTAATGGCAAAGCTGACAAAATGAGTACAAACATTTTTATGGGTTAGTAGAAAAACTTTAGAAACCAAAAAAAAAAAGAGGAGAAATAACTAATATTAATACTAATACCAAACTAAGACCATCTCTAATGTAGATAAATAAAACAATGGTTTTTAAAATAGAATAGTTTGATGCAATGTATTTTTCTATAATAGTATTACTCTAGATATAGAATAAAAGTAAAAATTGTTATTTTTTCTCCTAATTATAGAGGAAAAAATACCAATATCTATTATAGACAAAAATAATAATGAGTTAACAGATTTTTAGAAATAGTAAAAAGAATTTAAAGAAAGTGAATGCTATTAAAGTGCAATTCTAATGATGCTGCTCTTATTCGTCTGTAACTTCGATCGCACGTTAAAAGTACCACACTCACAATGTTTGGATACTGTTTCCTGTAAAATTAATGAAGATTTTAATTACTTCTTTTTATAAATTATGACACAAAAATAACATTTCAGACCATTTTAGTATTTTTGTTGTTGTTAATCTACTAACACATCATTCGAAACAGTAATCTTAAAATGAATTAATATTAGCAAGGTTAGAACAATAGTTACGTCCGGCCATGAACTTAGGTTTGTTAGGGCATCAGCATTGATAAACCTGTGGGGCTCGATTCCCTAGATTCTTTTTTTATTATTTTATTTGTTTTTTCGTTTGATTTTAAAAAAAAAATTAATAACATATCAATCGCGGACCGCCACGCATTGTGGGGCTCGCGAAACAGTCAAGACACGGGTTCACTGAGGCGAATCTCTGCGATACGGGTTCATCAATTTCGAATATTTTAATATTTTTTTTTTGGATTCCGTGTGAAATTTTCACATGAACCTTTGATGCTCTTGCTCTTAGGGTTTAAATGAACATACGTACAGGAAAAACTTCGCCGTGTTGTTGTCTTCCGGCCGACGGGTGGGCTCCCACAGCTACCGTCGGTCCGGCTTTAGCTTTAGTTTAATCTTTAGTTTGTGTTTTTTTGTTGTTTTCTTTGTTTCGATCGGGAGGAGGAGAGGCTATCGGGTGTCTTCTCCCGTTGTTTAAGTGTTGTTTTTGACTCCGGGATGATGTGGTTTCTTTAATCAGTTGTCGCCGGCTTATGACCCCGAGGGGTAAAGGCTCACGAAGCTTTGCGTCGCCAGCTTTTGAAACAAGATCTGTTGAGGTGGTGAAGGAGGCAAATCGCGTCTGAGATTGAAGGCGTCCGTGTGTTTTTACCGGCGGATAGGGATGAGATCTTGGGACAGACCTGAAGATGCTCTCCCTGAAAAGAGTCACAGCCAGAAAAATGATGGGTAATCGATGACTCCGGGGAGCTCCGGCGAAACTACTGGTGGTTTTCGTCTCTTCCGGTGATGTCTAGGGTTGTGGGTCACCGAGTAGTGACCGGAAGACGCGTGCCTAGGTGATGAGTCTGGTTGTGACACGTGGTTCGTGTGGTGTCACTTAGATTTGGAGAATGGGCTTCAGACCCAATGTTTTCTCTATCAGTTTGTCCTTTGTTGGATTTGTATGTTTTGTTTTACTGGGCTTTTGACCCATTAATAATATATTACTAGATGGAAAAAAATGATATGTTATCTTATCTAGGGCAATAAAACATTTTTTTTGGCAACAAGAAAACAAAATTGAAAATATCACAAAAGAAAAGACAACTTGGAGTTAGTATTGAGTGAGATTGGCATGCATTATCTAATAATTACACAACCAAAATACTACTCCACGTATCATTAATTTTTGGCTTATCAACAATTTGATCTCATATTTTTTTGATAAAAATCTCATATCTTTATACTATATTTTGATAGGGATGAGCTTATTTCATGTTTCTTTTTTCATGTTTGCTTGTTCATAAATCAAGAAATAATGACTCGTGTTCATTAATTACTATCTAAGTACATACAAATGGCAAATCTCATACACCACATTTATTATTTGTGGATCTCGTTGTTGGGGAAATGGTACCCTTTAATATCTCACAAATTTTACTGCAAGATCTAAAATATAGGTGTCTTAAATACTTAGCAATGATTTGTTTTTTTCTTTTGAATTGAGGAAGCCCTACAAAATTAAACATGTGTCGGGTGACATGTTTTAGACTCTCTCTCTAGTTTTTCTCTCCAACCTCTCTCTACAAAACAAGCCGCCGTGAAATCTTGATTCCGGCCGACGGGTGGGCTCTCACAGCCACCGTCGGTCCGGCTTACGTTTTTTTAGTTTTCTTTTCGGTTTTTCAGTTTAAATAGTATCGGCTCCGGGTTTTCCCGTTTTGCCTTCGGCGGCGTTCTTTTCCGATGAAGTCGTCCGGCTTTGACTCTGGCGTCGTCGCTTCTCTTCTGGTGATGACGGCCGGCTATAGGTGTTGTTCGATGGAGGCTGTCTGTCTCGATTGCTATCGAGTGATATTCTCCGATGTCAGGGATGGTGAAGACGAAGACGGATGCGTTGCAGATGCATGCCGTGGAAGTGGACCGATGAAGCGTCGTATTGTCTTGCGGCGGTTTTCATTCGGTGTCAGGCACCGATGCAACCCTATACCTCCAATACAGTCGTTGGAGGTGGGTTTCGTCGGCAAAGAGAACGGAGATGGAGTTTCTCCGATTTGGTTGGGTTCGATTCGGGAGGTCGGCGGCCGGATACTTTTCTCCGGCGTTTGGACCTCGATCTGGTGAAAAGGAGACGCGTGTTTCGAGCGGTGGTTGGAGTGGACACGTGGATGGTCACGGGAAGACTTCACACGCGTGGCAGAGTCACCGTTTTTTCCTTTCTAGTTTGGGCTGGGCCCAAGTTCATTTACCCTTCATGTCGGGTTTTTACTGTTGTAATCGGGCGTGATGGCTCTTCTGCTTTTGTTTAGTTTGGGCTGGGCTCAATGTTTGGACCTTGATCTTAATAATATTTTCATAGATGGAAAAAAAAACATGTGTCGGGTGAAGTTTCTGTAGTGTTGTTTTAAAAATATATAGTATTGAAATTTGTATCTATCTTATTAACAGAGAAATTTATTATATTCCTAGAGATTTTATTAATGACTTTTTAGTCTTTTTCTATTTATACTACTCAAGTCAACTAATACACTTATTCATACAAATATACTCCCTCCGTTTCATATTATTTGTCGTTCTAAGTCTTTGCACACAGATTAATAAAATATTTAATTTTATATATTTCCAAAATAAAAATACTATTACCAATACACATAAACCAATATAAAAATAGAATAGAGAATATTTAAATAAATTTTACATTGAAAACCGAAAACGACACTTATTTTGAAACAAAAATTTTGCTCTAGAACGACAATAATTTGAAACGGAGAGAGTATTTATTAACATGTTCACATATTTCTAACATTAAACAGCCGGGAAATCTTAGATTCTAAACCAAAAAAAGCAAGCTTCTCTTAAATTCCGTGAACATTAAATCAATTATTAGTTCCATAATTTCATAAAAATTAACATTTTCACACAAATTAAAAAGAATAATTGAAATACATTTAAGTTCTTATTAATTAAACATATGCACCCAATAGTATTTAAGATAAATAAAATTATTTATAAAATCAACGCATTTGTAATTAATATTAAAGTAAAAGTTACATTGGAATTTTAAAATAACTCTATTTTATAACAAGAAAAATATGAAAATAACACTTAATAAAAAACAGAGGAAGCGGAAAAATATGAAAATAACACTTAATAAAAAACAGAGGAAGCATGATTTAAGTACCTTTCAATCTACATATTCGTATTACTAAACAAGAATTATAACATGAGACTAGAGATATTAGTTCTAATAATAATCAATTATGTAGAGCAATATATTCTGTATTTTAAATTAGTTATACCTTATATAATTCAGTTTTATGATAATAAGATTATTAATATTAAATATGTAGATAAAATTTTGTAATTATAAATATAAAAATGTCAAACAGTGTAACAGCTTTACAATCTATAATTATTATTTTATCTTTATAAAATGTATGTAGTTTCCAAATTAAAATAAAATTTAATATTTTCAAAATATAATGTATGAAAACTATAAAATTGAAAATATTTATATGTTTTAAGAGTATTTTCTATTTTTATTCCCAATAATGAAGTTAATATAGCAATATATATATATATATATATTAATAACAATGTAAATTACCTATAAACATAGAAATAATTTTATATTAAAAGACATAAGAATGTTGAAGTGTTAGAATGAGTTTATTTAAAACATAACATCAAAACATAAATAATTTATTTAAAATGTTATAATATATATACTAAAATAAACATTTGCGGATATAACAAAAAATGATCAAATGGAAAATGGTTTACATATTATATCATTCTTGTTGACTAAAATTAATTAATAATATGAGTAACCAATACCATAGAAATAGATAAATAATTTATCTTAAATGTGACACATAAAAATAAATAATTACTTACATGGTCTTGCATTGATAAAAAAATTAACGTCTAATAAAAATTAAAATTCAAAACCAAAAATTAATCCAAATTGAAATAAATTAAAAGACACTAAATCAAAATAGAAAAGACATAAATATTTAAATGGATCCTAAATTTATATATCTAAAGAGTTGAGATAAAAAAAAGAATGGATGTCGATCTATTATCCAAAATAAAAATACATATTTAAAATATTATTTATATATAAATTAAAATAAAATAACCAGATTACAATATCTTAGCTTTTTTACAATATATTAGTTATGTTTTTTATAAAATATATATTAGTTATGTTTAGACGGAAATAACTAAAATCAATCTAAATATATAGCTGCTACATAGACACATATATATGATCTATGTTAGATATAGACAGTAAAATAACTTGAAGTTTAAAACTACTAAACTTCATTTGTATTGTATCTTTCTTTTCCCCGCAAATCATGTCTTATTGCAGCAACTTATGTAAACCGTTGTATAATTAAACCCTTTGGCAGAAACTTGTATAAAAGCAAGAACCAAAGTGCAGACATAAATTGCAATCTAACGAGATTCATCAACATGTCTATGTTTTCAGACTTTAATGAAAACACTAGATTTTGAAGGGCGGGTATATTTTTGTTTTACATTTTTTTCAGAAATTTTAATTTCATGTTTGTGTATTCTTTGTAAATCTATTTGTGTTTTCTGTGATCATATTTGTGTAAATATTACTTTTTAAAAAGTTAAGTAAAAGATTTTGATAGTTATATTGAATTTGTGATTTTTCATAACTATAAACACTTCTATCATAGTCATTTCGTATATTAATTGTACTTTATTTCTAACAGCTATAAATTTTTATTTTTCTTAAATAACAAAGTAATATTATTTTTGATCCACGTTTTCAAAGTGCAATTTATCTGCCGAAACAAATTAAATTTATTGAATATAAATTTATATTTCTGACTATTTATTTACATTTAAATGTTACAAAGAAAGCATTATATATGTGAATATTATAATAGGTTTAACGTTTTAATAAAAATAATTTTGATGATGAAATATATAATCAGGTTTAAATAAAATCAGAATATTGTGGTATTTATTAGCATTTTGAATTATTCACGCAATTAAATATTCGTACTCGAAAAACCAATATAGAATCTATCCCATAAGTCTAGGCATCGAATCTGATTAAATTGGACCTATATATTAAAATATTAATTTATTATATTTATCCAAATTTTGCTAAATTTAATTTATGATATAGTTTTAGTATATTTTCATATATGATATGAATCCACGGCACCAGTGGTAAATCTAGTGATCTACATTGAATTCAGTTTAGATTTTGAATTAAAATTATAAAATTTCTATTTAGAAATCCCATACGATTAAAAACCATCAAATTTTCATTTATCCGTGATTTTGTAATGGTTGACCCGAAAAATTGAGATAAATTTAATTATCTTTTAATTATTTAATTTCATGATAATTATTATTTATCGGCAAAATCCTAATTTTGTAGATATATTAGTTAAATAAATTTGTATTTCATGAATTGAAATAAAAATCTAATTATTTTTATTTTATATTAACTTTTTCAATGGTAAATAATATTATATTAATTATTTATTTTATTAAAAGGTCAGGGTTAGTATATATAAAGCATAAACTTATATTTTAAATATTAGTAGTCATAATAGTAAGAATAAAGGTGGTTATTAATTTGGATTAATTAATGTATTATTGTTGATTAATAACATATATTTTCCGTAACAAAATGTGCATATATTTTCAAAAAAGTGCTGTAATTATTATACATATTTAAATTGACATATATCAATAATTTATTTGTACATTTTCATAAATGTTGCAGTTATGGATCTTAGAATATATGAATTAAATGAAAACAGTTATAAAATATTTGGTTTTTTTTTAATAAGTCCCGACCATTATGGAGTTAAAAGGTGGTTAGAAAATATTTATTTAGATTCAGTTATAGAATATATTGTTTTTTTATTGTGGAAAAAATAATTGTTCGACATAACCCCATATCAATTGGACATGTTGAAGAATTAATAGTTTTGATTTTTTGGATAGAAGTACAATTAGTGCAAAATCTAGGTGTTACTCCCTCTGTTCCTAAATGGAGGTTGTTCTAAAAAAATTTGATGTTCCAATATATAATATGTTTTTTTTTCTAGGTAATTTTTATTTTATTAAAAATTGTGTGACCAATCATATTTAACAATCTATTTTATTATTGGGTTGACTATCATTAATTTATAGTTTTAACTCTATTTTCTAGACAAAAAGTGATTTTGTCTTAATATGTGTATTTTAACCTAAACATCTTATATTTATATTTAGGAAGAGAGGGTGTACACGACTATAGAAACCAACCCTCTTAGTTTTTCATTCAAAAGAAAAAAGGAAAAGTCCTCTTAGTTCGATCCCGACACTCTCCACTCCATGGTCTTTAAAACAAGCACTACTGATTTACATAAAAAAAATCACTTCTGAGATTGACTCTTCCACGGTTGTTTTTAACTACAATTAGGGGGTGTATTAAATCTGAAATTTGAAGTGATTTGATTTTTAATGAGTTTTGAGATGATTGCAGGAGAATTAGAGAATTTGGTGTGACTTTGTTAAAACACTCTTAAATCTCATCTAAAACAGTGAGATTTGGATTTTTATTTTTATAACTAAGGAACTCTTCTCAAACACTCTAAAAATACTTAAAGGACTCTAAAATCTCCAACTTAAATTTTGTTCAATAACACTAGATTTCAGACTGTTTTATAAAATGTCAAGTTCAATAACACTGGATTTTAAAGTGTTTTTTAAAATCCACGTTTGAATAACAGTGGATTTATCATTTTAATACAAATCACTTAAAACTCTTAGTTGAATACACCCTCCTTAATTATTGTTTAAATAAAAAGATATATAATTAGTTACTTTTGTTGAGTATTAATCTATAAAGATATTTTGGGACTACCAGAGCAAGTGGGAATGAAGAAGAGTGAAATGTTTGACTACATTGTTGACAAGGTTAAGTCAGTGACACAGAGTTGGAAACAGAGACATTTATCACATGGTGGGAAGGAGATCCTCCTCAAAGCTATTGCAGTGGCAATGCCAATATTCTCAATGAATATTTTCAGATTGCCAAAAGAGATATGTGCTCAGATAAATGCTGTATTATCAAAATTCTGGTGGGGAGCTGGAGAAGCAAAGGGTTTACACTGGTATTCTTGGGATAGAATAAGTGTACCAAAGAGAGAAGGAGGTCTTGGTTTTAAAGATCTTGAGATATTTAATCAAGCTTTACTGAGCAAGCAAGTCTGGCGTATTCTGCAGCATCCTCAATGTTTAATGGCTCGTATACTGAAAGCTAGATACTTTCCAGAGGGTGATATATTGACTGCCAAGTTAAAGACAAAAGCTTCTTATGCTTGGAAGTCAATACTACATGGAAGAGATTTGCTTACTAAAGGGATGAGATATATAGTTGGCAATGGATCACTTATTAACATGTGGACAGATGCATGGATTCCAGATCACCCACCGAGACCACCAAGAGCCATTGGAGAAGTTCAAATGGAGGAGAAAGTTAACCTCTATATTGATGCTACTACAGGTAGATGGAATGAACAAAAGCTACGTGATGTCATAGAAGAGGAAGATGTTTGTAAGATACTTGCATTGAAGATAAGTCCTACGGCAAATCAAGATTTATTAGGGTGGCATTATAATGAAGATGGAATATATACTGTAAAATCAGGTTATTGGCTAGGCTCCCATCTTCCAACTGATACTCCAACTACACCAACGTATGGTTCTATAATGCTCAAACAGAGGATTTGGAAAACAAAAGTTCCCGCGAAGATTCATCATTTCCTTTGGAGACTTTCAACCAAGAGTTTAGCAACAGGAAGCAATTTGAAGAGACGGCATGTAATAACAAATGATCAGTGCAGAAGATGTTGTTCGGCAATAGAAACAGAGGACCATATATTTTTTGAGTGTTCGTATGCGAAACAGATATGGAGAGCATCTGGAGTCTCAAATCTTATCATCAATAATCCGACTTCTACTATTGAGGATAAACTAGAAGCATGTCTGCAGACTTCTCTATCTACTCGTCTATCACATTTACAAGATCTACCTATCTGGTTACTATGGAGACTATGGAAAAGTCGAAACACTTTAGTTTTCCAGAGAAAAGAGATTCATTGGAGAAGATTATTGCGATATGCAAAGGAGGATGCAAAAGAATGGAAACAGGTGGATAATAATGTAACTGAACAAATTGTAAGGCGAACTCGATATCAAACTTCTCAACAGCAGTACTGGAAAAGGCCTGGGATTGGATGGATAAAATGCAATACGGATGGTAGTTTCTACCCTCAAAGAAATCAATATTCGGCTGGCTGGATCTTAAGAGATGAAAATGGAGTATACAAAGGTTCTGCTCAAGCTCGAGGTAAACGAAATCATGATCCTTTGGAATGTGAGTTGCAGGCTATTTTAATGACTTTACAACACTGCTGGAGTCTGGGACATAGGAAGATTATTATAGAGAGTGATTGTCAAAAGGCAATTGACATTATTACAGATAAGAGACTTCACTTTGCATATTATAACTGGAAAAGAGATATTCTGGCATGGGGAAATCGATTTCTTGACATAAAGTTCCTGTGGACAAGTAGGAATGCAAACAAAGCAGCAGACTGCTTGGCAAAGAGATTGAAGGATGGAGAGAATTTTAATTTTCATTACTACGTTCCATTGTATTTGAACTCTTTGTTACATGCTGATCATATACATTCAGTTTAAATTAATAAAATTGAAGTTAAAAAAAAAAATAATCTATAAAGATTTTTGAACTAATAAAAACGAGAGAGTTGACAAAAAAAAACGAGAGAAAAGAATTTGGAAAATAATAAAGTACAGTATAAATGATGAATGTTCCCATAAGACTATAGATATC
Source organism: Raphanus sativus (assembly GCF_000801105.2). NCBI lineage: Eukaryota > Viridiplantae > Streptophyta > Magnoliopsida > Brassicales > Brassicaceae > Raphanus > Raphanus sativus. The sequence continues at coordinate 12,295,163 of NC_079511.1, forward strand.
ATTATTTACAACATTCTCTTTTACGATCAGTAATAAATTTTAAAACAGACAATAGTTATAATTTACGTTGAAAAACTGGACATACATATTAGTAATAACTGCAGCCGAATTAAAAACATTTGTGTATAAACTCAATGATACTAGAAACAATAAGCATGTCAGCGGTCAAAAGCTTTCCAGACTTCTTATTATATTCTCACTTCCTTGAACACTCTCTCCATCTCTCTCATCCACTCTCTCATCTCATCGCCGTTCAGACAGAACCAAAAAAAAAAACATGCATCTTCTCTTTCTCTTCCTGACTCTCCCCACCGTTCTCTCCCTAAACCAAGAAGGCTTCATCCTCCAACAAGTCAAACACTCTCTCGACGACCCACTCTCCTCCCTCGCCTCCTGGAACCCCCAAGACGACTCGCCTTGCCGGTGGTCCGGCGTCTACTGCGGCGGAGATTTCACATCCGTCACTTCCATCGACCTCTCCGGCGCCAGACTCTCCGGACCTTTCCCCTCCGTCATCTGCCGCCTCTCCAAACTCTCGGACCTCTCCTTGTACGACAACGACATCAACTCCACGCTCCCCCTCGACATCGGAGCCTGCAAGAGTCTCCAGACCCTAGACCTCTCCCAGAACCTCCTCACCGGCGAGCTCCCCTACACGCTCTCAAATCTCCCCTTCCTCACCTCCCTCGACTTGACCGGAAACAACTTCTCCGGCGACATTCCGGCGAGTTTCGCCCGGTTCGAGAACCTCGAGGTCCTCTCCCTCGTCAACAATCTCCTCGACGGAACAATCCCTCCGTTCCTCGGAAACATCACGACGCTCAAGACGCTGAACTTATCCTACAACCCGTTTACTCCGGGTCGGATCCCGCCGGAGCTCGGGAACTTAACGAACCTCGAGATCCTCTGGCTCACGGAATGTAACTTACTCGGGGAGATACCCGACTCGCTGGGTCGACTCACTGCACTCGTTGACTTAGACCTCGCCCTCAACGACCTCGCGGGCCCCATCCCGAGTTCGTTAGCCGGGCTGGCGAGCGTCGTGCAGATCGAGCTCTACAACAACTCCCTCGCGGGAGAGATCCCGCGTGAGCTAGGGGAGCTGAAGTCTTTGAGGCTTTTCGACGCGTCGATGAACCGGTTAACCGGGTCTATACCGGACGAGCTCTGCCGCGTGGCGCTTGAGAGTTTGAACCTCTACGAGAACGACCTCGAAGGCGAGCTTCCGGCGAGCATCGCCTCGTCTCCCAACTTGTACGAGCTCATGGTCTTCGGAAACCGCCTCTCCGGCGAGTTGCCGAGAGAACTCGGCCGTAACTCGCCGTTGAAACGGCTCGATTTGTCGGATAACGGATTCTCCGGCGAGTTGCCGCCGGAGCTCTGCGGGAAAGGGGAGCTTGAGGAGCTTCTGGTTATCCGCAACTCCCTCTCGGGTCCTTTACCTGAGGGGCTTGGAGATTGTCGTAGCTTGACGCGTGTCCGGTTACCGTATAACCGGTTTTCCGGTCAGGTTCCCGCCGGTCTCTGGGGGTTGCCTCACGTTAACTTGCTTGAGCTCACGAACAACTCCTTCTCCGGTGAAGTTTCGAAGAGTATCGGAGGCGCGTCGAATCTCTCGCTGTTGATACTTACCAACAACGAGTTCACCGGATCTCTGCCCGAGGAGATTGGGTCTTTGGACAACCTTAATCAGTTGTCGGCGAGTGGAAACAAGTTCAGTGGCTCGCTGCCTGATAGCTTGATGAATCTAGGTGAGTTGGGTACTCTTGATCTTCACGGTAACCGGTTTACTGGGGAGTTGTCTCCTAAAATCAAGTCGTGGAAGAAGCTAAACGAGTTGAACTTAGCCGGTAACCGGTTCTCCGGTCAAATCCCGGTCGAAATCGGGAATTTGTCAGTCTTGAACTATCTTGATCTTTCCGGTAACCTTTTCTCCGGAAACATCCCGGTTTCATTGCAGAGTTTGAAGCTAAACCAGCTGAATCTGTCGTATAACCGGTTAACCGGTGACCTACCGCCTTCTTTAGCCAAGGAGATGTACAAGAAGAGCTTCCTCGGGAACCCGGGACTGTGCGGGGACATAAAGGGACTATGTGGCTCTGAGGATGAAGCTAAGAACAGAGGCTACGTATGGCTTCTCAGATCGATTTTCGTACTTGCGGTTATGGTGTTTGTTGGGGGACTTGCTTGGTTCTACTTCAAGTACAAGACTTTCAAGAAAGCAAGAGCTGTGGAGAGATCAAAGTGGACGCTTATGTCGTTCCACAAACTCGGATTCAGCGAGCACGAGATTCTCGAAAGCTTGGATGAAGACAATGTGATTGGAGCTGGAGCTTCGGGTAAAGTCTACAAGGTTGTACTCACAAACGGAGAAACCGTTGCGGTTAAACGTTTATGGACAGGAGGATCAGTTAATAAAGAAACAGGAGACACTGATCTAGAGAAAGGCGAGAGACGACGTGGAGTCAAAGACGAGGCCTTTGAGGCTGAAGTCGAGACATTGGGTAAGATCAGGCATAAGAACATTGTGAAGCTATGGTGTTGCTGCACCACGAGAGATTGCAAGCTATTGGTTTATGAGTACATGCCTAACGGTAGCTTGGGAGATTTGATTCACAGCAGCAAAGGAGGAACGTTGGGATGGCCAACGAGGTTTAAGATCATCTTAGACGCGGCCGAGGGGCTTTCGTATCTTCACCATGATTGTGTGCCTCCAATTGTGCATAGAGATGTTAAGTCCAACAACATTTTGATCGATGGAGACTATGGTGCAAGAGTTGCTGATTTTGGAGTGGCTAAAGTCGTTGACTTGACCGGAAAAGCTCCCAAGTCCATGTCAGGGATCGCTGGCTCATGCGGTTATATTGCACCAGGTTAGACTAACTTTATTGTGGTTGATTAATTAGTAGTACATGTTGCATGAATAGTAGTTGAGAGACTTAAATGTGCATTCACTGTCCATTGAGACATGTCTGAATCATGGATGGCTCCACAACGTTCACACTTGTTTATTAATGGATTTGTAAGATTTTTAATCTTGTTTGTTTCAAACTACTTGCAGAATACGCATACACGCTCCGTGTGAATGAGAAGAGTGACATCTACAGTTTCGGGGTAGTGATACTTGAGATAGTGACTAGGAAACGCCCGGTTGCTCCGGAACTGGGGGAGAAAGATTTGGTGAAATGGGTCTGCTCGACATTGGACCAGAAAGGCGTGGAGCATGTGATAGACCCGAAACTTGACTCTTGTTTCAAAGAAGAGATAAGCAAAATCCTCAACATTGGGCTTCTCTGCACGAGTCCTTTGCCCATAAACCGACCTTCCATGAGACGTGTGGTTAAGATGTTGCAAGAAATTGGCGGTGGAGACGACGTGAGCCATAACAAGACTAAGGATGGAAAGTTAACACCTTACTACAATGAAGATGCCTCAGACCAGGGAAGTGTAGCTTGAGACACAACCAAGTTTACTTTTTGTTTTTTCCCCAAAACCACTCAAATTTTTGGTGCTTGAAGCTGTGAATGAGGGCATTTAATCAAGATTCTCCTCCCATTTTTATTTGTAAGGGTTTTGGTGTAGAAGAGGGTATCAGTGAATGTTACGTTTTATCATATAGATATATAAAATGTTCCTAAATCAGGAATTTGTGTTTCAGCTTCCACTGTAAAGCTATTAGCAGTGACTCTGGTTTGTAAGCGTTTTTTTTCTTTTTCTTTTACTGCGTAAATGCAAATGAAAATGCCAGCTTCTGGTGTTAACATGCATTTAAAATAGTTTCCATTTATGGGTACACAGGTTCTAGGTTCTTGAAGGAACATGTCTGATGTATCCATCTTTAAAGCGTGGGCTCTCTCATTTTTAGTGAACTATTGGAGGCTCGTGTGTGTTAACAGTACGTGACTGTAGATTCACATGGGTCTTAAATTTCTCGAACTTTTTCAAATTTCAGATTCTGTTATTTATATTTCCTTTACTTACTCTTCGTACATAGGCATCAGAGGTAATAAGATCTGGCTTATAAGATGACTGATTGGTTTGATGTTTTGGTATCCCAATAATATATAAATACAAACAACATAGCGTTTACGAATCACTTTCTTCAAAAACAAATGTAAAACAAATATTGATGTTCGTCTCTTTAAGCGCGATGACTTTATCTTCCACAAGTATATTTCCATATACAAGGTGTAGTTTAGACTATTAAAAAGTAGTTAAGTCATCTAAATCAAAAGAAGGTCGTTAGGGACGTTTAACTTCCTAACTGCAATGAGTATTCTTAATGATGACTTTTTCTGTTAAAAGGTAACTTCTATTGTCGAGTACAAAACAAACCAAGAACATTGACATCTTACCATTACATGTGCTTTATCTAAGTGGAGAAGTTACCTACTTACGTACACAAATGTAATCTAAAACTACATAAATTGTTAAGTAAAGAATTTAAAATCAGCTGTTGTTGGGTGAGGTAATTAGAAGTGGATAATAGGCATTGAAGTCCACATTGGTAGAGAGTATCATTCAATAAGGGACACTGACACCTCGCCTTCATCTTTGCCTTGTCTCTCTGTCTCTTTCACTCGCTTCCCTTTCTAAATCATTTCTCATTTTTGTTTTCTTTCTCTCTCTCTTCTGCATTTTCTTTTTGTTATTTGTCTGCTGCATGATGAAATTCAATTATAGATTTCTACATCATTTGTGTTTTTACAAGTATCAGTCTTTCATTTTATCCTTGTGAAATTTTATGTAACTAAACAACTTATTGTAACAAAGCTAGGCTACTTCTCTCATTCTAATAAATTTGATATTGTCTTTGCTACAGGTTGTCGAGTAAGAGAAAGGCATGTAGTTTGTGGAGATTTTAAATAATTTATAAGAAAAAAATATAAAAAAATGGAAAGCATAGTAGGGACCAGACTCCAAAAGATAAGGTAGGATTGCGAAATGATCACAGACATGAGTAATTGAGTATGGTGACCCACAGGCATACGGTACACACTCACACCTTGGGCCATTAGGCTTTTCAATGGGCCTATAGGATCCCACATGGTTATTTTTCTACATTTTAACATTTCTTACGCATCAACTATAACTAGTCAAAGGCCCGGTACAAAAGTAATGGAGGTTTTAGCATATTGGTTAAAATGAGGTTTGGGCAAGCGTCTCTTTTTCGGTTCGGGTTTTGATTAAATATCCGAACGGGTTCAAAATTTCGGTATTTAAAGAACCGAAACCGAACCCGATCCGAACCGAAATATTTTGGGTACCCGAATGTATCCGAAATAAATTTATATACTTAAATATATACATTATTTTTATATATAATGTATATTAAAAATATTAAAAATATATAAGATACCTTTAAGTTTTCCAAAATACTCGAAAAATATATGCAAATAGTCAAAAGTAAATGTTTAAAATAGCTAAAGTATACTGAAAACATCAAAATAGTTAAATATCTATTGCTTCTTTATCCAAATATTCAAAGAAAACTAATTTATATGTTAAATTAAGGTATTTTGACATATATGTTATGAAAATTTATATGTAATATATTATCTTTCTTATAGATTTTGAAAATTTAAAGTATATAATGAATTTTGAAAATTTAAAAACATTTTAAATGGGTTATTCGAACCCGAACCGAACCCGCAAAGATCCGAACCGAACCCGAACCGAAATTTAGAAATATCCGAATGGGGCTGAAATCTTTGACCCCGAAAACCCGAAACCCGAATGGACTGAACCGAAACCCGAATGGGTACCCGAACGCCCAGTCCTACGTAGGGGATTATTGGAACATGAATTTTTGTGGACTTTGATGATTCTAATAATTGAAAGGATTTTACAAATTAACTAGATTTAATAAATTTTACACATAGATTTCATAATTTGTGTATAAAATTCTATTGATTGTTAAACTGTTAAGGTAAGAAATTAATGGTGGTAGGAAAAAGTGAAAAAGAATCATTTCAATCATTAAAGAGGCAAAATGCTTATATCTCTTTAATATATAAATAATAAATAATAAATCATAAATATTTTTTTTATAATTTTGAAATATATTTTTTAAAATTTTAAATTTTTATATAAAAGGTTTCGATTTTTTTTTCAAATTGTTTTTTTCTCAATTCTTTTTAAAATATTAAATACGGTTTAATAAAACTATTTTTTTTACTTCTGTTAATTTTTAATAGTTATTTTCTATTCTTTTAAATTGTGATTTGTATTATGTTAAAGTTATGATTTGTATTATTTCATTCTTCAATTTTATATGTTTTTGTATGTGAGTGTACTTTATTACATTGATTTCAAAAATCTTATGGCTATAGATGATATTGTCAAAGTTTAGTTTTATGAATTAAAACAAAGAAAATTTACATCCCAATAACAATAGATTTTAATAGAATCTCAAAATTAATAAAAACTAAAATTTTCCAATAACAAAAGATTTTGAGTGGAATTTAAAAGTCATTGCCCTAATAACAATAAATTCTATTTAGATTTTAAAAATTCAAAAACCAATAATAATGGAATCTTAAAATTTAATAACTTCTCTAAAATTCTTTTACCAATAACCCCCCCTAATCAGATAATTTCTTCACTTTCTTACAAATGAATCTCTTATAATATTCCCAAAACAAACATTTGTTTTCTCTCCATATATTTCAGCATTGTGTCTAACCGTTGGACATAAGATTGTTTAGAAGCTGAGTGGTCAGACGATTGAAGGAGCTAAAACATTAGAGTATATCCAGCATAATGTGGTCAAGTGATAAGGGATGAGTTCGAGATGCTAAGATATTTCAGATTCACTTATTATACAAAACAATATTACACTATTCATGAATACCAACACGAATATGAGTTCATATTTACGTTCATTTGTTTATCCAGAGAAAAAATATATATGTAGAGTGTACTTATCCTTAAAGATTAGTCTGGAATTTTTCATAGATCTAGAATATCCTGATTAAAAAAAAAAACATTAGAGTATATGATCAAGACGAAGAAATTCCCTTACGGCCACCAGATTTTGCATCCTTCATGAAGTCGAAGCTTGAAACTCTAAAGAAAAGACTATTTCGAAAAAGAATATGTAAAAGCTAAAAATAAATAAAATCTGAAGAAAGTTGAAAAATGAATAAAAAACAAAAACAAAAAAAAAACAGAAACAGAAAAAACAACCAAATTTCTCTTTCTTAAAAGTTTGGAGAAGAGAAGAAAGAAAAACGGAACAAAGAAAAAAAAAATTAAACCGGTAGTTTACTACTTTTGGTGTTTTTGATTTTATATATGTAAACTTTGCTACTCTGATACCAAACATTATATTTAATTATAAATTTTCAAGCAAGGCAAAAGAACTATATTTATGAAGTTTATAATAAAGCAAAAAGAAAAAAAAAGTTTATAATAAAGCGTTCCAGTAAGCTTATATATGTTGTTTCTTCTGTTTCGTTTCTTTTATTTTCATGTACTTTTCTCATCTGAGATTCTTAAGTTTCATGCCGAATAAGCTTTGCATTTTTTCAATATTTTACTCCTTAAACCATCTTTTATGGATGGTATAATACGGCCACTCTGAGGATTTATATATCTTACAAATTTAATTTAAAGTAAGAAATCAAGTATTTGGGATACCATAAACCAATAATGATTTTATCTATAACTTTTGGTGAGGTGTCTGCTGTCAAGAAGCAAACAATGAGAATTTTGGGTGTAGGTTACTTGCTAAACACGAGAGTTTGTTCTGTGCGTGAAGCTATGGTCTTGTTTCTGCTACACCAAGTAGGTCCAACATACAAGTAAAACTGTAAATAGTCTACAGGAGTCTAGAATCCAACATTTCTTTTTAACTTTAGATTACTTTATAAATGAATTCTACAATATACACACGTGCCAATATTGATCTTCTAAGGGCAACTTATAACGTTTAGCCATTGCATAATTCACAGGAGTTTGTTCTTGGATGGTTTTTCTTTTTATTTTAAAAGGATTAATCGTGTTATATTGTGGCGAATGGTATCTTTGTGAATACAAAATATAAAAACTGACAAAAACTAAAATAGTTAGAAAAAGAAAACAGGTTTCAATAACGACACTCCATCTCATTACCTTTCTTGTATGCGAAGATATTACTTTCTCTCTTTTGTACATGTTTGTGAACTATATACTCTGATTGTCATCACTATACCCTGATTGGATTTAAGATTTTCTTGCACAAGTTTTTTCTTCCTAATTGTAGCTGGATGACACATTTAATTGTTTTGCACCAATAGGCAAATAATACGTTAATTAAACTGTGGAAACTAGAAAAAGAAAAAAAAAAGGTCAACAATAGTCATTATCAAAATTTAGAAAATTGCATTTAATAATTATTTGTTGCAAACGTATATACATACACCATTAACAAACGTGACGTTCAAGCAACCTCTCCACATATTATTTTAAAAACCATTCTACTTAGTTTAATATGTTTAAATCTTTGGAGAAAAACTTAACAATCACTTGCCCCTCTTTCTATATCACCTCCTCATCTTTAGCTTCTCTCCCTCCCTCCCTCTCTCGACTTTATCTTTTGATAGTTCTGATTTTAATTAGGTTTAGATTTTGGTGGGTAATATATTGTAGAGAGAGAGAGAGAGAGAGAGAGAGAGAGAGAGAGAGAGAGAGAGAGAGAGAGAGAGAGAGAGAGAGAGAGAGAGAGAGAGGGATCAGTAAAAGATGAGCTGGTGTGATGGTTCAGATGAAAACTACGACCTCAATCTTGAAAGAGCATCCAACACTGATCATCCATCGATTCAACTCAAAGACCAATCTCAATCATGTGTTACGAGCCGTCCAGATTCAAAGACTATCGTTGAATCTCCCATCATGACTTGTTCTTCTTGTGGACATAAGATGCATCAACAAGACGACCAGGTTATGTATATAAACCATTGGTTCACCTCTAAAAAACTCCCTAGTCAATATAAATTATACATATATCCTATACTTTGGTTTGACACATATTAATGTAAATATATGAATTTAAGGTTGGCAGCATCAAAGATTTACCAAGTTTACCGGCTGGAGTCAAATTTGACCCGTCGGATAAAGAGATCCTTATGCATTTGGAGGCGAAGGTATCATCCGATAAGCGGAAGCTTCATCCGTTGATCGATGAATTTATACCGACACTTGAAGGAGAGAATGGAATTTGCTATACGCATCCTGAGAAACTTCCTGGTAAAACCCTCTCTTTGTAATATATCAAAATACATAACATATATAGTTGAAAGAATACTGATTAGAGAAAATTAAATTAATGCAATTAACTCGCCATATTCATTTATCAAGATTACAATTTACAAAAAGAAGTACTTTTGGGTTTACCCATTACCCATTTGTATTAGGGCTTTATTTTGTGGAAAAGAAAATTGCAGAAACAGATATTTTCTCAACGGTAATCTTTCTTATAGATTTTGATGATAATATTATTTTGTTGTGCTTCACTTATTAATTTATCTCAAAAACAAATGATCAAATCTAGTAAAGTAATGTGATTGGTGACAAGATATAACACAGTCTCCAATTTTGTTCTATTATTAAAGTGGTTAACATATGCTTAACTTATGTCAATCTTGTCCAAGTAGGAGTAAGCAAAGATGGGCAAGTACGACACTTTTTCCACCGCCCGTCAAAGGCTTACACGACGGGAACACGAAAGCGTAGAAAAGTGAGCACAGACGAGGAAGGCCACGAGACACGGTGGCACAAAACGGGAAAGACCCGACCCGTTTTGTCTCAGTCAGGAGAAGCTGGTTTCAAGAAGATCCTTGTGCTCTACACGAACTACGGTCGCCAGAAGAAGCCCGAAAAGACGAACTGGGTGATGCATCAGTATCACTTAGGCCATAGTGAGGACGAAAAAGACGGCGAACCAGTCCTCTCTAAAGTCTTCTACCAAACACAGCCTAGGCAATGTGGAGGATCGACCGAAACTAAACCTAAGAATCTCGTAAACCTAAACCGGTTCAGTTATGAAAATCTTCAGGCCGGTTTTGGGTATGAGCATGGAGGGAAAAGTGAAGAGACGGCGCAGGTGATTCGAGAGTTGGTGGTTCGTGAAGGCGATGGGTCATGTTCGTTTCTTAGCTTTACTTGTGATGCAAGTAAGGGTAAAGAAAGCTTCATGAAGAATCAATGAAACATATAATATACAAATGCAGGTGCTTTGTGGAGTGAAGATGAGGAAAAGAATGATGTGACTGAGAGAGAACAGATTCTTTGTGTGTAGGTGTTGGGTAACTATCATAGTAAATTATCTTAAAGCTTTTAAGAGATCTAGGTTTAACTTTTTCTATGGGATTAAATTGGGGAAGCAACTTTAACCTCGAGATATAACTGATCTTTGTTCTTTTTTTTTCAAATAAAATCTGTGGAAAATATTGTAATAGATCTTTTTTTTTGTAACAAAATTAAGGTATGATCGGATATAAAGGGGGTAATAATAGATATAAAAGTTGAAAGCCTGATCTCTGGTTTAATTAATGTATTTTCTATTAGTAAGCACCATGTTACGTTATCATATGCAGATTCAAATCCTATCTGTTGCAGTACTTTAATTCTTTGTAAAGAAAAAGCTAGAGGGAATTGAGAAACCCAGTAAAGTGAACCCGGGTTCAAATCCCACCGGCCACACGGATATGAATTATTGCTTTCGACTCATTTGAATGTCTAGGAGAGGGTCTATCCGTGGGCTGTACCTCCATCCGGGGATTAGGTTTGTGTCATCATTGACCCGGGTTTAACTCTTTTCGTTTACAAAAAAAAAAAAAAAAGCTAGAGGATTCTTTCATCAGTTCATGTATTATACAAGAAACAGAAGAGTTTCTATAGTAAATAAGGTAATCCAGCACGACATGCTGACTTCTTAAATTGTTTTACGTAATTTATTTTTAGATATACGTAACTATTAAAATGATAGTTTATGATTTCTTTCATCAAAACATATCTCCCACTTCAGTGTTTTTTATTAACTAATTTGTCAGCTAAAGTTGCCGTAGTTATTTATTATCTTGCGACTGTAAATAACCTTAGTCGTTGGCAAATAAAAAACCCTAATCAAAAATATCACTGACTTAAGCTTTATAGTTATGTTGATTTATTTTTCTTGAATTTGAAAATTTTATCTTCTGTGCAAATAACCAGAACTAGATGTTTTTCTGCACCATATGAGGTAATTAAAACTTTAAATTGAAATTATGTATAAAATAATATTCTAAATTTATTATTTTCTTATCAGGTTTTAATCTAAATTTTGATTTAATTGAATATTTAACTAAGATAAAATAAAATTATTTATTTTAAATCATATTTAAGAAAAGAATAGGTATGTATATATTTAAAATTATAATCGAAGATAGATTTTTCTCTATTTCTTTTGGATAAAACATATTAAATCAACTTGTATAAATTAATTAAAAATTATATAAAAATGGTATTATGATACTATACTATATTTATTAAACAAGTAGAATAGAACAATTGGTTCTTAGTAATAACATAACTAAAATATACTCTTCATGTTTTTAAAAGATAGATTTTTAGTGTTTTCACATATATTAAGAAAACGCATTAAATCACTCTAATAAATGTATCGTTTTCTGTAGTTTTCAATTTTCAACAGCTTTTAACCAATAGTAATCCAATAAAACCATTTTTTTTAATTTTGCATTTTTTCATAGAAAACATAAAATATACATCTTTTTGAAACAAAATATTTTTCCAAAACATGAATCTTTTAGGAACGGAGAGAATTATACATATTGCGTTGCGCGTGAAACTGTTTTATCTATAACGGAATTATGATACTGTACTATATTTATTAAACAAGTAGAATAAAACAATTGATTCTTAGTAATAACATAACTAAAATATAATACATATTGTGTTGCATTTCTATTCTATAGGTTAATTATAGAATACAACAACAAATAGTAAAGTGTGTTTTTGTTGATCATTTTTAGTAATTGACAGCAGCAAAAGAAAATATGTATTTGTAAGCAGCGGAAAAGGAGACGTTGTTGTTGGTATATAAGGTAGCAATGAATAAAAAAACCGTGGAAGAAGACAAAAAATCACCATAGAGATGAAGGAGAAAAATAAATGATGGGAGGAGATGATGAGATAACAGTTGGAGATGTTGGAGGAATGAGAGAGGGAGGGAAGGAATGAGAGAGGGAGGGAGAGAGATCTAGACAAATATAATATATAAGGGTATGTCCACTTCTTTAAGATGTAGAGTTCAACCATTTAGAAAATACAAATACATCAACACTAAAACCATACAGAACAAGTACATCATGGTTAAAAGTTGAGAATGCTTTAACTGTATATTGCTTGCTACAATACACATGCATCTCTTAGTGATGTGGGAGCAAAAATAGAGTTTGTCAGTTACGTTAACTTCCATCAAAATGACATAAACCACACATGACAAGTCTGGGGAAGGAGAAGTGATAGGACAATCGTAGAACTGTCTATAATATACAAACAATAGAATGGAAAGAGAGGAGTGAGGGAAGAATTTTTTTTTATAAATATGTGTTATTCTATACAAATAATATAGCATAAAAAGATATTTGTATTAATAAGATATGGGAGCAAAAAATAAGATATTTGTATTAATAACAATTTTCTGTTTTGAAAGAAATTTATTTTCAGAAAATTTAAATTGCAGTATATGTAAAAAATTATTCGATATTTTTATTTCGCTAAATTATATTAATATATAAAATATAGTGCAAATAAAATGAGAGGGGAGCAGCAGCTTCTGTATGTGTGACAAGTTTTAGACAAAACAGCATAACCAAAGATAGATGAGAGCGAAAGAAGTAGGATGAAGCATCAAAAGCAGAGCGGAGCAGCAGCTTCTGTATGTCCCTGTTACAAAGCCATAAAACTTGTATAAATCAGAATCATTAAATGACAGAGATCATATAAAACGTTACACAAGCAATCCCTAAAGTCTAAAGTCATATAAACACACAATCATAAGTGCAGATACTTGAACAAGGGTCTTTGACCCTTGTTCAAAAAAAAAAAAAAAAATAATAATCAATGAAGCTCAAGCAAATTGAGCAGGAACAAGTGCAGATACTTGAAGTCTATATATTTCAACGCATCAGCTATGAAACTCATTAACGGGAGAAACAGTAACTATGATGCAATAAGGAGCAGTCTAAAAGAAAGAAAGCGTAAGATACGTACCAATTCAGTCATCAGGTCCATCAGTCTTTCCAGAACCAAAAGGGTCATGATTGGGACCCAACTCTTGTCCCATATGGCGCTGCACAAGCCTGGAAAGATCAGACATGACCTTAGCCTCACGCTTGGCCTTCTCCTCATAGTTAAACATAGCCAGCGCCCGTTTGTCCTCAGCACTATAAACCTGGTTCTCCTTTCTGATACGAATGGCATTCATCCTTTGATGCCTACTCCCACTCATGACGTACCCAAGATCCTCAAACCTCTGAATCTCATCAGCGTTAAGACCAACTTCTCCTCTACGTGGGATACGTTTCCCTTGCTGCACATACTGTGCTATAGCGTCTCCTTCACCAGGTCTTAAATCACGACCGTGGTAGTTTCTGATGTGTCCTCCAGGTTTAGGCAAAGGCATTGGACCCACCACAGCATCTTCTTCTTCATCTTCAGGAGCTAAAGCTTTCTTGTTCGATTCCTCTTGATCAAGCTGAGGTTCCTTGACCTTTTCTTCAAGTTTTGCCTTGAGAGAACCATCATCAGAATCGGTGTATCTCCTCTTCCTTGTATCTCCTCCTCGCCTCTTTCTACTACTACTTTTCATCTTCTTCTTACTTCTTCTTCTTCTGCTATCTTCCTCATCAAATCCATGCTTATTCCGCCTCTTGATCTTTGACTTGTTGTGTTGTTCATCACCACTAATCTCATATTCATCGCTGCTCTCATCAGAATCAGTGTATCTTGTCTTCTTCCGTCTCCTATCTTTCTCATCCGATTCCGATGACGAATCCCATCCTCTACGCCGACCTTGATTCGCCTGCCCTTGATTCTCCGTGATCCGGCTCCGAGGCGGAGGCGACATCTTGTGATATGATAAGTTAGGGCTTGTCGAGGAACGGGATAAGATATTAGAGAGAAAAAGATTGATAATTTGTTAATCAACTCATAAAACGACAACGTTTCTTCTCTTATTATTTATGAAGGCTGACTCTAAACCTCCTTCTAAGAGGGAGTCTCTTCCCATTTGTTTTACAACTTCAAATTTTTTTAATCACAATAGAGCCTTAGACCATGTTTATCCGGGTATGTTGGACAGTATCCTAAGGAAAGAGAGAGTGAGGAGGCCCACCAGATTGTCAAAACCCAAGCTAAACGTCGTCTGAGGAAGAAACGAAACCTGTTGAGTTTTCTCTTGAATGTGGGCCCCACTAAAAAGTGGCGGCCAACAATTGGTTTAATTTTTTTTTTTTTTTTTTTACAAAAATCAGGTAAAAATGAAAAAGAAAAAAAAAAGAAAAAGAAAGAACCCCCATTTGGGGTTCAGCGATAAACATGTTCTTAGAGAATCATTAACCCAGCAACCCTTTTGGGTTGCTTATTTTTTTTATTTTGTTTTTAGTTTTGTTTTATCTGAATTTAAAAAAAAAATTAAAAAAGGAACCAATCGCGTGCCGTCACACATCGGTAAGGTCCGCAAACAGTTGAAACAATCCACGTTTCAGGCCGCTTAAACAAGCGTTTCTTTTTCTTTTTCTTTTTTCTTCTTCTTCTTCTCTTTGTCTTTCCTGCTTTTTTAATTACAAAAATAATAAGCATCCCCATTAACAACAGCGTTAATAGTGCTTTTATAGGTTTATTTGTTAAATAACAAAAAAAAACAAATTTTTTTTTATAGAAATAGTAGAAAGATATAAGAAGAGAAAGGGGGAGAGAGAATATGTTTTTGGTTACTTAGTCAATTTTTAATTAATATCACTGAATGCAATTTCTCTTATATTTTTATCAGACTATGATGATCGAATTAAAATTTAATTTTTTTCAATTTTTTCCTATAATTCATATATATATATATATATAAGTAAATTATGACCGCTGGAATTGTATAGTTGGACCCGTTTAGACTATTCTACTACAAATATGATAGTATAACTCTTATATAAATTATAGTTTTTATGGTACATGTTATAATTTAGCATACTATCACTTGATATAACATAACCTTCTCTTTCTCCTTTTTCCTCCTCATTCTCTCTAGTTTTCTTCTGATCTCGATCTCTGGCGGTGTTCGTCGGCTTCGGTGGCTTTCTTAGCACCGGAGCCGGTCTCTCATTTGATTCTCTCTTTTGGCGTTCTTGGGATAGATCTCATCGATTGTCCCCTCTTCTCAAAACTCTTTTGGATTAGTGTTCTGTTTTACTTTGAGATTTTGGTTGATTGCTCTGCATGTTGGTCTCGAGTCCTCTTTGTTGCTTCTCTGGTTCGATCTTCTGCTTTGCTTGGTTCTTTCTGAGCTGTGGAATCTGGAGTTGCGTATTCGCTCCTTGTCATCAACTATTCGGTCTGATCGAGATCGTTCATTTCGTCAAGCTTCCTTGTGGTGGTTCATGACGGTGAAATACCGTTTCCACACCTTCCAGTTCTCTTGCCGGTTCATGAAGCTTTGGTTCTTATCTGGCTGTGCTATTCACTATAGGAGGAATCTTTTGTCGGTGGACTTTTCAAGACTTGGATCCATCGTATCATTACTCTCAAAGATTCTCTTGATGACCACATGCAAAGCTCCATAATTTCTAAGTCTTATTAGAATTATCGGTTTGTTCATTAAGGGTTCTTGTATCAAAGGTTGTCTGTTTGGTTATGTTTAATCTTTATTTCCCATCTATGGGCTGATGTTTTCGGGGACTGAGGTGTAGTCCGCCGGCTCTTGACCGCCGGAATTACTGTAATTGCCGGTCTGTAATATTGCTTGTTTTAATATATATATTTTCAGTGTGAAAAAGGTTATAATTTAGCATACTATATATATAATTTATAGTTTGTATTGCAATATATTTTTGACAAACTTAAAAATTCAGTATATTTTATATTTTGAAATAAATATTTAAATTGTATTCATAAATTTATGATTGGAAAGTTAATAACAAACAGTAATCAAATTCAGATATATTTACAAGAAACAAAAACACAAAATTACAAACCAACACTCTATCCGTGTTTAAAATGTGGGTCAAGATTTAGAATAGATAAATATGATTATAAAAAAACAGATATACATGCATATGAATATAAAAAAACGAGTGTATGCCGAATCAATTTTTAAATTGTTATTATTTTTATAAAATTGATAAAATAATTTTTGTTTAAGATTTATAAACAAATATAATTATAAATATAAATATGATTATAAAGAAAACACAAATATAAAAATTAATTTTCTAAAATATATATATATATATATCCATCCTTTCAAATAGCGGATTATAATCTCGTTAATTATTAAGGCAGACTCTAAAACCTATTTCTCAGAGGGATTCTCTCTTCCGATTCTTTACAACTCCCGCTAATTTTTTAATCACAATAGAACTTTCTCTTATTATAGACTACGACGATCGAATAAAAAATGAAATTAGGGATGACTACATGGTACTACTATGTATAATTGGGATGACTAGGATTATAAAGTATTACTATATGTATTTCGAACGAGTAGTGTTTTTAAAGAAAAAAATATATTTTATAAGGTGAATAATTTTCAAAGAATATTTTATTAGAAGTAAAATTTATATTTTTTTTTTTTTGAAAAAAAAGTAAAATTTATATTTGAGCATGCAAAATATTTTTTTTCCTACCAAATTGATTTGATTTTCGAGTTTCTGGTGAATAAATGACACCTGCCTATCCTATTATTATTATTGTTTTGTTCATTTCCATATTTGATATTTCTGAATCCTAAAAAGCTATATTTCCTTCTAGAGGCTTAGAGCTACCATCGTGACAGAAAAAAAGGCTTAGAGCTACGACCATTACACAGCGTTCTTGGTACTCGAGGAGGAATTGACTTCCCATATTAGAATGGAGTAGAGAAAAGTAATATAGGTAGGCCTGGTTGAAATGGAAGGAGAGTTTAGAGTCTTTAGACGATACCTAACGCAGACTAATGGGCTAACTCAGTGACTCAGTGCTTACTGGGACAAGACCGCTCCTTTTGTGAGTAAAGCTGGTTCAATGAGATATTGGGTCTCTGAATTGGCTTTTCAATTGTGTGCTTGACGTATTCCACTTTTGTGCCTGCCGGAATGAGAGGGAACAAAGAGATGAATGAGAGTGCTGTCATATTGCTATTCCTGGTGATTCTTGGGTGACTTGAATCTCAAACACACATATCGATGTATTTTTATGCGGACTTTGATTTGAGTGTTAAATTATAAATCTATAAAAACAACTTCGATGTTTAAGTTCATTTTGACCAAAAAAAAATGTTGTGAGTTCATTAAAGGAAGTGCTTTTAGTGTCGGTGGCAAGATATCTACCAATGAAGTCTTTTTGTTTGCTTTACTTGGCAACACGAGAAAGATTTCCACATTAATGAACAATTTCATGGAACCTAGCTAAAAGCTGAAGATGATAAAGAGCAAGGCCACCGATAACTCATGAGAACAAGGTGAAGTATATATGAAGGTGGTCTCACTTCTCAGGTTGTGGTTTGCCACTCGACAAGATTAAACAATTTAGGTGATTAAGGTCCCACAAAATGATTAGCTTTATTTTGATCTCCTGATCGAGAAGTTTATGTTGTAAAAAGAAGTTTTTGTTTTTTTAACATTTATTCATAAAAAAGAACAAGGTTCCCAACGACAGCAACATGTGTTTCAATGGTTATGTTCCTGACATGCTTGATGCTTCTATGGTTAGAACTATGATGCATACGATGTTAACATTTACTGACGGTTTACCTGAAGCATTAAACGAGTACATTAGTCACCAAGTTTACCAAGAGAAGACTATAGCAAATTCATCCTTTACATAATGCCCCACAAGAGATATTGGAAATTAACTGGAGTCAATAAGATGATTCGTGAAGTGAGGAGTGAGATGATTCGTGAAGTGAGGAGTGAATACAGAGGAAAAACTTATATCATAAGTGAGGAAAAGAAGATTTTGATCTTCTTGTCTTACTTTGAAGAAAACGGAGAAGCTCAAAATTTGATAAGTGTGGTCGAAATGCTTATAGAAGAAAGATGAGAAAAAAACAAGGAGAACTTATATAAAGTACTTAATGTATTAACATTCAAAGATTACAAGCTTGGTATGCTCTTTTCTGATGAAATAGATTATGCAAACAGACACTGTTAGTCACTAACTCAATTAGAAAAAGTATGAAACTTAGATATGCTAAAACAAGGGAGAATTATATATTTTTAACAGGTTTTAGGCTTTTAGCAATGGGCTACAATTACAAAGGCTTTGAGTGATAGCCAAGTTATAAGGGCATTAACTTCACTAGTACACCCCACTTCCGCATTAAACACAACACAACTGTCAGCAGTATCAGAGTTAATTGTAAATACCGCTTCTCAACGCCAACTATCTCACTTTCTTTGAGAATTCATTTCATTTGTTTAACTGAAGAGTAAATTGACACATAAGAGAATGCCTATGATCGAGCAAGCAGGGCCCAACACATCTAAATTGTGAAGAGGTTCTGAGCAGTTTTGGCAGCACTTGTTTGCTTAAATTTAACAAGAGTTTGGTTTCTTAAGAAAAAGAAGGATCCTCATAAAGAACAAAGACCCTTAAAACCAAAAGCAAAGACCTTAACTTTTTATTACATCAAACCAAAAGATGGTTTAGTGGTATTGTTTCAACCCATTATTTTACATAATTCAACTTATTAAACAACATCGAAGTATAACTCAGAATGAAGGGAACATCCTAAGACCCTTCGCAAACACATTCTCTGTGGACGTGTCAACCTCACGGAACTTAACAGGGAAAACATTTTTATCATTATTATCATCTTCAAGAACAAGATAAGGTGCTCCGAATAAACCGGTGGTCGCACCAATACCTTTTATAGCGGAGTCACTCTCGTAGTGAACTAGCTTGTAAGTGTTTTCATCTTTTCCATATTTCTGAATCCTGAAAAAGCTCTCCCTCGTGCTGGAGCTACCACCAGTGGTTACATAGTTCTTGTCAGAACTTGAGGAGGTATCGACCTTCCATATCTTTGAAGAAGGGCAAAGCCATATCGAAGACTGGAACTCGATAACTAGATCGGTGTTTGTTGTCAATACATCACCATTTTGGGAAGATGGATTGGAGAAATTTACAGGAAGGCCTGGCTGATATGGAAGGAGTGTTTGGGAAATACCTAATGGACACAAGCGAGTAAAGTCAGTGCTTGCTGGGACAAGACCACCTCCTTTCTTGTTTGAACCTGGTTGGATGAAGTACTGGGTCTGACTCTTAAGTGGGTTTCCATTTGTGTCCTTGACGGGCTCCACTTCATCTCCAGCTGATATTGCAACAGCTGACACGAGAAGGATCAAAGAGATGAATGACAATGGCTTATTGTTACCCATGGTGTTTGTGTTTCTTGTGTGACTTGAGACTAAAGCAAAAACATTGAAATGGGTATTTATAGCAAGCAAATTAATGTTATAAGGAACTGCGACGGTAAAAATGTAAAATCTTTATTGTTTTCACATAAACTTCCCGTGAAACAGAAACTGGCAAATATTTATGAGCCATGTGTACTGGTTCCTGTCATTTTCATGAAGGATTAAGCTCTTTATAACATCATGACTTTATTAGATTAATACGTGATTAACCAATTATTTTGTAGGTATGATTATTTTTGGAGATATTCATGTAGCATGTCAGCTTAGCTAGGGCTCACCTTTATGCTGTTTATTCCAAACAGGAGTTCTATATACCTAGAACTGCCGAGTTTCAATTTAACATTCACACCGAAAAAAAAAATGCAAAGTAGGATCTGCCAATAAGTCATGGACTCTAATTGAGATGAAGATGATACGAGCAGGATCCGCAAATAAGTCATCGGAACAAAATGACTAATAGCAACATGTGACCCAAACCCAATAGCTCTGTTTCTGACATGCCTTTATGGTAAATAACTATGTTGAACAAGGTGTTGACATTATTATGTTGACATTACTCTCATCATTAATCATCACATAACTGGGTGTTAACTGTTAAGAAACTGTATTCATAGATTCTTTTTGTGTGGCTGAACTTGATCACTGCGACTGGAGAAAGAACATGCTCAAGATAGCCGCCTATTTAAGGCAAGAAATAAGAACGTATATATACAATTCTGTTGATGCTTAAAATTGTACAAAAATAATGAAGGCTGCTCTATTTACTATCGTTTGTAATGTCATCTATATATGGCAGAAGAACATAGTGCTATTGTTTGTAATCAGGTGAAAGTGAGAGATAAAAAGGTCATTTTTCCTGCGATAGGACATTTACATCCAAACAGGTTTTGATATGATGATATTGTTCCTGCCTTCTTGCAGCAGCCACACGAGGAGCAGAGAGAGAGAGAGAGAGAGAGAGAGAGAGAGAGAGAGAGGAGAGAGAGAGAGAGAGAGAGAGAGAGAGAGAGAGAGAGAGAGAGAGAGAGGGTATTGTTTATTTTATGGTGATTTATTGCGTGGCTTGAGTCAAAAAAGCCAATTCCTCTCATTTGTATGTGTATTTGTTAATCTGTTATAACGAACTGTAACAAAAAGGGTAGAAATATTATATTTCTTGCTTTAAACTTCTATTGACGCTGTCAAAACAAAATTGGCATATTCTTCCTAACAGCATGAGAATCATACGTGATTACCCATTTTTGTTGTTTACCACGTTTTTCTTAAAACTTTCTCTTACATAATATAGCTTAAGTTTTGGTTTACCAAAAAAAATAAAATAAAATAGCTTAGAGTCACCATTTAATCTACTCTTTAGACACCCGAAGCAATAAAGTATTTGTTTATGTAACTGGTAAGTAAAACTTATGATAGCAGGACACGGGAAAGATTCAGACGGTTGATTTTTTAATGGAGCACCTAAAGATAAAGAATGATAGTACTATCCACCGCTAACTCATGGGAATCAGCTGAAAAGTATCAATGATATGTTTTTGTTCGTAGCATGTAAATACACCGGATTTACAGATGTGTGAGATAAATATTTTAAATGGACGAAGCTCTCTACTGAAGGTTATATGTTCCAGTGTGTTAAAGACAAGAACAGAGGTGAACAAAGAGCACTGCTGCCATAAATGATACCAGGTGGTTGATTCAATGTTTAATATAAGAGAATATATAAATATGATTCAATTGATTAATGAAAATTTATAAAAAACAAAGTATAAAACCATGCGATTAATGGAATTTTTTTGGATAACCAAATACATAAATATGAATCAGTTGATTCATAAATTCAAGATTGAACATGAAGCTCAAACGTAATTCAACTTATCCGGTCATAACTTGTAACTAAAGCGAAAGCCTAAGCAGATTTTTTGGAAGGATCAAAGATCTGACCAGCAAACAAAACAGTTCCAGTTTTGTCTTCCCGAATAAAGAACAAAAATGGATGATCTGCCACAAAATCTATCCTCTTAGGAGGCTCCATATATCCCACAACCACCACTGAGTGTAAAAGTGGCAGCAGCAGCTTCAGCGCCTTCTTCATCAATCTCCACACATGCTTTATGAAACAAAGCCATTGAACGTAATCCCAAGTCTTGGGCCGTCTAAGCCATAAGTAATCTTAAACTTTGGGATTCTGAATTCATTAACTAAAACTTGCATCTTGGAACGTGACAATCTAAAAATCCAGAAGTAGATGCCATTGCCTTGACAAGATCATCCAATCCATCATTCTGTCTGGGAGATAAAAGTACATCGAGAAGCTGCCATTGGTACTATAACCACCTTGACGATAAGGAAAGCTGGAATAATTGGTCGCATCATTGCGTTGTCGATAAGGTAACCTGAGGACCTTGAAACCATCATAAACATTTATATATTGGTTCTCGTAGCTGCTCATGAATGGCACGGACACTGAGGTTCCACTGAGAAGGTGGAACTCTTTGTCTTTGGTGTAAGACTTGTCGAATGGAACTTCCCATGCTCCTTTGAAGTAGAGTGCGTTTCCAAAAGCGCAGCCGGTTAGACTCGTGACGGATCCAGGAGGAAGAGATCTTTGATGAGACCATTGGTTATATCCTCAGCCCATTTTTCAGATCTAATACGCACTTTTTCTGCCTGTTGTATCAAAATTATGTGAAAACAAAGTTAAATCAAGAACAGAAACTTTAGAAACAGAGTTAAATCAAGAAACAGAGCATAGGTATTAAAAGCTTACGTTGTTCGAAGTCTACACGATCGAAGCAGCTTTGAAAACATTCTCAAGAGGATCCTTGAACGATGAATCAATGGGCAGTGTTTGCTTCGATCCAGACACCATTGATGGACGTGATCTTTGGTCCACCGTTGGCGCTATGGTCAGCGAGAACAACGGAAGCGATCTTGCTGAAGACGGCGTTGAGTTCATCGATTGAAGAAGGACCTCAGGAAGGAGAGGACCTCATCGGAGACTGGGGGACCGTCGGGACCAGAAGCTGCTAAGTGAGCGAGGAGTTTATGGACGCTGGTGAGAAAACGGAGTTAGAGTGTTTGGGCTTTGTAGAGAAGATGCTTCGAAACGATCAGCGCTATGTCGTTTTGGTTGTTGATCTGGCTTTTTTTACATCAATGGTTGACTTGGACGGGAAGCTAGAGGGATTCATCGGTGATTAGCTACAAACAATTATATGTTTAAGAACTTCGTGGGGTTAACCATTATTATAGGTTTAGATAGTTACTCTTTAGGATTGAATAGTGAGGTCGGTTGTATAACGATTCCTTTTTTTTCTCCTCCTTTCTTCGATATGTAATTTTGTATTTATCCTTTTTATTTTATTTTCTTTGCTTTGAAGTTAATTTACTTTCTTTCATAGATTTATCATTTTACTGTAAGACTCCTTTTTTTTGTTCATTTTACTTTTAAACAAACTTTTCCATCTTATATAAAATTATCTTTTTATTCGTATACTTCGATTTTTTTTTGTGTTCTTATTGTGTTACATTTTCTCAGTTCTTTTTGATATGTTATATAGATATTGGGGTAATAGTTTTCTTTTAAAATTAAATAAAAATAGTTTTATAGAAAATACAATTAAATAAGCCTAAAACAACTTTTGTTCTCAGATATCATTTATGGGTCAAAATGACAAAATTTTTTTTTAAAAGGTAAAAAACAATTATATCCACACTACATATATATATATATATATATATATATATAGTATATAAATCATTTTTTTAATGTACACAAGTTTTGAAATTTATTTTGAAACTTTTTCAAATATTTTGCTTGGATATTTTTTAAATGATTTAGGTATAGAAGGTCTTTCTTAATGTATATGTATCTTCTAAAATTTGAGTTTCATACACTTCTTGAATATGGATAATATTTTCCTAAATTTAGAAAGGTATTGATAATTGCTTTTAAGGGATTTCACGAGAATTAATGAATACAAATGAATTGAACTAAGCTAAGGTTTGTAAACATAAGAGACCAAGTCAGAAGTTGAAATGGATCAAATTCAGGAGGTCGATGTTGATCATGATAATCTAGGTCTCAAAATGTCTTTCCATTTCCTCTCTTCCTTCTTTTATACCGATCCTTGTTGGCATGTGCCTCCAAGATCTTCTCCCTTGTATGTTGTGGATCCGGAGATTTATGGGGTGTGTCACTTGTTACTCGTTAGCTCCAATGATTCCAAAGGATATTCTCTTGACTTGGTCTTTGGTTGTAGATGAGTCTCCAAGTTTGTTTTTAGTCTGAGCTCGAGATCGATCTCTGTGCATCGGTCTTCTTTGGATCGAATTCGGAGCCGAAGTCGAGGTCTAAATCTTTTCTTCAAGTAGTCTGGGCCGATCGCCGGTCCACAATCTTATTGGATCTTGTCGAGATTTGGATCCAACATTTGTCTCTCAGTTTTTAATGGGTTTTGCTAGTTGTCCGTCTAAGGATGAAACCTTTTTCAAATCCTCGAATATTTCCTTCTCTTCGAAATATCTTTGAAATATGACGGAGCGCAATGCTTAGTTGAAAACAGCAGTTACTCATGCCAAGGTGTTTCTCTTGACTCCAATATCTACATTAATTTATTCCTGCCGCATTCCTTTTATCTTTTAGTAGAAATTGTTCCAAAAATGAATTTGCTGATACAAATATTGGTTCTATATTTCGTTTTGAATCAATTTATACAATTTGTATTTAATGAATATACATACATTCTAGTGATTTTAACCATTATTCGATTTTATCATAGAAAGGAAATCATTGATCCATCATAAGCCTAAAGAATAAACATCCATTGCCGAATCAAGATTCAACATATATTTAAGGAAAACAATTAATTTGAATACAATCACAACCACAAAGCTCCAACATCCTTAAGAATTGGAACCAACTCACCCGAGATATGAGTGGCCATAACCCTATCTAGCCCTCCAAACAACCTCCCTCCTATATAAACCGCCGGTAATTTCACAGTTTCTCTGCCGCCTTCAACGCCAATCCTCTCTAACTCACTCATAACTTCCTCTTCCTTCTCCTCAACGAACTCAAGAACCGCCGGATTGACTCCAAGTCCAAGAAGCAGACTCTTGACAACGTGGCACATGCAGCATCCCCTCCGTCCAATCACGATCAGCGCGTTCTCCTCCACCAACGTACGCACACTACTCTCGCCTGTTTCTTGCGTTTTAAGCGGTAGCGGCCGAAGAGATTCCGCGGCAGGGACCATATTATAATGCCTTGTACAAGAAATCGTTCCTTGTATTGCTCACAAATGATTTAAGATGCCAATTAGGAAGAAGAAGGTTTTGTGATATATATACGGAAGGAAAGAGTGAGGAGGGAAGTTTAGCGTCAACGATGGTTACGTGAGGATGTGCGTCATAGCAGACGGTGTGAGTGATGTTGTTTTACGTCATTGGATAGGAGTGGACTTAGTCATAGGACCGTGTCTTATTACCGTGTCACATGATTCATGCTGACTTTTGTTTACATCCCACTCTATTATTCTAATCAGAACCAGCACGTTTTTTAAATTTCTTTTGTTTCCTTTCTACGTGTTGGGTATTACACACATAGATTTGGTATCGGCACATGAATGGAAAACTACTGTTTTCTTTATAATTGTTTTGTCCTTGTTAGACTGTTGTATTTGTATATCACACAAAAAAGAGCTCTGACCTCTCTCTAAACTCCGACGACTGTAGCGTTTCCGGCCGGCGGGGTGGGCTTCCACAGCCACCGCCGGTCCGGCCTCTTTGTCTCTTCCTACTTTTTCTTTATTTTCCGCCTTATATTTCGGTGGAAGCGGTGGAATTTTCTCGGCTCCGGCGTCGTACCTTCTCTAGCGGTGGACGGCCGGCTTTTTGCCTCCGACGTTTGTGCCTACTTTTGGTGAACGGTCGGTTTGCGGTGTTAGCGTCGTGCGGTCTCTCTTTATGCCGACGACGGCTTTGGTGAATTTTTTTCTTTCCGGTGATCCGATGGTGTGTAGGTAGAGGGTGTGGCTTCGCTTCCGGCCGAGAACTCGCTGGATCGATGGGTTTCTACGGGGAAGGAAGCGTTGGGGAGACGATTGCGCTTCGATGGCTCTGGACACGATCTCGGGATTGACCCGATGTCTCTCCATTGACAAAGAGTTCAGGCGAAGCTGGTGAGGATGAAGGAGTCGGGATTCATATCTCCGACGTTCTTCGGTGTCCCGGAGAAGCGACGGCTTTGCTTCCTCCGGTGGGGAATCTTGGCGGTGCCGGCGTGAGTGGATGTGAGACGCGTGGACCTCGTTTGGTGAGGTTTCCCCACGTGTCTCGGCTGTGCTTCTGTCTTGCCACGTGTCTTGTTATGCGTGATTTCGAGCCGCGTTGAAACCACTAAGTTTCTTTCTTTGGGCCATTGTTTGGGCTCGAGTGAAAAATGGGCCATTGTTTGGGCCTTTGTTTTTTATCTGGGATGTATGTTGGATCCCAATCTGGGCTGAGTGTAATACCTATGGGCTTAGTCCCTTTATTAATATAAATATATAGACGGCAAAAAAAAAAAAGACTGTTGTATTTGTATATAATAAGTTGTTAACTCGGAATGCTAATTTAGCATGTGACCACGTATGGTAGACTAGTAGTGGATGCTTACCGACCAATCACGTAACTATATATAAAATTTGGTAATCTATTTTTTCTTTTTTAGTTTGGAAGTTTTAAAATCAGGCCATGCATCATCTCCAAAGTCAGGATTGTATCAGTCTTCAATTTATTATCTTTCTCAACAGAAATCGAGCTCGTGTCCTTTTAGATAACTACATTTCACTAGCCCAACCCCGAATTGGTTTTAGGTAGAGAGTAGAGAAGATCTAGTTTAAATCTTTTCACTTTCTTTCTTTATTTTACCATTTGAGTCTGAACTAAAACCAAATTTCACATTCCCTGAATTTAAACATTGAAATTGCAATGTGAAAAATACGTAAAGTCTAAGACGGAAACATTCTGAATGCTCGAATTTCCAAACAAATTAAACTTGAACACTTGATATAATTTTGCTAAGTGAATTTTCATGTTAATGTGATATTAATTTAGTCAGAGTTTCCGCACAGTGGAGGAGCCTTATATATTATTGCATACAAGAAAATGAAAAAAAAAGGAAAGATCCCCACAAAGAACTATCTTCAATGGAAGGACGGTGGAAAAGGACGGTATAAGTTTGCACCAAGACATCAAAGTGTTTCATTATAATTGAAATGGTGCACTGACGTCATTACGGTTTTCATATGAAGAGTGTTATTTGTATTTTGTATTACAATATAATTAGAGCCAATGGAATTATCAGTTTAAGGTTGTGCGAGCTTTGAGGTTTCGTCAAATTGGTTATTTTTTGGATAGGAAGTTTTTCTAAGTCCACACATAAATTTATTTGACTAATTTCTATTCGCAATTTGAAGATCAGTGTACTCTTTTCCAATGGTTGCTATCACCAGAACATTTGCTTCAGTTATTTCAACAAGACTTTCGGTTTAAGTTTCAATAGTCCATTTCTTTGTTTTCATATCCTTCTATTTTTATATGGCTTCGGAAAGATTGTGATCACTGACAGCTTATGGTTTCGGAAGGAATGTATTCTTTGCCAGCGCATACAAAAAGTTTTATGTTTACAATATAATCTAGTCGATGACAAAAAGGTATACAAACAATATGTATTCTTTAAACGTATTAGTTTCTTTCTTGCATTTTCAATTTTTTAAAAAATTGAAAATGTGAAGTTTTTTATACTATAAAAAAGTTTCAAATTTTTGAACATGAAATTTAACTGTCCAAAACTTTATATTTGATGTCTTATACTGGTTGGTCCTTGCAATTATATGTCTTTCAAATAATCTTATTTACTTTTAAAATTATCATATTAATCCTCAGCTTTTGTTTTGTTTTATGCAAAGTATAAAATAAATTAATAAAGTTAATCAACTATTTTTAACTCGTAATCCAAAATAAAAATATTTGTCAATTCTAAATGCATTAGTTGATCATATATAAAAACATTATGGAAAATTTTAATGATAATTTTATTTATTTTATTATGTATTTTCTATACTTTTCAATTACAAAGTTAATCAATTAATATTGTTAATAATAAATTTTTATTGTATTTTTTATCGCTATATAGAAGTGTATAATTTTTTTTATAATTTTATTAAAATGAAGACTTTTGCATAAATGTAGAGGTGAATTTGTTTTTTTTTTTTTAAAGATAAACACTACTTTTAAACTTTAAATATAAAGTTTAGCGTTCTAAAGTCACACCGCCTGTTTAACCTCTTAAAGGTTCTTTACGACCAGAAAAATCTTTCCAGTTGCATCTAGAATTTTTAGTGATGTTCAACATGATAAAACCAAACTGTACCGAACCAAACCAGACCAAACTGAAATAGACAATATGGTTTGGTTTTGGTATATACCATATAAACCGAATGGATATGATTTTATAAAAACTGTAGGATTTGGATATTGTTTGGTTTATAACCGAAAACCGATCAAAATAGAAACATGTAAATATGTATCTATTTTATAACGACACATGAAAATCTGTTTGTTATATAAGTTAATTTCTTGTTAATAACCATTACCATATTTTTTTATAGTAATAAAGAAGCACGGATTTATAAAACACTTGAACTATAATTAAATAATAATACATCACAACCGAGACTTTTTATTTTCTTAGTCTTCTTTTTTTTTTAATTTTTTTGCTTTATGTTAGCATTGACTAAATTGAATTGACGTGGCTATAAATTTGATGGACAACAATTAGTGAAAATTCTTCACAATATTTTTCTTATCTATAAACGAATAGAGTTTCGTATATAATCGAAGAAGCATGACTTGATGAGCACTAAATATGGAAGAGTGAAATAAAAATTCTTTCATGCTTCTGTTTTGTTTTTTATTTTTATTTTCAAAATTTCGAGTTTTGATTTTAATTTTAGATTTGATTATTTTATTTGATGGTAGAAGCATTTTTACATTTTTGTTCATTTATTTGAGCATATAATAATTTTTAATAAATAATTGCCTTGAAAATATGACTTTAAAATTCATATAATATGACATCAAACTAAATAATTATGTTTTTGGTATAAGAATAAACTAAAAACCGACGGTGTATAAATAGAAGTGAACCGAAGTAAATATGAATTTAGAATGGTAATTATATTAACTAACCTAAATAGCGAAAAACCGAAAAATCGAACCGAAACAGAACCAATATCCAGATTGAACACCCCTGCGTCTTTCTACCAAATTCTTAAGATGGAAGTGTCCATCACCTTCCTAAAACGATTATTGAAAATAAGCGTGCGGGATTGCCAAAATGCATGTCCGCTAAAAAAAGCTGTATGGTCGTTATTGGGCTTAGTAAGCTTCTCCAATAGGCCCAAAGTTTAAGCTCTTTAACCCGAGAAACGCGGGTGATGCGTTTCGCCGTGTCAGAGATACAAATCTCACACGCCGGAACTCGTTTACTTCACCGCCTTCGTTTGCTCTTCTTTCCTCCTCCAAACTTCTCACCGCATCGCCTATCGCCTGGTAAAACGAAAGCTTCTTCAATTTTTTTTTCCTGTATCGATCGTAAAAAGTAGAGAGATTCATAGAGCTCTAAACTTTTCTTTCTTACCTTCGAGAGAGAGATTCACAGAATTTAATCGAAATCTTATGATCAGTGTGACTTAGAAACCCTAATTCCTTTTATAACTGAGAAGTTGATTGTGTTTGTTATAGTTTAGCTATAAGGGATATGTCTTCAGCGCAAGATCCATTCTACATAGTTAAAGAAGAGATCCAAGATTCTGTAAGTCCTTGCATGTTTGGGGTTTTGGTCAGGACGACAGTGTCTAAAATTGTTGGTGATGCTTTTTTTTGTTGTTGTTAGATTGATAAGTTGCAATCAGCATTCCACAAATGGGAGCGTATCTCTCCTGGCATGGGGGATCAAGTCCATGCCACCAAAGAGCTTCTTGCTAACTGTGGAAGCATCGAGTGGCAGGTAGGATCTTCTCCTGTCTTGTATGATGATAGATAGATGCTCATCTTGTAGGATGTATAGGCCCCTGTTTTTTTTAAACTCAGATGATAAAAAAAAATCCAGTAGATTAGGTAAGTGAACCATTCAACGTAAAGAGTCCTTTCATGGCTATTAAAAGTTTTCTTTACTGATAGGAAGGTAGATGAGCTGGAAAAAGCGATTACCGTTGCAGCAAAAGATCCTGCCTTGTATGGCATTGATGATGCTGAGCTTGAACGACGCAGGAGATGGACTAGTAATGCTAGGACGCAGGTATGAATACTTTGTTACAGCTTTAGAGAGTGGTATAAGCTTTGGCTGTTAGTTGTTGACTTGTGCAAGAAAATTACGATACTTTGGTTATGAATAGGTGCGGAATGTCAAGACGGGTGTTCTAGCTGGTAAGGGTAATGCCGGGACTGGTAATGCAAGTGAAGTGCGCCTGGAACTAATGAGAATGCCAAACTCGACTGAAGCAAATAGATACGATCAGTATGGAGGGAGAGACGATGATGGTTTTGTACAGTCAGAATCAGATAGGCAGATGCTGTTGATAAAGTAAAAGCTCTTTTGCAGTCTCTTTTTATGCTTTATGAGGTTTACAATGCTCGAGTAGCAAAGGTTTTGTTGAAACAGAGTAGTGAATATCATTTTTTTTCTCCACTGCTTCAGGCAACAAGACGAAGAATTGGATGAGCTGAGTAAAAGTGTAGAGAGAATTGGAGGGGTGGGGCTTACTATACATGATGAACTTGTTGCACAGGTTAGTAAGATAGATATAGCAAATATCAATATCTGCAGAGGTGAGAAACATTAAGTTTTGTTTTGTTTTGTTTGGGTGGGTTTTGTAGGAGAGAATAATAGATGAATTGGGTACAGAGATGGACAGTACAAAGAACAGGCTTGATTTTGTTCAGGTAAAGACACTCTAATAATGGTTCTTTCTTTGTTGTAGTATTAAAGAAAATAGGAAAGTTGAGAGGATGAACATGGTTTTGTTTGTGAACAGAAAAAAGTGGGAATGGTTATGAAGAAAGCAGGAGCGAAAGGGCAGATGATGATGATATGTTTCTTGCTCGTCTTGTTCATCATCCTATTCGTTCTTGTCTTCTTGACCTAAAAAAAAGCTGGATCCTTAACTTAGAGACGGTCACTTGATGTTACTCTGTTATGTTCTGTGGTGAAACAGAAAGGAACATATATTATTGCATAAAAAGTTGTCTGGTTTGTCATTGTATCATAGCCACGCCAACTCTGGTGATTCTTTTGAGATTGAAGTCTATTTTTTATTTTGGCTATGTCGTCTCACTAACAGTATAATCTAAGTTTCAAAAGAAAAAAGAAACAGTCTAATCTGAAGAGCATTATTTCCTTGCAAATCCAAATTCAGAAAACATTTTAAAAGGAAAACTACTCGATTTGTTATAATTTTCGTTCACCATTGCTGTTTAAACTCTAGTCGAGTTAAATACAAAACGGCTGAATTTTCACATAAACAAGCATTTAAAACATACTCCCTCGTTTTGAAACTTTTATGTTAATCTATTAAAATAATCTATTAAAATATTAAAAGTAAATGAATAAAAGTTAGTTGTTTCCAAAATTTTCGATTTACAATAAACTCAAACAACACTTAGTTACCTAAATTTTAATGCTTCTTTGACTGACATCCAATTTACATTTTCTAAGACTGGGTTTTCATATCTATTCTATTAATTCTTCAACATGTCCAATTGATAGTAAATTGTGTCCATATTTTAAATTATAATCAAGAGTTTAAGTGGGGCTACAGAAAATTGTCAAAAAAAAAAGTGGGACTATAGAAAGTTGTTACGTATTTTTAAAAGGAACGTTGGTAGTGGTAACGTACGGTTTTATAGAAACAGTTATATTTTTAGTTATATTTAATATCATGTAGTTATATTTTAGATGTAGTTATATTTTTTTTTGGACTCAACTAATATTAATAGGGCATTGATCCAAAATTAATAGTATTGATATATTTAATATTAATTTAAACTGATAAAATAGTCCCTTAAATAAATGAAATAGATAGTTGAACATAATATTTATCAATAGGTTATGTTTTTATTTTAATAGAATAAACTATATTTTGATTTGTCTTTTAGAAGAGCTGGTATATATTTTTGTTTTAATTTTTTAGAGATATTTAATTTTTATATTTGTGTTTAATAATAATAATTTAATTTAATATATATTTTTTTAAAAAATCGATTTTTGGATGTGGGTTATGAGTATTTAATTCGGGGTGGGAGCGGGTTGGTAAATTTAGGATTGCGGGTCCCCGCTAACTCAAAAATAGATAAAAATAAAAATAAAAATAAAAGTAAACACTGTTTTAAAAATATGGTAATTTAAAAAGAACAAATAAAATTTTAAAAAATTATATAAATTTTATTATAAATATATTTTTATATTTTTTATAATAGTTAAATTAAAAGTTATTTTTTAAAAAATTATAACTCGCAGATAATCGCAAAATTAAATAGGACGGGTGTCGGTACAAATTATTTGTATGCGGGTTGTGCGGGTCATACTTTTGACCAAAACAAAATTGAAACCCGCGGATTTGCGGATTCGACCGGCAACCAAACCCTAACCGAACGTATACCATATCAATTTTTTAAAATTGCTATTATTTAATAAAATATATTTTGATTAAGATTTACACACAAATATGATTACAAAAAAATACAAATATCATCACAAAGAAAACACAAATATGAGAATTAAATTAAAATAAAAAATATACCCGCCCTCTAAAGGGCGGGTCAGAATCTAGTTACCTCTTAAGTCTTAACAATCACAAGTTTGTCATCAAATCATTTTTTAACAAATAGATTCAAAAGAAAAAAGTAAAAGAAGAACAAATGGAAGACAAAGAAAGCAACGCAAGAAATATGAGAAGAATCTGTGAAACATATTAAGTTCGGAAACTGGATTTAAACAAGTTACCTTTTGGAGGAGAAGTATTTCATCTCATCAAAGAAACTGATGAAACTATATTGGCTACTAAAAATATTGTTTACTAAACCTTTTTAGCTTATATATTTATCCTTCTATCGCTATAAGTTTCTTTTTAAGTGCTTTCAAAAAAAAAAGTTTCTTCCTTAAGTTTTATGGTCACTATACTAAATATTGTTTATGCTTAGCTGTTCTGTTTTAATTAGGCCTGAGACGGTTTGAGTATTCTTGAATTTTAAAATATTTGGATTCGGATTTGGATCTTTATTGGGTGGATCCATGATTTTACTATCTTTATCCAGGTCCGGGATTCTTAGATATCCAGGTGTAAAATATTTTTCTAAAATTTGTAATATTCAGCAATATCCGGAACCGGATTTGTATCCTTAACATAAATAAAATAATATTAATATAGTCTCTTGAATCAGGAGCTCAACATCCAAACAGGCTGCACTTAATTCAACCGGTTCTATACACAATGTATGAGAGGATCCAGCCTGGTGGATGGTTGATCAACTTCTGGTCTGCCTCTCCATCAATTCTCCTTGAGGTATCTTCAAAGTACAGCCGTGTTCTGGCTCAACCAAGACTTATTACCATCTGACCTCTTTTCCAACAATCTTTCCATGGTCAGGAATATAAATTACTAGTGGTATTCCGGCGCTACGCGCCGGGTTCGTATATCTTATTCTCTAATAAATTCAAAATTATTTTTTGATCAAATTGGTAGTGGTTAATGACAGTAGTATAGTACTTTATTTTGAAGTTGATTAAATTAAAAAGAAAAAGCATAAGTGGTTTTTTTAAGCACAAGTGGTGGTTTTTACTGATCAATTATATTTTAACTTAACATATCAATTATATTTTTGGGAATTTTTCAGAAAATTATAACTTAACATTCTGGACTTCCCAAAATCGAAGGAGACTCATCTATGGAACCATTTTGATTAATTGATATATAATGGGTTTTTTGTGGCTTACAGGTGCATAAATATGTTGACACTGCAACGGTTTAAAGGACACTCTCTACTCTCGGTTAGATTAATGCTATGCAGATCAATTCCAAGATATGTAAATAGTGTCTATTAATGTGTACAAACTATTTTAGTTTAACATATCAATTATATTTTTTGGGAATTTTTCAGAAAATTATATTCCTCAAAAAAATATTATCAAATATAATATTTTATCATTAAAATTATCCAATTTTAAACATTGAAAATTATTTAAATATAATGGAAGACATGTCTAGATTTACAAACTATACTATTTGGATTTTCAATGATAGTATAGTTTACATATATGTATGTTTATATGCAACTTTAGATAAATTTAAGACACTTATAATATTAACAAATTATATATATATATATGTTATATACGGGTTATAGACCGTTGGGTTTATTGGTTTGACTATGGATTCGGGGTCGGATAAACAAATACTGTATCTATGTTCGATCTTATTTTGAATGTGTAGATGTTTTGAATATTGTAATTTAATTTGTTTAAATGTTTTTATTTTAGTTTGCATTAACAACAGTTCCATTTTTATTTGGTTTTCTTTTCCAGTTAATTGTAATTATCTTTCCATGCTTTGTTGTGTATAAATATACAAAAGAATAACGTACGCATCTCTTCTTTGTCTAACCTAAGCCGCATTACCATCATTCATGTGAAGTGAAATAGAAAAAAAAGAACAAAGGAGCTGAACATCTTCATGATGACGACGGAGTGCAATCAATGTAGCCTCTGGGAAGTAGAAAAACAGAGTTGTGTATGATCATTACATGCATCATTTGTTTAGATATTCTGTGATATTTTTGCTTAGAACTCAAAACTAGTTCTTATTATGGAAAACCAAAATCTTATTGTATAGAACAGAAGCAAAAATGTTGATATTGTTCTTTGTATCATACATATTCTTCTCCACAAAATTCTGAACAAAATCATTAATGTATTTGAATCCAAAGATTTATAACCTAACAGCATCAGTGCTAAAGATAGACATAAAATTACAGAAAAATTGCAAACATTTCAATGAAACAACTGCAGAATCGTGTGAGGTTTATTATTAAGAAAAATTAACAAAAGACTCTTTGCGTTCTTTGCTCTTTATCTCTGTTCTAAGCCATTATTATTCTTTGATAGTGTGCTCTCTCCACTTAATAAAGGTCTGCATACATATGACAAAGGTTACATAAGGATTGCACAAATTAAAGTTTAATAGTTGGAAAGAACTAATTAAGAAACATGAACAACAACAAATATGTTTTGAGGGTACTGAAAATGCAAAACGTACATCTACAACTGAACCTTGAGTTCCATGATGTTTTTGGTCTTGGGAGGGCACGCCAAGTAAACCTTGAGCAACCTCTCTACAACCTCCAGCTGTGCGTTACCTTCAGCAGAAGCCTCCTCCATCTTTGATGGATCAGTGAGATAAGAAACAGACCCTGTTTTTGGTACAAAGCCTGCGTAGCTGCAATCAAGGTATAAAAAAAACAGATTAAAGGGAATGGAGGAACATAGAAGAGGCTAAAGGCGCAAACTTTGACGTATGCCAAGATGATTTATAGACAGTGGAATTAGATTTGACCAAAACAAAAAAAAAAGACAGAGGAATTAGATTAAAGCAAAAAGAACCTAACTTTCCCCAGAAAATCAAACTATCATGGAGATTCATTTATCAGCATTCAACCTCTAATATTAGAACAAAAGCTCCATTGAAAACTATGCAAAAAAGCAACAGAAACCAAAACTTAAAACGAAATCGATTAAATTCTCTAAAAACAACCTCTCGCACAATCAAGAAGAAGGCTAAACTCCATAACATACCAAAGAGGCTAAAACTCCACTAAAACCTGTAGAATTTCAGCAATAACCAAAATAGGCAAGAACATCCTACATAAAAGAGGATCCAATCAAATTCATCAAATTCGTATTCGTACGCAGAATTGTAATTAGCTCCCTCAAGTCAGTCAACAAAGGGGAGGGGGGGGGAGCTTGGAAGTAATGCTTGACAGAGGTTGTCCTCTCTGATTTGATTTCGTAGCCGTTTCTCTTGCGTTCGCGAAGAGGGTACCAAGACGGCGGCGATGGCGAAGAACAAATCGCATACAATGAATGCGCGTGTAGTTTACGCAATTACACAGACATCAAAAGTAGGTTTACCGCGTGAGACACACAGACCAGTGTGGTTGCGACATGTGTCACTATTTGCCCCCTCACAAATATGTCGTGGATAGCCTGAGGAGGCAGATTTCTCAACTTTATTGTATTAGATGTGTAGGCTCTAAACAACATGGGTAAAGTCTTCTTCTTTGTCTTGATTTGATGATGGATATAGACAACACTTGTGTACCTGAAACATCACTCAAACTCCAGTAAAAATCAGACCACACACACTAGGATCAATCCTTGATAACTCATCAAGTTTGATCCCGATGTTTAAGACAAATGCAATTGACAAAATCTAAACAACTCATCTAGTTCAAATCAATGCATGCAACTAACTCACTAAATGTTCAAGTGTGATAACTCATCAATTACAAGACATTTGCTTTTTTTAATGAATTTTAATGACAAGAACAGAGACTAGACAACTCATCTAATCACTTTAAACAGCATGAATGCACTACAAGACCATGAAACTCTCCTAGACCTTTAGCAATACAACAAGACAATGACAATGGCTAAACAACTCACCTAGCACACAAACAACTTAGATAAATGATTCTAGGACAGAAGCTATAAACATAACCATGATAGCAACCTTAAATAATCCTAGACCATTACACAAACACCAGAAACAACTTAAAACAATTAAACAAGCTCATATTAAAGTTCAGGAGGTTAGCTTACAACTCAAGGAACCTGAGCTAGTTCCTTATACCTCCATGGACATAGTTCATCTGAACTTGGCAGGTTTGAGGTGTGGATGAAGATCTCAACACTTCTCTTTGGTGTGCCCCTCACGCTGACGGTGCTCACATTTGAGTTTTTCCCCCTCTGACTTCTTGTACTTGGCGGATGCTTTGTTTGCAAGTGAAAGAGACTCCTTTCCTCCAAACAAGCCGTGTGAGCCAAACTCCTTTTAAACTTGAGAGCACACTTCATCCATAGTGGGAAGCTTCTCTGACCTCAATATGTGCTTAATGAGGTCAGTATACATTGGGCTGAGGGTAAGAAGAAGTCCAAACACCTTGTCTTGCTCTCTTCTTTCATGGATGATGGTTGGATCTGTTGTAGAAGATCTCAATGACTCAAACTCACCCCACAGAGAGTTAAACTTGCCAAAATGAGCAGTAAACTCCATCTCCTCTTGAGACAGGTTGTTTATAGCCTCCTTGAGCTCATACACCCTTGTAGAGAGTCTCCCAAAGTTCCTTAACACTCTCACAGTGTGAGTAAGATTCCATAATAGGAATTGTAAGTGAGCTTTGGAGAAAAGACAAGACCAGTAGGTTTTCTTGCTGCCATTTGGTGCTGCTTTGTTTTGGAGCTGCTTGTAGACAGTGTTCCCACAATCCTTGTCCTCCAAGTACTGTCTTCATCAGCCTGGACCAGACAAGGTAGTTTGACCCCTTGAGCAACACTGAAATCGCCAAGCTTCTTGGTTTCTCCATCTTGAAGAGTTCTGGACCAGTAGATAATAGAGAGCTCCCACTGGACTTTGATGAGGCTTGCTGGACTGAGCTGAAGCCTCCTTGAGTTTCAGAGACTAAAATTCTCCTTTATCTTGAGTTCTGGTGAGTCTCTTCCCTCTTGGAAAAGCTTTGGACCAGAGGATACAAGGATGAATAGAAACAGAGTTTTAAAGAGTAATAAGAACTGTAAATGATTTGCGGAAGTTTTATAGGTTCTCAAGAGCTTGTTGCTCTGATACCATGTGAGATTAAAGAGAATATGGTGAGATATTAAAGGATAACAGAGTATATGGACGAGTTTAGTGATGGAGAGAGTAAAAGGTTTCTGTGAGAATCAAAGAGAGAGTATGAGATTGCAAGTAACCAGAGAGAATAGAGAGAGAGTAAGAGGGATGAAGTAAGAAGACTCCTCTTTCCTTAATTTTATTCTCTTTACATACAATGATATTTACAGAAGGTAAGGCTGGATATAGGATGCTCTAAAGGCTCCACAGATTTGAATTCCAACAGATATATTTTCGAATCTGTGTTCACATTTTAAAGTCAATACTCTCCAACAGCTATATTTTCGTCTCAATAACTCAGCCACCTCATGTCATAACTCAGCCACCTCATGTCATAACTCAGTCGTGTTGTAACTCAGGCAATAGTTCATAACTCAGTCGTTTCGTAACTCAGCCAATAGTTCCCTTTTTCATTCCAACACTGCGGACTAAGAATAGATCTTCCTTGTGTTATACGCTCATTTCAACATTGCTAGGAATAATTTTGACAACCATCCCTTCTTCAACTTACTGAAACCGTCTTTGACTTATCTGTGACCTTTATTCAAACTACTCTTTGTATAGCTGTTACTACTAAGAACACGCCATCAATTTTCCAGATAGACTTTATACACAAATCCTGAATCCAAACAATCTGCAAAGAACAAAACTTCAGGGCTCATTAGCTTTAAACTAGCTTCATACATATTGACCAATGATAGGCATGATGTTCCTCTTCTCTAGATTGTTCTGATATCTTATCTAGAATCCTTTGGTATATATATTTTTCTCATAAGTGAAACTGCTTTTTTCAATACCCTTCCTTGTAGTGAGATGTTTTCGTACCTGCAAGAACTTGCGCCACCACAAAACTCTTGTTCTGTCCTAAACATTATCAGAAACCTTTGAACATATCTTTGACATTGAAGAGTAGCCAGTTTACCGTCACAACTGTGTTTTTATTGAGTGTACTTCCCCATTATTCCCTGCCATGCATATAGATACAACCAGAACTTCCCTTGTTCTTTCATTTAAATGCAGCTTGCTTAGCAACTTTCATGGAACTTCTTTAAACTCCTAGACATTATCTTGAGATGAGCCTGCTTGTCATGCTGAATGCAAAACAAGTTTTGAACATTCCTGATATGACAATTGTGAAAATAATACCTGCAACACTTGAAAGGTCTTATCACAGTCTTATGACAATTGTGAAAATAGTACTGCAGTACACCACTGACACATATGTCCCTTTACTTGTCTTGCACACAAGTGACTTTCTGTATGTCTTTTTATAAATCTGATTGTAATGTACCTTGTCCTGTTAAACGTCCTTAGTCGTTTTTTGTACTGAGCACACTGAACACCCACAATCACCCTTTTTGTTTGTTTTGAAACAGGAAACCCCTAGCGATAGGGTGAAAAAAGAAGAAGGGTTTGGTTGGAAAGTTTGGCACTCCGAGGAAATAACTTGCCCTCTTGGGACCATTCCAATTAGGAGGTTTAACAAAACCTCCATTTCGCATACAAAATATGGTCATTTGGTTCCTAATGCAGCCGATATCGAGCTACAAACGGACATGAGGCAAGTTTAATTTAAATTTTTCTTTTTGCAGAAATATTTGCTTTGGACCAAATAGGAGGTATTATATAGCTTGAATATGTTATACTGAGCGGCATTTTTTCAATTTTAAATCCCAAATTTTCAATCTTTCTTATTAATTTAGGCAAAAAATATAATCTAGCTTAGGTCGTCTACATAGGGTTTGTACATCTTAATGTTCGGTTGTTATCATAAACAATCTTATATTTAATTACATATGTTTTAACTATGTATATATCTAACACCAGATGAATAAAAACTGTAGGATCTCTTTTCGGGGAATTGGTGGTTGGGCATGGGAAAAAATATCGTGCCCGTAGGATACTGGCCAGCCGAGATTTTAACCAGCCTAGCAGATTCACGCCACCACGGTAGAATGGGGCGGCGAATTGTTGTACTGCAATACTTCTGGAAGGAACACTCAGGTCCAGATGGGGTCGGGTAAATATCCGGATAAAGGTTTTAGAGAAGCCGCATATTTCTGCAATCTCCGGATCGCCAAGGAGAATGGTACTCTTCTACCGGTTGAAAATTGTACAATAGGAAGCACTCAGTTGGATTGCTATACGATTAGGAAGAGTCACAGTAAAGCAGGTGGAACGCATTTTTACTATGGGGGACCAGGTCCACTCTCTTCTGCGTCTGATCGGGGAGATTACTTGTCTATTGCATTTTTGTTTTTGTCATTTTACTTTCTTGTCTAGTTTAACGAGTGAATATGTGTAATAAAAGCCGATACAATATATGTATCAGATACAAAACCATGGCATTAGTTATCGATTCCAGTGATTTGTGAAAGATGTGTATTTGATATTTACTGCTATCTTACTTGTTTAATAAATGTATGGATCTCTCCACTGTGAGGAAAGACCTTAGTTCTCTTTATTTTTTTCGTTTTAGTGTAAAAAATCCAAATAAAGATATTATGCATCAAAACTATGTGAGTTTTTATTCTGTTGCATTTGTTACTACATCATAAAATATAAACTAGGTGTGTTGCTCGCATATGCAGGCACAATTTTCTTACGAATATTTATTAGTTTATATATTTTCTTAAAATATTTATGTGTATTACTGTATTCAATTTTTGAAAACACTAACATATTAAAAATATCTTTGATTTTGAAATCTTATACTTTAGTTATCACTTTTTATACACTTATTTTTACTTATATTTTGCTCATATTTTCCATTTCTTTTCCATTATTTATATTTTCCATTACATATATTTTGCTCACTTATACTATTTAAACATAAACAATAAAAAAATTACTTACAAAAAGTAATAGTTGGATCAATATATTTATTGTTAGATTGAAATAAAAATAATATATATTTTTATTAAAATAATATGATTAATATAAGTTCGTTTTGATTTTAATATATATTTTTAGATTTTGGATAATTAATATTATTATTAATTTGAATAATTTATCTAATCAAAAAAAATTGTTTTCTATTTTGTGTTTTATTTATGTTTTATTCATTAAGGATATAAATGATATTGACCACTCTAAAATTTTATTTTAAAATATATTTTTAAATTTTGGATAATTCTTATCATTATTAATTTTATTTAATTATGTAATCAGAAAAGTAAATTCTTTTGTAGTTACGTGTCACAATGAGAATGAAATTCAGAATTTTTAGAAAAATAGGCTGGTCCATCTTACTTTATATTATACGTTTTTATTAAATTAATTATCAAATTGATAAATAGTATACAAAAGAATATCTCACACTTTCCTTAAATAAAAGATACAAAATTACCTAATAAGATTAACATATATATGACGATTAATGATTATAAATATTAAATATTTGATAACAATTTTTGTATCTTACCTCTTTTTGTTTAATTTTATATTATTAAAAGATATTAAACAATCACATTAATCATATGATAAAAAATATATGTTTTCTTATATGTTATATTTTGATTTTTTAAACAACCATAAATTATAAGAAATTTTAAAATCCCACTTTGAAAATTTTGTGATCAATGGCTCATTTTGTTTTCTTATAAAAAAATACAGATAATCATAAAATTGCATTTATATTGATTTTTATTTAATAAATATTCAAACTAAATAATATATATATATATATATATTCAGCTAACGACTTAAAGTAAGAAAATATGCTGCATCAATTTAGTCGTCCAATTGAAACTCTTCAAAACTATGGGGAAGACTAATGTCAAAGTAATTCGATTTTGAAACAATATTAAGCTGCTGATTTTAAAACCATTAAAATAGTTCTCAATGATGTTAAAGTAAAGTATTAAAAAATTGTAAAACATGTTTTTGTAATAAAAATTCACTTGATGACCACATTACAATTTTTATAAGTATAAACAGGATGATACAAATTTTAAGCTCAAATCGATCAAGCTCACCATAAATTCAAAATAGATTTCGGTCCACCATAAATTCAAATCGATCAGGCTCATCATAAATTCAAATTCAATACTATATAGTTTTAATTTTTATTATATAAGTTCACCATGCGTAAAACGCATGTCTTATCCTAGTAACATATTATTATTTTATCACTTGCGGCTTGATAGTGTGCTACATAGTTGTATACCTTGTCCCTTTTTATTTGGTTATGTTATTACACACAGTCCCAGGATAATAGCATACATATTTAAAATTTGGTTAATGCTTATATATTCTATTTGTAAATACATATATGTTTATTGTATTTTTTATTTGTTTTTGTAGAATAAAACAATTGTTGGATCTATTAAAAACAGAATATATAGAACAATTTGAAGAGGATTTCGCTGAGGGGAATATTTTATTAATACCACAGATTTTCAAGTTTGGAAAAAACCAAAATTACAAAATTATATAATTTTATAAACTTAAAAAATATAAATAGTTTATAAAATATAGCATATATATATTTATATTAAATGAGTTCACATACGATATCGAACGGATTTCTTAACTAGTTTAAATTTTAATAGTAACATAAAAATTAAAACATCGTACAAATTTACACAAAATATACTTCTAAAATTTCATATAAAACAAAACGGAGGGATTCTGGAGTATTGAAAAAATGAAACTTGCGAAAGAAGAAAACGAAAGAGAAGGGTCGAGTACAATAATCAGGATAAGACCTATCTTTCTTGTAGTTCAGCCTCATCATCTCACGGCTCCTACAGCTTTCTATGGCGACTTATGCTGGTTTGTTAAAACTTTCAAATAAGATAATGAGTTGTAAACAACGAAGTCAGCCACTTAATTTTCAAAAATAAAAGGTCACCTTTGAGATTCTTTGAGTTATTTACCATGAGTTATTTAAATGGCTATCCGAATTGCAGCACGTTAGCCACACTGCACTGTCTGTTTCCCGGTCATCACTAGCCATATTTATGCCACGACTCGGCATGATCGATCTTATGATGTCCTTTCATATTTTATATCCCATCTCTCGCGGCAGGAACATTTTCTATCCCACATCTTGTGGTAGGCATATTTTCTATCATGTATCTTGCGGTAGGTACATTTTCTATTCCGCATCTCGCGGTAGAAACTTCTTATATTCCGCATATTGCGGTAACTGTTCACGGTATTTCCACTTAACTCTCCGCAGGTACCTCTTGTTAGGCTACTATCCCGCGGATTCTCATCACATCAGTCTCTAGGCGAACATCCGTTCTCGGTGTTCCAAACAGAACAACATACAAGTTCATTGACTCATTCTCATTTCTCGTTCACATTCACATTCTTATTCTCATTTCTCATTAACTT
Organism: Raphanus sativus; assembly: GCF_000801105.2. NCBI lineage: Eukaryota > Viridiplantae > Streptophyta > Magnoliopsida > Brassicales > Brassicaceae > Raphanus > Raphanus sativus. The sequence goes on from NC_079511.1 coordinate 12,338,139, forward strand.
ATTCTTATTATCAGCTCATCTCATTAACTCAATCACTAGATGCCACCCATTTTCTGTGTCTCATACACGTCACTTAGCAATATCATACATACTTATACCAATTGACATCTCATCTACATATATCTATCATTCACATTAGATACCAATTGAATAAGAATCATAACAATCAATCATACAAGCAATCACCATAATCATTCATTCACATCAACACAGAGCCGTCCATTAAATCATTTTTAAACAGTGTGAAGGTTCTTATGCATCATGATTTATTCATCTATCAACCTAGCATTCATCATGATCTATCATATATACTAACTCACAAACATGGTCTAATCAGACCTAACTCCAACATAAAGGAGAATAGAGATCATGAGAACATACTGGGTTCGGATCACCTCACCTTAGCCTAGATATGGATCTAGATCAGGAAACAAGAGAGAAGGGAAACAAGATCTGATCACCACCACCAATCAGCTACAATCACCACCACCACTACCACCATTCGCGGCCGCCAGTAAAGAGGGAGAGAGAGAGCGGCGAGGAGGGAGGGAGGGAGAGGGAGAGAGAGAGAGAGAGAGAGAGAGAGAGAGAGAGAGAGAGAGAGAGAGAGAGAGAGAGAGAGAGAGAGAGAGAGAGAGCTTCTATTTATTAGAAAATGGAAGAAATCCTAGGCAATTGAGCCGTAGAGAACCCGTTCCTTTAAATATTTTTTTTGGCCCATGTACTGGGAGGTTACAAGTAACACTACACGAAGGGTAGCCAGAAACCTGGTGATAATTCAAGTGAACCATCATCATGTTAATCAAATCGCCAAGAGGCCCAAGACTCAACCAAAGTTAACAACAACAATCCAGTCATGATTCTTTTCTTACAAGAGAGAGGAGTTTGAGATTCTTTCCATTCACATTTTTGTAGATCGACCATCAACAGATGGTCATCATTCATCTAAGAAGAATCTGCTTCATAACAAACTAATCTAGTAACTTCGGTGACAAATTAAAAAAAAGTTTGATGTTGAGGTTTTAGTAGTTCGTGCTAATACTTGTCTTTTCAACATTCCTTTGGTTTTTAAAGATGATTTTAAGGCAATATTGGATAATGAAGAATTCATTAGGAAAGCGACCTTGAGAGTGAGATACCAAATCATATCTTTGTCACTCTGTCTACAACTCTCTACATCATATTTAATCATATTTATCCATAATCTCTCCATGTACTCTGTATGTAACCAACCTTATAAGGTCAAAACTACAGCTGACACTTCGACTCGTTTGGGTTTTATAGTAAAGGTTATCAGTTTTTAATTGTTTTCCGAAAAATATAAAAATGTTCATTTTAGACGAAAAGAATCTATAATGTTATTTCAATTCAACAAAAAAGGAATATGAGCGTATCTTTTTGGTGGTAGAGAGAGAAATGGAATAATAGGAGGAAAATTATCATTAAATTTCCTTAAAAGCATCTTATTTTTTCTATAGTGACGATCGAAAAGGGAAAAACAAGATTCAAAAACGCATGTTACTTATGATGAGTTGTTAGGCAAATGTACATGGTGTGTAATTATGAACCCTTTAAGTCTGCCACTATGTGTTACTCTTTTTCTTTTGTGGCAACTCCTTTACTAAATGGTTTCGCCTATAACCATAAAATGCAAAAATGTCTATCGAGCAACGAGTTGGGATGTATTAGTGAAGACTATTCTTACATAATGAGTAGCTATCAACGAAACAAAACCAAATGCTTGGAACATCATGGAGAGCCTACACAAAAAAAAATAACGATAAAATGTAATTAACCTAAAACCAAAGAACATCTCCGAAACCTAAACACCAATTGATTCATAATTAACATGCGTTACTCGTGCACAAAAAAAAAACATGCGTTACTCTTTTGCTAAGCTAATGATAGTGAAACCGCTGTCTCATGAATGGATTTTTTAGCTAGATTGCGATAATTCTATAGACATCGTTCGCTGTACAGAAAGTTAAGTTTGCATTTGTAAAAAATATCCGGATCCCATGATTAAGCATGAGCTAGTGGAACCAACTCTTTTCCTTTTTTTTTGGAATATGAGGTCGTCGTTTTATGCATGTTTTATAGAGATCTTATTATGGTGAAAACAATTAAACAAAATAGAAGCTAATAAATAACAACAACCGTTCGCACTTCGCACTATAGTTGGTCACGGTGGTCTAAGTTAACGTGGTGGAGTGGTGGACCGATCCATTCCAGACCGAGGAGTTATGATGTAAGAAGCACCACATTTTTCATTTCTATAAGACAAAAGTATTAGAAACATGGCTATCAAGCAAGAAAGCGGGAGTCACTAGAAGAACAAAAATAGTTTGATTGCGACTAAAATATATAATCGTATTTAGAGTTTAGACGAAGATCATTGTGTACAGGAAAAGGAGAATAATAAGCACATACATAAAGAATGAAGAAGATAGAATATGACCATTGATTAAATCGAAAGTAAAAGGTGTGACGAAAATAAATGAGCATCACAGAATAGGAATATGGAAGAGAGAACATATATAGTGGAAACAAAGCTACTTATTCCTTCCTTGCCATTATCTCCATTCGTTCCACCTCTTTTCGCTTTTACATCTAATTTCGTTATAACTTACCCCGAAAATAAAGAGAATAAAAATTTTAAAATTAAGATTTGTCCAAAAAAAAATAATTTAAAATTAAGTATGACACTTGTCCCATTTGTGATTTTCCGATTCTTCACCAAGGTCCCTTTGATTTTTCTTATTTATTTTCTCAAGAGTCGTTGCAAATTTACCTTTTTGTCAACCGTTAGAATTACATAATAAATATTCTTGAAAAATACAACATTATATATATACATATAATTTTGTTTATTAATTTAAAGTTGCTACATTATTTAGATTCTAATAAAATTTAACCTCAGGAGTGCAAAACCACATCAGAATAGTAAGACAAGTAGACAACGTACAAAAGAAAAATACTTTACTTATGTGTAATACCACTAAATGCCAACACCGACCATAACCTTCTCTAAAGTTTAATAGGATAAAACAAGCCAACTACAAACAAGTAATTTTACATCTTTAACAAAAAAAAACTAGAAACAAGTAAACGTGCTCTTAAAACGCAAAAAACCGTCAAGGAGCATAGAAATAACAAGTTCAGACGAGGTAGTCCAAGTGGCAGGACAGGTCTGTGATGGCAACCACCATTCGGGTTCGATTTTTCCATGCAGAAACTACCCTGCTTTTTCTAAACACCAAAGCGGTACTAAGTTCAATCCAGCTTAGGTACAGCTCTTCCGGATGAAGCGGACTTCTGCTTGACCGGGTCCAGGAGAATGATCCGCGAAGCGAAGAACTCATGAATTATAAAAAAAAGCATAGAAATAACAAATAGACATCTTACTCATGAGCTCGGTAAAATATGTAATTCAAAACTATAACAATCCACTTGATGCTCTAACATGTTTGCTCTTTTTTAAATAACCATGAAAATCCTGAATTTTATGCATCTAATCTTTTACTTGTCCAAAATCAGTTTTCTTTTTGAAAATTATGAGTTTCCAACATTTTAGTTATTTAAGCTTTCAAAAGACACATTTTAGTTATTTATCATATTTATTAAATAAAGCAGGAAAAATGAACATAATTATCTAATCTTTTACTTGTTCATTCGAGTCATAGTCACCGTAAATTAAAATAGAAGAAAAAAATTTTTTTAGACGTTTTCGGTGGACTCTCTATTTAACTTCGATAAACGGTCACTAAGCATTAATCAGATCTTTTTCGAGGCATCCAGATACCAGAATCATATTTATTAAACAAAACACGATGAATGAACATAACCTATATAAATTTATAGCTCACCAAATTTTTACATGTATAGCATCATTTAGTTTAAATTACAACATATATGTCATAACCTATTTTAAGATAATTATAAATGTCTCTTTGTCAACTCCGTAGTTCTTTTTTCTAAATGTAAAAAAATAGTTTGTTTTCAAAAAAGTAAAACTATAAACTAAAAAAAGTAAAATAGAGAAAAATGAGAAATTTTAATGACACGTAACTGGAGTCCATTTAAACTACATACTTTTAAATTTTATATTTCTCAAAATTAGGACTAGACAAATAAACCGAACTTGAAAACCCGAACTGAACCCGATCTGATAAAAAAGAATCTGGACCAATTTGAATCCGACATAAATACCGAATGAATCTTGGTTTATGGTATTTTGGTATTTTGGGTTGCGTGTTATTCGAGTCGAACCGGAACCTAAATGGATATCCGAGAGAACCCAAACCATTCAAAACTTCTAAAAGATTGTATACCAAATATAATCTCAATTCCTAATATGTATCCAAAATACATTAAGATATATTGAACATCTAATATAATTATCTATTATATGAAGGTTGGTGATTCTATTACATGAATGTCGACGGTTGAAACTTGAAGTTTTTAAATTTTGGTTTTGTTTTCATTAAAAAATGTTTTTCATGAATAAAACTGGTTTTTGTTTTATGCTTTCATTTATTTGGTTTTATTTCTATCAATAAATATGTTTATTTTTTATTTGATTTTGAATGAATGCTTTTTTTCTTATTTTTGAATCGATTTTAATTATGTTTTTGTTACAATAGGTACAAATCATGTATTTTAAAACCGAAGAACCGACTTATGTTTTAGTTAAAAAATAGGTATAAATCAAGTACTTTTAAACTAAAGAACCAAACTTTGAAAATTTACTAATCCCGATCCGTATCCGATAGTACTCAGACCGGTCCTAAATTGAACTTTTATAAAATCCGAATGGAACTGATTTTTGATAAATCCGAAAAACCAAAACTTAATTAGACAAAATCAAAACCCAATTGAGATTCCGAATGCCTGTGTCTACCCAAAATGATGGTGAAAAGTCTAATAAACTTTATACCCCCCCATAAAACGATAAAAATACATTAAATGAGGAATAAAGAGTACTGTTCTCCAAGTGTACACAATATACGGTGGTCGTCTCTCTCTTTTGCTCATAAAAGGAAAAAAGGAAAAGTGGGGAAGATAGAAGAAGAAGAGAACCAAGCAACGTTTCTTCCCCGATTCCTTTGTCTGGGTTATCTCCTCCCGATTGCAAAATTGAGATCTTTCTCCAACAGTAGTAAGGTCATTTCCTGGGTTCCCTTATCTCCAAATAAAGCTCTCGCCTTTTGATTTAGTTCTTCTTGAGCTCTTGTTACTTTTAACTCTTTGCATGATTTGTTTTCTCTCGACGGTTCGGTATAAAGTGACGATCTTTGTGATTGATTCCTTGTTTGTTAGTGTAATAGAGTGATTATGTTTGGTAGATTCTTCTCTTGATGTGAAGTATATGATTGTTTTTTTTTTGTTTTTTTTGCAGAATCTGTGTGTAAGGAAGTGTGTTTGTGTTTCTTATGACGGGGAAGAGATCGAAGATAACTTGCAGATCTGCTTCTCACAAGCTGTTCAAGGATAAGGCCAAGAACCGTGTTGATGATTTGCAAGGGATGCTTTTGGATCTTCAGTTTGCGAGGAAAGAGAGCAGAGGCGTTGATGTCACTCTTCTCGAGGAGCAGGTGAACCAGATGCTCCGTGAATGGAAGTCTGAGCTCAACGAGCCTTCTCCAGCTTCTTCCTTGCAACAAGTAATGGAATCATCTTACTAGCGTTGTTATCTTGTTGATTATTCTCGTAACTTGCATGGTTTTGGTTTTTGCTTTAGGAACAGGGTGGTGGTGGTACTCTGGGGTCTTTCTCAACAGACATTTGTCGGCTGCTTCAGCTCTGTGATGAGGAAGATGATGCAACCAGCAAACTAGCTCCACCCAAGCCTGAGCCTGCTGATCAGAATCTCGAAGCTGGAAAAGCTACTGTCTTCCCAAGGGTGAGTTACTCATCTTTGCTACTGCTTTTACTTGTTTGTGGATTCACTGAGTTTTTTTTGACAGGGATACAATTTGGTCCAGGAGAAGCCAGAGCATGAGTTTCCATTAGCTGGCCAGTGCAAAGATCCTTCCTTAGCAGTTGGCAACAACTTCGATCTGGATTACAATCAGTACGATCTTCAACAAGAGTTTGAACCAAACTTCAACGGTGGCGGTGGTTTCAATGATTGTCCCACTTACGGTCCTTTACACATCTCTGCTTTCATCCCAACGATCTGCCCCCCACCATCTGCCTTCTTGGGTCCAAAATGTGCTCTTTGGGACTGCCCTAGGCCTGCTCAAGGATTCGACTGGTTCCAGGATTACTGCAGCAGCTTCCACGCCGCCCTTGCTTTCAACGAAGGCCCACCGGGGATGAATCCCGTTGTGCGTCCTGGTGGCATTGGGCTTAAAGACGGTCTGCTTTTTGCAGCTCTGAGTGCAAAAGCTGGAGGGAAAGATGTCGGTATCCCCGAGTGTGAAGGAGCTGCAACTGCTAAGTCCCCATGGAATGCTCCTGGTAAACTTTTGATTTTCATGAACTTTTGAATCTGATTTAGACTCGAACCTTGATTTTTTGTTTTGTGTGCGAGTGTAGAGCTCTTTGATCTCACGGTTCTAGAGAGCGAGACACTAAGGGAGTGGCTGTTCTTCGACAAGCCGAGGAGGGCGTTTGAGAGCGGGAACAGAAAGCAGAGATCCTTACCGGACTACAACGGACGCGGGTGGCACGAGTCGCGCAAGCAGATCATGAGCGAGTTCGGAGGGCTGAAGAGGTCTTACTACATGGATCCGCAGCCTCTGCACCATTTCGAGTGGCATCTCTACGAGTACGAGATCAACAAGTGCGACGCTTGCGCCTTGTACAGGCTCGAGCTCAAGCTCGTTGTCGATGGGAAGAAGAACTCGAAGGGGAAAGTGTCGACGGACTCGGTGGCTGATCTGCAGAAACAGATGGGGAGACTAACTGCTGAGTTCCCTCAAGAAAATGTCAACAACAAACGATGCATCAAAGGAAGGCCTAAAGTGAACACAAAGGTGGCAGCAGCCACCAACACTGGGAATGTTGAGAACACAGTAGTAGAGCAGGGGAATGAGTATGGAGTAGGTGAAGAGTTTAACTATCTTGTCGGAAATCTAACCGACTATTATCTTCCCTGAGAAGAAACAAACAAAACACTGTTGCTTACTATTTAAACCAGGCAGCAGAAGAAGAAGAAGCTTCTACATCTTGTAGGGCAAGTAATGGGTTTTTCTTTTCTTTTTTTTTTCTTTATATAACTATAATCATCTACTATGTGTATATAACAAGAAAGGGGGTGCAGAAGAGACTGTCATGGAGTTTGAGAGAGCTTGTTTCTTTCTAACCACAAGTAAAGTTGAGAAAGGAGACTGCTTTTTTATTTTAATTAAAGATTCAGTCTATGGATGGTGACATTCCGGTTTATATGTATTTTGATGCATTTTCAAATGCAGATGACAAGTTATGTAACCGTTTTGGTTATCGTTTTATTCTGTTCTTATACAAATCTGAATCTTCAAAACCTCTGTTGAATGATAACACCGTTCTTGAAAACTTTTGTTTTTTTTTTCTGATAATTACAAGAATTTATACAAATTTGCAGGATAATTGGTTAAAATGATTTTAAAAAATACAAGAAAGAGAGAGAGAGAGACAAGTGTATGTCTAAGCAGAGCAGCAACCAGGTTTTTTAACAGCAGAGATATCATCTTTGCCTCCGACATTAATAGTCTGTCCTTTAGGCAAAGCAGTGGTTGGATCATCACCAGCTTCAAGAGCCTTCTTGCTAACCACTCTGTATATCTGAGTCAGAACTTCGGTGAAAGCATTCTCAACGTTCAGAGCTTCGAGCGCAGATGTCTCCATGAAAAACGTGTTCTCTCTCTCCGCAAATGCCTTGGCGTCTTCCGTTGAGATAGCTCTGAGATGACGAAGATCAGCTTTGTTGCCAACGAGCATTATCACAATGTTTGCGTCCGTATGGTCCCTTAGCTCCTTTAGCCACCTCTCAACGTTCTCGAACGTCACGTGACGTGTCACGTCGTAGACTAGTAACGCACCTACGGCTCCTCGGTAGTAAGCGCTCGTGATGGCTCGGTACCTAATCATTTACCATTAAAATCTTGAATGTTTTAAGAACACGTTCTTGAATGTTTCTTTTTTATTTTATTTACCTTTCTTGGCCGGCCGTGTCCCAGATTTGAGCCTTGACGATCTTGTCATCGCATTTGATGCTGCGTGTTGCGAACTCCACACCGATGGTTGCACGTGAGTCGTGGCTGAAGTCGTTTCTGGTGAAACGTGATAACAGGTTCGATTTACCGACGCCGGAGTCTCCGGTTAAGACCACCTTGAAGAGGTAGTCGTAATCGTCTTCTGCTCTATATGCTCCCATCTTCTTTATGTCCAACTATTTAAACCTCTTTTTGTCTTTGATGAGTTTGTTCTTGAGAGACAAGTTTATATTCAAGAATGAAAATGTTATTTGGCTGTTCCAAAAACATGGGATGATTGATGATACTCAATGTGTCTTTTTTTTTCTTTTTTTTTTGGTTCTAAAAATATTTGTTTTGGTTTCTGTTGGTTTTAACGTTTTCTAAATTGGAGAGAACACCAATTTGAGTTTTGAATTTGGGAAGACAATGAGAGGTACTACCCACTCAGAACTCGCAAATGTCGCTCGGCCAAGACATTCAGTTTCTTGTTTTGGTTTGGTTAGAATCTCAAAACCGGTTTGTTTCTTCACTGATCAATTTGGTTCGGTCAATTTTTTCTTCTTGTACATTTTTGCTGATACTACTTTTTTAAAATAAACGTTACGGTTTGAAACATTTTGATCAGTGTGATCCGCAAGTGCAAACAGCTCACATTAGGGATACAATAATGCAACTCTTATTACTCAGCAATTTTATTCTCTCACAAAGGCTTTGTGAAAAAAACTTGTTCATCCATCACCTACTGCTAGAAGAATACTGTCTGCCTGATGATGTTCTACTTCTGTTCTTAATATCAAAGCCGGGGCATGACCAGTCGAAAGCAGGAAGCGTGTAGGGTCCTTCAAGTAATCCCATGGCGACCCATCCGTACGCAGACTCGGTCAAATGAAAACCGTCCCAATGCACAAACTTTGAAGGATCAATACAAGAATCCACTCCTTTAGTTCCACACTGACTAGCATTGTTGAAGTTGTATGGACCTCCTGTTCCACAGCATGCTGACAATGGTCGATTCATGAACCCTGATGATCACACACAATGATCGGTTTTATTAAAAAAACTTGGTTAGTTTATTAGTCAACCGGAGAAAAAATGGGTATGTAGAAATAACCGAATCTGGCCGGTTCTTGGAAAATATGTAGCAAGGCGTTGTAGTAATCAGCGTATAAGATTGTAACATGAGGGTAGAGTTTCTGGAGTCTGTTTAACTCTGCTTGAAGCTCTTTGTTGTGATGTTCTACAAACTCGTTTAGCCAGTTCAAGCATCCTGTCAAAGGATTGTATTCTTCTTTGTTTGATGTTTGATACTGCGTTAAAAACGATGGCCAGCATCCGATTGGGAGGTCCGTAGGCACCATAATCGTTCTGCCTCCCATGTGAACCAACTCCTACATCGTTTATATGCTTTTAAGATCCAACCTCACAACTCAAATTATGTAGATCAAGAACTGGATTAAGGGGCTTCTAAGAGAGATTGTTTACCGTAATCACAGAAGAAATAGTACTGATCACTAGTGGAACCAGCTCTTTGATCTCCTCGATGTTTTTTTCAACCAAGAGTCCGTAGTTATAGTCATTCCCTCCGATCTCTCCGACGATAATCAAAGCATCTCCAATCATCTCTCTACAGTCTATAAGAAGCCATAACAAGTGAGCTTGTTTTATTGAACTCTTCTTCTTGTTATAATCCACAATCAAAGAAAAAAAAGAGAGTTGATCTTCATTAAACCTGAAGGTGAACCACATAGATTTGGTAAACTCTGCTTGAATCTTCTAAGCTGAACTCCTAAACTAACATTGGTGTAAGCATAATGGATTCCTCTGCTCTCAAGAAAGCTCTGTTCCAATGCGGTTGCACCCGCTACAGCGAAATTGACTCCTTTGTCGAAGCTACCATTTGGAGATCCAAAGTAAGGAGGCACATAAGGAAGCCTCAAAAACTCAGCTGTAAACAGATCCCAAGAAGACCAAAAAAAAATGAGAATCACTTCTAGGTTTCTTTTTTCATTAATTTGCAGTTCAAGACAAGACAAAAAGAAAAAAAAAAACAGAGAAAGAGCACATGACTAGACCATTTTAGAAAATAATCTTACAAAAACATAATTGTGACGTCAGCATTAGGACAGAACAGAGAAAAAGCTCCAAGTTGTCTGAGAACTACTATGACCTGTTTCATGTGCAATTTACAAGTAGACTATCAGAGACATTTCAAAGGGTGAATATACCTATGAAGTCGACGATGAGACGGCCATTGGAGAAACGACCGGTGGGGGTGTGGAAGAAGGTTTCTCCGTACGGCGGAAACGCAGACTGAGGAAGTTTATTCGGGTTGGAGAGACGGAGCAAGTTTCCGGTGTCGGTGATGGAATCGCCGAAGCTTATGATAGACTTGAAATTACGACACTGTTTTTCTGAGGTTGCTACCACGACTGTGGTTAGCAAAGTAATTAGTAAGAAGGTTTTGAGTTTCTTGGAGAGATGGGAGACTAAAGATGCCATGGAAGAAGAGTAGAAAAGAAAAGCACTGTCTTCAGTACTGGCCATTTCTGGGGGATTTTTATTTTGAGGACAAAAAACTCCTGTCTTCGTGTCTCTGTCTCACTCAATTTAGACTTAACTCTAATAAATATTTCTAAATGTATTTTTTTTTCCGTTTCAGAAAAGCACCACCATTCATCCCAACAACTCCTTTCAAAAATCTTTTCAAAAAAAAAAAACTCCTTTCAAAAACAGATTTCTATTTTTTTGTCAACTTTTTTTTAACAAAATCTCCACCAAACCTAGTTAAAATGAGTAATTGTATTAAACTGTTACACAAATGATGATATTTGAAAGAATGAAAAATGATATAAAAGAAAACAAATATAGTAAGATTACAAATGTGATTGTAAACATGTTCTATTTTCTGTGGTATATACGCGTACAGTCCTACCATACTTGACTTCTTGTTAATCATTTTCTTTCATGGTACACTATGTAGAATCAATAAAATCATTTGACATGTCTTAAACTTGCTCTGATACTTCTCTTTACGTGACTTGCTAATAGCATTTAAACAACTTTTCGTTTTACAAAATAATATTTTTGGTAAGGTCCTTAGGATTAGAGAGGCTGTAGGCAATCCAAAAACCGAAACTTATGATTGGTTTGAAGTTCTGGCACTTAGTTTCCGAGTTGACGGTATTGAGACTAATCATCTCCTTTTGATCATATCTTTGCTCATACCATAAAAACTGGTTTTTGGGTGCATTGTAATAATGTTTATAAACCTAAAGAATTTATAGCTACGACAAGTGCGTAACAGAACTCGAAAAAGACATCTTAATAAAGACACGCTGAGGTAAGAGTAAATGAAAGACATAAATGCAGAGTATCACACACTTCTACGCTTTTCAATAGCGGCAAGTCTCGACATATTTTGATCATATCGTTGCTTTTCTAAGTAGCTCTGTCGTTTCCTTTTACCTCCTCCTCCTGCAGCAGGTTGCTTGATTTGCACTAGACTTGGAACATAAGAGCACACGTCTGCCCTACAGTATTCTAAGTTTGTGCCTGCACGTTCTACGAGCTCCAGCTTTTTCAAGTATCCAAACTCTCCGACAATGTTAAATGTATTGCGGTAGCCCATTGCGACTTTCATCTCCTCGTCAATGAAGAAACTGTCACAGTTAACCAGAGCCAAAGCTCCCGTTTTCGTTTCCACTCTCAAGAACTTGCTCCACGACACCTTGTCGGCCTCAATCTTAGTAGTAATCCATATATCAAGTTCCAGCGGACCTGCTTCGTTGTGAGAAAGTAAAACCGCAAGCTTCTCTTCTCTAACACATGATAAAGTCACATAGTCATCACGCCCAGCGTCAAAAGGGAGACGTAGAAGAGGACCGAAACTCTCACTTTTATAATCGAAACAGATTATGTGATCGTCAAGCACATCATCGTCTGTGCTTCTTCGTTGTGAAGCAGGCCAGTAAGTGTTACCTTTGAGAGACGCACCACACTGACAACATAGTATACGCCAGTATGGAGTGACATCAAGTGTCTTCCATGTACTAGACTCGAAATCGTAAATCTCGTACCATGAAAACTGGTCTATGGGTGCACTGTAGTACTTATGATCTATAAACCTCAACAATTTGTAGCTACGACAAGAGCTGTTATCCTCGTATCCGAGAGCGTAAGTGAACATGTCCCATCCGTATGGGCGGTGAGAAGAGTATCTAAACTCTATAGACCTTGTTTGTCCCCAATACGGATTCCAAACGATAACTTTGGTAGCATCATCTTTCAAGACGCATAACAATAGACCGTCACAATGGAAAACTCGAGATATCTTGCTTTGTATGTCTTGACAAGTAAGCTTACCTTTAATCTCTACGATTGGATCTTCATTAACGATGACAACAACCTTCACGAGATATAGATTGTAATCTATCATTGCGATCATCATCATAAACTCATCTGATCTTATTTTATCAGCGTGCATCTTTGAAAAGCTTCGACTCTTGGATAAAGTGTCCCACTGTTTGCAAGTTGATCGCACTGCTCTCATATATTTCAAGGGAACCTTAGAGAGAATCTCCTCTACCAAATTTACCGGAAGATCGGAGATCTTCATCGTTGTTTCAATCAGGATTGACTTGTTTGGCGACGAAGTGACCATCATGTCGGTGTTGTCGACTGGCGTGGCGATGGCGAGTTGAAGAGTGAATCTAGGTTTTTTTTTTAACTAGAGGCTACGTACTCTGAAAGTAGAAGATGTAATTAAGGTTTCGGCTTCAGTAGTTCGGCACATTATAAGGCTGAATTATACTTATCCAACTAGTATTTATGGGCTTCAACAGAAAAAAAAAACATTTCTAACTTTTTTTTTAACTTCAACATACTATATTAACTTGATATGGAAGTAACATAATCCCTATGCAGTAAAGCTGTTATTCTAATTTTTTTATGGATTCCATACGTATAATTAAATTAATTAATAATAAAATAGTTAAATAAACTAATAGGTTGTAATTTTTGTAAATATGCAAATAAAACAAAAAAGTATTATGTTTTCATATAGTTTTAGTTTTTAATTTTTTTAATGAAAGAAAATATATAAATATCTCATTTAGATTACAAAAAAATGTAATCCTATTCCAATTTGGAGTTCGACGCTTTCAACGTGTCCAGAAGAAGACAGGTTTACGCGGTTTTGTTGATTGCCGTCTTGGAAACGCAGGCCCTTTTGCCTCATCTAGAGATTGGATCCTGCAACTGAACTCTCAATCCAAGAGGATCAAGGAAGCTCAATGCTACTCTCCAGACTTTTCCCAAACACTTTCTACTTCAGATACGCCACTAATTAAGGGTACTACTTGTTGGAACTATATTTTGGTGGCTTTTCCGGGCAATGTAGTTATCAGAAGGACCGGAGTTTGGAATCATTGGATTTCTTGTTGTGAATACTATGTGATAGTTTATCATATGTCAAGAAATAATTTTGCTTGAATGAGAAATGCTAGGCTATAGTCATTGACTTGAAAATCTTGTAAAATTTTACAATTTTACTATGTTTTAAAAACTAGTAAATGTCTCACGTAAAAATAAGAGGTAAGAATCCTCTTATTTAAAACATGGAGAAGTAATGTTGGAAACCATATAAATATATTATGGTATAGTGGTGAAAAGATATACCCAATTTAAATGTGTACGTGCACTAAACTGGATAGAATCAAATGGGTTTGAATTTGGGATTGAATTTGTAATTTAATAATTGGACTATAAGTCTAATACCCTATTATTTGGGGAAAAATTCAAATCATTTTAGGATTAATTTGAATTATTTAATAATTAAATGAATCATGATATTTTTTTTATTAATAACAAAATGTATCAGTTTGACGTAGTCTTGAATTCATATTAATTATTTGAATCAATGACAAATGTTTTTTTGTTATAAATGCTTTTAGACAAAGCATATAAATCAAAGCATATAAATCCACTTCTCCTTCCATACTGAAAAGACAATTCATATGAACAATGAAAAGAAAAATCATTCCACTTGAAATATTCTTTAGTATTTTTTTGTCTTAGACGAGAGTACATCACAGAAATCAGTTCGACAGGTTTTATTATGGGCAATTGCACTACATATACATGGAAAAAACATTATTTAGGTATTCGATAAGTAACTGTTTATTTTTTCATATTTGTCAGTTATAACCTTATAATGAAGATGACTTGCCTACTCTAAAGTAATCTTAGCCTACCTAGGTTATTTTGTAATAATGAAGCTACAGGGAACAAAATCACGCAACTAATTTCTTGACGACTGCAAAAAATTATTTTCATTGCATTATTAGGCAACCACTGTTCATATTTCTTCTTTCTTCTTTAGGTGGCGGAGTATACAAAGTTGAAGTTTTTAGAGCAATCAACGGAGGTTGCGCCGTTAAAGATGGTGTCCACCCGGCTTATCGATTATCCGGAGTAGACTTCTTTAAGATCAATGCTTCTCACTCCCGCCGTCGTATCGCAGCCGTCTCATCGCCGTCCGTCAACCATAGGTAAGAAGCTTCTGCTACGCCACCTCTGAGTTTGATCCCCTGTAAATTTTTTTTTTTTCAATTGGTGAATTTCAATGTTTCATTTTGCGATTCGCGGAAGCTTTTTTCTTGATTTCTTGTCCATTTCATCGTATCGAATCATCTAGGGTTTAGGGTTTAGAAAAGGTTTGTGATTGCACTGTTATCCTTAGGCGGTGTGATGATGCAAATATCGAAATTGAGATTTATTGATTTGTAGTTTATCTCTTTTTTTAATGGTTTTAGTGTATTGAAGTGAGAAAAAATGGGGGACAAGAAGAAGACGTTCATGTTCATCCACCTAGTGTCAGCTGCTGGAACTGGATTCTTCTATGTCAAGAGAAAGAGTAGCAAGGGTCTTCTCGAGAAGTTTGAGTTCCGCAAATACGATCCTCGTGTCAACCGCCATGTCCTCTTCACTGAGCAGAAGATGAAGTGATCTCCTTGTCTGCGTGTTACATTGTTTTCAAATCTCTTTGCAAGTAGTATTGTTACTATCTAATCAAACAAGTTCTTCTTAAGCACCGTTGAGTTTTAGACTTCGTAAGTTTCAGTTTGAGGATTGCTTTTAAGTTTTAACTATCTCAGATCATAGTTTTTTTCCACTATTGAAACCAATCTTTGTCAACTAAGACATCAATAATTTACTCAGGGTGTATAAAAAAGCTTGAGACTTTATAAAATATAAATCCAATATCTTGATGTCAAAGAATGACAAACTGACACAAACCAGAGCATCTTGGAGATTCAACGAGTTGTTTCAACAGACCCGGCTTGTGTTTTTTTTCTGACAAGACTGGTTCAAACGTAGAACAAGCGTAATCGAGTGTACTTTCAAATTGAAATCGGACAGATATATGTGAATCATTACCTATTGTTTATTTTGACAGTATAGCAATTTGGAAGGACTAAATGTGACAATACATAAGATCTACATATTAGGGTTTCTCTCATATTACACGCGTATTATTTCATTTGAATTACTACGTATAGAGGGAATGTTTTGCAAAGTATGTAAGACAAAATGTCATTTTCACAGACAGCACCTGACATTAGCATCTTCACTAGATTTGCCTACCATAGCTGAACTGTAATCTACGCTGTCAACTTGGAGAATGTCTAGGGGCTGGTAAGTAAAATCGCCGAAACTGTTTACTCCGGTTACCTAATTATATTTTTCATTGCATGAACACCTAATTATCTTTTCTTTCTTGGTTTTTCAGCACATTTGGCCTTTTATTATTCGGTGGTGAAAGATAGAAATATATGCAGTTGTATTCTGGAATTTTGGAATACAATATCAATTGTTACAATACGGTTGTTGAGTGTCTCGCCCCGCAAACCTATTTTTCTTTCCAAATTCTTGTATTGCTATTCATATTATTTATCAGTTTATTTATGTAAATACTTCGAATTTGCGTTTCTATAATCTTAATTCCGTAAATTTTCGTTTGTATTATTATTATACTAAGGAAAACTAATTATTTTGTGAAGTGTTTTTGTTACAAAACCAGTAAATGAAAAATTCATTATAATGGAAGGGTTCACTGTTCTTCTGACCAATCCGGAAAGAGAGAAAGAATTTTCTTGGCATATTGGTTTTCATTTATGCAATTTGGGGTTGCATTTGACTATCAATAGAACATTGCTTGCTTCTTTATTTTTGCCTGATTTTTTTTGGGAAAATTGCCAATAGAGAACAAAAAAACAAGGGTGTTGTCCCTTTGGTATAAATCTTTTTTTGTCCAATTTTTCTCCTTTTTACCCTTTGTATTTCTGAAAACTAATGACATAAATACTTTTGTGAATCAAAAAAAAAATTAAAAATATAAAGAATTAATAAAACACCTATATACACATGCTGGTATTTTTATTTTTTTCAAAAAGTTGATAAATAAAAATTTGAAAATACGTTCTACTAAAGGTAGAATGTGCCTTCTACGGAAAATAGTATAGTAGAAAGCGATTTCTAAAATAAACATGTTCATCTACTATTTTTAGAACGTACATTCTACTATTTACTAATTTTCTAAGAAAGTGGAATGCGCATTCTACTAATCCTAAAGCTATCTACTTTTCGTCCGAAAGCATTTTCTACTTTTATTAAGTATTCTAAATTTCGCGGAATGTGTTTTTCTAAAATGTACTCTTCCGTCTACTAAAAGTAGAAAGCGTGTTCTAGATTTTTGTCAATGTTCTAAACTTTTAGAAGGCGCCTTCTACGGATAAGATACCTGATTTTTGCGAAAATTAATGAAAAATCCAGTTAAGGAAATATTCTAAAAATCTCCTAAAAATATTCTAACTTCCTAAAACGTGTTATTTTCGATTTTACTTGTAAAAAACTTTTTAAAAATGATTATACCTTGTCTTCTTCATTAATCTATGAGTTTTTCATAGTTTTTCTTTTGATTTTTTTTCACAAACTCTTATTCTCTATGATACATATCTATACAACATGTGGTGTTTTGAAATTAGGTGCAATTTTTTGTAAAGTTTAATTTTTATTTTATAAAGTTTACAAATTTTATTTTTATTAAAGTTTTATTAAAAAAAATTTTAAATTTTTTATTTTTATTAAAAATTTCGATAAAATTCAAAAGGTTACAAACATTTTAAATTTTTTATAAAAATAAAACTTTGTAAATTTTTCTTTATAAAGTTAGTTTAAAGCTTTTATTAAAAAAAATTAGTAAAGTTTTATTTTTATTTTTATAAAGTTTAAAATTTTTATTTAATTAAAGTTTTATTAAAAACATTTTAAACTTTTTATAAAAATAAAACTTTGTAAAATGTTTTTTAATAAGTTTATTTAATGTTTTATTAAAAAATTGTAAATTATTTTTATTTTTACAAAGTTTATTTTTATTAAAAAAAAAGTTTTATTTTATTTTCCCTTTTTAAAACGTTTTTAATTAAATTTTTTAAAAATTCTTTTAGTTTATTGTGTTTAATAAAAACTTTAAACAAAATTTATAAAATTTGTAAACTTTATAAAAATAAAAATAAAACTTTACAAAAAGTTTTTAATAAAAGTTTAAACAAACTTTAGAAAAATACATTTTAATTTTTTTTTTAATTAAAAATTTTGATAAAATTAAAAAGTTTACAAACATTTTAAACTTCTTATAAAAAATAAAACTTTGTAAACTGTTTTTATTAAAAAATTGTAAATTATTTTTATTATTATTTTATTAAGTTTTAAAAAGTTTATTTTTATTAAAAAAATTAATTTTTTTTAATTTTTCCTTTTTAAACGTTTTTAATTATTATTATTTTAAATTATATTAGTTTAATGTGTTTAATTAGATTAATCAAGGGTTAGTTTTGGGATTATGAAAAAAATTATACTAAAAGGACAACTAAATTGTGGCTTTATACTATAGGGACAACTATGCTGAATTTTTGTTCCGTTTTGGCAATTTTCCCATTTTTTAATTTGCAGGGAATTAAGAGTTTTTGTTCTGGCTGCAGTTTATAATTGATCCTTGCGTTTAGCTTTCCTCGTTAGCTTGCATGGATTTTTGGGTTAAGTCTATACCCTATGATGATTAAAAAGTGATACATGTAAGGAATAGAATATAAGCATTTGTTTTTAATGATTTATGTCCATTGTTTTGAGATATAAATGAAGTAGTACATGATACACCTCTAAATAAAATTAATGGCAAATCATCTTGTAAGTGTGAAATGGGTCTGTTTCTAAAAGAATAAAATTAAATCTATATTCTCTAAGTTCACTCATGATTACCGAGGCATTTTTCATGGCCAAAATGAACACAACATAGAACCTAATTTTGTGAGAGAATGAAACTGTGTTATAGCTATTCTCTCGGTTTACACAAAAGTCCGGGGGTTCAAGATATCATGGCCACCTCCCGTTCGAATAAATCCGATAGCTATTATTAATGACTGGTTCAAGACTGAAAATTGTTACTAACTCATTATGCAATGAATTTTTCGTTTGTACTCTCAAAAGTCCTTTAGTTGAGTCTGGAGTTTTGTCTAGGAAGTCAAGTCTGTGAAGTCCGTCGAATTGTCTATAGTCATTTATATTCATGTGGAAGATTATTGCAACTATTTTTTGGACAAATGGCTTTGGCCAATATTTCGGTGGCTTTTCCGGGCAACATAGTTGTCGGAATGACCAAAGTTTGGAATCATTGGATTTTTTGTTGTGAACACTATGTGATAGTGTATCATATGTGAAAAAAAGTTTGTTTGAGTGAGAAATGTTACTATGTTTTAAAAACCAGTAGATGTCCCACATAAAATAGGAGACAATAATCCTCTTGTTTAATTATGGAGAAATAATGCTGGAAACCATATAAATATATTATAGTATAGTGGTGAAAAATATACCCAATTTAAATGTGTGCATGCATTAAACTGGATAGAATCAGAACCAAGTTTGGAATCAAATTTGGGTTTGAATCCGTGATTGAATTTGTAATTTGATAACTTGACTGTTAATCTAATTAATACCCTTTATATTATTTTAGGAGCATTATTATAAATTAACATTGATCTCTTGTGATAGTAACCAAATTGTCATTCATACGTACTAACACCATATTCGTTTTTTTTTTTGTAACTGGCTTTCATTGCATTAAAAAAAATAAACTGAAAATGATACAGGCCCTTAGGCAGTGTTCTGTAGGCAAGGCCCAAGTGAAAATAAAAATAAAGCCCTAGAAGGATTCTCATTCTGAACTAGCATGTGCACATCTGATCTGCCAGAGGCCCAAGTGAATTAAATTGTCACGTTTGTTGGTAGTTGGTTGATGGAAAGGTACTAACACCATATTCGTTCTCACACTATATAATTAAAAGCCTTCTTCTTAGTAGACTAATTACATATACTGCTATTGTTCATTGAATTATAACTTAACACATAATATACTATATACTTTCTAATTATTAGATCATGAAACTGGTTAAATTATTAAAGAACACAACCCGTTATCTAACATATGCTTTAATTATGTGTGAGAATGATGTTGAAATATCCAATACCACTACTATACAAGTGCAAAAATATAAGCTTGGTCACGATACTATGTCAAACCGGTTAACTAATAATTAGAATAATCTTAACTAAGTATATCATTGTGTAGTATATATATTTTATACGTCAAACAAACAAATACAATGATAGGATGTTGAAATGCATTCTTCTATATATATGAAAGGTTATGTATTGTGTAATATTTAGGACAATATAATGATTCCTGTAATGCAGACCTTATAAATATTTTTAGTTTTCTTATATTGACCGAACGTATAATTGGGTTAGTTTGGTTAATTTTCATTTCTTACAATATTAATTAGGGATTATTATCAAATATGACTCACAACTTGATTTCAAATGCAAAAGTAAACCCAAACTTGAATCAAATGCAAAAGTAAACTAAAAGACTATTGAAATTATAACCAGTCCCTTGTGAACAAACAAAAAACTGAATTTTTTTTACGTTTGTAACCTTCGCAAGTCTTCTGGTATAGTTCTTCTTAAAAATAATTTAATTTTTTTGTAAAAAATATTTTGATAAGTGAAAAATTGAAATCATGTAATTAACATATGTTTTAAGTGATATAAATTAAAATATAACAAAAGTGAATTGTTTTCAACATAGATGAAGAAAAGTAGTGAGTCATGATATTCTTTGGTTTAGGTTTTGCCAACATATGTTGTAGTATTGTATGTGTTTTTAAGGTTAGATTTTTGGAAAGTTTAAAGGTTTTTTTTATTTAAAATTTACCTAAGTATGTTTATTTTTGTGTATAGTAAACATTTTTAAGTTTAATTTGATTTTATCACGTGTTTAGTTGGTTAATTTAGTCAATTTAGTTTAGGGAATAAATTTAGGGCCTGACGAGACGACTTACTTGAAAGTCTTCTGGTATAGTTGATCTTAAAAATAATTTATAAATTTTTCAAAAAATATTTTGATAAGTGAAAAATTGAAATCATGTAATTAACATATGTTATAAGTGATATAAATTAAGATACAATAAAAGTGAATTTTTTTCAACATAGATGAGTGAAAGTATTAAGTTTCCCGCTAAAAATATTTAGTTTTCCGCTAAAAATATTTTAGTTTCCCGCTAAAAATATTGAAGTCTTCTGGACGACTTACAAGTAAGTCGTCTAGGAAGTCTTCTGAATCTAAAATATTTAACTTAATTAGATTTTTTTGTCTCCCTACAGAAAGAAAAATATACACATTCTCTCTCTTCCTCTCAAATGGCTGCAACAAAAATGTAATGTTCATCATTCTAAAACTCTCAAACCTCTCTCTAATCTCTTTGAACTTATAAACACCAAGCTTTATATCAATTGATTATTTTTGTCTCATGTCTTTCTCAATAATTTATCTTGTTTTTGCAAGTTTTTCATCACATGATTCTCATCTTCCACTCATTTAAAGGTAGATCTATTAATTTTAGATATAAATTTTTATTTTTCATTTTTCTTCATTTTGCAACTTCTTGTTGCATAAAGTTCTTACATTTTTTCTCAAACTAAAACTCTTCAAACCACTCTAATCTCTTAGACTTTAAAACACCAAACTTTATATGGATTTTTCAGTTTTGTCTCATGTTTTTTTCTATAATCTATTTTTTGCAGGTTTTTAATCAGATGGTTCTCAACTTCCACTTGGATATGTACGTTGTATGTTCCATAAAAGTATATCTATATAATCTTCCACTCATTTTTATGTTTTTAAGCCATTTGAACGTTTTTGGATGTGCAGATTTTTCAGATCTGGATATGCAGGTTTTTCAGATCTGGGAGACTTTTGGGACGACTTCATGTAAGCCGTCTGGACCTCCTGGAAGTCGTCTGGATTTCCTGGAAGTCTTCTGGACCTCCCGGAAATCGTCTGGACCTCCTGGAAGTCGTCTGGACCTCCTGGAAGTCGTCTGGACCTCCTGGAAGTCGTCTGGACCTCCTAGAAGTCTTCTGACGAAGTCTTCTTCCATTCAAGTGGAGTCTAAGCTTGTCTTTATAAAGGAATGATATATAATAATTTTGTTTGTGGTATGTTTTGTAATTTTATGGTTAATTAAATGATATTTATATTATTTATTGGTCAAAATAATAAAATATATAATATTAATAAATTGTATTTTTAAATGTAAAATTTAATTTTTTAAAAATTTATCACTGCACATGGTGCAGTAATATATGTGCTAACAATGTGTTTACACATTTAGAAATCAATGAAATAATAGACTTCGATAGATTTTCTCTTATCTTTGGATTTCCATATGGAATAATAAACTCAAAGGACCTTCTTCTCATCTTAATAAATAAGAATGTTGGTAGCCTCATACTGATATAATATTTTAAGAAGCATTTTAAACATTGTTCCAACTCATAACAATAATCATCATTGGTTTCTATAACAATAATACTTAAGAGATGGAAACAAACAATAGTAACTAGTCAAAGCATGTCATATTTTTTACAAGTTTGTGTTGAAAATGTTTTTTTTTGTAGAAGACTTACCAGTAAGTCGTCTGGTAAATCTTTTGTGTAGAAGACTTATCAGACGACTTACTGGTAAATCTTCTGTAATTGTTAAATTTTGAGACTTGTATTGTTTTATACGCAAAATATGAATGCTTTTATTCTCCATATAATACATGTATCTAACGCATTATCTGCAAAAATTCAAAATAAAATACATTAACAAAGATATAACATGTATGAGTTAAAACATATTAGCTAGAAACTTTGAGTAACATAAATATTGGTAACCTCATAAATATCATCAATTATGTTATAAATTTAATTTAATATCCCCAATATTGATTAATATACATGAATTAATAAGAAAATGTTAAAAAATCTTTATATTATTAGAGAAAATAAAAGTTTGCTAAACATAAATCGTCCGGAAGACTTACTAGTAAGTCGTCTGGAGAGGTCATTTTTGCAGTTGACTTTTAAATGGGACGACTTACATGTAAGTCGTCCAATTTTCTTTGTTAAAAAAAAAACTCCAGACGACTTACCAGTAAGTCGTCCAGGATAAAAAAGTTAGCTTTGTATTTAATCGAATTGTGTCAGATATTTGATTTTTCCTGGATGACTTACTTGTAAGTCGTCTCTGAAAAAACAAAAACTAAATATTTTATTATTTCTAGACGACTTACATGTAAGTCGTCATAGGTTAGTTTAAAATTCGAAAATAAAACTTAAATATTTAATTTTTTTCCAGACGACTTACTTGAAAGTCGTCTGAGATAAATAAGGTTTGATCAGAATCTCAGAAAAAAAATTCTGGACGACTTAACTTAAGTCGTCTGACTGGATGACTTTCAAGTAAGTCGTCTGACTGGACGACTTACTTGTAAATCGTCTAGGAAAAAATAAATATTTAAGTTTTATATTCCAATTGCAATAACCAAAGAAAACTTACTTGTAAGTCGTCTAGAAATAATAAAATATTGATTTTTCTACAGCCATAAGACTTACATGTAAGTCTTCTAGGCGAACAAATCTGAAAAAAAAAACAATTTCATACCTTAAATTAGCGAATTGACTTCTTTACCACACATAAATATTCTCCAACCACATAGAACCTCAAACGAAAGTAACCCACCAAGAATCATAAGCTTGAATGGTTCTATCAACCATAAAAAATTTATACCTTAAATTAGCGAGTTGACTTCTTTAGCACACATAAGTCTTCTCCAACCACATAGAACCTCAAACGAAAGTAACCCATCAAGAATAATAAGCTTGAATGGTTCTATCAACCATAAAAGTTTTATAATCAAAAACTTGAGTTTTTTGGATGAATATGGAGACAAAGTGAAAGAGATGTTATTTTTAGTTCATAACAATTGGAAAAAAGAGTATAAATCGATTTGAGATGTATTAAGAGTTTCAAATTGGTTGTTCATGGTGGTTAGAGTATTGATGGCAATGATAATCTTGTAAATACTTGAAGAGGATGAGGTTGAGAGAGTAAAAATGTCATTTTCGAAAAAAAATTAATGGCATTTTCGTGAATAATGTAAACTTGTGTGGTGAAAATGACAAAAAAAATCCAAAAAACATAGGTTAGTTTTGTGTTTGATTTTGAGTTTTGAGTCAATTTTGCAAAAAGCCATATTAATTAATGCTACATATATTATTCTAATTAATTATCTTAAATTAATGGTTGACCATATATTTGGATTCACATAAGTCATATATAAATATTTGAATTGCAATATGAGTAACTAATTTGCTGAGATTGAGGATTTCGTGGTGCACAAAAAAACTGTAACAAAATTTGGCGCTTTTTGTAATAATGACCCAAGACTTGGTCAAGTCGAGACAACGGGAGTTTTCCCCTTTTTAAAGAAACTCTATGAATCTCTCTGATACTCTAACTTTCTTTCTTCTTTCGTCTATCTTTACGAGTAAGGAGATCTCAAAGACCCGATTATCCAACTGCAGTAATAACACCATATCAAGTCAAGAGCTATATACCTCATCAAAGTGAACTTGGTAACCTCTCTTTTCTGTCAGTAGACGAACTTTCAAATTTATGATGAAAGTTCAGTTGAAACAAGCCCCACAAAGACTCAAAAGTCTTCGATAATTGTAAAGGTGGCAGAGTTGCAAGTTATGTGGAAAAGTCACCCAAATCCTTATTGACGCAAGACTTGGTCAAGTCGAGATAACTGAGTTTTCCCCTTTATAAAAGAGCCTCAGAAGCCGGAACCATAACCACACAAATTCCAAAAAAAGAAAGAAAGTCTAAATGATGCTTCCAAGCAAGTCTGATTGCATTTCTGGTATTAAAACCTTTTATTTCACCTTCTTGGCTTCCCTCTTCCTACACACTCTTGCTTCTCCTACGCTACTACACTATTGCCGCCATGACCAGATGGATGCTCTTCTGGAGTTCAAAAACGAGTTTCCAGTAAACAAATCCAACCCAACTCCTTATGATGTACCGTTAAGTTCATGGAACAAGAGTAGTGACTGCTGTTCTTGGGAGGGTGTCATGTGCAGTGTCAAAACTGGCAAGGTGATATCACTCAACCTTAGTTATGTTCCTCTTCGCAACTCTTTGAAACCAAACAGTAGTCTTTTCAAACTCCAACATCTCCGTAACCTGACCCTCAAGAACTGCTCTCTCTATGGAGAGATTCCTTCTTCACTAGGAAGCCTTTCCCGTCTCACTAAGCTTAATCTTCTCAATAATAATCTAGTAGGTCAAGTTCCAGCTTCAATTGGGAACCTAGCCCAACTAAGATACCTCGACCTTAGCCAAAACAAGTTAAGTGGGAATATTCCAATTTCGTTTGTCAATTTAACAAATTTATACCTATTTTACATCCACGACAATTACTTCGAATCCACGTTCCCATTTAACATGAGTGGTTTCCAAAAACTAAAGTATTTTGGTGTGGGTGCAAACTCTTTTTCGGGGGTTTTTCCTACGTCCTTGCTCACGATTCCTTCGTTGATATATATTAATTTAGAGGGAAACCGATTCACAGGACCTATAGATTTTAGGAAGACATCACCCTCCAGTACCCTCAAGTATCTCAACATTGCTTATAACAAATTTGATGGCCCAATCCCTGATTCTCTATCTGAACTTATAAACCTAGGAGAGATAGATCTTAGTTTCAATAGGTTCAATGGGTCAATCCCAAGATCTCTAGCAAAGTTAGACAACCTCTACTATCTTGATCTTTCCGGAAATAAGTTGGAAGGACAAGTACCAAGCTGGTTATGGAGATTGAACGTGGTAAGGCTTTCTTACAACTCTTTCAACAGCTTTGAAAATAATTCACCAGAGCCAGCAGCTCCTAGCGAAACACAAGGCATTGCACTGGATCTTAGTTCCAACTCATTCCAAGGACCATTTCCCCACGAGATATGCAAGATTACGTCCTTGTACATTTTAGATTTGTCCAACAATAGGTTTAGTGGCACTATCCCTTCGTGTTTCAGAAACTCCACTGGTTCTCTGATGGAGGAGCTATTGTTAGGTAACAACATATTAACTGGTGTTCATCCGGACGTATTTGCCAATGCTACCAACTTAAAAGCAATTGACATTTCCAACAACAATCTGGAGGGGAAACTTTCAAGATCGTTGATTAACTGCAGCTCTCTGAGGTTTCTCAACTTGCAAGGGAATGGATTCAAGGACGAGTTTCCATCTTGGTTAGGCTCTCTGCCAACACTCAACGTCCTCCTCCTTCGTTCTAACCACTTCTACGGGCCGTTAACGTTATATCACCGCCATAATGTGTCCATTGGGTTTCAAAGTTTAAGAGTCATCGATGTCTCACTTAACGACTTAAGTGGAGCCTTGCCGGATTCCTATTTCTCCACTTGGCGTGAAATGAAGAAACCGGACGCAGAGTATGACGACGCCTACATGAAAGATTCAGTAATTGATGCAAGTGTCTTTCATTCCATGCAAATTGTGAATAAAGGAGTGGATACAATATTTAACAAGATCCGAAGCGACTTCATATCTATCGACTTTTCCGAAAATAGTTTTTCTGGAAGTATCCCTGAATCTGTCGGACTGTTGAAGGGGTTACGCCTTCTCAACATGTCAGGCAACACATTCACAAGCAACGTACCCTCGTCATTGGCGGACTTGGAGAATCTTGAAGCATTGGACCTATCTCGCAACCAGCTGTCGGGACAGATTCCTAGAGAACTTGGCAGGCTATCCTTTTTGTCAGCCATCAACTTCTCCCACAACCATCTCGAAGGTCCGGTACCACGGAGCACACAGTTTCAAAGTCAGCCTTGTTCTTCGTTCGTGGACAATCCCAAACTATCTGGTCTCGAAGATATTTGCGGAGAAAATCGTGTCCCGATTACTACACCACAAGAATCAAAAGAGTTGTTGAAAGCAGAAGAAAAGGGGGTGAACTGGATAGCGGCAGCAATCGCCTATGGACCTGGTTTCTTCTGTGGAATGGTGATTGGACATATCTTTGCTACACACTACAAATATGAGTGGTTCATGGTAAAGTTTAGCCGAAACAAGCCAAGATCAGTTATCAGAAGTACTCGCTAAGCCCATCTCTTGCAATGTGTTAGGCAAACGTGTTGGTAATATGAATTTGTATAATATGCCTTCTCCAAAACAAAACAAAAACAACTCGCTTGTGTTTGTGATTTTATGTTGTATGTGTTTTGTAATAATGGTAACATTTGGTGGTATTTGATTATTATATATCTTAGCTCGAAAATGCATTCATAAACGCCTTCCTAATGAAAAAAAGTTCAAGTGAAATGAGAGAGCGTTTTCTCTCTGGCTTATGGTGACAAGTAGGGCTGGATCTGGACACATCCCATTGGAACATGTACTGCTGTGTACGTAAAGCTGTCGTTGGTCTCACTCATAATTCAATGTATCACATATTAAGATTTATACTCGCATTACCGTAACACAATACAATTTTTTTAATAATACAAAACATGATCCAACATAAGCGCTAAAGAACATACATGTTTTTATCAGTATGCATTCTTCTCTCTCTCTCAAATTTTCAGACCAAGTTATATCAGTGGATCATTAAAGAATACTTTGCATCAGATGATCCATTGTTCTTAATTTCTGAGCTGAGGCAAGACCAATCGAAAGGTGGAATAGCATAGGGTCCCTTAAGTATACCCTCAGCCATCAACTGGTATGCAGCCTCAGTCATATGGACACCATCCCAACAAACATACTTTGAAGGATCACTACAAGATTCCACTCCTTTAAAGCCACATTTCCTACCAAATGTGAAGTTATACGGTCCTCCAAAACCGCAGCAAGCGTGCAAGGGTCTGTCTGTGAACCCTGATTGGATAATTAATTCGGTTAACAAATTGAATCAATGAATTTGGCCGTGTAGGGTTGATAGGAAGGATCAAGAAGGCTAACCAAATTTCTCTGGTTCTTGAAAAAGGCGTAACAGAGCATTATAGTAGTCAGCGTAGATGATGTTGACATGAGGGTACATCTCCTGGAGCTTGTTGATTTCCGCTTGAAGCTGGTCACTGTGGTATTTTGCAAACTTGTTCAACCATTTCAAACAACCTGAAGGATCGTATTCTTCCTTGTTTGATGTTTGATATAATGTCAAGTAGGTTACTGAGCATCCCAGGGGAAACTCCCCCGGCACAAGAAATGTTCTCCCCCCCATACCGATCAACTCCTGTATATTTTCTTATGCTTTAGAAGTTTAGTCCCAAAAACTAAAACACACACACAGTGAAGCTTGTGCTTTTGTAGAGAGGCAGAACAAGAATTTGATGTGGTCATCAGAGTTACCGTGATTGCAGAAGAAATAGTACTGATCACCAGTGGAACGAACTCTCTGGCCTCTTCAATGGTTTTGCCCACAAAGAAAACGTAATTATAGTCATTCCCTCCAATTTCTCCCATGAGAATCAAAGCATTTTCGATCATATCTCTGCAGTCTAAAACAAAGATTTAATAAAAGTAAACCATTATTACAAGTTAGTCGTTGCGTCTTGGAGGTTATCATAAAACTTGTAGGATCTCTAAGCACAAAACCAAATACACACCTGATGGGGAGCCACAAAGCTTAGGCAGAGCATCCTTGAAGCTCCTAAGCTGAACTCCTAAACTGACGTTGGTGTAAGGAAAATGAATCCCTCTTTCCTCAAGAAAAGAACGTTCCAGTGCCGTTGCTCCCCCTACCGCGAAGTTAACTCCCTTTTCAAAGTTTGCGTTTTGTGATCCATAAAAAGAAGGCACAAGCGGAAACCCCAAGAATTCAGCTTCGAACAGAACCACAGAGAAAAGAACCATAAGTTAAGGAGCAATTAAGTGTTAAACCAGTTGATTTTTTTCAGGTTTTATACATGAACTATGCGACTCAACTAAGAGCGTGCAAAGGAAGAAGTTATACGTAAGGATGGTGCATAGAGGGAAACAATAAAACAGGGGAAACATTACGGCTTTGATCGGTAAACTTGCGGAATGGTGGAATGGCGTTTTTACGCGATTCCGCAAGAATTTTACCAATCAAGAAAAGAGCAGAAGATAATTATCAGTAATTTTTCTTCGTTTTCATCTCAAGATTCCAACAATGAGCACAAAACAATACTATCATCTGTTCTGTTTCTTTATATTAGAAAAAGCTAATTCTATTGTATGCATACAAATTAACCACATTATTACGTTCTTTTTTGGTTAACTTAAAAGAAAACAAGATCCATTGTCATTTTGTTTAATATTAGTTTCGTCCAATGTTCACTCAACCTTATAATCCATAAGATTTGCCTAGGATGTTTTCTAGTTGAGCTTAAGGCCATTTGATAATTTGTTGTTGTATATCAACAAAAGTGAAAGCAAGAAAAAAAAAATACAAATCCATGATTCATTGATTCGGTTCCGTATTGTTCGGAAGATGTACACTCACACTCACTACTGTAAAGACAAAAAAGGAGATAGTTGAGACTTGAGACGTACCAATGAAATCGATGATGAGCCGACCGTTTGAGAAACGGCCAGTGGGATGGTGAAAGAAGGTCTCTCCGTAGGGCGGAAACGCCACGTGAGGGAGATGGTTAGGATCAGAGAGGCCGAGCAAGTTTCCTGTGTCCGCAATGGAATCACCGAAACTGATGATCGACTTGAAACGCCGACACTGCGTTTCCGAGTTTACGATATTAGTGAGAAGTAGAGTAGATAAAAAGAAGATCATGAGCTTCTTCATCATCGGAGGACAATAGGGAGACGCCATTGAGATGCTTGAAGCTTTGGTCTCCGGTCTCAGACGTCCCTTTCAATTTGAAATCCCTTCTCTTTTTATCTACTCTTTTCCTCACTTTCGTGAGCTCAAAATGAACATAAATATAATAATTATAATGAATCAATTATTGGACGCAGTGGGTAGAGAATCAATTATTTTGTTTGTTCGTGTTAGTTGATGCATGACTTGCAGACTTCGAAAGATATGTTATTAATTATAACCATAAACTAGATTTTGACCCGCGCTTTAGAAGCGCGGAATATTTTACGATAAAAAATTTCACTAATAACTTAACAAATATTTTGGTAATTTTTAAAAGAGTGTGTATTTAAAATACTTTTGCATTTAAATCAGTGTTTTTAATTTCAACCCGATTGTGACTATACCCGTTAATCCGGAGATCTGACAATTCAATTTTGGTTTTTAAAATATTCATATTAAAAAATCACTAAAACCCGAGACTAACTGATTGAACTGATGGATGACCGATATGTAATTTAAAATCTAATTAGATTTAAATTGTAATAATTTCATAATTTGTAATCTTATAATCCAAATTTTAAAGTTTATTATTTTGCAATTTATGAAAATATGACGTTTCTACAAAATTTTAAAGAGAAAATGATAGATATAAAATAATAAGATTAATTATTGTATTGTTTTGGAAAAATTGATAGTAGTATAAAAAATATTTTGTTTGGAAACATTGATAATAGTATAAAGAAATAAGTATATTGTTTGGAAACATAGATAATAGTATAAAGAAATAAACATTTATGATTTAATGTAGATTTAACTATAAAGTATAAAAGTGTATTTAATTTAAAAACTTACAAAATAAATGTTAGGTTCAACAGAATGTTTCTGTTTTAATAAGATAGATGCATACTATTTTTGAAAATAAGTGTAAGTTAACATCGTTTAGAGATTTTTAACGAAATTTGATATGAAAATATTTTAGTTAACCGCATTTGGTCTGGAACTTCTAGTGGTTTTTAGAAAAGTTTTTATTAAAAAAAAAAAACTTCTAGTGGTTTTTTAAAAACATATGATACGAAATTATAGTTTGACCAAAAAAAAATGATACGAAATTATTAAAATAAATATTATTAGCAATATAACATAATAATTTTCACTACTAATACTTGAGAACTACGTCTCCCAAACAACAACACAATATGTAATACAAATACAGGATCCAGCAACAACAAAGTATAATATTAATACATGATCTAACACAAGCACTTTGAAGTTAACTTGCACATATAGTAACTTTGTCAAAAAAAAAAAAAAACTTGCACATATAGTTTTCTTATTATATATTTTTTTCTCTTAAAATATCGGACCAGCTTGTATCCGTTGTTCATCTAATAGTACTGTGCGTCTAATGACTCCTTGTCCTTAATCTTGTAGCTGAGGCAAGACCAATCGAAAGGAGGAACCGCATATGGTCCTTTGAGTAAACCCTCAGCTATCCATCTGTACGCAGCCTCAGTCATATGGATGCCGTCCCAGTTCACATACTTTGAAGGATCTTTACAACATTCAACTTCTTTTAAACCACATTTTATACCAAAGGTGAAGTTGTACTGTCCTCCTAAACCGCAACAAACGGGCAAGGGGTTGTTCATAAGCCCTGAAAGTAAATCATCAATTGAAAACTTGGTCAAAAACTGAGTCACTGATTTAATTGTGTAGTTTCAATGAAGGAGTCAAAGAAGGCTAACCGAATTTGGCTGGTTCTTGGATAAGTCGTAACAAAGCGTTGTAGTAGTCTCCGTATATGATGTTGACATGAGGATAGAGCTTCCTGAGCCTATTGAGTTCAGCCTGAAGCTGATCATTGTGGTATTCTGAAAACTCGTTCAACCATGTCAAACATCCGGTTTGAGGATCGTACTCTTCCTTGTTTGATGTTTGATATAATGTCAAATAGATTACTGAGCATCCGAGCGGGAAATTTCCTGGAACTAGGAATGTTCTTCCTCCCATATCGACTAGCTCCTGGTTTCCAACATGAACCGGTCCCAAAACAACTTAACATGTATAGCATTTTTTAAAGTACTAATCAAGAACGATCAAGAATGGTTACCGTGATTGTTGAAGAGATAGTAGAGATCACAAGGGGAACGAGCTCTTTGACTTCCTCAATGTTTTTGTGGCCGAAGAAGGGATAATTATAATCATTCCCTCCAATCTCTCCAACAAGAATCAAAGCATTTCCAATCATATCTATACAACCTAACAAAACAAAAGAAAAACCACAATAAGTTTATACGTCAATACATAATAATAATAATAATCACTCTATTGGGAAAACTTTTTTTTTCTTAAAAATATGATGATCTTCACCACCTGATGGCGAGTCACATAGGCTTGGTAAACTCTCTTTGAAGTTCTTAAACTGAACTCCTAAACTTTTGTTTTTAGGAGGACAATGAATCCCTCTCTCCTCAAGAACGGAACATTCCAGTGCCGTTGCTCCTCCCACGGCGAAGTTTACTCCTTTCTCAAAGTTTCCATTATTAGATCCATAAAAAGGAGGCACGTGTGGAAGCCCTAAGAACTCAGCTACAAAACATAACCAAAATAATAAATATGTTTTATTTTATTTTATGTTACAGAACAAAGGAAAACAGAGTAAACAGAGGAAAAACAGAGTTAGCTTCAAAGACAATTAATAACTCTCTCTCAGTATCTGTTATTGGATTCTTCTTAGAGAGTAAAACAGAGTTGTTAGAACCGAGTTCGGTCGAAACTAGTAAAGAGAAGACGAAGAACTCGTCTGTGGGTCTAACAAAGACGTTTTATAGATGAAAATGTAAGGAGCTAGTTACAGGGTAAGTGTAAAGAGAAAGACAAAGGGGAGCTCGAAGAGCTAGCCGGGAAACGATACAAGGTAGCGGGTAGAGAGGAGTAAAAACCCTAGATCTAGCCGCCTTCTGAGTATGTCAAAGTGTGGATCCCCTTTATGTCGTTTCCCCCTTCCCTTTTATAGGCTGTCTCTGCCGGCGGAGTGACTTATCTTATTCCCTCTGTGAAACAAAGGCCCTGGTCTCCGCCCGTGGGATATCAATGCGTTTACGAGTCCTACTTTGGTGTCGACACGAAGCTTTGGTTCCCCATCCCTCGTCTGATTACAGAGTACGTGCTCCGTCGGGGAGTCGCAATTACTCAGTTCCTGAATGGATCGTTTCGGATCGCCGTTGCTTTGATGGTCATGGCGGCTGAAGTCGGTATCCCGATGAGTGTGAGGACTTTTGAGGAGTTGACCTTCTTGAGGCCTATGCCTCACGGTTTGCATTCGATAAAGATGCGTCCTTCCTACAACGTCTTAACCGGGCATCCCAATAAGACGAAAGATTGGCAGCGATATTACTTTTATGTTAAGTCAGATGAGCACGCGTTTGATGAGCCACCGAAAGATGACTTCCCGATTCTTTGGGATCGTGAAATTGGTAGATAGTAGCTTCCTCGCGTTTTCTCGACTCTCTTTGGCATTAACATACTGATTTGTTTCTTTTATGCAGTTCGTCATCCAAATACGATTGCGTATCCAGAGAACTTTTTTGAGCACGCTCAAGCTATTGCTACGCTCAGTCATCGTCGGTGGGCTGACCTTAGCGCTGATTGGATACGTCGCCGCCAGGATCGTGTAGCGAGAGGTGCTTGACCTTCTACCTCCCTTATCGGTTACTCGCGCTTTTCTTTTGACAACTCATCGGATTTTATTACTATTTTTGTTGCAGAGATTTGGCGGTCTGGTCTGCCTTGCATAGTTATTCCCGGAAAGAAGCGTCTGTCATTATTCACGAGGAAGCAGCAGAAGCTGGTTAACAAAGCGAAGAAGATGAAGCAGACTCCCGATCTGAGCGCTATCCTGAAGGGACAGCTGAAATCGCTGGGTAAGAAGAAGTCTGTTCCCGCAGCTGATAGTGAGTCGGCGGATGCTCAGGGTGACGATCCTCCCCGAGTTGCTACTCCGGTTGCAAACGATGACGGTCCTGTTGATGGGGAGTCTACCTGTCCCGATGACGAACCTTCTGAAGTGCATGATGGAACGGCGCAGCAGAAGTCGTCAAAAAAGAAGAAGGGAAAGAAGAGGTCTCGCGAAGCTCCTTCTGGGAAAGAAATTGAGGACTTGAATGCGAGTAGAGAGGATCCTGTTGAGCCTATTGCAAAGGATCCTTCAGAGGAGCGTTCCAAGAAAAAGAGAAGAGAACCGGCCGCCGCGGCCGAGCAGAGCTTTTCTCGCCAAGAGGATCCTCCACTCGAGGGTGTCACTCCCAACGATCCCGAAGACACTTTCGCGCGCAATGAAAGAGAGGGGGACGAGTTTGTTCCTGCTCCCGATGATGCTCCCGACGCCGCTGTTTCAAAGCAGAAGAAGGCTCCTAAGAAGAGAGCCGCTGTTTCGCGAAGTGCGCCGCCGAGTGGAGGAGCCGGCGGGAATGCTTCCGTGGGAGGACTCCAGATGAATTTTCCCGATTTGGTGAACTTCTCTTACAACGAGAATACTCTCTTGATCTCTAATCCGGTCAAATGCGCCGAGTTGACGCGACAAGTGAGGAGCGGTCCCACTGCTCTTCCACCAGTTGATAAACTCTACTTCAAGGATGATTACATTGAGGCTGCTCATATCAGAAAACTGGTAACTTCCTTTCTTAGGATCCGCCTTGGTTTGTTGCTTTTTGTCACTTAGGTTGTTTTCTTCCTTTTTTTTTGTTTTGCAGAGCGACGGGGTTATGAATCGCATGGTGGAGAGGTACGAAACCGAACTGAGGCATACTCAGGCATTGCTGGGAGTCTCCGAGAACTCGGCTCGTGCCGCGGAGGCGGAGGTTGCTCGCGTTCGCAGGATGCACGAAATCGCGGCAGCCAAAGCCGTTGAAGACAAAGAGATCCTTCGTGTGAAGTTCGAGAGCTTGCAAACGAAGTTGCTGAACTCTCGGTCTGCTGTCAAGAACCTTGGTCGCGAGAAGATTTCCTTGGAGAGAGAAAGGAAAGAGTTGACAGAAGAGAGGGACGCCGCGGTTGCCAAACTTATTTCTGAGAGAAAGAGGCTCAGGGATTCTCGCGTCTACGAGGTGACTCTCGAGAGAGCTAGGGTTGAGACAGCCATGGTCGTGAAGGCGCAACGTCGTTTTGACAACATTCGAGATTACTCTGTTCGTCGTGACGAGTTCGAGGAAGCTCACAACTTGTTTGGGCAGGCGTCTGGAACGCGGAAGTGCTTTGAAGCAGCTAAAGAGGAGGGCTTTGAAATTCCTCAAGAGTTGATTGACCTGTACAGGACTCAGGAGGATCTTTACAAGGCAAAGATGGATGAGCTTAAGGTCGGTGACATCCCTGAAGCCGATCTTTCTCTTTCCCCGCTTATCCTTTCTTCGACGTTTGTGAGTGAAGAGGTTCTCGCCGGCCTGGACAAGTATGGGACTAACGATAGCTTTATCGATCCGGAGACCTTGGTCAGGATGCAATCTCCCGACGATTCTTTCGACACCATGATGAAGGAGCGCGGTAAGGGTTCTGGTGTCGCGACGCAAGGGGCGACTGAGGAGCCGGGTGATGTCCAAGGGAATCCGATGGAGAAGGAGGCGCCGGACGGGAAGAATGCAGCTATTGAAAAAGAACTCTCGACTGCGGAGCCGGCTGGATCGCAGGACCCCACGGGGCAGGGAGAAGACACAGCTTGCTGAACCCTTATGTTTGTTGTATGCTTAGATACTCTACTTTCTCTGTTGTCGTTGTCTCTTTTCCTTAGGTGAATTCCTTTTGCTTGTCTTTTCTGGTCCTTGAGGTTCCGTGTAGCCTCTATTGTTGTAATATTTCAAACTTATTATGCTTCGGCTTTTATTGAATATCTTCGGCTTTATCGTCTTCTTTGATGACTCTCGGACTGGTGACTTGACGGGTTTCTTCTAAGTAGTAAAGAGTAACTTGCCTTCAGGTGTTAGTCTTCAAATTTGTTGGCTCTGGTTTTACTCGCGGATTTCTTGCTCCCAGAGGCGGTTATGGTCGCGGGCTTTATGGCCTTCAAAAACAGGTTTTTACTCGCTGCTTTTGATCGTTAGATCGCGACCTCCCTTCCTTCTTTCAAGATGCGGTTTTACTCGCGGATTTTTTTGCTCCAAGAGGCGGTCATGGCCGCGGGCTTTATGGCCTTCAAAAGCAGTTTTTTTACTCGCTGCTTTTGATCGTTAGATCGCGACCTCCCTTCCTTCTTTCAGGATGCTTGACTCTTTTGTTTTTTTTTGCCTTGTATTCTTTTTTTTTTTTTTTGGTTATAGCTGCGCCGATTAAGGCTGCCTACGTATCTCCGAAGAGAATCAAGCCATCCGTAGTTCGCTTGGGTCGAGTAAGAGTGACGCGGAGGGTGCACTTACTCGACTCCTTTTTTTTTTTTTTTTTGGTTATAGCTGCGCCGATTAAGGCTGCCTACGTATCTCCGAAGAGAATCAAGCCATCCGTAGTTCGCTTGGGTCGAGTAAGAGTGACGCGGAGGGTGCACTTACTCGACTCCTTTTTTTTTTTTTTTTTTTTTTTTTTTTTTAACAATAGGGCAAGAGTGGCTCGTGAATGCGCACTTGCCCGATTGTTTGGTGAATGAAGCGTGCTCGTCGCCTGCGGGATCGCAACGAAGCTAGGCGGAATAACGCTTAAGATGCATGGAGTTCCATGCTCGGGGGACTGCGTCGCCGGTTGATGTTTCTAGACGATAAACCCCAGGTTTTACGACTTGTGTGATTCTGTATGGTCCCTCCCAATTAGTACCAAGCTTGCCAGCCTTCCACTCCTTAGTATTCTCAAAGACTTTTCGAAGAACGAGATCACCTTGTTCAAGAGGGCGCGACTTGACCTTCTTGTTATAGTAGCTCTCAATCTGATGTTGGTAATTCTGGATTCGGAGCAGGGCTTGATCGCGGTGTTCTTCGATTGCGTCAAGGGCGTCAAGCAGCATACTTTGGTTGAGCGCAACATTCTGAGGCATGCGGGACCTGCGGAGGCTGGTGACATTGACTTCGGCGGGAGCCATCGCCTCAACGCCGTAGGCCATGGAGAATGGAGTGCACTTGGTTGCGGAACGCGGCGTTGTGCGGTGGGACCAGAGAACGCCGTCCAACTCGTCGGCCCAGCAACCCTTTTTCAAATCGAGTCGTTTCTTCAGTCCATCAATGATTGTACGGTTAGACGATTCAGCTTGGCCGTTACTCTGCGGATATCGCGGTGTCGCGGTGTTCAGGCGGATCCTCCACTTATCACAGAAATCGCGGAACTGATGCGAGATGAACTGCGATCCGTTATCTGTCACGATCTCATAGGGAAGGCCGTGACGGCAGATTACGTTGCGCCAGACGAACTTTTGGACTTCCTTGTCAGTAATGTTGGCGAACGCTTCCGCTTCAATCCATTTGGTGAAGTAATCGGTGAGGACGAGGACGAAACGCTTCTGTCGTGAGTTCGGCATCGGTCCGATGATATCCATTGCCCAACGCATGAAAGGATACGGTGCTGTAAGAGTGCGCAGCTGTTCGGTGAGACAGTGGATCGTGGGCGCGTGTCTTTGACACTTATCGCAGCGTTTGGCGTAAGACTCGCAGTCCGTGTTAAGAGTAGGCCAATAGAAGCCTTGACTTCGAACTTTAAGTGCTAGAGCTCGCCCTCCAGAATGATTACCGGCCGCGCCTTCGTGATTTTCAGCCATGACCAGTCGCGTTTCGTCACCTGATATGCATTTCAGGAGGACCTTGTTGGCGTTCCAACGGTGTAGTTCGCCGTCGATGACGACGTAATGGGCACTGCGGGCCTTCAGTCTTCGCGCTAGCCACTTATCATCGGGAAGGGTGCCGTGTGCTAGGTAGTTGATTAGGTCGGTACGCCAGTCGGGGGTTTTGTCTGATGAGGAGTCGATGTCCATATCGGCTGCAACAGCTACCGCAGAGACGGAGGAGGTACTCGCGTCGTGCGCCGTGATGCTGGGGGTCTCGATCCGATGAATGGGAATAGTCCGCTTGATCTGATCGTGTAGCTTGCTCCCAAGGGCTGCGAGAGCATCAGCGCAGACGTTCTCTCCTCTCGGGACTTTGGTGAGTTCGAAAAATTCGAAGCCTTCGTGAGGTCCTGAACAAGCTTGAGATAGGCGTCCATTCTTGCGTTGTGCGCATCGTACTCGCCGTTATATTGACTGGCGACGAGCTGAGAGTCGCAATAGGCGCTGAGGCGTTTGGCTCTGACGGTCTTGGCGAGGCGTAATCCTGCGAGGAGGGACTCGTACTCAGCCTCGTTGTTGGAAGCGGGAAAGCCGAAGCTGAAAGACTGTCTTATCAGTTCGCCGGTTGGGGATTGGAGCTGAACGCCGGCCCCTGATCCTTTATTGGTTGAGGAGCCGTCGACGTGTAGAATCCAGTTGCGAGATGACACGGCCAGATCCTGCTCGAGTTCGGGTGTGAGTTCGATCAGGAAGTCAGCGAGGACCTGAGACTTGGCTGCTGTTCGGTTCTTGTATACGATGTCATGCTCGCTGAGCTCCATCGCCCATTTCGTTAGCCGCCGAGAGTGGTTAGCGTTCTGCATGATTGTTCGGAGGGGCTGATTGGAGAGGACTTCAACCGTGTGAGACTGAAAGTACGGGCGGAGTTTCCTCGCCGAGTGAACCACTGCAAGCGCCATTTTCTCGAGGGTGGGATAGCGGGTTTCGGCTTCTGTCATGCGTTTGCTCGTGTAGAAGATCGGTTTTTGCTCCCCCCGATCTTCGCGTATGAGTACGCTGCTGACGGCGATAGGCGTGACGGCAATGTAGAGGGTGAGAATGTCACCCGCTTCTGGTTTCGAGAGTACTGGAGGAGTAGTCAGATATTGCTTAAGTTGGCCAAAGGCCTCCTCGCATTTGTCGTCCCAAATGAAACGTTTGTTTCCTCGCAACAAATCAAAGAAGGGAAGGCACTTATCGGTAGATCGCGAGATGAACCTGTTAAGCGCTGCTATTCGGCCAGTGAGGCGTTGCACTTCTCGGCTGTTCTTGGGGCTTGGAAGATCGAGGATCGCCGATATCTGTTTGGGATTAGCTTCAATACCCCTCTGAGTGACGATATAGCCGAGAAATTCGCCGGACATAACACCGAACGTGCATTTAGCCGGGTTCAGTTTCATGCCGTACTCGTTGAGTGTTGTGAAGCAGTCTTTGAGGTGCGTGAGATGATCCTCGGCTCGGAGCGACTTGACCAGCATGTCATCGATGTATACTTCCATCGTCGAACCTAGTTTATCGGCGAACATGCGGTTGACTAGGCGCTGGTAGGTGGCTCCCGCGTTTTTGAGGCCGAAGGGCATTACTTTGTAGCAGTAGGTTCCTCTATCTGTTATGAACGCCGTCTTCTCGCGGTCGTCAGGATGCATCATTATCTGGTTGTAGCCAGAGAATGCGTCCATGAATGTCAAGAGGGCGTTTCCGGCAGTCGCCTCGACTAGACGGTCGATGTGTGGGAGGGGGAAGCTATCTTTTGGGCACGCCCTGTTCAGATCCGTAAAGTCGACACAGACTCGCCATTTTCCGTTTTTCTTTCTGACGACCACAGGGTTAGCGAGCCAGTCGGGGTACTTGACTTCCATGATTGAGTCGGCGGCGAGCAGTCGGTCCACCTCATCGTTGACTGCCTTGGATCGTTCGGGTCCTAGTTTTCGGCGCTTTTGACGGATAGGCTTAAAGGTGGGGTCAACGTTTAACTCATGAGAGGTGATTGCTGGATCGATCCCTTTCATGTCGGATGTAGTCCAGGCGAAAGTGGAGACGTTCTGACGGAGAAACTCGGTGAGTTGCTGCTGCATATTGTCCGGTAGGGATGCTCCGATGCGGATCACCTTACTAGGGTCAGCAACGTCAAGGGATATATCGATGACCTCCTCTTGCTGGGGAAACGCTTTCTGTAAGGGGTTTGAGACGGTGTTAACATGCGAGGTTTGTCGCTGAAGCTTGATGGTGGCGATTAGCATGTCTCGAGCAGCTTGCTGATCGCCCCGTAGCGTTCGGATTTTGCCGTCTGGTCCCGGGAACTTGACGCATTGGTGGTAAGTCGATGGGATTGCTCGCATCGAATGCAGCCAAGGGGTGCCTAGGATCGCGTTATAGGGGGCTTTAGAGTCGACGACCGAGAACTTCACGGTTCGTGTCGTGCCACATGCGTACACTGGAAGGCGGATTGTGCCGATCATGGCCTCGGAGGAACCGTTGAAGCCTGTGAGGGAGCGGGATGACGGTTTCATACTTCCCGTATCGACGCCCATCTTGTCGAGTGTGTCTCGAAAGATCAGATCGACAGAGCTGCCAGTGTCGATGAGAATTTTGGTGACCTGACAGTCGCCGATTCCGAGTTCAACGAGTAGGGGGTCGTTGTGCGGCATGTGGATGCCAAGGGCGTCGTCAGGCGAGAAAGTGATTTGATGATCGTTCTCGGGTTTTGTCGGCCACTTACGCGAGGAAGTTGCTTGACGACGGTAGTCTTTAATGGACCTAACGGAATCACCGCAGGGCGGGGATCCTCCCATAATAACGTTGATGACAGTGTCTTTGTCTTGGTTGGGATGCTGAGTTCTAGAGACGTCGAGCTTTTGTCGAAGATCGGAGTACAGGGGACGATCAAGCTGGCTTCGCAGATCTGGTTTCCTGGAGTTGAGCTTTTCTCGCAGATCCACCGGGCGGGGCTTCATGGGACTTGGGTTATTCAACCGGCGAGTCTTAGAGGAGTTGATCCTCTCGCGAAGATCGGGGACATGACTGACTGCATCTGCCGCTGGTTTCTCTTTCCGCTTGAGGATGTTCCGTAGGTCGCCAAGGGCTGGGCGGCTCAGCTGAGCGCGTAGGTCTGGAGGAGAAACTTGTTCAGGTTCGTCGCTTGGAGGTTCCAGTTGCGTCAGGACGACGTTGATGCGTCTTCTCGCTCTCGGAAGTTCATGATCGCCGGTGCCCTTGGCGGGCCTTGTGAAGACAGTCTCGACGCGTCGCCGGTTTCTTGGTGATTCCTCGTCGCTAGACGAGTTACCCTTTTCCGGGGATGCTGGAGCTGCTTCTTCGGGCGTTGCTCGTCTCTCTTGCTGAGGGGCTTTGCCTTGCGACTTGCTGGTTTTCCTGTCCTTGTTTTTACTCCAGCTCGCTGTTCCTCGGGCCCTAGGTTTCGGAGGCTCGATTTCGAGTTTTCCGTTCTCGACAGAGGAGAGAAATTGCTCGAAGAGCGTCTTACATTCCCTGGTGTTATGCGACTTAGCGTTGTGGTAATCGCACCATTTCTCGGCTCCCGGGGGCCGAGAACTCACTGCTGCGGAGGAATCCGGCGGTTTTCCGTCGGTTTCGCGGTTGTAAACGTTCCATCCTTTCTCGCGCACGACAGTCGTTGACGCCGGGGAGCTCTCTTCGTCTACAGCGTACACGAAATTCTTCTTTTGGGCTGCTCGGTCGCCTGATGAGTGTTGTCGTGGCTCGTGTCGACTATCCGCGTTCTTCGCGCCGGTTTTGTCGGCTGTTGCAGCTTTAGACGCGTTTAACTTGCCTATCAGAGCCTTTGTATCCTCTTCCATGCGTATAAAATTATGGGAACGCGCGATGGCATCAGAAAGAGACGACGTGGGGTTCCTGTAGAGGTCGTCACGGAAGACCGAGTGGACGTAAAACGTGTTTTTAAGCGCGGCGACCGCGACGCTGTCGGGTAAGACGACCTTCGAGACTATGGCTTTGAACTTCTCCATGAAGTTGCGCAGGCTTTGATCCTTTCCTTGGGCGAGGTTGAAAAGATCAGACACCGTTGCGTCTTCTTGGGTGAACATGATGTAGTTCTTCAGGAAGGCGGACGACAGGTCGTGGAAATCTTTAATAGAGTTCTCAGCGAGGCCCGTGAACCAAGTAAGGGCAGGTCCTTTCAAGCTTTCAACGAAAAGTTGACAGTAGCCGGCGTCGCGTTCTTCGTCGGAGAAGTTTGCACGGCGTACTGCGATGTTGAAAGACGTGATGTGAGTCGTCGGGTCGGTGAGACCTTCGTACGTCGGTAGTCGGAGCTTCTCGATGTGTCGCAGTCTGACGCCGGTTATCGTCGGGGAGAATGGTGTTCGGAGGGTGTTCGCCAGAACGCGTTCTATTTGCGGCGCGGAGGTGGTGACGCAGTGTATCTTGGAGTTGATGTCTAGGAGCGACTGTTTGAGTGCTGCTACCTCGCGAACCATCTGTAGATCTGGGTTCGCAGGGGTGAAAGGCGCTGCGTCTGGGTTGAGAGTACTGGGAGGAGCGCCGTGACTCGTCGGGTTAGCAGCTAGGTCACTTGCGAACAGTTGCCTGCGGATGGTGTCTGTGGCTGCGTCTGGAGCGCCGGCGAGAGGAGCGAGTAGTGCCGCGATTGCGGCGATTTGCTCGGTAGCTGCTTTTTGGGCGGCGTCTTGTCGGGCAAAGCGCTCCATGATGGTATCGACAAAGGCGGGGGCTATTGGGATAGCCGTGACTGGGGTTGGTCCTGGCGCGTCGTGTTCGTCGCCGGAAGCGGAACCTTCGGGGTTCTGACTCATCTTTGCTAACGTTACTTTGCTAGCCCCACAGTGGGCGCCAACTGTTAGAACCGAGTTCGGTCGAAACTAGTAAAGAGAAGACAAAGAACTCGTCTGTGGGTCTAACAAAGACGTTTTATAGATGAAAATGTAAGGAGCTAGTTACAGGGTAAGTGTAAAGAGAAAGACAAAGGGGAGCTCGAAGAGCTAGCCGGGAAACGATACAAGGTAGCGGGTAGAGAGGAGTAAAAACCCTAGATCTAGCCGCCTTCTGAGTATGTCAAAGTGTGGATCCCCTTTATGTCTTTTCCCCCTTCCCTTTTATAGGCTGTCTCTGCCTGTTCGCCCTAGTGTTCACCGACTTGGATGGGTTCCTATCGATGGGCCGGCTAAATGGGCTTTAGTCTTCTGGTCGCGTAATCGACTAGAAGTGGCTTACTTGGGCCGTTCTCTCGGCCCGTTTTTATATCCTGGTCCCTCAGATCGACGGGCCATGTGTCACTGTTCGCCAGGCCTAGGAAGGGATGCGATCCTCCTCCTACAAGAGTTATATAAAAAGATAGAAAGAGAAGAAGTACCAATGAAGTCGATGATGAGGCGGCCGTCGGAGTAACGGCCGGTTGGATGGTGGAAGAAGGTCTCTCCGTACGGCGGAAACGCGGATTCAGGAAGTTCGTTTGGAGTAGAGAGACCGATCAAGTTTCCTGTATCGGCAATTGAATCACCGAAACTAATGATCGACTTGAAGTTCAGACACTTGGTTTCCGAGCTCACGGCAGTGACTAAAAGACTAGATATTAAAAAGAAGTTCATCAGCACATGAGAATCTAGAGAAGCCATTCAAGAGAGCTCGAAAGTGCCTTTCTACTTAACTTTCTGTTGATTTTGGAGAAGTTATACTAGAGACAAATGTTTTCGCACTGACGCAGACGACAACAACGACAAGGAAGAAAAGACTGTTAACGACAATTGAAAGGGGATGGGATGGACCAATGAGTGGTCATGAGTCATGCCATCAGGAGTGGGGGCAAAGTGATTTACTTCTTGGCTTGGTTATTAACGGACTTGGGACTTTTAAGCACCCTCTAGAAAATATCTATTTACAGTTGATTCTAATTGTGTGGCCACATTATTTAATTAATTTGATATTTTTTTATACAAGAAAGTTTCTTAGGATCGTTGATATATAAATGTAATTGCATGGGTTATCCTAATACAAATATATTATTTTACCAAAAGACTAAGCTAACTTTCTTAAATCATTTATAAATGTTTAAGAATCATTTATAAAAGTTTGTAAATCCAACCCAAACTCCTAAATATTTAACAAAATTATTTTTAATCAATTTCTGTTAAAAGAAACTTTTATTTTGAAAAGTTATTCATGTAAAAAATAGATAATATTCATTTTATCGTGTACCAGTATAAAAAATCATTTGAGACTTGTTTCCATTAATTTGTTACAGGCTACTATATATATGTATTTTACAAATATTTTGAAAAAATGAGCGGGGACCTTGTGATCCAATAATAATGGACGGGTTATGTATGCGAACATATTTTGGATTCGAATTTTTTGTTGCGAAAATTAAGTTATATTATTCTATTCTCTATGGCTATGGATTTGTCCATATGAATATTCCGAAAAGGGATCTATCATGAGCTGCACCTCCCAGAATTTGGTTTGGTTCTTTAATAAACCTGGGATTAACTTTTTTTCTTTCTAAAAAGATAATTTTGGGAAACTCAATCACGAGGAGAGTAATGAACAAGCCAAACCATTCAAGGATTTAAGTTTGCTCGCAGCAACTGTTACAAGTGTTCAAGAGATACAATGATTAATTCACTTATAAGACGAAATGCAGGCCCGATTAAATTAAGAGACGCAAGCGATTCATTCAGCAAGCTCTTAGCCATCCATCCGCAAGCCGTTTCTGTCAAATGAATTGTAGGAATCCATACAGATTTATAATAATTTATAAATCAACTTATAAATTCAATTTACCTAGAATCTCATGTTCTCCTTTATATATATATAAATACATAAAGGAGAACAAATAAGCGTCTCCCGCTTTATGGTTCTCACAGATTCATCGCTTCTTCCTACTCAAAATTCATACAAAATCCTGCAAGAACGATGGCTTCTTCCCAGATCTCCCTTTCCAAGTTGAAGACAGAGCGTTTTACTCGAATTTGTAACACACTTACTCTAATTTTGGGAAGCAAAGAATGCTAAGAAGGGTGGTGAACTAATGGGCGTCAATATGCTTTTCTTGGATGATCAAGTATTTTTACCAGTTTCTGTCTTACGTTCCGCTGTCATGTCGTCCATGTTTACGGTTTATTTCTCATATCAAACCCATGCTCCAATAATGGCAAACTCCCACCTTCTCCTCTCTCACTGGAAATCTAGATTCTCTGCTTAGACAAGTCTTTTCGCTTTTGGTATAGGCCATTAATGAGAAA
Organism: Raphanus sativus; assembly: GCF_000801105.2. Taxonomy (NCBI): domain Eukaryota; kingdom Viridiplantae; phylum Streptophyta; class Magnoliopsida; order Brassicales; family Brassicaceae; genus Raphanus; species Raphanus sativus. The sequence goes on from NC_079511.1 coordinate 12,382,630, forward strand.
AAAAGAATTAAGCTCAAGGGAGGTGTACATGCTTCTCCTAGATAATAAGATATTTGTTATTAACATCCTCAGCCTTTGTTTTCCACTTCTGCGAACCTTCAAATCATAAGCCTAATACTCTTTTCAATTTTTCTTTATGGTTTGATGATCCTGAGTTTAAAAATGAAGGGATATGATCAACTCAATCTATTTTCATTCTACTATATCTGGTTGATGATTCAATTTTTTATTGGTTCACAAATGGAATATAAGAATATGAATGTGTTTTAAGCAATTAGGAGGGCAATTGACAATGAGATATGAAGACATGGTTTCTCTACAATCAAGGGCAAGCCATCACTGTCTGTGGAAAGAAGGAGTTCATGTCCTGAACTAAAGAATCTTTCATTATGATTCATAATCTGTATCTTTTCTCTGTGATCATATGCACCATCAACTAACTTGAGTATAGATGTTCAGAAAACAGTAAGAATAAGTAAAAAAGAAGGGCTTCCTGATTTCGAGATTCAAATCTTCCAAAAGTGATACTAGCCCAAGAGTACATTAACAGCATTCGAGCTTCTTTGACGGAGCTTCCTAAAAAACGAAGCACATGAGGTATGATGCCAGGAATTTAAGCATTCAGGATGTGCTTTCCCTACCAGATGACACAAGTGTAAGTCGTATATGCTAAAACTGTTTTGTAAGGAAACTACAAGTGATAAAAAAGAGTTAACTTTTATGTCAGTGTTGCGAAGATATCTTTAATTTTGCATCACAGCAAGCAGTGGAAATTGTTGTTGGAATGAATGCTTAGGTTGCTGAAGATTTTGATGCAGTCACTTGTAAGGGTACTGAAATAAAGTTGGCCACAAATGGACTAATGAGTGATATTATGGTTTACTTGAGAAAAAAACTTCCTATCAATAATGTTAAACAACTCCTTAAGAACTAGCTGAGATAATAGCTGCGATAAAAGATGGAACAGTTAGTGGAAAGATTGGCAAACAAGTAAGTTCAACTAAAGTTCAATCTAAAAATGTATATTCTTTATTCTTTTTCATTTTGGAGCTTTTATTTCATTTATGCAGATACTGTTTGGGATATTAGCCAAAAGTGGAACTATACAAGGAACGAGAAAAGCAAACATCTTGGTTCAGGTCAGTACATGTTGAAACAACAATATGACAGACAGAAAAAGAAATCCACTTAAAATAATTTACAAGTTTTGAGGCCACAATTTTTTGAATGATGATTATAGTTAGTTTAAAACATTAATTTCACCTTTTGTTTCAATTGGAGTCTTGCATATTCAAAGTTAAAACATTTTGGGCTTATAATGTTTCCTCTATTTTTTTTATATTGACATGTGTGCTCCTATCTTTTTTTTTTGATCAGGGTTGGTTCAGGATTGATTCAAGTCCATAATTCAAATACTTATAAAATATATGTAAGTTGCTACATAATATGTCGGACTGGTTTGGGTATTTAGGATTTAAAATATTACCCGATGAAAAAAAATATCCAAAGTTTTCTCTGAATACCCCAAATATATTTTTAAATATTTGAAATTTTATCTGAAACCCAAAAATATAACTGAAAACATGAAGTCAAAATTTATTAAAAATATCTGTAATTTTGAGAACATTTCTAAAATACTCAAATATACATAATATACACAAAATATTTGAATACTTGGAATATCCGGACTTGAACAGATATCCGCGAGTCCAAAAAAAAACAATAGGTACTTTGCCCCGATCTCGGACCAAAAACCTGTATATCATGTTATTTTCTCAGCATGTTTTTAGGGGCATGTAAAATGACAATGCCTAAAAGAGAGTTATATAAGAGGACATACGAAATCTCAAATAAACTAATTCATAAATTTTATAATTTTAAACAAATTTAACTCTTCTATATAACACTACTTATAATATAATAATATACAACAAACCTAAAATACTAATTTATATTCAATTTTGTTTGTAAGAAAAAACACTCCACGCTTTCGAAGCACATATCAAAATCTAATTTTAATTTAAAAACTAGTGATTTTAATTTATTAAAATAATCTAATACTAATCTAATATTTATCTGAATTTTATTTTATAATTAAAATACTAATATAATTTTTATTTTTAATGAGAAAATATTAAATATGTTTTGGACCAAAGTATATTTGAAATTAAATACATGTTTTTTTGGACTTTTTAAAAATTTTCGCCTAAAATTTAATACAATCAAGTGGAGAGTCAAACCGTTGACCCTTAACCTACGATATTGGCATCTGCCGCCACTAGACCCATCGTATTATAATATGAATATATGTTACCATATAAATTTTCTTTAGAGCACAAAAACTATCGGCACAGCACTGACAATAAGCTTGGAAGATATACGAGAAGAACAATAGTAATCAACTCATCACCAATGTTGTATTTGGTTCTTTCTTGTTCGAATTCACCAAAAAACAGTAATAGAAACAGCATAATAAGTTTTTTTTTTTTTTTTTTTTAGCATAATAAGTTTTTATAAGCAGAATAAAAATAAATTAAATTATTTGCTCTTTTTCTTCGGCGATGGAGCAAAATTCCTCAAGTGGGGATCAATTTTTAAACCGAGAGTCGCATACAATGGACTATATAATGCATTTTGCAGCCTGGAAAGAAAAGTGAAACATTTTGATTAGTTACATTCGTATAATTAACAACATATGTACGTGACTGTATTTTTAAACTACTCCCTCTCTTATTTTTATTTGATGTTATACAGCATTGCACGTAAATTAAAAAAAAATGAATGCAATCTCTAATTTAACCTTTTCAATTACTTGAGATCATTTACCTGTCAAAAATGCTAAAAATTACAGTGATAATACAAGGGTAAACGAAATCATTTTCTATAATTATTTTGATTGAATTCCGTAAATGTCATATATTGATACCAAAAGAATGCACTAGAACATTATTTCAAAAAAAAAGAATGCACTAGAACGTCAAATATTACTGAACAAATTATTTTCCGACGATATGTGAATGGAAAACAGTACCTAATTCTAAACTGATTTGTAGTCTGGGTCAAATATTTTCGAGGAAATAAATGACTAGTGAATAAACCACTTAAGATAAATATGAAATTAATTATAAACAATAGATGAAACATGTAACAATACATGAATAAGTAATGGAAGTGTACCTTTCTTGACCAAAGTTGGCTGCAGTTAAATTATCATTTCTGTTTGGCACGAAGATTCTCTGCATTATTTAAGTAATTCATATGAATCCTCTTTTTCAGTTGATTTTTGTAACATAATTTTTATGTGTATACATTTTGAAAAATAGTACCCTTCGTTGAGCAGCAGATGGAGATTCCTCATCCTCAAATCGACGTTGGTAATTTCTTTGTTGATGCTCCAAAACGTCAAACTGTTGTCAATAAATTTATAGTAATTCAAAATATATTTATAAGATAAATAATCGCAAAATAGTTGCGTTCATCAAACTAAAAATATAGTACATTGATGGGAGCAAATGCTTTCGTGCATGGAAGTCCTTGTGCACGAGCATAAGTTTCGAGGGTAGGGTATCCAGTCACTGGCCAAGGCTGATTCGCTTGCTCTTGCACATTTCCTTTATTCCTATGAAAATCAGGACTGTAAATTATAATGTTCTACATTTTAAATTTAATAACTTAAATTTTGAGCACAAAGTTTTAATTTCCCCTTCTATTGTATTAAGTGATCGACTAAGTTTGGACTGGATAGTGGATACCTTGTAGAGCTCGACGGCATTTGAGGCAGAGGAAGGGTCACAGAGATCTGATTCGGTACAGAGTTTGTCCTGCATGCAAGAAACAAAAATGATTTGATAAGTAAATCTGTAAATGTAAGTGGAGAGTCAACTCGACAATTGGCTTTTATAATTGTAAAGTTTAGTGCAACAAATATACATTTATTTTTGTTGAAGGAAACAAATATACATATTAAGTGAAGAGTATAATCTATCTTATACTCACTCTCTTTTATTTAAAGACACATCTTTTACAAAAACAAATGGTTAAATACATTTTTTCATTTATAATATATATATTTTATAAATTAATAATAATTAATTGTAAAATTTACAAAAAATAATTGCATTTATTGATTTTTATTAAATAAGAATTATGGAAACTATATCATCTTAAAAATGTCTTAATAGAAAAATATAATATTTATTAATATATGGGAAAACTAAAAAACATGTACTCCCTCCGTTTCTTAAAGAGTGTCGTTGTGACATTTTTCACACAGATTAAAAAAGTTGTTGAAATATATGTAAGTTGTAATTAATTATACTTCTTGACCAATAGTATTTTAGATAAATAAAATTATTTATAAAATTAATACAGTTTGCAATTAATTTTCAGCTGAAAATTAGTATAATTTACATTGGAATTGTAAGGTGACACTCTTTGTGTAACAAGAAAATGAGTTCAGAGTGATACTTATTATGAAACAGATGGAGTATAACAGTAGTGAAGCTATACTAAGAGTAGAAAGGACAGCTGCCCACCATGAATTTCTCAAATCAGTGTATTTTTGTACTGATTTTTTATAGTATCCCGGTTGATAATTCAAATTTATAGATGTTATAAACAGAGTTTTATAATTCTGTCCGAATCATCTTAAAGTGAATCGAGCATAATTTTGATGATCATATATTTATGTTTATTTTATTATATTATTGTGTATTATAAATAAAAAAGGATAGTGGCAATTTGATTGATTCTTTCCGTTCTTTATATTAAAAGAAAAATAGTCGTTCATATATTCAGTTACATTTATTTGATTATTTACATAAGTATATTAAATATATTATATTTCTAAATAATCTAAATAATTAAAAATATATTAATAACAAATAACTTTTAACTGTAAATTAAATCTTTAGTTTTAGTAATTAAAAAATTTATTGAAAAAAATCTAAACAAAATCTTACAAAAATAAATATAATATTATCTTCTCTATTAAAAGAGAGTATCACTTTTATGTACAATAAAATAGTCATAGTAGGTTCATATATTCAATTACATTTATTTGATTATTTACATTAGTATATTAAATATATTATATTTCTAAGAATCTAAATAATTAAAAGATAATAGTAACAAATCATTGTAACTGTAAATTTTAATTTTAGTTTTAATAATAACAAAATCTGTGAGAAAAATCTTAACAAATCTTACAAAAAACAAATATATTTTTAATTAATGCACTGGTTAATTTGGTAATTAGTAGTATAATATTATTATAAATTAATTTTATTTAAAACTTTATTTTAAACAATAAAATAAAAATTATATTGATATTTAATAATTTTGTAAATATCATCTATATTATATTAAATTGGTAAGTTAGTATATTTTAAAAACTAATTTCATTTAAATAAATAAATAGGTAAATTATTTTATTTAAATAAATAAATAAAATATCATTCTCTATTTAATGATTTAAATATCATTCACCATGTAAGAAAATTAAATTAATAGATATGTAATAATTTACACAAAAAATAAAATTGTTAACATATGTTAACTTTTTTTTTTAGAACTTATTATTATCTTTTAAAATGATAGTAATATATTATCTAAACATGAAATATATTAATATATATTTGAAAATTATATATTTATAAAATGAAAGGCTACCCGCACATCCATAAATTATGTAATAATTTAATAAACAAAATTTAAACATATGTTAGACTTTTATGTTTAAGACTATATATTATCTATTTTTTTAAATGATAGTAATATATTATCTAAATATATTTAATATATAATTTTAAAATATATATTCATAAAATGAAAAGCTATCCGTACATCCATAAATTTTTAATAATTTATACAAAAATAAAATTGTCAACATATGTTAAACTTTTATGTTAGAACTATATATTATCTTTTTTATACTATTAATATATTATCTAAAATGAATATATGAAATATATTGAAAATTATATATCTAAATGAAAGATTACCTGTACGGGATGTGCAGATCAAAATCTAGTTAGAAGATTAGAAGAAGAAAAACGAGCTGCACATAATATTTATGAAAAATACTATTGTATTTTACTTGATTTGGATCAAGCAAATAGCTTCAAGATCCAATTATGTTTTATTGGATCACACGTTCTAGTAGCACAACTTAAAGAGTTTCTATACAAACACACACTGGCCTAGAAGGTTCTTCAAAGTTTTTAGAAATTAATATAGGACCAAAATTAGATATTAATTAGTGTTAAAGGTTTGGTAATTTCACACACACACACACACCACACACACACATATATTATATATATATATATAATATATATGTTACAGTTTGTACTATAATATCTACCAAAATATGTCGATATTTTGATACTTGATACAGATTTGTAGAGTTTAGGATAAGACTTGTAAACTATTTATAGCTTTAAACTTACAAATAGCTTCTCCTTTCTTTAATTTTTTTATAACCAAGAAAGTCCAAGTAACAAAATTAAAATCAAAGCAATGAAAGATTTGTACTTAATATTTATACGTTTTCACAAATGTCTCCTAAATATTTATTTTTTAATGTAAAAAATTAATCTTACCTACCCAAGTTTGTAACCATTCTGGAGACTAGAGCTCCTTCTTCCCTGTTAGGTAAGACTAATGTAGGCGGTTGCTGGTCATAGATGTTGAAATGTGAAGCAACTAGGCCGTGCTCGTAAATCGGATCTGACAGGTAACTCGGTGATCTGTTTTCCTGAAAATAATATTCATATTAAAACCTGTAGAGCAACATGTTACAAATAATGAAGAAAATGTGTCTGTAATCAATTAGTTACATACAAAGGTAATGATAAAAACTGCTCCTGAAGATGATTTGGTAACTCAAAAGATTGAGTCATCATTGGATGTGCATATCCATTGTTTCCTTCTTCGATTGGTCGACCATTTTCTTTCTGGCTCATGAATATATACATTTATCAAAGCTAATTAAAAATCATTGATGATAAAAAATGTTTTACTTACCATGCATTGTAGAGTCATTTGGTTCCTGTAAAGGATTCATTGTGTTCTGATTGAACAAAGATTGATGATCCAATTGTACGTGCGTTAAGTTTCCTTGTAAACACCCATGTGGATTGCATATTAATGATTGTTGTGGCTGCTTAGAGAAAATGAAAACGAATTTAGTTATTAGTATATGACCATTGATGATTTATGTCGAAGAAAATTGATGATTTATGTAGAAGAAAATCATTATGGTTAATTTTTGCTGTCATATATTATAGGCTCTATCAAGCTCATGAAAAATGGATATTTAGCTAAAGTTAATTAAAATTACTGATGATATTTTTTTGTGTTTCAAAAGAAAAGATCATCAGTAATTTTAATTAACTTTAGCTAATTATCCATTGTTCCTGAGCTAGATAGAATCTCTACTATATAACACCAAAAGTTAACCATCAATAATTTTTTATATATTCTTTTACCATCAATGATTTTCTTCGGCATAAATCAATAAAAGAAAAATAGAAGAAGGACAAAATCAAGAATAAAAAAAAAATGTAATGTTCACTTTACCATTGCAAAAACACCTGGTTCTTGAACAAAAGAAGAATTCAACATGTTTTGATTTAAAAACAATTGTTGATCTGGTTGATTTTGCACTAGTGGTAATCTCTCTGGAAATAGGACTAGATTTGGGGATTGTACACCCATTGTGGGGTTAGCTTCCGTTATAGCAGAATTTCAATAAATCCGACAGCTTCTCCGTCCACATTTTCAGCTTCTTCCACAAGAGGGTCTAGCAGAAACTCCTTTATATTGCACAAAGCCAACATTTTAACTTTATTAGCATCATCTATATCACAAATAGAGTTTTCATAAAGAAATATATTAAAATGCGATGCAATAATTGTGAAGTATACCGTCAACGAAGTAAATGGTTCTGGTGATGCACAAAAGCGCAAAGGACTCAGTTGCAATAGTTGAACGTTGAAGATATCGTCATAGAGATCCATATTGACTGATTTTCCTGTCTAAACGATTGAAAATAAGGTGTGTCGACTTGATTAATCTTATCAGTACACAAAAGATGTATGGTTATGTATTTTGAAGTACAGCGCTCTATAAAACAAACAACAAAAGCAATGTTTAAGAACAACTAGATTATCGAATGAAAAGTTTGACTGAGAATATATTTGCAAAAATATGTTTGCTAAAGAAGATCTGTTTACTTTTTTGTATCAAATGGCCCGGTTTTGATATTGTCAAGAAAACTTATTCGAAAACAACAAGTTATGTGTTTCTGGAAGAATCTGTTTAAGAATATTAAAAATAAATCGACATATATATATATATACAAGAAAAACTTTTGAGTACTTTTAAATCGAAAAAAAAAAATTAAAAACAAGTGAATCAATCAAAATAAGAGCATAAAAATGCATAGAAAAATCATTTTTTATATAGATAACGAGATACCAAATATAACGTATTAAAAGAAAAGAAAACTAAAAACTCATTTTGAAGAAATATCAACAACGTATAAATCAAATCAAAGATGCCAAAATTTTTTTGGATGAATTGAAGCAGTGAAGAGAGAATTCAGATTTGAAAAATAGAACCTCTATATGTAATACATATAAATCAAATATACAAGAGGTCATGTATTTGATACACTAAAAATGAATCCTTGCTACTGCCAAGTTAACAGCTGCAATTGTAGTACTTGAGATTCAAATCCAGAGGACCAGTCTACACTCTAGTTCTATAAGTTTCAGAATCAAGCTAAGAAGAAGATATGATTTGGTTGAAATAGGCGATAGTAAACAAGCAAAATAAACACGAGATTAATTCAATTAAACAAGAGCTAGCCTAGGGTATTTCATTGGGTGTTGAATTGGAGCCAAACAATTATTCAAGCGCGATGAAGTGCTTTCTAGAACTCGGATCACTCAGCTGGAACACTCCACTGTCGTGGTAGTGATCGCTTTGCAGATCGATCTCACCACCTAACTGTCGTTGGGATGAGAATCGATTGCAAGCTTTAGAGAACAGGTCCGATCAGTTCACTTACCACCCTAATATCTACTTTCGCTGATTAGGGATACTAAGCTCATTCAATACATGTCAAGTTATCATCCTAAGCGGTTAACTAGTGATGAACTAGTGATCTAACATCAAGTGATCAGTTTAATGAAAGCAGTAAGAACAGTATGAATGAAAACAGTTATGGATCGCTTATCTATGTTTAGCTCATGTCTCAACACCCTAAAAACCCTAGGCGAGCAAGGTCACTACTCGATCATGATGCACATAAACAAAGACATAAATCCTGAATAAAATTGCATAAGAACAGAGTAGAAAACAAAGGGTTCAGATGATCTTCTCTATGAGAGGATGGATTCTTCTCCCTTACAAGTTGCAGATCGCAATACTCAGTGTTCTCTTGTAAAAACTAGCGTAAGAAAAAAAAATAGAAAATAGATAGATGGCGTTTTTTATGGAGGCGCCAATCAGAAGAAAAGAGATTAGGGCAACAGGGCTTAAAATCCCGAAATAGGAGTTTCCATATTCGTCTGGAACAATCGCCGGATCACTCCGTCTGCTTGTTCCGCTTGAGAGAGAACAGTCTCGGGATTGTTCTCTTGAGTGTTCTCCGCAGGAATGCTCCAAAAGGACTTCTTTTCATCAGGCACCTTCTCTTCTTTCTTCTGCTAACTCCAGACCTGTAAAAGGTCAAAAAGGACTAGACTGACACGAATTAGTGACTTCAAACAAAGAAAACATATATACAATGATGTGAAAAACACCATATATCAATTCCCCCAGACTTAGATCCTTGTTTGTCCTCGAACAAGGCAAGTACCAAGAACAGGGAGAAAGGTTTGAAAACGTGGGAACTCGCTTATTCTCAGCAACCATACTCTTACCACAAATCTCTGAACCATACAAGCTGTAGACTAGGACCACACACACACTTACTGAGAACCCCCTGATCGCTGTTCGAAGATCTGCTCCTTACTCTATATCTTAACCTGAAAAGGCAACACTTTCGAGACAAAACTCCTTATGTTCAATTAAGATCAGCGTGAGCTTCTTGTCACAGGCTCTACTCAGAGAGAACGGGCTAGGTATAGAACAGGCTAACTTTTATGGTGGAGTTCAAGAGTGTTTAGGGTTTACCAGGAGCGGGTGCAGGATATCGCACAAAATGGTCGTGAGAGGACGGCTCCATTGAGGTCCACAGTCCTTACTCATCTCTGCTAATCGGACTGCTCTCCGATAGATCGATCATAAGGCTGCTCTGCGCGATTCAACTTCCCCTTCAGAACACTTCACTGAAACCACCATTACTTTCCCAACTTCCCCAATGGCATGCATCATAGATTCTTCCCCTTCTCGTCACCAGTAAATCAAAGCAAAAACATAAAAATAACTTTTTTTTTTTTTTTTTTTTTTTTTTTTTAGATGTACTGAATTACAAAATGCTGGGGTGACGAGCAAGGAGGTAACAAGTGATGTATATGATGCCACTGGTGATTCATTCTGGATTGTTCTGTCCACTTACTTCTCGTTGTTCTCCATGGTATCGGAACAGGCACCTCGGTTGTTCCCTTTCGTTTGGAACAAGCACTCCGGTTGTTCTGCCTGCTTCCACTGTGTGAGCATTGATGAGTAAGAACTGCGTCGATCCTTTCCTCTCCGACCTTTTTGCACATATCTGCACATAAAGTACTAGAAAAGCAAATGTATGAGGGTGGAATTAAAGGTCAGGGTTCAAGGTGGGAACTAGCTAAAGATGAGCTAGCCACTCAGGAACAGCAAGAGGGATAAAAATCGGATAAGAAGTCCTGAGTGTAGTTCTCATTCTACCCTGATCTAGTGCCCATGACAAGAAGAATTAGAGTCCAGATTAGGTTCAGATAAAGTGGAGTTAAGTCTGCCCAATGTAACCTGATCGGTATAGAACTTCTGGAGTGTCAAATGAGATAAGTCAGGGTGTTCCAGGTCCATGTGTGGGTCTTTCATCACTGCTAAGGTCACTGAATAAGAAGGTTAAAGCACGAGGTGGTTAAAGAGCATCACAAATAAGGTCCTGATTCCCACAATAGTTTTGACTGACTCGATCCTAAAAACTGACTCGATAAAAACATAAAAATGACACAAGGACTGACTCAAAAAGCACACAAGCGAATATAGTACAATCGCTCCCCCAGACTTAGTTCACACCATCCCTGGTTGTGAAAATAAATCAGAGGAAGCTGAAACAAACCAAACAGAAGCAAATAACATGAAAAATAAATAGTTCAGATGGATAAGACAAGGGATAGAAATAGTCCTTTCGGACTCAGTCTGAATCGCCGCTACCGGAGTGACCAGCTGTCCTCCTGTTCCTCGGCAGTCTCACTCCTCCAGTCGACGTGCCTGCTTGTTCCTTGCCTGGGCGCCTTGTTCTCTGCGGTGTACGCTCCTCCTGTGCTCCAATGCAGCCGCCTGTGATCGTCCTGAGTATCCTCTTCATGAGGCTGTTGTTCTTCTTCTGGGAATCAACCATCCAGCGTCTGTAGGCGTGATCATCAGTCACATCGGTGAAGTCCTCCAGGTCGTACTCACCATCAGCCGGTGGAGTCACATGCTCCACATCATCCATGTCTTCATCATCGTGCTGAACCGGTGCCTTAGGATCATCGCAGAGGTGCTCTTCAGCCGGTGAGAACACAATGTTCTCCAAGGATAAGAAGTCCGTGAACCCAGGCATAGGGAGCTTGCAGTACAGAGGGTTCCCTTCTTTGTCCTGGAACTTGTAGGTGGTCTCGTCGCGCAGGATGTGACATGCGATCAGGTAAGGAGTATCGATGTACTCAATCGCAGAGACGACCGTGTAAGAGCTGAGGTTGATGTTGAAATGCTGGAACAAGGGAGTGAGCAGACTGCCGCAACGATCCTTCTTATCATCAGTTCGAACCAGTGTGTCTCTGCGCTCAGCGAACATGGAGATGAGATGATACCCTGGGTTGGTCTTGACTTCCTGGATCGGGGTGATGTTCTCTCTGCGCATCTCGTCCTCAAGTCCCGTGTAGAGAACTTGGAGCTCTCCATTCGTGATCTTGGAGGTGTACTCCTTTGCGAACAAGACGTTGGACACAATCTTGGCGATGATCCGGATAGCGGGGTTCCGGATCTGCGACTGATAGGCCTTGCGAGAGGTGAACTTGCCGGCTGCGATGAGGTCCCAAAAGGTGTCTGCCGGTTTGAACTTTCTTTCCACTGAAATCCCCTTTGGCGTGTCTGCAATCTCGAATAGAGAGTTCAGGTCGTCGAGAGAGATGGAACAGAATTTGCCATCAGCCATGAAGGAGAAGAAGCAGTTCTCATACGAAGGCGCATTGGGGTTCTGGTAAGTGATCTTGCACGTCGCGAGCACTTGCCTGACCAAGTCGGGATAAAGAACCTGAGCCTGGTAGCAGAGAGGCATGATTCCCATAGCCTGCATCGTGTCGAACACCTCAGTGTCAAGGCCTAGATCGCCTAGTGTTTGCTGGTTCACGAATCGCGTGGGCAAGATCTCTGCTAGGAGGAGCTTGTTGTAAACCGCCGCCGACTCTTTGTCCCATCCCTCGACGTTGAAGTCAAGGAGCATCTGATCATTAAGGTCGATGGGCGCTCCCTCAGTCTTGTTCGGCCACGGGTACCCAGGTGGAGCACTCGCGGCTGGAGAAGCCGTGCTCTTGGTGACTCTAGCGTTCCGCATCTTTGGAGGCATCTACAAGACAAAACAAAACCCAATATCAGCACAGTTCATCGGTTGTTCTAGAAACGATGGAACAATCCAATCTTCTTGTTCTACTCAAGTCCATCGATTACTAGACAACCTATACAAGCCTCAATCTTAACAGCAGAAATCGCAAGGGCCAAGAATCACAAGCAACAAATCGGTTCCTCTTCCATTGAAACTCAATCAAGAATTCAGTCCTAGTAGCAAGTATACTATCAAGAGCTACAACCTAGGATGAATCGCAAATCATAAAGGAAAGAGAGAACCCAAGAAATCACTCCCAAATCGCGATTTGCATGCGCAAAAAGGGAGAGAGTTCTTGGTGATTACCTTGATTGGAGAGATGATTCCCGCAAAACAACCCAATCTCAAGAGAATCCCAAGAGTTTAGAACCAAAATCGATGAGAAGAGAGAGAGGTGAGTTTGCGATTTTTAGGGTTCTAGGGGGGGGTGGTTTGCGGCGAGAGAGATGAAGTGGGGAAGTGGAATGTTTGGGTTTTTAATAACCAATCAAAACCGCTTCCCCTTCCCTTTTTCTCTTTTTTTTTTATTTTTTTTTTTTTTTTTTTTTTTTTTTTGATTCGAGAACTTACCTGGGAACAATCGGCGGAACAACCGCTAGAGTGCTCTCCTGGAGTGATCTCGAATTTTCTTGATTTTTCGACCTGCAAAGTTAGTTCCTAGAAAGATAAAGACAAAGAGAAAACAATATTTACACTCACCAGTGGGTTGCCTCCCACCAAGCGCTTGTTTTCTGTCACTAGCTTGACTTCAATGAGCCGATTAGGCTTGAGGGGGATCGCTCAAGGGTATCTCTACACCTTCAGCGATTGTTGTGTCAGCAAGATATGGCTTGAGACGCTGACCATTAACAACGAATTCTCCTCCTCTTGTGTCCAGCAACACAACAGCTCCATAAGGGCGGACCTCCTTAATGGTGAAAGGTCCCGACCATCTAGATTTAAGCTTTCCAGGGAACAGCTTAACCCGCGAATTGAAGAGCAAGACCTGATCGTTCGGAACAAAGCTTCTGCTGATGATCCGCTTGTCGTGGAACGCCTTGGTCTTTTCCTTGTAGATCTTAGAACTCTCATAGGCCAGATGCCTGATCTCCTCCAACTCGTGGATCTGAATGGTTCGCCTCTCCTTGGCAGGTTTGATATCGAAGTTGAGTAGTTTGACAGCCCAAGCCGCCTTGTACTCTAGCTCAACAGGTAGGTGGCACGCCTTGCCATAGACCAGATGATAGGGGGTGGTCCCTAAAGGGGTCTTGTAGGCTGTTCTGTACGCCCAGAGAGCATCGTCAAGCTTAAGGGACCAATCCTTGCGGGTGGTGTTGACAGTCTTCTGCAGGATGTTCTTGATCTCTCTGTTTGAAACTTCCACTTGACCACTTGTTTGAGGATGGTAGGCGGTTGCAACCTTGTGTTTCACACCATTCTTGCTCAGCAATCCTTGGAACAACTTGTTGATAAAGTGTGTTCCACCATCGCTTATTACCACTCTAGGCACTCCAAATCTTGGGAAGATGATGGAGGTGAACATCTTGGTTACAACTCGCGCATCATTGGTTGGACTAGCAATCGCCTCTACCCACTTGGAGACATAGTCCACAGCAACTAGGATGTACTCATTCTTGTGTGAGACTGGGAAAGGTCCCATGAAATCGATCCCCCAGCAATCGAACACTTCAACTTCCAAGATGTAGTTCTGAGGCATCTCGTTTCTCTTGCTTATACTCCCCATCCTTTGGCATGAATTGCATCGAGATATGAAGGCGTGAGCATCTCTGAACATAGTAGGCCACCAGAAACCGGCTTGGAGGATCTTGGAAACAGTCTTGAAGGTGGCGAAGTGACCAGCATAAGAGGAACCATGGCAGTGGTGAAGGATCCCTGGAATATCAGCCTCTGGAACACATCTTCTGAAGATCCCATCCTTGCCTTGCCGATAGAGGTACGGCTCATCCCAGAAGTAGTGCCTTGCCTCCCTCAAAAATTTCCTCTTCTCATTCCCAGTGAACCTCAAAGGCTCTTTCTCAGCTGCCAAGAAGTTGGCAATCTCAGCAAACCATGGAAGATTCGGGTACTCCTTCTGGATCACTGCAACGAATGCTCCTTCTACGCGGGAACAGTCCTTAATGGCGGGTGATGACTGCTCCATGTTGCGCAGATCAATCGCATTGACGTATTCCATCGGTTGTTCCACATCAAGAACTGTCTCATCTGACACCTTCATCCTGGAGAGATGATCTGCCACTCCATTATCAACCCCCTTCTTGTCTCTTATCTCTAGATCAAACTCTTGGAGCAAGAGGATCCATCGTAAGAGCCGCGGTTTAGCATCCTTCTTCGTGAGCAGGTACTTGAGAGCCGCGTGGTCTGTGTGCACAATCACCTTTGATCCAACCAGATAGGATCTGAACTTCTCAAAAGCGAACACGATGGCAAGGAGCTCCTTCTCTGTGGTTGCGTATCGGCATTGAGCTTCATCTAAAGTTCTGCTTGCATAGTAGATCACGTGAAGCTTCTTGTCTTTACGCTGTCCAAGGACTGCTCCCACTGCAAAATCACTTGCATCTGTCATGATCTCAAAAGGGAGATCCCAGTCTGGAGGTTGGACAACTGGTGCACTGACTAGAGCTCCCTTGATCGTATGGAATGCGGCTAAGCAGTCACTGTCAAAGGCAAACTGAGCTTCCTTGCAGAGCAACCGAGTGAGTGGTCTCGCGATCTTAGAGAAGTCTTGGATGAACCTCCTGTAGAAACCAGCGTGTCCCAAGAAACTCCTGATTCCCTTCACTGAAGTTGGTGGTTGCAGGCTCATCATGACCTCGATCTTTGCCTTGTCCACCTCAATGCCTTTCTCGGATATCTTGTGTCCCAGAACAATCCCATCTCTCACCATGAAGTGGCACTTCTCCCAGTTCAGCACCAGATGCTTCTCCTCGCATCGCTTCAGTACCCTGCACAAATTTGACAAACAGACATGAAAGGAGCTTCCATAGACGCTGAAATCGTCCATGAAAACCTCCATTATGTCTTCGATCAGATCAGTAAAAATCGACATCATGCATCGCTGGAAGGTCGCCGGAGCATTGCACAAGCCGAAGGGCATCCTCCTGTATGCATATGTTCCATAAGGGCATGTGAACGTCGTCTTCTCCTGATCATCTGGGTGGATGGGAATCTGAAAGAAACCTGAATAACCATCTAAAAAGCAATAGTAAGGGTGGTTAGCCAATCTCTCAAGCATTTGATCAATAAACGGAAGTGGGAAGTGATCCTTACGAGTCGCAGCATTCAATTTACGAAAATCAATGCACATGCGATGACCAGTAATTGTTCTAGTGGGGATCAATTCATTCTTTTCATTGGTTATTACAGTGATCCCACCTTTCTTAGGTACTACATGCACAGGACTAACCCACTTACTATCAGAGATCGCATAGATCACACCTGCTTCTAGAAGTTTCATTATCTCTTTCTTTACAACATCTTTTAGATTCGGGTTTAACCTCCTCTGATGTTCTACAGAAGTCATCGATTCATCTTCCAGGTGTATTCTATGCATGCACAAATCAGGTGAAATGCCAGGTATGTCAGCTAGAGAGTAACCCAAAGCCTTACGATACTTTCTCAGCTCACACAAAAGCAGAGCAGTCTCTGCATTGTTCAGGTCAGCATTTATAATGACAGGATATGTAGAGTTGGGTCCAAGAAATGCATACCTGAGTCCCTTGGGAAGGGATTTGAGCTCTACCTTTGGAGCTTTCAGCTCGCTCCATGAGTCATCAGTCTGAGCTGCCGGAACAGACGAGTTCTGAGGTGCGGTTGTTCCAGTCGCTGTGCTGGAGTCACTGTTCTCCCCCAGACTTAGATTCGCCACCATCCTCTCCATAGTCCTGGCTGAATCCAGGAACTTGGCATAGGCATCAGCATCAACATTCTCTAAGCTCTGCTCGGCTTCAGCTCTGACTAAGGCGAGTTCAAGTGGATCCTCGGTGAGAATCTCCTCGATCATACCTTCACGCGGCTCTAGGGGATCACCATCTTCTTGGACAGTGAAGGTTTGTCCATCCAGCATCGGCTTCTTGAGCATCTGATCCATCTCAAACTTCATCACAATATCTCCAAGGTGGAGATCGATCTTCCCTTGTCGGACATCAATAATAGCTCCGACAGTGCAGAGGAATGGTCTGCCTAGGATCAGGGGATCATTGGAGTCTTCCTCGACTTCCAGAACAACGAAATCGGCAGGAACAATTGTATTCCCAACCAGAACTTGAAGATCTTCGAGGATTCCAACTGGAGACTTCACAGATCGATCAGCAAACACTAGTGACATCTTGGTAGGCTTGAAGTCCGAGTATCCAAGGCGCTTAGCCACAGTGTATGGCATGAGGTTTATGCTCGACCCTAGATCGACCAATGAGCATGAGAAAAGTGTTCTCCCAATCTGAACCGAGAGAACAAACTTTCCCGGATCACCCATCTTCTTGATCCTTCTGTTCTGGAGCACCGCGCTGCACTCCTTAGAGACAATCATGAACTCACTGTCATCAGATATCTTCCCAGAGATCAGTCCTTTGACAAAGCTGCGCATGGATGGTATCATCTGGATCGCACTCATCAGAGGGAGCTTGACAGTTAGGTCTTCTAGCATCTTCCTGCACTTCATCTCTTCCTTATCTTTGCGTGTAGCCTTAGCTGGAACAGGGTAAGGAACTTTTGGCACATACTGACGAGCAGGAGAAGGCGCTGCAGTCGGTGGAACAACCCCAGCGGGTCGCTCTGCTTCCGTCGGAACAGTCTCAGTAGGTTGTTCTGCATCATCCTCATCTGTGGGTACAGCTTTAGATGGCTGATCCGACTCCTTCTGCTTCCCTTTCTCAGCCGATGTGAATCTCCTGGGGTCTAGATCAGGCAGTTGCTTTCCACTCCTCAACCCTACTGCATTGCACTCCTTGGGGTTTTTGTCTGTTTTCCCAGGGAGAGTTCCTTGCTGTCTCTTCACGTTCTCAGCAGTCTGAGCAATCTGAATATCCATCTGTCTCATATGGCTTGAGACATTGTCATACTTCACACTCAGGTCATTGAACATATGATTCATCCTGGTGTTGATGTCGTTTGTGACCTGGTTCAGTGCCTTCCCTTGGATCTGCTGTCCTTGGAGCAGCTGGCTCATCATATTGGCGAGACTCTTCATGTCATCATGCGGAGCAGTCTGAGTCGGTTGTGCAGCTTGCTGATTAACCGGCTGTTTCTGGCTGTGGAACTGAGCATTCTGAGCTGGGTTAAGGACAAAGGTTCTTCCCTGATTGCCATAAGGCCTTTGGTATCCACTGTTCTGACCTTGGTTCCCTTGAGCTTTATCGTCTGGTTTAGGGGCATTGAACAGGTGGGGATTGTTCCTCACGTTAGGGTTCGGGTGATAGTTCTTGAACTGCCATCCTTGCCCATTCACATAACTCACTTCATGCTGATCCTCAGCCGACTGATCCGCCTCTGATGTGCCTTCTGCGGTTGCTTTATCCTGTGGGGATTCTTCCATGATGAAGACCTGGTTCTGGTTACTCTTAATCAGCTGATCGACCTTGGCAGAGAGCTCATCAATCTTGCTGTTGTCGATGCTCTTCACCTTCTGAGTGCGATCAGTCTCGCGGTTATTGTCAGCTGAGCTTGAGGCCATGTTCTCAATCAACTCGAATGCACCTTGAGTAGACTGAGTCATGAAGTCTCCCTTACTGGCTGAGTTCAAAGCGTTCCTGTACTCCCAGCCTACTCCATCGTAGAACACTCCCAGCAGATAATCTTCCTCAAAACCGTGATGTGGGCATTCTCTGCGGTAGACATTGAATCGCTCCCAAGCATCACAGAACGGCTCGTCAACCAATTGTTTGAAGGTCACGATCTTCTGTCTCAGGGCTGCTGTCTTCGATTTCGTGTAGAAGTGGCTTAAGAAAGCCTCTCGGACTTGTTCCCAAGTGGTGAGTGATCCGGTGGGTAGTGAATCAAGCCAGCGAGCAGCTTTCCCATCAAGAGAGAAAGGGAACAGAGTACACTTGATGTAATCGGGTGGTACTCCATTTGCTTTAGTGAAACCACACATCTTCTCAAAGTGCTCGATGTGGTCCATCGGTATCTCAGCAGGAAGCCCATTGAAGATCTTCCTTTGCACTAGACTTATCAAGGCTGGCTTGATCTCGAAGTCTTGCCTTGTGCACGGTGGAGGGGTTATGGCAGATCGCGTAGCGGGCAGATTACGCAGTAAGTTTCTCTGGCCGATCTGGACCACTCCCTCCTGTTGGTTCGCAGCATTCAGAGCAGCTTGCTCGGCAGCAGCTTGCTGCGCTTGGATCGTCTGCTGCATCTGCTGCATCTGTTGTTGCATGAGTGCAAACGCAGCAGTGAGATCATCTGGATGATCACCCATGTCGGTGTTCGTTGATCTCGGCTGTTGACGGTTCTGTCGTTCCAATCTCGCTAGTTCCTCGTTAGAAAGCTGATGCAATGGCCCTTGTGCGTTGCTCCGAGTATGTCTACTGGTCATGCACCTGGATCATCAGCTGAAACAAAGAAAATAACACGAGTTAGATATCTTAGACTAGATATGAAACCGAAAATTAGAGGTAAAAAATCTGGTCCCCGTCGCAACGGCGCCAAAACTTGATACACTAAAAATGAATCCTTGCTACTGCCAAGTTAACAGTTGCAATTGTAGTACTTGAGATTCAAATCCAGAGGACCAGTCTACACTCTAGTTCTATAAGTTTCAGAATCAAGCTAAGAAGAAGATATGATTTGGTTGAAATAGGCGATAGTAAACAAGCAAAATAAACACGAGATTGATTCAATTAAACAAGAGCTAGCCTAGGGTATTTCATTGGGTGTTGAATTGGAGCCAAACAATTATTCAAGCGCGATGAAGTGCTTTCTAGAACTCGGATCACTCAGCTGGAACACTCCACTGTCGTGGTAGTGATCGCTTTGCAGATCGATCTCACCACCTAACTGTCGTTGGGATGAGAATCGATTGCAAGCTTTAGAGAACAGGTCCGATCAGTTCACTTACCACCCTAATATCTACTTTCGCTGATTAGGGATACTAAGCTCATTCAATACATGTCAAGTTATCATCCTAAGCGGTTAACTAAGTGATGAACTAGTGATCTAACATCAAGTGATCAGTTTAATGAAAGCAGTAAGAACAGTATGAATGAAGAACAGTTATGGATCGCTTATCTATGTTTAGCTCATGTCTCAACACCCTAAAAACCCTAGGCGAGCAAGGTCACTACTCGATCATGATGCACATAAACAAAGACATAAATCCTGAATAAAATTGCATAAGAACAGAGTAGAAAACAAAGGGTTCAGATGATCTTCTCTATGAGAGGATGGATTCTTCTCCCTTACAAGTTGCAGATCGCAATACTCAGTGTTCTCTTGTAAAAACTAGCGTAAAAAAAAATAGAAAATAGATAGATGGCGTTTTATATGGAGGCGCCAATCAGAAGAAAAGAGATTAGGGCAACAGGGCTTAAATCCCGAAATAGGAGTTTCCATATTCGTCTGGAACAATCGCCGGATCACTCCGTCTGCTTGTTCCGCTTGAGAGAGAACAGTCTCGGGATTGTTCTCTTGAGTGTTCTCCGCAGGAATGCTCCAAAAGGACTTCTTTTCATCAGGCACCTTCTCTTCTTTCTTCTGCTAACTCCAGACCTGTAAAAGGTCAAAAAGGACTAGACTGACACGAATTAGTGACTTCAAACAAAAGAAAACATATATACAATGATGTGAAAAACACCATATATCAGTATTGAAAGTTAGTATGGTATACACTCTTATCTAGAAACAAAATCCCTAAAAAGTCTGTTGTTTCTTACAATAAAAAGTACGTATATCGGTATGTGCATATAAATCTGTGAAGAACTGAAATACAAAGAAAAATAAACAAATTAACACCTTAAATGACGAACAGAAAACGAGAGACACTTAACAGGCTATGGAAAAAAAATAGAGATACATGAGATATAAGAGAGGAAGCTATGTGTATGTATGAGAAGAATACAATATATATGTATGACCCAATGTAAGAAGGTCTTAGACTATTCACATTGGAGATCTTTTAAGATTAGCCTTTCATCAAAAGTATAATATTATAATAAAAATCAAAATTTTGAGAGATCAATGCCAAAATCTATTAAATAAGATTTTAAAGAAGATCTCTCAAAACTTTGAAAGATTTTATTGTAATATTATTATTTTTGATAAGAGATTTTTTTTTAAAGATTTTAATGCATATGTTTTTAGGTATTTTATCTTTGCAACAACACGTGGTTTATACTTTGTATCTTTCAATTTATTTATTTAATGACTTATATGGTGAAGAAATTAAAATAAAATTTCATACTTCAGTAGTACAATATTAGGAGTATATTGCTGTTGTTTTTGTTTATCTTTGCAACGACACGTGGATTATACTTTTTATCTTTCAATTTATATATTTTATGACTTATATGGTGAAGAAATTAAAATAAAATTGCATACTTCACTAGTACAACCTTAGGAGTATATTGCTGTTGTTTTTGTTTATCTTTGCAACGACACGTGGTTTATACTTTGTATCTTTCAATTTATTTATTTTATTACTTATATGGTGAAGAAATTAAAATAAAATTTCATACTTCACTAGTACAACATTAGGAATATATTTTTTTTTGCTTCGCAACCTTAGCAGTATACAGTTAAACAAAAACAACAGCAATATACTTGATATCATTACACAACATAGTATTCTATTTCTTTTTTCTGGTCAAACTTTTTTTTCATTAACCTTAAACAACAGAAACATCGTTTAACATCTCAGAAGTAGAATTTGAGAGTACAAACAAAGCATCTATCGCCATGCGATCTGCAACAGAGTTACAAAGACAAGAGATGAATTTAAAGGAGATGGAATTAAGAGATCTACTCAAACACTGATGTCATGGAGAATCCCTTAAAGTGCAATCACAAAAGACTTGTCTATGAAGAGGCCAACTAGACTTTTGGAATCTAGGAAACAGATTATGTCCTTAGGTGAAACAATCATACTTAGCAAGACTTTAAAATAAAATTTTAGTAATTAATTATAATTTAACTAAAGTATTTTTCACTAGAAGCAGTTTTAACTTATTTTTATATAATTTGAGCTTGTTGACATATAGAAAAAGCCAGCCTACTGAAGTTCGGAAAAAAACCATAATGACTTGACTTTTCAAAAATTTCTACAAAATACTTAAACTTATTGAGTTTCCAGCAAAATACACAACTTTTGTACTGCACAACAAATACACAAAAAAGAAAAAAGAATTTTAGTTACATCATATTTTTTTAATACACAAATTAAGTAACCATCGACGTGTATCTATATTTTTTCTTAACGCTGATATTTTAATTATACGAAAGATTACACAGATGATTCGACAACCGACAATACTACATGCCTTATAAAGATCTACGTCTAACTGCATCATCTGAGCCGTCTTATGAAGATATATTCCTGACCAAATTTACTTGCACCATATTGTAGATCCTTTATAAGTCTTTCTTCCGTTGTCTCCATGATTGTTTAATAAATCTCTTTTTCCAGGATTTGGAATCTGGATTTCCTGTAATCTGTAATAATTTGCGTAGTCTGGGATTTGAACCCAAACCAAAGTGTAGAAACCTTTAAACTTTAACCATTAGGCTACGGTGCTTGCACAATGTGCATCTATATTAATCTAGCGAGTAGCATAACTAATTAAGCAACTAACACCGGTAAATTTTTTGTTTCAAGCCTATTAGCATGTTAAAAACTAATTCACATGCCAAATTTATTAAAAATAAAAATAATCGATAATACTCATATTAAAATTTAACCATAACCTAAAATTGCAATAAGAAAACACACTAAATCTTCAAATTAGGGAAGAAACACGTTTTTCACGGGTAAAAGAGCTTCTCATATAATGTCTTAGAGCATTATGTGGTTTTTAAATCAAACGTGGAGGTATAATGCATGGTATTTTCATATTGTATTGGAATCTTGGTCTATTCACTTAAATTATGAGTTTCCTCTTTATATTTGAGATTTTTTGATTATTTATAATCTACATTTTATGCTTCATTATACTATATAGCTTTGTGTTTTTATCCTTGATGATGAATGTGTCTAGTTTTGTTTGTGAAATTGTGTTATTATCTGAGTATAAAAAAATGCCAATGTCGTTTTTCAGTTGAGCTGCTGGTTTATCACGGAAATCTCATGATTTAAGATGTTTACTTGTTGTAGTGAATTCAGTAGTTATCAAAACGAATGTTACATCTGACCTGTTAATTGATTTTAGATTTTTGTTTTGTTAAAATGCATATTTAAAAGATATAAACTATCTTGTTTAGGTGGTTATATGCTGCTAGTTAGTTGATTTTAGAGATATAAAAGTCTCATGATTTTAGAGTTTGTTACTCTGTTTATATATGCAGAGGGTTCATAAAACCGGTTAAAACTCGGTTTATACTAAACCAATCATACAATTTCAATTAACTTTAATAAGAATAATTTAGTAATCATGTAAAGTTTTAAATAATTCAAATAACTCGGATCAAGTTCTGGTTGTCTACTACCTCTGTTTCATGGTTTTGAAACAAATAAAGAAAAAAAAAATAGAAAGTTTACCTTAAAATATTTGTGTGTCGAATGCAAGATCAGGTGTACTTTCTTAGCGAAATTCAACCCGATTGAAATGAAAATGATACATCTAGTTGGCATTAATTTATTTGAAATGAAAATGATATATATGCCGCACAACATCGATTATAGATAAATATGCATTACATACCAAACATCCTAGAAACTGAGCAAGAAGTGTTATAAAGCAAAAGAGAAGAAGAGAACGAAAATTTGGAAGCTTTGAGATCAAACTGCACCAAATTATCCTCCATCTGAAAACCTCCGATCAAAATCGGGTTCTTCGGGTTCACACCTCCGTCCACAAACCCTAAACAAACCACATCTTTGTTAACCTTCACCAGAGAATTCGAACCGTGGATTCTCCACTTAGCCCCTCCACTCATCACCAGGTCGATCACTGGAACTCCACGCCCTCCATTGGACTGAAAGCACGCACTGAAAGGCTTCACCGTTGGAGCTTTAGCCATATTGACACTTCCAACAAAGGCTGTGACCAGAGCCTTGTAAATGGAACTTTGCAATACAGTGTAAGGAGCCAAAGTACAGATCTTTGTCGGTCCAGGGAGTATAGGAACAGTCTTTCCACTGACTTGGATGGACTTCACATCGATTAAGTACTCACTTTTGTTATTACCAATCAGAGGCGTCGAGGCAAAGATCTTAGACACATCTTTAAGGTAAGGGAGATAGAAAAAAGGACCACCGCCGATCCAAAAGTCACCATTGTAATAAGACTTCATCCCTTCCGTGGAAGGCAAGCAAATAGACATCTTTGGAGGAAGCTTGTACATAGAGATGAGCTGCGAGGGAACTGATAAGTGGTTGTTAGCGAGACCGATGGATCCACCGAAAGCCTTAGGGATAGGTTTAAAGGCAGTAGCATCGTCAGTGCACGTCAAAGTCAACGTAGAGATCTTTTCACTGTCCATGGAGTATACTCCATTAGGAGTGTATAATAAGCCAACGGTGTCTCGGAGGAGCCTGGCGTTGACTGGTCGATCCGAAAAAGATGTTGAGACGTATTTACGACACATGGGCATACTGGTTGTGTTCTTGGGACATGAAGAGTTCGGGTTTGCGAATTTGCATCTTGTGGAGCCGCATCTGATGGAGTGGTACGAGGTGGATTTGGTGGAGGCAGCGCAGTTTTGTAATAGCGGCGCTGCTCCATTGAGGTCAATGAGGAAGTTCCGGCTGCGGAGGTTCGAGCCGATGGTCAAAGGCAAGGAGTAGAGATTTGTGGTCTTGTCTTTGTAAATAGGGTGCAGAAATGCTTGAACCTTTGGTTGGTAAGACTGGGATGTACTTGCTCGGTAGAGAAGGATCAGTGAAAGCAGTAAGAAAATCACAGAATGAGCCATTTTTTATGTTTGGACTCTTGGGGATGTGATAGTGCGATGTGAGTTGTTGGGTCCAAATGTATATGTTTTATATCTATGAAATGACAGAAGCATGTGGTCTCATTTAATATCTACATAACATCGTCTTTTTATATAAAAGTTATCATCGAGATGTACATTTTTCGGAAATATTATTTTTATTATATACAAATTGCACTACTCTAGTTGAAGAAGGTTTGAACAAATATGATATGTAATCATGTAATAGGAGATTTGTACTCATCTATCCTATTAAAAGTGAAGTACAAATAGGAATTAACCCTCACTTCATTTCATTATTTACAATTGACTGCCACTGCTTTAAATTAAAAATCTTTTGAGTATTTTTAAGCCCATCACGTTTTTTTTGTTCTAATTTTTAATGGGCTAGACATTTTTAATTTAACTTACTTTTAACTAGACCTAATTGTATTTTATCTAACCATTTTTAACCAGTTCACATGTCTAATTCTAACCATCTCTAACCATAAATTGGACTTATAATCATATTTCACATGAGCACAAATCTAAACTATTATAACAAATGTTTTCTACCGAAAGAGATATTAAAACGATGGTCAGAGATTTACCACAAATCTAAATAACTATATATATCAATATTTTTGGTTTCTTACATAATATACTTCGATGCAAAACCATTTTTTCCGATGCAAAACCAGTTGGTTTGTCAAATTCAGTTTGGAGTAAAAACCATTCGGTTTTCTTATTTATTTAATAATTGCAATATTGCTCGAGAATAAATCTAATCTTTCAAACATAAGATCAATATTTATGAAGATCTTCCTTGCACCTGTCAATTCAGAAAAAATGGATATTAACCAATATATCGGATACTAATCACTTCAAATTTGTTTAGACAGACAAGTACTGATAATGGAATCATCTAAACCATTTATTTAGACAGACAAGTATATACATGTACTATTTCAACATATTTATTATATAAATCAGTTAGTAACTAGCGATTCAATAAAATTAGAATTTATGTTTATTTTAGTACAGATGTTAATCCAAATGTTTTATATGATAAAAATTGAGATAAACTGATTAATCATTTTATTTTTAAATGTTAATTGTAATTTTTTCTTTTTAAAAATACAATCTCATAGTCATATATTTCTTATGATTTTAAAAATACAATCTCATAGTTATATATCTCTTATTGAAAATAAACTCATATTGATAATAAACTTATCCAATATAATTTTTAAACTCACATTTTAAATTTTTTAATGATAGATTATTGTATATTATTTCCATATAAATATAAGTTTAGTTATTTATAAATAGGGGATATGTTTATATGATACTAATGTTGGTCAAAAAAGGTTTTAAATTTTTATTTTTATTATATTAGATCTGTAATACATTTAAAATTATTAATATATATCATTTATACAAAACAAAATTTTATTGATAAAAACGTAAAATATACACCCACAGACGTCCGCGTCAAGCTCTAATTCTATATTATTAAAATTGAAGTACTAATTATATTTGTTTGGAAACATGGATAACAGTTTAAAAACAAGTTTGTTTGGAAATATGGATATCAATTAAAAAAATAGGTTTGTTTGGAAACATGATTAGCATTATAAAAATATATTGTTGTTTGGAAACATAGATAGCAATATACTAATAAAATAATGGGTTTATGTTATTAACAAAAATTAGAAGACTTTATATTATGAGAAACTATCTATTTGAGTCAACTTTTAAATATCCGAAAATGGACTACTCTAATTACTTAAAACATTTTTTGTCTAATATAATCATAAAATAAAATTTAAACTTTATATACATATTTCAAATCAAAATAATAATTTAAAGTTGATTTGTATCAGAAATTGATTTAAAATATGCATACATTCAAAATTTTATTTTTACTAAAATATTTTACAATAACCATAATTAAAAAATGTTTTCAATATATATCAAAAAATAATAAAAACCCCAATTTAATGTACCGACTTAAGTTATGGTTTTTATATTTCACATTAAATTTTAAAAATATAATATATGTCAGTATTTATATGATAGTATATATAAATTACTATTAATTATATGACTATTTATGATATATAATAGTGACTCCATAAATAATAGTGACTAGAGGTGGGCGTTAGGGTATCCATTCGGATTTGGTTCGGATCTATTTGGGTTTCGGGTTTCCGGGATCAAAGATTTGAGCCCATTCAGATATTTCTAAATTTCAGTTTGAATTCTATTCGAAACTTTGTGGGCTCGGTTTGGGTTCATATAATCTATTTAAATTAATTTTAAAATTTTAAAATTCGTTATATATACTTTAAATTTCTCAAAATCTATAAATAAATAATATATTACATATAAATTTGAATAACATATGTCTGAATACCTAAACTTAACATATAAATTGGTTTGATTTAAATATTTGGATCGAGAATCAATACTTATTTTGTATTTTTGGTGTTATGAGTATACTAACTATTTTAGATATTTATTTTTGAATATTTTTTATATATTTTAAGCATTTAAACCAACTTAAAAGTATCATATATATTCTGGATATTTTTATATACATTAAATCTAATATATATAGTATATAAATCTTTTTTCGGATACATTTTGGTATCTGAAATACTTCACTTCGGATCGGATCCGGTTTCGATTCTCTAAAACATCAAAATTTTGAATAATTATATATTTAATCATTTTGGTTCGAGTTTGGTACTACTCTTTCGGATCGGAATCAGTTTAGTTCTTCAGATTTAAATTTTTATTCAGCCTTAATAATATAAAAATAAATAGCAACATAATTTTGAAAATACACCCGCACGGGCGTGCGGGTCAAGATCTAGTTCTACTTTAAAAAGAGATCTATAGATTATGTGCATTACTTTGTTTAAACAAAAGAAAATTGTGGAGAAAATTGTAACGGACAAAGACAAAAAGTAGTAATTTTAACACCACTTCTCCAATTAAAAATGTCTGAAAGTAAGATTTCCCGATAAATATTTCAAATAATTATGCGACTAAAGACATCACTTTAAACTGTCTCCCGCTCCACGTTTCACGAAAGAGTCAACAAAAAAGCTTCGTTTATTACTTTATATTTTAACTAGGATAAA
This sequence comes from Raphanus sativus, assembly GCF_000801105.2. Lineage (NCBI taxonomy): Eukaryota > Viridiplantae > Streptophyta > Magnoliopsida > Brassicales > Brassicaceae > Raphanus > Raphanus sativus. Next base: position 12,410,638 of record NC_079511.1, read on the forward strand.
CCCGACCTACGGGCGGGCAAGTAAATAAATTAACAGTATAAATTTTTTAAAATATTTAATTTATTTTTATCTAAAAATATCAATAACTTAGCATATTGAAACCCAAGGATAATGGCAAATTAGTCTTATGTTTCAGTTACACAGTATAGCATTTGTATTTGTTTTTCTTTGTCTTGTGTTGCTGTAAAGCATTTTTAGCTGAATAGTAGATGAATTTATTCAGTTATTAAAAAATTATGGGCATTTGGTGTGTCTTTTTGGATTGATGATTTGTATTTCTTCTTTTTAGTAATTAATTTTTGTTATTTATTTGGATGCATTAGCACTATTTTTTGTGTGTTTATCTGCAGTATATATCATCCAACTCTTTTCTCATTTATTTTCAGCTTATGCAGCTTAGCCTATGAGTTGGACGATATAACTTAATATGTTTTAAGCTCAAACAAACCCAGATGCATAACACCATCTTTTATTTACCTTTCTGAAAAACTTGACTTCAGCCTTAAAAATCAAGATAGCGAGATAGACAAAAGAAACATACTATAACAGTATCCTTAAAAAAACTGCTTTACTTGACTCATTTGGATAAATGATCAAAATTAACTGAAGATAAGACAATACAAACACATATCAGTCACAAAACAGGTGGAAAGCAACTGCTCCAATCATAAAACGAACCAAATGATCCAAAGATCTTATACAGGAAAAGGCGAGCAGAATCGTAGACCAATTTTTGGATGATCCTTTTAAACCTATCTACAATACTCCTTTCTTCTCCTGTGAAGAGAAACCTGGTAATGTCTGTTCATGGTAGTGTTGTTTTAATTAAACATAAAGTTTATACCTTGTATGAGAACCGCCTCCCATCATACGCTGCTCCACAAACCATCAACATAACCAAATCAAATTCAATTTCACATATATGAATGATATAACATTATTGTAGAGAAAAGGTGAGATAAGGAAGTCAAAACCTCAAATAAGACTTCAGTACACGTTTGATATGAGCACTAAGAGAACCTTTTCTAATGCTGTTGATAAACTGAAGCCGCTTGGTGTCATGGAGGTTAACAGGTGGTTCTGGGGCCTGTTAGATAAACCAACTCCGACCACCACCACCGCAAAGTAATGTCCTCCTTCCTCTGCCTCCAAGTGATTTCCGTCGGCCGCCATTAATGGCTGAAGCTCTGGCTATGGATATTTTCGTCATTTCTTCAATGGTGGCATAACTCTTACGCGTACTACCCTTCATCCCTCTATTTTTATTCTCTCCCTCACTTGCTGATAAGCTTGCTCTTGAATAAGAAGTTGACCTGAAAAAGAAAACAGAGGCGGTTCTGCTCTTATACGGTGGAGGAAATAACATAAGTGTGAGGAAGGTGTCCATGGCTTCCCAGAAACATAAGCAACAAAACCATCACGGTTGAGAATTTCTTAGTCTAAAAAATAGTTACGAAAGAAGTTTATAATATGGATCCAGCATGGTGGAACATATCCAAACATCAATTAATAGTCATAACCGGAGAAATTACTCAGTCGTAAAATATGAACAGTATAAAAAAAACCAATCAACAAAAGCTGCCATAAATCTACGACAGAAACTCCAAAACACAATGAAAAACTATAATCTGGAATCAAGACGGTGGAGATGTGTATAGAATTTAACGGGAGGTATTATTTAAGAATTTAACGGGAGGTATTATTTAACCTGAGAATCAAGAAGGGGCATGTTGACTCCCATGAGTTCTCCAACACGGCACACGTTTCTGGCCTCCCAGAAACGGAGCAGGCGAACTTCTGCGGTGGAGGAAGACCGGCCAGTCTATAAATCAGAGAGGAAGATCAAAGAGTTAGCCATAACTCACACCTTTTGTTTATTGTTTAGTCCAAAACGAATTATGATTCTAAAAGCAGGGACTCATACCTTTTTATAGTAGAACGTCCATTGCCTTGCCATACCGAGGGTCACATTGAATACAGATTATGTGTGGTCGATTAATGGAGGGCTCACTTTATGAGAGGAAGTCGAGATGAAAGATCGGCTGCTAGATGAGGGAGTGGCCACGCAAAGGACACACCAAAACACTCAGACAAAACGCAGAGTTTAATTACAGAAACGTGAATCTATTAACTGATATGGGCTTAATTGTATAAGTAGCCCAAAAGAAGCGATGCCCAAATAACTGACTAAATGAAACGCAGAATTTTGAAGGAAGTAGACACGTGTCGACGCATAGTAACACTATTTTCTGACGTGGCTCTCTAAAAAGAGAGACCCCTTTTCTTTATATAGATAGATTCAGTCGATCAGATAAGCCCTCCTCATCCACTTGATAGTAAAATATAAAAGTATTTTCTCGAATCCTGAGCAAGTCTTACTCTATTTACGACTTACTGATTTTGTGATAAAGAATTTTCACTAACCCATGTATCCTATTTGAGAATTTTTTTAAAAATTTATAACCTAAATTGCATGAAAACTTCAGAAGACGTATGTTCTCTGCTTCGAAACCAGAATAGGATTAGGAAATTTTACAGAATTTTGCTTCCAAAACGTTTCTAAAATATCATATATCTAAAACACATTGGAATCATGCTTTCATTTTAAAAACACAATATCATAAATAAATAAATAAAATTTTAAAATCATGTTTTTTTATTAAATCTAAAACATATAAATATACAAATATTAAACCGTACTATAAAGTATCTTTATTCATTGACGTTTTTATTAAATGTTTATCATTATATTCAAATATGGTGTCAGTTATTTAAGAAATATTTTAAAATAACTAGTATAATTATTTCTTGTAAACTTTATTTATGTTTCATATTTTAACATGAAATCTTTTTAAATTATTATGAATGAATAAGTTTTTTGTTTTGAATTTGAATCATATAATTAGAGTCATAAATTTTGTAAATTTTATATTATATATATGGATATACGCTTTCAACATATACTCGTTTCCTAATTATTTTTAAAGATTCGTTTTTACGCTTACATATGATTTCATTCCGTTTTTTTGCAACAAACGGCTATTTCCGCATACCCGCTTCTATTTACATGTAATATATGTTATGACATCAATTTGTATTAATCACAAAGTATAATTATAGAAAATTGAAAAATAGGACACCTAAAACTTAAGTTTTTCTCCATAAAACTTTTAGAAAATTATTTAGAAAATATATTTAGATTTATATCAATACCACAATACCTTTAAAATTAGCGTAAATATAAATAAATATGGTAGAGCCATATTTTTCCAACCAGCTCTCTCTTTACAAATATGGACCATCTTTTTGGTGATTCCTCCCGCAAATGGATGATCATCAGTTCGTATAGATATTTAGTAATTTGGATATGGATCTCAAAGATACACTTAAATTTGGCAGAAACAAAATCAAATCTGTGTGGTGAGATACAACTTTTGAACATATACGGTACCGAGAGCAACATTACCGTCAGTCCCAAGACGATGGTGCTTTACAGATAGATCATGGAAGGAGAATAAATGCTTGTCTCGACAAGGTTGGTATAGGACTTTGGAAGGTTTTGATGGGTTGATGGGGCCTGAAATATCCAAGCTAGTTTTTTCCCTCTTCATACAGAGATGGAAGCATTAGTTTGGGCAATGAAATCTATGCGGAATTTACGTCAAAATAATGTCACATTTGCAACAAATTGTTCTTAATTGGTGAAGATGGTTTCGGAACCAGAAAATGACCAATTTTTGCAATTTATTTGAAAGATATCAATTCTCTAAATGAAAGTTTTATTAACTCAGAGATCATTATTCATGTACATATATGATCCCTCTTCATTTCTTTGAATATTTGATGCCGACAGAAGCATGTGGTCTCATTTAATATCTACATAACATCGTTTTTTTATATAAAAGTTATCATCGAGATCTACATTTTTCGGAAATATTATTTTTATTATATACAAATTGCACTACTCTAGTTGAAGAAGGTTTGAACAAATATGATATGTAATCATGTAATAGGAGATTTGGTACTCATTCTACTTTAAAAAGAGATCTATAGATTATGTGCATTACTTTAAAAAGAGATCTATAGATGCGACTAAAGACATCACTTTAAACTGTCCCCCGCTCCACGTTTCACGAAAGAGTCAACAAAAAATTTCGTTTATTACTTCTAATTATTAATTTAGAATTATCTACTATTTGAAATTTTCATTTAAATTTTGGACTCTTTCATAGTTGGTGCTAGAATATATCATGCCTCTTATACAATGCAACCTACCAACTTAAATTAAACCAAATCTTAACCAACATAGATTAGTTAAATTTAACCAGTAACACTTTTATAATATTTTTGGTTAATCTCTTAATATAATTAGACCATATAAAACTGAACCACTCTTAAATCAACGAGTTCCATATCATTCCAAACATAAAAGAAAAAATATCCGACTTATTTACAACATAAGCATACAAAGACCGTCTATGCTTATGCTCATTGATCTCCAAAAACCAAATAATTGTGGCATAGACCAACATAAGACTCATGTTCGTATCACTAACTTTACTTCCATATATTTACTTTTCACCTACATCATATCACAACATACACAGTTATGCAAGAACATGATTTTTTTTGTTCAAACAACCAAAATAATAGTGGCATATGGTCAGTAGATTTTTAAATATGTTTTTTATATATTACATTTTACGAGACTATGTGTATAAGTTTTTTTTTTTGAAAAAAAGCATAACTATGTGTATAAGTTAAAAGGTAAAAAGTGTGACAAAGCAAATTATTATACTAAAATAAAAGAAGATTAAATACAAACTAATAACAAGTACAACACAAATTATAACACTATTAAATTCTATATATATTTAATAAAATATTATATATGTCTAATATGTATATATATATATATATATATATATATATATATAAATGTTACAAACAAATATATATAATATTATATACACATATTATATATACCATATATTATTATTGAAATTTGACAAATCAATTTCCGCCCTATAGGACGGGTCCTAATCTAATTATATTTTAATTCAGTCGATCAGATAAGCCCTCCTCATCCACTTGATAGTAAAATATATAAAGTATTTCTCTCATCGTGAGCAAGTCTTACTCTATTTACGACTTACTGATTTTGTGATAAAGAATTTTCACTAACCCATGTATACTGTTTGAGAATTTAAAAAAAAATTTATAACCTAAATTGCATGAAAACTTCAGAAGACGTATGTTTTCTGCTTTGAAACCAGAATTGGATTCGGAATTTTTGCAGAAATTTTACAGAATTTCGCTTCCAAAATGTTTCTAAAATATTATATATCTAAAACACATTGGAATCATGCTTTTTATTTAAAAACAAAATATCATAAATAAATAAATAAAATTTTAAAAATCATGTCTTTGTTTTTGTATTAAATCTAAAACATATAAATATACAAATATTAAACCGTACTATAAATTATCTTTATTCATTGACGTTTTTATTAAATATTTATCATATATATTCAAATATGGTGTCAGTTATTTAAGAAATATTAAAAATAATTAGTGTAACTATTTCTTGTAAACTTTATTTATGTTCCATATTTTAACATGAAATCTTTTTAAATTATTATGAATGAATAAGTTATTTGTTTTGAATTTGAATCATATAATTAGATTCATAAATTTTGTAAATTTTATATTATATATATATATGGATATACGCTTTCAACATGTACTCGTTTCCTAATTTTTTTAAAAGATTCATTTTTTACGCTTACATACGATTTCGTTCCGTTTTTTTGCAACAAACGGCTATTTCCGCATACCCGCTTCTAGTTACATGTAATATATGTTATGACATCAATTTTGTATTAATTACAAAGTAACTTAATTAGAGAAAATTGAAAAATAGGACACCTAAAACTTAAGTTTTTCTCCATAAAACTTTTAGAAAATTATTTAGAAAATATATTTAGATTTATGTCAATACCACAATACCTTTAAAATTAGCGTAAATATAAATAAATATGGTAGAGCCATATTTTTCCAACCAGCTCTCTCTTTACAAATATGGACCATTTTTTTTGGTGATTCCTCCCGCAAATATATGATCATCAGTTCGTATAGATATTTTAGTAATTTGAATATGGAACTCAGGGATACACTTAAATTGGCAAAAACAAAATCAATTCTGTGTGGTGAGACACAACTTTTGAACATACAGAGGAAACACACAAACGGCAGCGAGAGCAACATTACCGTCAATCCCAAGAGTCAAGACGATGGTGCTTTACAGATGGATCATGGAAAGAGAATAAATGCTTGTCTCGACAAGGTACTTTAGAAGGTTTTGATGGGTTGATGGGGGTCTGAAATGTCCAAGCTAGTTTTTTCCCTTTTCATACAGAGATGGAAGCATTAGTTTGGGCAATGAAATCTATGCGGAATTTACGTCAAAATAATGTCACATTTGCAGCAGATTGTTCTTAATTGGTGAAGATGGTTTCGGAACCAGAAGAATGACCAGTTTTTGCAAGTTTTTTGGAAGATATCAATTCTCTAAATGAAAGTTTATTAACTCAGAGATCATTCATGTATCACAAATGCAAAATCTTAAAGCGGACAGGCTCGAACGTAGTGCTAGGAAACACCTGTCATTTATCGTTCACATGGATGCAGAGCCTCCGACATAGTTTTCAGAGTTTAGATGAGTTTGTTTAAATTGATGACAAAAAAATATGGTAGAGCCAAAATCTTTCACAGCCTTGACTAAAGCTTCTCCATCAACAGAAACCTCCGTGAAAATTGCTCAGCCCTCGCCGGCGTCAGGGACCCCGCGGCAAGCCAGTACCGTCGCGATCCCCTGGCCATGAAACCTGAACTTCTCATCCCCGCTCTGTCACTAGCGTTGAGACTAAGCTTGATCTCCTCCAATGAAGACTTCTTCAATATTTCCAAAAACAAACCCTCAAACTTTTGATTATTCACGAATGTGCCCCAACTGTTAGAATGTTTAGATTGGTTCTCACGATTTAGTCTCAAACATTTTACTTTTTCAATTTATCCCCAACAAATATTCAGAATTTGCACAAACGGTCTTTGGACTTTGGAATATTTTCATTAAGGCTCCAAATTTTCTAAATTGCATCAATAACCCATCGATTTTCCCTTAAGCTTTCAATTGTGCATTCCAAATCCTATCAAATGCAATTATGTATTCCAAATACAATGTAAAGACCTAAATGTAATCTAGAATGATTATAATAAGCTAGAATATAAATCTAAAACTCATCAAAATTAAGAGATATCAACTATGGAAATTGTGCAAGATTTATAGTATATTTATTATAGATTTAAGAAAGATAATAAGCGGAATATGGTAATTTTCATTTTTCATTATTTAGATAGAATCATAAACTACGTAGACTAAACAATGACTAATAGTTAAGATATATATTATTTCTCAAGCAGACCCTAAAGTTATATCTAGAAAATGTTGTAAAACATAAATAAGTTAAGTTAGACCATAGAGTAAACTTTATAACACGTATTCGAGATAGATGTAGACCACTTTTATTTGGCTATAATGAAACAGAATAAATTCTAGCAAGAGTAGAATTAATAAGAAAATATTATTTATGTTTTATATACAAGTTAGATCATTGTGATATATTTTGTATGTAGGCGTAAGCATGGGAATATGCAAGGTGGATTGGGCGCGGATTGAATATATATTCTGCAGAACAGGTGCGGGTCGGTCAAATTTAAATCGTGGATATCCGTCAATTCGCAAAATAAAAATAATAAAAAAATTATTAGAAAATATGAATTTATTTTCAAATAATTACGAATATAAATAAAATTTGAATTAAATATATATTATTTATATTAATTTTTAAAAAATAATAAAACATACAAAATAATTATTTTTAGTTGGTGTCTTCAATATCTTCTTAATTAGTACTTCAATATTAATTTTAAGGTAATGTGATTAGTGTTGACACAATTATTTGGTATATTAAATTGGTATCCGGTTTAACTTATTCTATCCAGCTACGAAAAAGATGTCATGTTATGTTATGGTAATAGATTAATTAACCGGTTATATCGATTTTTATCCGGATATATAAAGGTTGTGACATTTAAAACTATTTATAGGCAATACTAAAAGAGGTTTCTTGGTTCACTCCACAAGGTGACCCGGAGGTTCAGTTGATAGAATGGATATGTAGGTTCACAAATCAATAGTAATTTATTATTTCATATTTAATATTTAATATTTTTTAAAAAAAAATATTATAATTTTATCAAGTTATATGTTTTAGTGATTGTGAGGCTCCAATTCTTGACTGGAGTTCACTCTATCAATAACCGAGCCGGATCTGATGTATCATAAGGGATTTGCCTTTTCTATTGATTCCTACGAATTGGATCAAAGACAAAAATGTCTAATATCTTTTTTACATCTTCTATGTGAAAATGTTCCATTTAAAATAAAGAGGTAAAAATAAATAAAAAATTAGAAGTTGTCAAAATTTTCTTAAATATTGTTAACGTCATCGGCAAAACACTAAACCCTAAATATTAAATCATAAACTCTTGTATAAATTTTAAACACTTAGATAAATATTAAACCATAAATGTTTTTAGCAGGGATGGACACTTTGCCCGATATCTGAACCCATATCCAAAATCAGATCCGAAAAAAACAAATTGAAATCCAAACCAAAATACCAAAAATATCCAAACAGATATTTTTTTAGGAAAGATTGAATATCCAAATCCGAACGAGTAATATCTGAACTCGAATGGATATCCGAAGATAACTAAACATATGTGTATTTACTCTTATATTTCTAATTTACATCTCTCATTTTATTTAAAATATTTATATTGATGTTACAGATACTTTAAGATCATATAATCTATATACAATTCTGGAGAAAATGATTTGACACGCACTTAAAATGCATGTCAAGCTTTTTGTTTCATGTATTAACAAAAGTTACATCCAAATTTTTAAATCAATAGCCAAATTAATGTTTATTTCTTTTTTTGAAATGTTATCTTCAAATCTATTAATCATTCAATCTATTAAAAAATAAAAAATGTTAAGTGAAATCTATATTTTAAAATTCAAAAAATGAAAATCATATTTTTCCTTTCAAAATCTAAATATCTGAACCCGATCCGAAGTACAGAAATACCCAAACAGATTTTATAGCCTTATATTGAAATATCTGAATTGTACCCAAACGGGTAGGTATCCAAACGCCCACTCTTAAATCATAAACCATAAATTCTTTGATAAATCTTAAACCATAAATCATAAACTCTAAACTCTTGTAAACTATTGTGTATTTGCGTTTAAAGTTTATCCAAGGATTTATGATTTATCCAAGGGTTAGGATTTAATATTTAGAGTTTAGGATTTACTATTTTATTTATTTTTAATCTTTTTAAAAAAAATATATAACTTAGCAAATTCTTATTATTTTGTTTCATTTCTTTGAAGATATAAAATTTGAAATAGCAAAATAATATTGGTTGGTAAACCAAAGAAAAACTCATACTAAAATATTTTCACAAATTAAATAATGTAGTATGGATGACAAAGAAAAAAATAATGTAGTACAAATAAAAGGAAACAAATCTACGTATTTGCTACGAAGAGATTTAGATAAATCTCATTGCCTTTGTTTTCAAATAGTATTTGTTAAGAAGAGATCACTATCCATACCAATTAAATTCATAGTAAAAATAAAAAGGATGAAAGAAAAGGAAAGCGTAACTGCGTAACAAACAAATGATGTTGCAGCAGAATAAAACAAGACGTGATAACGATTATCTTATAGGATAGGGAAGATTTTCATGTTTTTTTCTGTAAAAAAATTCAAAAATAAACAAAAGATAAATAATCATAATCCTGTTAGAACTGAGTTTCAAAACCAATTTCATATTGGTTCATAATAAGGTAAGATGACTATAAATACAGACGATGGTCGACCACAAACCTCACAAACACTTTCCAAAGAGTTTCTAAACCCAAACGCACACTACAAGACACGTAAGAGAAGATGTATGAATACAACGACATGTATGAATACAACGACGAAGATGGAGGGATTCAGTTTCAACCCTACGGCGACGAACTCATCAACAAATATTTAATCCCCAAATTGGAAGGTAAACCCCGTAGAGAGATCACTATGAAGGATGTTTACTCAAAGGAGCCATGGTTGCTGGACCATCCCATGGGTTCGTTTTTCAAGAAGAATGAGTGGTACTACCTTGTGACAAGGACTCAACTCTCTCAGAAGAAAATTGGTTGTGGTAAGAAAGCGAAACGGAAGATTACCCGAGACAATGATAGTGGGTTTTGGAGGGCTAATGCGAAAGAAGATATCCCAGACAAGGAAACAAACATGGTCATTGGTGAAAAGCAAACCTTAGCTTTTGTTAAAAGCAAAGTAAATAACAAGAAGCAGAAGAAGGGAGACGGTACTTCTTGTGATGTTGTTGTACCAGGTAGCGAAAGTAGCTGGATTATGACAGAATATATGCTTCCGGAAATAGCAGATAAGTTTCGAGAACTGGTCATATGCAAGATTCATGTGATCGAGAATTCCGATAAGAAGAAGGATCATGATGATCGTCATGAAGCTTCTACTTCTAGTTAGTAGGTATATGTGCAAGATTTCCCCAAACTTACTAAACGTTTGTAAGTTTACTTTAATAAAATCTTTGTTATATTCCATCCTCATTAAGAAGAAAAAGTTTCTAGTCTTTTTCATATTTCATAAGATAAATGATTTAATTTTCTATGTATTTTGTATTAAATTAGTGTCTCGGATTTGTTGTCAGTAGTTAACAATACTATGTTGTGCCACAACCTTTGCCGCACCAACGACCTATGATAGTTAACCATCATCACCATCAGATCATCACTACATTCTTTACTTTCTTTTACAACAAATGAATTCTATTTGCTAAATAAATATTTGTTATTCACTGATGCAGAGCCTGGGCAAGACCAGTCAAAAGCAGGAGTTGCATAGGGACCATTGAGTAAACCGTGAGCCATCTTGCGGTACGCAGCTTCAGTTAAATGATAACCGTCCCAATTAACATATTCAGAAGGATTTTGACAATAGCTAACTCCTCTGTATCCACACTCTTCATTGATAGTGAAGTTGTATTTACCTCCAACTCCACAACAAGCAGCCAATGGTTTGGTCTTAAATCCTGAAAAAGGATCCAGAGAGAAACATCAGTTAAGAGTCCAACCGTGAGGGTCAAGAACAGAGTTTTAAAGGTGGGCGGACCGTATTTAGCAGGTTCTTGGAAAAACCGGTGCATGGAGTTGTAGTAGTCGGCGTAAATGATGTTGACATGAGGGTATAGTTTTTGGAGTCGTTTTAGTTCTGTCTTGAGCTGTTCATTGTGGTGCTCTACGAATTCGTTGAGCCATGGTAGACAACCTGTAAAAGAGTCGTATGCATGTTCTTGTGCGTTCTCGAACAGAGTAAGATACGACGCATAACATCCTATTGGGAAGTTTCCTGGAACCAAAAAGGTTTTGCCTCCCAAATCGATCAAATCCTGCGATAGTTTTGTTGCCTAGTTTGTTAAAAGAAAAATACAAAACAAATATGTGACATCGTTATCAGAGAGAGAAGTAAAAATTTGCTACCACAATTGCGGAAGAAATAGCTTTGATGATTAGAGGCACAAGCTCTTTGATCTCACTGATACTTCTGCCTTCGAAGAAAGGATAATTATAGTCGTTCCCTCCAAACTCACCCATTAGTATCAACGAGTCTCCGAGCATTTCTCTGCATTCTAAATTCAAACAAAAATAATATCGCTGGAAGGGAGTGCTAGAATCATCATAATAGGTCCATAAATTTTGGAAGAAAACAAGGCTTAAGTTTCTAACCATGAGAAGAGGAGGCACAAAGGTTAGATAAAATCTGCCTGAAGGTGTTAAGCTGAACACTCAAACTAACATTGGTGAAATCAGATTCAATTCCTTTTTCCATAAGAAATGCACGATCCAAAGCTGTTGCTCCATACACAGCGAAATTCATGCCTTGATCCAAGCTCACGTTTTTGAGATCCAAAACAAGGTGGCACGTATGGTAGTCCCAAGAATTCAGCTATTACGCAAACCAAATATGAATATAACATTACCAAAAAAAAACATTACAAAAACTCATGAAGCAAGTAGGGTTTATAACTTGTTGTCTAAGCAAGTCAAGGCCCGCAAAGTAGATAGTAGGTTAGTGATCCCAAGAGAACGCATGTGTTCATTAAACATGCGTGGTAACTGGCATTAGCAATTGCATGTACCAGATGAGTTTATGGACCAAATGCCATAATCAGGATATATAGACCCGACAACCGGACGAAACATCCGCCTTTACAGCTTTCGAAAAAGAAAAAAAAAACATCGGCCTTTAACTTTCAAAATTTAAGTGGTTAGTTTGTACATCACACAATTTCCAAATCATCCAAAATATACATGTATGGATTATCCAGCCCACAGATTGTAATTGTGTCAAGCCCCATAAATTTAGTAAAATAATAATTTAAAACCAACATGCAGGAAAGACCTAAAGTAAAGAAGGGGAGACCAAAGTCATGACATAAATACAAAGAGAGGGAAAAAGTGGGTACCGATGAAATCAATGATGAGACGGCCGTCAGAGTAACGGCCGGAGGGATGATGGAAGAAGGTTTCGCCGTAAGGTAGAAATGCGGCTTGAGGAAGATGATTGATGTCGGAGAGATAGACAAAGTTTCCGGTATCGGTTACTGAATCACCGAAGCTGATGATCGATTTATAACCCCGGCATGGTGGTTCTGATGTGATAACTGTGATGGCAGAGGATAAGAGCAATAGACTTGAGATGAGCTTCTTCAATGGAGAAGCCAAGGTAAAAGTCGTCATCCTTGTCTATTGTCAATTTTTGTAGTCTTTTCTGACCAAGAAATAATGCAGAGTTGAGGGGGTTGTTGCATTTTATTTATCACCTTAATAACATGGTAATGCCATCAATCTGCGGTGCATAAACCTTACGTGTTGCTTTTCTACGATTTGATTTATAACGTGTTACCATCTCTCTGTTGGATTCACTTTATTTCATCACTTCGTAATTTCCAGCTTGGCAACTAGTCAAATACTCTACAACTATATAGAAATCTCACATTGATTGTGATTCCATTTTAAATTCCAAACTTACAATTAAACTAAGATAAACATGCAGAACGTTTTTCTAGCATGAAAAATGCATGCAACTGATCTTGCCGAATTTATATTAGAAACAAAATTCTCAGTCATATTAATTTTGGGATCAGCATCAGTCAAACGACTAGAAAATAAGTGGTGCCAAGTTGAGTATAAAATTGTTCTTTAATAGATGAAATCAGTTCATTTATCATGAATACTCTAACTAGTGGCTTAACAAAAGTTATGTATCTAAAAAAAAATTATCAACAGGTTATGGCGACTTCAGTGATGTTTGTAGATACTTATTACGACAAGAATTACCTTTTTAAGGACATGATGAGTCGACGGACGCAATTAATAAAGAAAGCTTTGTTGAGCTTGTGAAATATACTGCAAATCAGAATCCCTTTGTAAGTAAGGTTGGGTTGGAGAATGCTCTTAAGAACAATCAAATGGTTTCTTATAAAATTCAGAAAGATCTAGCACATTGCTTTGCAGAGGAAGTTATTCAATCTATTATTCAGGAGCTTGTTCATGATGTATTTTGCTTGATGGTGGATGAATCTGCATATGTTTCTACTTTCTACTAAAGAGCAAGTAGCAGTAATATTTCGGTTTGTTGATAAAAAGGATAGTTAAAGAAAGGTTTGTTTGTTTTATTCATGTTCAAGAAACTTTTTCTACATTTTTAAAAAGTGCTATTGATTCACTTTTGCAAAAAGCGGATTAGGCATGAAAAAAGTTAAGAGGACATGGTTATGATGAAGCTAGTAATATGAATGGTAAATTAAAAGGTTTGAGATCTCTAATTTTAAGAGAAAACAATTATGCATATTATGTCCTTTTCGTTTCTCATCAGTTTCAATTGGTTGTCGTGGCAGCTGCTAAAAACCATTTTGAAGTTAAAGATTTTTTTGATAAGATTTATGTCTGTTGAATGTGGTTGGAGTTTATTGTAAGAGAAAATATATGACTCGAGAAGATCAACATAAGATAATCAAAGAAGGAGTTAGTCAGGGTAAAATTAAGACGGAAAAATATTAAATAGGAGCGTTCTGTTCAAAGATCTGGTAATATTCGTTGGGGTTCTCACTAGAAAATATTATTGAGATTAACTGATTTATTCACTTCCATCGTTAAAGTACTTGAGTATGTCGAAACTGAAGGGTCAGATAGTATCTAAAGATGTCAAGCTAATGGTCTCCTCAAAACTTTCACACGTTTGACTTTGTGTTCTACTTACAATTTATGTTACTTCTTCTTGGTCTCACAAATAATCTATCAAAGGTTTTACAAAGGATATATCAGGATATTCTGAATGCGATGTCTTTAGTGAAATCTACCACAAAAACAATTGTACAAACTTATGGATAATGGATGGGATTCAGTCATTTGAAAGATGAACTCATTTTGTGAGAAAAATGACACAGAGTTACTTATTATGGAAGAATAATTTGTTAATCTAAAGAGGCCAAGACAGAGAAGCAACATAACAAATTTGCATCATTTCAAGTTAAATGTTTTTACATTGCATTGGATATTCAAATTTTAAAAGTTTAATGATTGTTTTGACGAGATAAACACTGAACTACTTGGTTGCACTGCATCTTTGAGCTCCATTGATTTTTTTTCCACCAGTTTGATCAGTTGCAACTTGAAAGATTATCAGAGTTTTATCCTGAAGATTTTATCTCTGTGGAACGGATATCACTTGAGCATCAACTTGGTATTTACATCGATACTATCTCTTAAGATCAAAGGTTTGCCAATTTAAGGGTCTTTGAGATCTTTCATGTGTGATGGTAGAGACCAAAAAACATCTTTAACATCATTTTGTTTATCGATTTTTGAAGCTAGTTTTGACTTTACATATTGCCACTACTATTGCTGAGAGATCTTTTTCTGCGATGAAAATTGTGAAGACTATATTACGCAATCGAATTGGATGAAAATTTTCTAAGTGTTTGTATAGTTTTCTATATTGAAAAATTCATTTTAACAAAGTGACAAATGAAGCAATGATAAAAGATTTTAAAATATAAAAATTCGAAAAATGACTTTATAAGTTTTTGCATTACTTCGTATTATATTAGAGTTTTATGTTTTAAGTTGTCATAAACTATTTTAGTTTGATTTTAATTTTTAAGTTATATATCATACATTTAAAAAATTGTTATATTAATTATTTATATATTATAATAAAAATTATGTGCCATAGTCTATGTAAATTTCTAGGACCGTCTTTGTGTAGATACCCATTTGAGGTTTTGAGTGTTAAATTAATTTTCTATAACTATCTTAGTTTTTATTTAAATTTTAGTTTTTCTTTCTAGAACCACTCAATCAAAGACATCATCTGTGCTCACAGGTTCTCAAAGATGTGTACCATATTCCACTAGATACAGCCATTGGAGTTAGCCTAATAGCATGCATGGTTTCTGTTAAAGAACTTTTAATACACAATTTTAGTTATGATTCTGGTTTATACAGTTCTTTTCTTGCTAAGACATCCACACCTACTTGGTCCGTACATATATCTGTTATAAACCATTGTGTGGATGGACCATAACCAAGTACTTAACCAAGTACTAGACAAGTCCAACAAGTACAAGAGGAAGTGCAAGGAGGTTTACATCCGGTCTACATCGGTTCATCTACAAACCGGTCCGAGATTAGAAGACTCAGTCAACCTCGTTATCATCACCTTGACCAAGTCTTCATGTATGACATCAATGTAGTCAAGAGTATTAATGTGTAGATTTACTTTCTTGTAAAGCATTTGTAAACCCTTGTACAAACCACTATATAATGTGGTGTTGGCTAATGAGAAATACACACAACTTTCTCACAAATCACTCTCCACATTCTCTTTAGTTTATAACACGTTATCAGCACGATAGTGCTCTCCACCTGAGCTCTCTTTTCCGGCCATCTTTTCCGGCCAGAAAATCTTAAATTCAGGCGTAACTTTAAACCGCCGTATCTCTCAAACCCTGTGGAGCCAGACGACGATCCACCTATCAAACTGAAGCCCAAGACGAGAGGAATCCGTTGCCGAAGCCGGCTTGTCGATCCGATCTCTGAAACGTCGTGAATAGCATATACAATCCGCGCCGCCGACTCATGGTTTTTCCGGCCAGCTCCTCCACCTCTCTCTCAACCAGCTCATATGTGGATCAACTCTCTCTCATGGTGGTCCATTCAGATTCTTGTGGTGTAAAATGGTAAACTAATCTATCCATAAAATCTAAGAACACCATATTTTTGAAAAGAAATCTAAGGATCTATATGAATCCATAATATTAATCTTGTTTCTATGATCCATTGATCCATAAGAAACTTGATTCTGAATTATGTTGAATCCATAAAAGTTATAATTCTCTAAAGGTTTTAAGTATCTCAAAAATAGATTAAAATACCTAAAGATCTATATGAATCTTGTTTATAAAAACTTATGAACCATAAACTATTTGAGATAGCTTAAACCTATGGATGCTTTGGCCAATTTACCAGATGTGATAAACATGAATGTATAATCTGGCCAAAACAAAAATCCATGAATCCTTTTATGTGCCACTTTCGGCCAGATCTCCCAAATTCAGTCAACACATCTATAAAATCGAAATTAAAATCATTCATTGCATATCCTTGACCAATAATTTTTATTTTGTATCTGTCAAGAGTTTTAAAACTTTTCTAAATGCAAAATCAGATTTTATAAACTGAAAATCGATTTTATAAATGCTTGCTTGATTTTATTAATTGCATATCTTTGACTGAAAATGTTTATAAAAGTTTTATAACATATAGTCTTGATTTTAAATTGATATGTCATAAGATAGAATAAATATGCATGAAATCATTTGATCATATAGGTTGATAGCTAAATAATTGAACCAACCTTGAATAGATTTCATATCATATTGAATATTGATCACATAAGTTGATAGTTAATCTTGATCTTTTACCATGCTTGAAATTGATGATTAAATTATAGTAATCTTGTTGCATACTTGATAGCATCAGTTTAGTAAAAATTTGAATCATCTTGAATCATCTTGAACCAACTTTGAATGCAATTTTCATATTGTTTAAAATCTGACCATACATAATTGTCATATTGCTAAAACTGATTTTTTGTTTGCATATCATTGACAATCCTGATAATAGTTCATATAAATTAAAATTGGTTCATATTGCTTGCATCTAAATGATTCACACTGCTTGCATATAATTAGACCAAATCGGTTTTTATTTAAACTTAGCATGTTTGCTTTGATTTAAATTATAAACCTGTTTAAACCGATCAAACATGGATAAGTAAATTGTTAGATCATTCACATATCATGAACTGATCATTTCCATGCATCTTCCTGTCATATAGTTTTATTAAGAACTAAGCATGCTTGTCTTTATTAAAATATAACCAGCTTTGAAACCAATTGATAGAAAATCTAATTGAATTTGGTTTAGACATTTGCTGAAAATTATAAATTTTCTTGTCTTGGTTTACCCGGTAAAGGGGGGAAGGAATCGGTTATTATTTTATGATTTTTTGAAAACCAAATATCCTCATGCATTAAGAATCACATTTATATTATTTTTGGTCCAATGCTTAGGACAGAACATCCGATTAGTTCTTGAGCCATGCATTTATCATTCGACCATTGTGATTGATTTTCATCCATATTGCTTGATCTCATTTAAAATTATGATTGATCCTTATTCAAAATTCTAAAGGGCTTGGAAACCCTATATGAAATTATATACATATATATAATCAATCCAAATATGAATTATAATTAAAAGGATCACTAGATGCAGTGATCAATTGATCATTGTCATACTATAAATGCTTAAAGCAAATATATTATATGATTTGGGGGAAGCCTTATTAAATCATTATTAAATCATATAAATTAAATCATATAAATTAAGGCTTCTATTGCTTATATAAATTCTTGATGCTTGAAAGCAATGTTAAATATTCAGATGTTGAAAATCATCTTGAAATCTAAATCTTGGTGATTGAATCTAAATTTCTCACTTTTGAGATAGACACAAGGCGATTTTCTTAATCATAAGCCATCACCTTACTGAAAGTCTCAATGATCAATATCTCACTATTGAGAATCCTCTCGACCTTTGGATAAATCTTAAATCCAGAAATGATCACCATAATACGGTGTTATTACCAAAGGTCCTATATGATTTGAGGGACCTAAAGACCCAAGACTATAAGTCTGTGGATGAGTATAACTCGGCTCTATTCATGATAGTCTCATAGTTGAAACTGTGTGGAGAGACTATCACATATGCTGACATGTTAGAGAAGAAATTCTCTACATTCCACAAGCAATGTTTTGCTTCAGCAATAATACCGAGAAAAGGGTTCCTCCACATATACAAATTTAATCTCTTGTTTGTTGCTTGCTAAGCAAAACAATAAGTTACTCATGAGGAATAGTGAGAAGAGGCCTCCTGGATTTTAAGGCATTTCCTAAGGCATATACGGCCAAAGAGCCATATGAAAGAGTCAAACCATGGCCATGTAAAAGGCCATGGAAGATGGCAGGGGTGTGCGTGGATATCACCCACAGTCACTCCATAGTCGAGGCCGAGGCCAAGGTTATCAACCTAGCAGTGGGTATAAGTCCGATTTTAAAAACCCATGCCTCGACAAAAATTTGCTTGCCATCGGTGTGGGCTGAACAACCATTGGGCCAACCAATGTAGAACTCCCAAACACCTTATTGAACTCTACCAAGAGAGCATAAAGGGATAGAACCCTATGGCCCATTGGGTCCATCTAGATGGTGCGAATAATTTCGACCATAAGAATGATGATCAGCGTGAATACGAGACTTCATATTGCCTTAAAAAGGCCAATTAGATTTTGACATCATTTTACTTTGTCTTTGTTCTCTATTGTGGATCAAGCCACATTACATTATGAGACAAAAAAAAAATATTTTATTCAAGGTCATGGCTAGTCCAACCTCATGATGCAAGGCACGCATCTAAAAATCTCTGATGCATTACATTCCACATAAATCAAAGTAAAATTTATCAAAGTTTCAAAGACATTCATATGAATGGTCTACATATTGAA
Organism: Raphanus sativus; assembly: GCF_000801105.2. NCBI lineage: Eukaryota > Viridiplantae > Streptophyta > Magnoliopsida > Brassicales > Brassicaceae > Raphanus > Raphanus sativus. The sequence goes on from NC_079511.1 coordinate 12,429,993, forward strand.
ACTATGGACAAAGGAAAGAAATGATTCCTTATGATTTATGAAAATGCCCAAGGCCAAAGGAAAGTCCTAGAGACTATACCTAGTATATCTATAGGCCTTCATTAAGCCAAGATAAATATGATTGTGGGTTAAGTACCCCAAATCACTTTCCAAAGAGTTCAGAGAAGCCTATAACATATGGCACGACATGCTCGGCCATCCAGGCTCTATTATGATGCATAAAATACTCTTGAACTCATTTGGACATTCCTTGAAAGAAAGGAAAAAATGGTCCGACCAAGGCATTGCCTAAAAAGCATTATATTCACCCTATAAGACCCATTGAATTAAGAAGAAAATATGGTTTCCAACAATGGGCAAAAGCGAATAAGATTACCTAAATTAAAATCGCCTAAATGGTCGAGACTACATTATCTATTGATCTAGAGATCAATATGATATTAGGCAAATAGCCAGGGCAATCATAATCATGTTTGATTGACCCACGAAAATTATCACTTAGATGGCATTACCATACTTAGCCATCTGAATTATGATGCAAAGATTTAAAAAGGCACAAAAGCTATCCCATAAGATCTCACGTTTGTGCAATTTATATCTATGCACAAGGGAATTTATTGTCCAAAGCACCACGAATTAGAGTATGTTCATGAGGGGGAGTGAGGACAAATCCCATGATACATGACCATACTAAAATCCGTGAAACATGGTCCACAACCATATTACATATTGGTTGAATTTATGAGGATATGACCATTACCTATAAGGTTCAAAATCTAAAAGTCCATATGCTTGGGGACATCATGAGTTATAAAAGATTAACTTGCATCAGGCCATAGATATTATATCAGGCCATATAAGTGATAATAAATATTCCCACCTCAGACTAATACGGGTCATGAGTCCAGACATATATCATATTAAGATATTATGAATTAAGATATTATGAATGAATCCACCACAAATATATGTGCCATCTAAAGATCATATGATCTTAGAATCTCATAAGAAGGATTGGGAATATATGTTGGATATATATTATGAATATACTTTCTCCATAAGTTTAAAAGAAACCTTGAGCCAAAATGGGTGATTTAATCATAGGCCAAGGAACAAAGATTACATAGGGTTTATGAATCCCAATATCCAACATTTGAAAGGAGAAGTAGTAAGCTGGTAAAGAATGGTATCAACCATCATTGTCTTGGCAAAGATCCTCGGACTAGAAAAGATTTATAGACGTCCATATGCTACAATGATAGCAAAATAAAATGCCACACACATTGACCCGAGAAAGAATGACTATGTCATCCCAGCTTAGCACCACACGGTTTTGATGTCTTAAAGACACAACCAAGTTGCTACAGAGTCTAATATAAGACCGACTATATGTTCCAAAAGGAACCTCGGAAATTAAAGAAAGGTGCAAAAAGAAACCGAGGTCATAGACTTTCCAGACAAGGCCGAAATGGCTATGCCGTCAGTATCAACACTTGGGGTTCGGGACGCCGGGCCTCATGGTACTGAAGGCATTGATAATGATGAGATCTCAATGAATTATTTGATGTCTGGAAGGAAACCATATATATATAAATGTGTCGACACAATACATTCATAAGAAAAAGCGTGAATATGTAGCACATGAATAATGAATCGAGGATCATGAACCCACGCAAGAGTACTCATAATAATGAATAAAGAAAGAAACGTGGGGTTTCTAAAGTGACAAATTAAAGGCGTATTGAATTGGCCATGAATATGTAAACGCCATATGATGCCCAGTGAATAGATAAATCCTGAAAGAAGGATAAAATCGTGAGACAGACCAAGGGAGGTCTATATAATCCAAAGTGGTGGATAATACTACATATGTCACTACATATAATGTCTGGAAGAAATTCAAAAGATGTAGTATGTTATATATGACTCACTGGATGATAATAATATTATTGGTACCTAAAAGGTTTACCAAAATATACTGAGCTCAGAATCATAAGATGAGAAAAGAAGTTCTCATGAACAGCATTTTCCTAAAGCTGTCCATGGACTGAATTAAATTGCTACATGTAAACAAATGAAAAGGTTCTATAAGAACAATTCAAATCAGTCCATAGAGGAATTTTTAAATTTCTTGTGATATACTAACCAGCCTAAGATAGGTTAAATGGTTATTCATCAAACCTTAGAAAGGTTATAGACCATCACCACAAATTAGCCAAATTTTGGTAATACTTATGGTTGGTCAAAATTCTCAGCATGAACCAACCAAGCTGTGGTATGAATGAATAAGCTATCATAAAGATAAGCTATAAGATCAAAGTTCATCTTTGAACAAAAAGGTGTAGGACCGCATTATGCGTCCATATGCGACCCAACGGGTCCGACCATATTATAAGATTTGGTCCATGATAAAGCTGTAGATCATGGATGTCATTAGACATAAATTTGAGGATCAATTAGATCAATTCTATGTCATGACCGTGTCCGGTCTAGATCAGTTCAATCGTCTATATATATATATATATATATGTGTGTACGAATTGCCGGCACACTAAGACTGCAAAATGTCTTAGATCGATCATAGATAAACTATGGATATAAGGATCATTGATCTAACAGACATGACCTATGTATAAAGTTGTCTATGGCAAATAATATTATACTCATAAAGCTAAGGCATGTCCATAAGTCCTAAAGAGTTAAGTAGCTCATACTTGATATAATGATGATCCATATTATATAAAGGATCTAAAGTACTAGCCGACCAATATTATGGATAGGCATATAAGAGTGATTTGGTCAAGGACCATAATCAAACGACCAGAGTATAAAATAGTACATTTTATCTAAAGTACTAAAGTGGTCGATATCAAAGTGATACATTTTCTAAAGTACCATCAGGATTCTAAGAGACATGATATGTCCGAACAATACAAGATTGTTCAAGTAAGAATCCATGAACATCTATTCAACAAGTGATGTTCAAATCAGGGGGAGTAATATGTGTTGTACTCTTTTTCCTTAACTATGGTTTTATCCCAATGGGTTTTCCTAGTAAGGTTTTAATGAGGCAACATTAAGCATATTATGAACTCATATGGTTATGGCATCCAAGGGGGAATGTTATAAACCATTGTGTGGATGGACCATAACCAAGTACTTAACCAAGTACTAGACAAGTCCAACAAGTACAAGAGGAAGTGCAAGGAGGTTTACATCCGGTCTACATCGGTTCATCTACAAACCGGTCCGAGATTAGAAGACTCAGTCAACCTCGTTATCATCACCTTGACCAAGTCTTCATGTATGACATCAATGTAGTCAAGAGTATTAATGTGTAGATTTACTTCCTTGTAAAGCATTTGTAAACCCTTGTACAAACCACTATATAATGTGGTGTTGGCTAATGAGAAATACACACAACTTTCTCACAAATCACTCTCCACATTCTCTTTAGTTTATAACAATATCTCACTTTTTTTTTTTTTTTTTTGCTAAAAATATATCTCACTTTTTCAACTAGGATTTGATCCAAAATAAAATTTTGAAAATGTTAATTATTTTGTGAGAACTAACTTGTGGAGGAGAAAACAATGAACACAAGTATGATTGAATATAGTCCAACAATATTTTGAATTAATATTTCAAGAGATGCGTACAAAACTAGACCATAAAATGAATGACGGTATGAGTGACGACAGACTAGTTTGAAAACGTTGTAGGTGAGAGAGTGTATGGTCATGGAACTTGACTGTTTGGTAGTTGAAATGGATTCATGAGCTGGCCACACGGCATTGATCTTGCCTTTTAATTTGATTTTATAAACTGCCCCCAAAAAGTTTATTTTGTAAGACCAAACACAACCACTCACCAAACCAAAGGCCAAAACACTGTCCATATGGCGACACTTGAAGTTACAGAAATAGCCCTGGTTCATCCTTCTCGCCAACCTTCCTACAACGACCAAACACTAACCCTCTCTCATCTCGACAACGATAACAACCTCAACGTCAGCTTCCGTTACCTCCGCGTCTACTCCTCTTCTTCTTCCTCCGCCGCCAGAAAGTCCCCCTCCGCCGTCGTCTCCGCCTCTCTAGCCGCCGCTCTAGTACACTACCACCCTCTCGCCGGCTCTCTCCGCCGCTCCGAGTCTGATAACCGCTTCGAACTATACTGCACCGCCGGTCAAACCGTCCCTCTCGTCAACGCTTCCGTTAACTGCACGCTCGAGTCCGTCGGGTATTTAGATGGACCCGATCCAGGTTTCGTCGAGAGGTTGGTACCGGATCCGACCCGGGAGGAAGGAATGCTCAACCCCTGTATCCTCCAGGTCACGACGTTCCAGTGCGGTGGTTGGGTCCTAGGAGCGTCGCTTCACCACGCGTTATGCGACGGTTTAGGTTCGAGTCTGTTCTTCAACGCAATGGCTGAGTTAGCTCGTGGAGCGACTCAGGTTTCTATCCAACCGGTTTGGGACAGAGCACGTCTTCTCGGTCCAAGAGACAGCCCTTGGGTTGGAGCTCCGGTTCGTGACTTCTTGTCCTTGAACAAGGACTTTGATCCGTACGGACAAGACATCGGAGATGTCAAAAGAGAGTGTTTCCTCGTGACCGATGAGTCTTTAGATCGTTTCAAGGGTTTGTTACTCGAAAAGTCCGGTTTAAATTTCACCACGTTCGAAGCCCTAGGTGCTTACATTTGGCGTGCAAAGTAAGTCACTACATTTCAGTTTTAATTTTTGATCTAATTATCTTGAAATGTAAGTTTTATATATGCAGAGTGAGAGCTGCGAAGATTGGTGAAGACGAGAATGTGAAGTATGTGTATTCGATAAATATTAGGAGACTAATGAATCCACCTTTGCCTAAAGGCTACTGGGGAAACGGATGTGTACCGATGTATGCTCAGATCAAAGCTGGAGAGCTCATGGAGCAACCGATTTGGAAAACAGCAGAGCTTATAAAACAGAGCAAATCCAATGCTAGTGATGAATACGTTCGCTCCTTTATTGACTTCCAAGAGCTGCACCACAGAGACGGGATCAATGCCGGTTCAGGTAGATAGATAAAACATCACGGTTTGTTATTGGAAACTGATGTTTCATGTTTTTTTGTGGGATTATATGAAACAGGAGTGACTGGATTCACGGACTGGAGATACTTGGGACATTCAACGGTGGATTTTGGATGGGGAGGACCTGTGACGGTTTTGCCACTTTCGTACAAGTTGCTTGGAAGCATGGAGCCATGTTTTTTCTTGCCATATTCTGATGATGCTGCTGCAGCTGGAGGTAAGGTTAGTGGGTTTAAAGTTTTGGTGAATCTACGTGAGTCTGCAATGCCTGAGTTCAAAGAGGCCATGGATAAGTTTCACAAGGGTGATGAATTTGTGCTGTCTTGATCACCAACAATGCAACGTCTATAAAAAGCACAATAAAACACAAACAAATGCATGAAAATAATAAAAATATATGTATAATTTTGATGGTTTCATCACAGAACATATCTTTCAAGCTTGTTGTATGTGAATTGAAGAGCATGAATGAGATATGCCTTAGTGAATGTTACATACAACTCCGATATTTGAGTTGAAGAGCACGAATAAATTTCAAACAGTGAAATAGCCTAATGCGTTTTCTAAGCTGCAAGATTCATCAAGATATGTATGAGAGAGGACTTACACAAGGAGATGCTAGAAAGATAAGAAAACAAAATTAAAAAAAAAAAAAGAACTACTATCGTGATTTAAATTCAGATTCTAACGCCTGTAATGGATAGGATAACATCAACAACAGGGCATTTGAGGAATATATCTTGAACAGCTTATATATTTATCTTCAGCTAGAATATGCGTTTGGGGAATATATCTTAAAGAGATATTTATCTCCAGCAATATATATTATAACTATTATATTTTCGAATTCATATTTTACTTATCGATCAAATTAGGAAAAAGTATTTTATCATGTATGTAGATTTTTTAAGAAGAATGTATTTTTAAAATTCAAATTAGTAAATATGATATATTCCTAACTATCCCAAGTTATTATGATATATTTTCTTGGAACTAAAAGAATTTGTTCTTAAGAATGCAACAAGGTCGGACGACCACCTCTATGAATTCAGAACCACCACCGGAGAGCAAGATAACGAAGAATCCTCCATCTTTGTCGTCGCTTCCAAATGAGATCATTGTAAGCTGCTTAGCCCTCTTACCTAGGTCGTACTACCCTCAACTCTCCCCCCTAGTCTCCAGGACCTTCTACTCTGTCATATTATCCGCTGAGATCCTCATTGAGCGACGTAACAACAAAACACAAGAAAATTTCCTTCATGTCTGCTTACAGTTGCCCCGTCGTAGTCTTCCTGCATGGTTCACCCTCTGGATAAAACCTAATCAACCCCTAATCAATGAACTTGAGGAGGAGGTTAACAAGTCTACCGTTATGTTGGTACCAATACCTTGTTCATATTCTCCTAGCGTACCAACATCATATATTGGTACGGTTGGTTCAAAGTACTACGAACTCATACAAGACAGCACAGCACCTCTCCCGTGTCATCATCCCCTCTGTTGAATCGTAATAAGGAGTTTCAGTACTCCACAATATTGCAGGAAGCACCTAGCATGAAAGTGTCTCGAAAGAATCCAGTTGCGTGCATCCTCCATGGAAAAATATACGTAATGGGTGGTTGCATTAATGCAGAAGAATCCACGAATTGGGCTGAAGTTTTCGACACAAATACTCAAACTTGAGAATCTTTACCTGACCCTGGCTCTAGGCTCCGCTCCTCTTTAATCAAGAAAATTTACGGGTTTAAAGGAAAGGTCTACGTTAGTAACAGCGAGAATAAATTGTAGTTTTATGATCCAAAGGAATTGAGATGGGGCGTTGCTGCAAAGGTATACAAGTTTGAGAGAATCTGTACTGTAGCGAATGTTTTGTATGGTTGTGGTGAGAAGAAAAATTTCATGTGGTACGACCCAAAGCGTAAAGAGTGGAGAGTGGTCAAAGGATTGGAAGTACTGTGTCGGAATTGTTGTGATAGTGTTCTTTCCGTAGCTAACTACGGTGGGGAACTCTTAGTCTTGTGGGACAAGAAACAGCCTACTAAGTGGTATAATACGAACATTTGGTGCTCGGTGATTGCACTTGAAAGACGCAATGGTGATGACGATTTTTGGGGAGTTGTTGAGTGGTCTAGTGTTGTGCTTACAGTTCCCAGTTCATACGTTTTCTTGCGTTGTCAAGTGGACACGGTGTGAAAAAATGATTTTGTTAAAACCAGGCCAGTAGCTCTATTTTCTGTTTAGGTTTCTTTTTTATTGATATTGTTGCTTTTAATTTTAATTCTTTCATAAAGCAGTCGTTTTAAGTAATGCTCTGTTTTCGGGACATGATGTTACGAAAACCCTCTTGAATCTTGAGTTTGAATAAGTGAGAAGTAGTGTTACAAAAAAAAAAAAAGAATTAATTTCAAACAGTAAAAACCTTTCATGCCTTTTCTAATCTGCAAGGTTAGTCAGATCCGACCATGTTCCAGTGGGGGTTATTCTTGTAATAGATACTGGATGCGGGTTCCATATTTTGGTTTTGTGTTATAATTCAAGCACAATAAAGTATTCCCTCTCTGAAACTTGTTTTTGTCAGAAAGATCCACTAGCCACTCTTGTAAACATGTCTTCCACAGTTTCAGATTGAGTTTATGCTTAATCAAACAATGAAATAACTAGACATTCAAGATTAGTAACAAAAGGCAAAACAAGTTTGGTTGGGTACTTAAAAGAGTGGTGGTTACTTTATGCCAATTTGATGTCTAATCATTGTCTTTCTTTTAAGCAAAACCATGACCAAAATTCTTACCGGTTGATGTTTGCCAAGAGTTTTAATTGAGCATAGTAGTTTATTTAAAACGACTGATTTATTAAAGAATTAAAACTAAAACGAATTGAAATGTCAATAGAAAAAAACAAAAAGGGCTACTGGCCTGGTGTAAACAAAAGCATTCTTTCACTCTGTCTCCACTCGACAACGCAAGAAAAAGTATGCACTAGGAACTGTAAGCACAACACCAGCCCACTCAACAATTCCCCAAACATCGTCATCACCATTGCGTCTTTCAAGTGCAAATCACCGAGCACCAAATGTTAGTATTGTGTACCACTTATTAGGCTGTTTCTTGTCCCACAAGACTAAGAGTCTCCCACCGTAGTTAGCTACCGAAAGAGCACAAGCACAACAAGTCCTACACAGTACCTCCAATCCAATCCTTTGACCACTCTCCACCCTTCATGCTTTGGGTCAAACCACAAGATATAGTTTTCATCACCACAGGCGTACAATACATCCGCTGTAATACACTGCAACGCCCCATCTCAACTCCTTTGGATCATAAAAATAAAGTTTCTTCTCGCTGCTACTAACGTAAACCTTTCCCTCTGTCGGGAGCCACAAGGAGATATGCTGTATTAATTGTATGAGATCATAGTACTTTGAACCAACTATACCAATATATGATGTTGGTTCACAAGGAGAATATGAAGAAGGTATTGGTACCAAGATAGTAGTTTCAGTAGACGTGCCATCCTCCTGATCAAGTTTATTGATTAGGGTTTGATCAGGTTTTATCCAGAGGGTGAACCAGGAAGGAAGACTACGACCAGGCAACTGTAAGTAGACATAAAGGAAGTTTTCTTGTGTTTTGTAGTGACGTCGCTCAATGAGGATCTCAGGGGATAAGATGAGAGAGTGGAAGGTCTTGCAGACTAGGGAGAGTCGAGTGTTCTGTGTTAAGGAAGGGGACCTTTTAACCTGCGCGCATCTTCGAGATTAAGTTATGATATTTGGAGGCTAATTCATCAAGAACAGGACACACCTTCATCTCAAGCTTATTACCTGTTAAAATCAAGTCCAGCAAAAAAACTTGTAGAGCGTAGCACTCGGTTAAAGCTGCACCCTTCAAAACAAACATTGAGCAATATGATCTTATAGAAGAACGATAGAGCCCAAAAAGACACTGTGGCATACCTGTGCATCTAAAGACAAGCAAGATAATATTCCAAAACCAGCTCCAACGCTTTAAACTCAAACAGCGAATCATCTGAAACCAACACATATATGACACTTTTTTCAACCAATATCATAACTCCAAGCCACCAAAGCTATATCAAATCCACTGACCTTTGAGATTTAGGTTTTGGCTTGATTGGAGCCGTTCACACAATTCTGGCAGATTTCTCCAAGAGACAACTGCAGGAAGTGAAAAGAGCAAAGCCTAAAACCGGTGTCTACAGTTCAAGAACAGTTATGCAGGTACTGAGTTAATCAACAACAGGGCATTTGGTCTAGTGGTATGATTCTCGCTTTGGGTGCGAGAGGTCCCGAGTTCGATTCTCGGAATGCCCCCGTTGACTTTTTTGTTTAAACAGATGGTCTAAATCCTTACTTATGTATTGTTTTTCCTAGTAAATGTGTTCTAACTAAAATGAAACATGTTTCACTTAATATGAAACCACACATTTCAAATGCAGTTCATTTTAAACAAAAAGAATCAACCAAACAAGAACATCACAAAGAAGTGATCCTTTCAATGGAACTTCAGTTGAAAAAAAACCCATAGATTAGATCTATGAAATATCCAACAAAGGCTAAACTATTTATTTAGTAAAAGTCAACTAAGGGAATTAGATCAAAATATGACCAACTTTGAACCATATTAACAGGGCATTTGGTCTAGTGGTATGATTATAGCTTAATAGGGTGCAAGAGGTCTAATGCCTCATTGACCTTTTCCAAATTATATGTCGAAAAATATGGCTGAAAATGTCTCAGATAGAAAAAAAAAACATCTTCTGAAATTCGTTATAATTATGAATCTGATCTTTGGAGTTTGTAATTTCAGTGGTCACTAACAACTTAACACTAAGTCTTTCACCTAAATTTCAGCATGAAACAGCATATTGTTTCGGTTAGAATTTTTAATATTAACTATTGATAGGCAAATTAAAGAATAGTTTCAGACTGTAGTATACCCTTTGCTTTCATGTCGGATGGGGCCACTGCAACAAGCTTCAGCAGTTAAACATTAATGTCTTCTCTAGCATTTCATCAGGACTAGATTAAAAACGCCAGTAGTTGCTCTTAAAACAATGAAATTAACATCCCAACAAACGAAGGACAAGACCCTTACCCTTTTTAACTCAAAAAGGTAGTCTGGAGTTTAAATCTCCGTCATAAGCTCTTGAACTTCATGTGATAATTTTCGACATCAAGTGTTGAGACCAAACTAACCCAACTCATCAACCAGAAACCACCTTTCTTCTGCAGATTCTACTATAAAACATTAGACAGTATAAATACTAGCTTTGTGCCACTATATTCTACAAAATCGAACCACAGCAATTGCCAATTGGGCATGTAAAAAAAATTCAGGAATTTAAGAATCAAGAACTGAAACCTTGTTAAGGATCTACAAAACCACATGCACTTATTCTGGTTTTACAATACTTTCCCTCTGGCTGCAACAGCTGCCTAGTCTGATCCTAGTAAATTTTGTTCTATGTACACTGTACACTACAAGAAACCTGAAAGTATAGGATACAAAGCTGGAACTTTCTGCCTGAATTCATCTTAAAATATGCACGTAACAATGTGTTTCCATACGAATCAATGTCAAAGAAGAAGAACTATAACCCAAGAACTAATCGTTCGAGAAAAGAGCAATGGAACAAAGAGAATGTTTAAATGATAAACAACAATAACCGGGCATTTGGTCTAGTGGTATGATTCTCGCTTTGGGTGCGAGAGGTCCCGAGTTCGATTCTCGGAATGCCCCATTGACTTTTTGTAAAACAAATGTTCAAAAAGCTAGTCAACATTGTCAATAAGTTACAAACAATCAACCTTCACTATCAAACCTTGAAAGTCAACTAATAGAACTAGATATAAAACATTATTCCATTCTTAGATTATTTAACAAATGCACTGTGTTTTTTTTTGTGGAAGAGTATTCATTCTTTAGGTGGAAGTTTCAAATGATCATCCTACTGGAACTTCAGTTGAAAGAGATCTCACTAGATTAGATCTAAGAAAATCCTGCAAAGACTAAAATATTTATTTAGTAAAAGTCAACTATGGGGACCTGATCAAAGTATAACCAAATTTTAAACGTTTCAACTAAACTGCTTAACAACAGGGCATTTGGTCTAGTGGTATGATTCTCGCTTAGGGTGCGAGAGGTCCCGAGTTCAATTCTCGGAATGCCCCCATTGACTTTTTAAATTATATGGTCTGAATTCCAGTAGGAGTATTCTAGCAAAAACTACCTAAGAATTTCATAATACAAGTGTTCAGTGCAAAGGAAAAGAAAAGCATACCGCTGTTTCAGGTAGAGTCAATTAATCTTGTTAACTATTTTTCAGGTAGGGCAGATCATCATGTTTTGTAGGCTTTCAAATTCACAAACTAATAGGCTGCAAAAAAAGAAATCAAATTGTGATGTACTATTTACCAGGGAAGCAAAAAAAAAGGTGATATACAGGGAGAATGCTAATAGAAGCCACTGAACAACATTATGAAAACAGAGCATTTGATCTAGTGGTATGATTCTCACTTTGGTTGCCAGAGGTCCTGAGTTCAATTCATGGAATGCCCCCGTTGACTTTTTTGAAGCCTATTTTAAATGCCAGCTGATAAACTATCGTACAACAAAATATAGTGCGTGGGTTGTTGCCTTTCTCTTCAACATCTCGAAATGGTATTTTAGAATACAATTTCCTTTACGACTTTTGGCATAAAATGCAACTATGCAAGTAATAGAATGAGAATAATAACGCACCTTAATATCACGTCCAGCAAGACACCACTTTCTGGATAGCAAATTGATCAGAGATCGTCGCTAGCTGAATGCTGCCAGATTTCTTAAAGAGACACTGCAGGAAGTGAAAAACAATAAAGTCTAAAACCGGTGTCTACATTTTAAGCACAGTTTATGCATTGACTCAGTTAATCAACAACAGGGCATTTGGTCTAGTGGTATGATTCTCGCTTTGGGTGCGAGAGGTCCCGAGTTCGATTCTCGGAATGCCCCCATTGACTTTTGTTTTAAGCAGATGGTCTACATTCCAGTAGCAACAGTCAGCTATTTTTTTAGTCCCTATAATCCAGTGTAAACTATAACATTATGAATTCTTCCTTTAGCATGTAGATATTTCTCAAGCTAGGTTTAAAAACTAATCAGCCTTCTCAAAAAGCACTAGATTTCTGGCTAGCACTAAAGAAGATACGTATTAAAGTTTTAAGCTTTTCACTGGATCATATAAAACAACAATAATGTATTTGGTTTATAGGTGTGATTCTAGCTTTCTGAAGTGTATGAAAATGGATGCAAGAGGTCCCAGGTTCTACTGCTTAACCACCGATTACAAGATACATATAAAACTAAACTTTAAGGCCTTAGTTATAACCTAGGAGATGCAAGCCATTCTTAGCATAGATGAGCTACAAAGCAGAATGTGCAAGCAACAATGAAATGAACAAAGCAAGTACTTACCCATTTGCACCACTGTATCTCGTTTTATCTGTGGATTCTATCACGTGGCTGTGAGCCTCTAGTGAATTTCGTCGAACACGTGGTGCGCGTACCTCATGAGTTATTAAGCCCGTAAGAAACGATTAAACCGATGGAAACGCTCATACTTGTTTTGGGGGGGGGGGGGGGGGGAGCGTGAATCTTCATCACCGTCGGCGGATTCCGACGTGGCGCATAACGAGGAGACGACGAGCGATAGGGAAGAGAAACAAAATAATTTTGTTGTTGCAATTGCAAATCTCTGTCCCCGTCTTTGAGTGAGATAAACCGGTTCAACCGATTCAACCCAAACCAAAAACCTCAGAGAAAATTTATATGATCCAAAAACAAAACCGGAGGGTAAAAAAAAGTAAAAGCAATTCACCTCTCCTCATTTCCACTTGTTTGTCATTTTATAACATAACATGGTTTTAACTTTTAGGACACGACTTGGGTTCACCCCCTATGCTAGAACCTTTAAATTCACCACTTCTCTAATAACCAATTAAATTGTCAACTAGATTAATGATAAAATAATTTAAAAAATAAATAATATCATATTTAATAATGCTAATGTCACTATTTAATTCCTAAACTCAAATTCTATACCCTAAATCCAAATTCTAAATCCTAAATTTTAACTTATAAACCCAAACTCTATACCCTAAACCCTAAACTCAAACCATAAATCATAAACCAAAAAAACTAAATTCTAAACCCAAAACAATACCCTAAACTCAAACCCTAGATCCTAAACCCAAATCTTAGACTCTAAACCCAAATCTTAGACTCTAAACCCAAACCATAAACCCTAAACCCAAACCGTAGACCTTAAACCCAAACCCTAGACCGTAACCCAAACTATGAACTCTAAATCCAAACTTTAATTCTTAACCTTAAATTTCAAAAGAACAACATCAATATTAATCTAAATATTTAGGGTATAGGGTTTGAGTTTTGTATTTACGTTTTGGGTTTAGAGTTTAGGATTTGGGTTTAGGGTATATGTTTGGGTTTAGAGTTCAGGTTTTTGGGTTTATGATTTATGGTTTGGGTTTAGGGTTTAAGATTTGGGTTTAGGGTATAGAGTTTGGGTTTATAATTTAGAATTTAGAATTTAGAATTTGGATTTAGGATATAAAGTTTGAGTTTATGGATTAGATAGTGACATTAGCATTATTAAAATTGACACAATTTATTTTGTTAATTATTTTGGTTTTTGAAAAAATTATTTAATATTTTTAATTATTAATCTAGTTGCCACTTTGATTGGTTATTAGAGAGGTGGTGAATTTAAAGATTCACCATAGGGGGTGAACCCAAGTCGTGTCCTAACTTTTAACAATTTAAGCTCCCACGGTGACAAAAAAAAAACAATTTGAGCTCCCAGCCTCCCACCTTAAGTATGTGTTTGTGGCCCTGCATGCAATAAGTAAATTAGTAACCATTTTTCAAGATTATCCGTCAAAAAAAATATCCTTCAAATATGGAGGCATGATGTCAGGTGTTCTTCTCATTCATTTTTTTTTCCTTTTTCTCTAAAATTTATTCTCATTGGCTCACAAAAGAAAATTGTTTGCATTCCATATTGATATTATGTCAGGGCCGGCATGTACATTACTACACTAGTGTCTAATACCTGAGTAGTTGCTTTTACAACACCAGCAGGATGGTTTCAGTATGTAGTAAGCTTAATCATTCAAATCTGACACACCTACACGTACAAAACCAACTTGGAAAATGCGCGCATGATTGTCAGGATCAAGAATACAAGACGAAATGAACATTTCCATGATCAGATTGTCCATTATTGATTCATTCCTTCATGTGTATTTGTCAAAAGAAAAAAAAAACATTCAGACATTTGCCGTTTGGATAATATTTTAGGTCAACCACTAATAAAATATATATATGGTGTTTGGTGGTCAAACGAGAAGAAACAATATACAATGGGTTGGTGTGGTGGGTTAAAGAATTTTGCATGACCAACCAACTCTAGTGTTTATGGTTTAAGCTGAACTAAACCTCAGAGAAGCCGCATACATACATAACTACAACCACCACCCCAACCTACACTAAAGAGGTTCACCCAACTCGACCGGATCCATATCAGGATTAATATGGATTTGCCATCTGAATATTGGGCTAGGTAACGCATATATATTACAAATGCATGGATGTAGTCATGTAGTATTATTTGAAATCATAGCAACATGTCTTGCAAGGGAGAGGTTGCGCTACGATTGGAGGAAGTATTGCTTCTCTTACCTTCAAATCTCTTCAACGAGATTTTTCATGACTGCAACGGTCCATTTCCACAGGTTTTGTTTCTTTTATGCCATATCTTGTTAGTATTATTAAATGTTAAGGATGTCTACTTAAGCAATCTTTACATAATTGACAGAGGTATAGAGGAGGTAGCTACAAGGATCGGAAGCCAAGGATATGGTACGCGTCGAACTACGGTTCCATGAAAAAGCAAAGCGATGATGCTAGTTCTGCTCCATTAAAGCCACGTGGCACTGGAGTGTTTCTTCCTGCGAGACCGGTGAGTAGCCCAGAAGAGAAGAGACCGCAGAAGAAGACATGCCCCATCATCTCATCTCGTTCCAAACAAGTTTTTCTTCCTAAGGAATGGGCTTATTAGTAAAAAGAATTTTATTGTCCCTGTGTATTAGTGTATACTATTACAAGGCTAAACACACAAAAATAAGTTTAAATGTCCGTCTCTAGAGTTGGGACCTATAGATTAGTATTGGGGAAGGTTTGATGTTCACGCCATACCAGTTAACAATACAAAAGTTAGCTTCAGTTCTCGAAGACAAACATATGTATATCTATCCAAATGACCAGAAGATGAATAAAGGATGATTTGAAAAAGGTATGTTTCCATGGTTAAGTTTAAGCACGAGAAACTAGTTACAAGCATGCTTCCATTTTAATGGAAATTTACATATTTGGCAGAAAAGTACAAGTACAAGAACAAGAAACTCTTGTTGTATAACTTATTTCGTAATAATATTATGCAACTAAGAAAGGTTTGTTAAGACCCCTTACACAGTTTTCTTGAACTAAATTAGGGTGACTTTTAATCTAATATCTTCTTCTATTGTATAAGAACTCATACATGATTGTGACAAAAAAAAGAACTCATACATGATACATTTGTATGTTATTCGATGTAGAAACCCTAAGAAGCTCAATAAATTTATCATTATTAGAACTTGAATCTATAGTGTTTCAAAAAAAAAAAAAAAAAAGAATCTATAGTGTTTCAAATGTAATTTCCACGTTTGCAATTACAGGAGAAAATAAAATGGAAATCTCTCTCTTTTTTTGTTTTTTTAATATGTAGAAAAATTACAAATGTTTGACCCAGAAAGATAAAAACAAGAATCAATACTAATGTTTCGAGTTATTTTCCTCCTCTTTAATGGTCGACTCTTCGTCTCTTCATCCTCTCATACTGGGGATCATCAGTCTGAAGCTGGAACCTACAAAGAGGACATGAGTTTCTTGTAGTTAACCACGGCAATATACAGTTCCCATGGTAACAATGTCCACACGGAAGCTTCTTCCCGATCTCACCCATCACCATTGGGTCCTTACACACAGCGCAAACCATAATCGTCTTTTCAGAAGAACCCACCTCGAAAGTCCCTAACGCCTCAATCGCTGATATTGCAGCTGGTGGTGCTCCTCCACCACCACCGTCTTCTTCCACTACAAGAAAACACGCTAATTCTGAGGGAAATACCGAGGGAAAATGAGTTCCTCGAAAATTTGTGACAAAATATCGAGGAAATACCGAGGAAACCAAGAAATGGGGTTTCCTCGAAATTTCCTCAAAAATTTGTGAGGAAATTTCGAGGAAGACCAACTTCCTCGGTATTTTTCGAGGGAATACCGAGGAAAGCCGGGTCGTCGGAAAAAACCGACGGACATTTCTAATATTTCGACGACATCTTGTAGCCGTTAGAGAGCCGTTGGGGGATTTGAACTATTTCGAGGAAATTTCGAGGAAATGTCTGTTTCCCTCGAAATTTCCTCGAAATTTCCTCAGTATGCCGGGAGGATTTGATCTATAAATACAGCCACCCCTCTTCCTCTTCATTCACTCCATTTCTTTTCTTCTTCTCTCCTAGTCTCACGAATTTGATTCCAAAAAAACATGTCTTCTTCAAATTATTTTCGTTCTTGGATGGATCGACCTCATTTGGATCCGGACACGAGATTGCTTACGGAAGAATACAATCAAGGTATAATCGAGTTCATGAGGGTAGCTCGCCAACAACCGGAAGCAGAAACATGTAAGTTAAGATGTCCTTGCTCTAATTGTAAAAATAGAAAAGTTATTAAAGAGTGGGATGTTTGGACTCATCTATTATTGAATGGGTTTACACGAAGTTACAAAATTTGGTATCATCATGGGGAAACTGATTATGAACTTGGTAGTACTAGCGAACCTCAGCCGGCGGTTAGATTAGAAGAACCAATTAGAGCGGATGTAGATTATGGTGTAGGTACTGAGCAGATGATAAATGATCATTTTAGAGGGGAAGATTTACCCAATGCAGAAGCTAGGAGATTTTATGAAATGTTGGATGCTGGAAAGCAACCATTGTACGAAGGTTGCAGAGATGGTCATTCGGCTTTATCATCTGCTATGAGACTGATGGGCATTAAAACAGATTATAACTTGGCTGAAGACTGTGTGGATGCGATAGCTAATTTTGTTAAAGGTATTCTACCTGAGGATAATGTAGCTCCAGGTTCATACTACGAGGTTCAAAAACTCGTAGCTGGTGTTGGTTTATCTTATCAGGTAATAGATGTATGCAGCGATAACTGCATGATTTATTGGAGGGCGGATGACCAGCGGACTACATGCAAATTTTGTGGGAAGCCTCGTTATAAAGATACGAGTGGAAGAGTTCCAGTGCCATATAAAAGGATGTGGTATTTGCCTTTGACGGAAAGGTTGCAGAGGTTGTATCTTTCGGAACGCACAGCGCAACGAATGAGATGGCATGCAGAGCACTCAACAGATGGTGAGATTAGACATCCTTCAGATGCAAAAGCGTGGAAACATTTCCAATCAAAGTATCCCGACTTTGCGTATGAGAGAAGAAATGTCTACCTTGGATTATGTACTGATGGTTTCAGCCCGTATGGGAAGAGTGGAAGACAATATTCTCTGTGGCCAGTCATTGTTACACCATACAACTTACCCCCAAACTTGTGCTTGCGACGAGAGTTTTTGTTTCTCTCAATTCTCGTTCCCGGACCAGAGCATCCTAAGAGATCACTTGATGTGTTTCTTCAGCCACTAATATATGAGTTGCAACAACTATGGGCTCAAGGTGCTGAAACATACGATATTTCGTGTAAAGAAAACTTTCAAATGCGGGCAGTACTAATGTGGACAATAAGTGATTTTCCAGCATATGGTATGTTATCTGGATGGACAACGCATGGAAGGCTATCATGTCCATATTGTCAAGATAACACTGATGCTTTCCAACTAAAACACGGAAGGAAAACGTGTTGGTTTGACTGTCACAGGAGATTCCTACCACCTGATCATCCATATCGTAGGAGTAGGAATTTGTTTACGAAGAACAAGAGGGTGTTTGACAGTCCACCTGCAGAAATTAGTGGGAAAGGTTTGAAGACACAACTAAGAGATTTTGGTGCAGAAAGGACGCCAGACGTCGGTGGACATGCGCGTTTTCCGGTAGATGCTGTTGGAAACCTACATAACTGGCACAAAAAAGTATATTCTGGGATCTGCCATACTGGGAGGATCATTTGCTAAGACATAATTTAGATGTCATGCATATTGAGAAGAACTTTTTTGACAACCTCATGAACACGATCCTTAACGTTCAAGGTAAAACAAAGGATAATTTGAAGTCAAGACTGGATTTAGTTGATATATGTGATCGTTCAGAACTTCATGTTGATGGGAATGGTAGGGCTCCTTTTCCCATATACCGACTTGATGCATAGGGAAAAAATGCGTTCTTCGATTGGATTTCAAACGATGTGGAGTTTCCAGACGGTTACGCATCTAATTTGCGTAACTGTATCGACAGAAAGGAAGGAAAGTTTATTGGCTTAAAAAGTCACGATTGTCATGTGTTGATGCAGCGCTTACTTCCGTTTGCTTTCAAAGAACTATTACCACGAAATGTTCATGAAGCAATTGCAGGGATAAGTGCTTTCTTCCGCGATTTATGCGCCAGATCAGTGACTCTTGAAGGTATTGAAAATCTGAAGACTAACATAGCCGTGATTCAGTGCAACCTTGAGAAGATATTTCCTCCCTCATTTTTTGATGTTATGGAGCATCTTGTTATTCACCTGGCAAGAGAATTGGAACTTGGTGGTCCTGTGCAGTATAGATGGATATATCTGTATGAGCGGTATATGTTCCATTTGAAGAAGATGGTGAAAAATCTAAGTAGGGTGGAAGGTTCTATAGTCGCACAGATGATCAATGAAAAAATTTCAAACTTTGCTGAGTACTACTTTCCAGCAGAAGTTCAGACCAAAAACAGAAGACCTGCTCGGCATGATGATAGAGGCGAACGGGCAACATACCATGTTACGGTTCCTGACATTTTCACAGATGTTGGACGACTTAGCGGAAAATCAAAGGACCGTCGACTTACTGAGCAGGAACGCAGTCATTTGCAAACATATTTGCTCACCAACTGCGAAGATGTTCTTCAATATGAGAGGTAAGTTTATTATCTTAGAAAATTTTATCTTAACAAATTAACATTTATATCTGAATTAATTACATTTTTGTCATCACAGGATTTTCATGGCAGAAAAGCGGTTCGAATATAGAAACGCTACAGAGGCAGAACTAGAAGAAATGAAGCAAAGAGAATTTGCTGGATGGATGTTTACTTATGTGAGTGCCTTAAACAAATTAAAAAAATCATTTATCACATATTTATACTAATTAAAAAATTATTTATCACATATTTATACTAATTCATATATACTTGCTATTAATAGGTGTCTGCTGGTTTGGCCAGAGGTGAAATATTTGACGATTGGATACGCGAGATGGTGGTTGGACCAAACTATGTTGTGAAGTCATATCCGAGATTTTGTACTCGAGGATATGCATTCACAACTGAAAAGACGAAACGTTCGCGTACGACCTATGATGCTGGCGTTTGTTCTGCATCGGGAGATGATGTATACTACGGACACATACATGAGATTTTGGAAATCAAGTATTTGGGCATGCTTGGATTGCGCTGTACTGTTTTCTATTGTGATTGGCACGACATCACTCCAGATCGAGGTGTGAGAACAGATGCATTTGGTGTTACATCAGTAAATTCGAGACGAAAGCTGCAATATTATGATCCTTTCATTCTTGCTTCTCAGGCCGATCAGGTAAGTAAATGTTAATTATTCAGAATGATTGGTCATCATGTGTACTAAATTTTTAATATGTTACAGGTTTGTTATATCAAGTACCCCCGGGTAAGGAACAGAGATGATCCATGGGTTACTGTTACCAGACTCAACCCGAGAGGCCGAGTTCAGGGGAGTTCTGAGCTGGAAGACCCACTACAACCAATCGAATCCAGTAACTTATGTGCAGCAGAAGATGTAGCAGGAGTTGGCCTTGTAGTAGATTTCACCGACTTCGCAGAGGAAGCCGTCGTTCACGCACAGGATGAACCAGTTATTGGAGAGTTTCACCAAGATCCAGATTCAGATTCATCTGGTGATGATGACTCGGAATCAGAGTAGATTTTTTTTTTTTTTTTTTTTAATGAATTTCGAGGACATATCGAGGGATACAGGGTTTCCTCGAAATTTCCTCGAAATAACCCTTGACGGTTTAGGGGTTTGATTTAAAATAGAAGTTTCCTCGAAAGTTCCTCAAAAAATTTCGAGGACATTTCGAGGAAAACCATAGTTTTTCAGTTTCCTCGAAATTCCCTCGAAATATTGTGAGGGAATTTCGAGGAAGTACAAAAAAATTTGTTTGTCCTCGAAATTCCCTCACAATATTTCGAGGGAATTTCGAGGAACAAGGGGTTTTAAACCCAAAACAACGTTTTGCGGATTGAATAACACGTATATAACTTTCATTAAGTGTCATAGCCAGCTTATGAAGTCAAACTCTAGGGGTTTTAAACCGAAACCAATGTTTTGCGGATTGAGACGAAAACCACACAACATAAGATAAACACTTATACATTTTAATAAACGTTAAATGAAATACTTACAATAATTTTTGTAATTGTGTTATTTCATTGTTTATAATCATCTATACAAAGAAACCTCATTATTATGAATTACATTTGTATAAGAAATGACATAGGTCGAAAAAATCGATGTTTTCTAAACCCCAAACCCTCTTTCCTCGAAATTTCCTCACAATATTGTGAGGAAATTTCGAGGAGACATTGTGAGGAAATTTCGAGGAGTTTTTTCCTCGGACTGTTTTTCATTTACCCGGTAACCCTAGCCGCCAAACGTTTCGCGAATATCAGATCACAATATTTCGAGGAAATTTCGACGACCCCATTAATAATATCGAGGAAATTTCGACGACCCGCGTTAATAATTGCGAGGAAATTTCGACGGACCCTATCCGTCGGACCCCTCATAAATTAGGTTTTGCTTCTTCTCTTCCCCATGTCTCTCCTTTCTTCCTCTCCTTCTCCTCTCTTGCGCGGCGCCTCACTCTTCCTCTCTTCCTCTCTCTTGCGGCGGCTCCTCTCCTCTCCTCTCCTCTCTTCCTCTCGGCCTCCTTCCTCTCCTCCTCTCTTCCTCTCCTCTCTTCCCATGTAAGTTCACTCTCTTCTCTTCCTCTCTTCATAGATCTCGAAATTTAGGTTGTTAGATTGTTAATTCTAGGATTGAATGGATAGCTTAGGATTTTCATGTTTGGATTGTTGTTTAGATTGTTGTTATAATTTTTTTTTTGATTTATTTTGTGTTTTGGTTAAAATTGAAAACGTTTTTCATGTTTTCAAACGTTTTTTTGATTTTTTAAAACGTTTTTTGATTTTTAAAAATGTGTATATGATTTTTTAAAACATTTTTTTAATTTTTAAAACGTTTTTTATTTTTTAAAACGTTTTTTGATTTTTAAAACGTTTTTTGATTTTTAAAACTATTTTTTATATATTAAAACTATTATTTTAATTATTAAACTATTTTTTATATATTAAAACTATTTTTTATATATTAAAACTATTTTTTGTTATTATTAAACTATTTTTTATATATTAAAACTATTATTTTAATTATTAAACTATTTATTATATAGTAAAACTATTTTTGTTATTATTAAACAATTTTAATATATTAACAAATTAAAAAAAAATTGTTTATATTAAAAAACATTTATTTATATAAAGGTCTCAAGAGGAACAGACCCGCTCTCGACAGCGTCGTGGTCGTGTTGGTTCGGGGAGCGGCTCCATTACGGGTTCCGCATCGCCCCATAGCTCCTACCATACATCTCCCTCTCCATTTCCCTCTCATTCTCCTCCCGCTCCCGGTGTGGCACCCACTCCTGCCCCTGCTCCTGCTCCTGCTCCTGTTCCTGCTCATGCTCATCCGGCAATTATGAGAGTTGCGGAGTTTGTTCGACAGCCGGGTCGTGACCATCTTCCATATCTCACTCGGTATCCATGTGGACGGGGTCAGACATGGTAATTAAACCTATTTTTTTCATTAAAATTTGATTCATTTTAAATAATTAGTTCTTTTTATTAGGTTCGACCGATCCTCGAACGGGATCAGCGGATGGATCAACCGTATGATGTACTCGGCCCTCGACAATGGACATCCGACTTTCACCGACTTCCCTCTCGAGAAGCAGCATATGTGGTTTCAACAGTTTGCGGTAAGTATTTTATATTTTAACTTATTTTTTAATCTTTAATATTAATTTTTTACTAATTATGTTTTATTTTCAGCAAGAATTCAACTGGAATGCCGATGATACGTTGTATATCTATCACCACTTCGTCCATAAAGTTATGGAAAACTATGGGAAGCAGATGCACACGTGGAAGAAGAAGTGGGAAATAAACAAGGTTTGTTTTTCTTTATGAAACAATTTTTTAATTTATTAAAATATTTCTTTATTTATTTAACAATTTTTTTTTTTTTAAAGATCCCAAAGGGGATAGACCTCGACGTCTGGCGGGAGTTGTGTGTGCATTAGAGTAAGAACGAAGTGAGAGCAACTTCTTCCACCAACTCCACCAACCGGAAGAGCGACCGTAAGGGGAAGGGCATGTACATCCATAACTTGGGTGCTCAATCTTTAGCCAGTCTGGGGGATCGCTTGGTAAGCTTCGCGGTTTTTATTATATTATTTAAGATTTTAATATTTTTTTTTGTGCATTTCTTTTAATTACTAATGTTTGTTTAATTTATGTTTTTTTCAAGGCGGAAGAAAATGAGGGGGAGCCGGTTGATCATTACACCCTAATCAAGACGGCGTATACCAACAAGAAGACCGGCGAGATTGATGATGGTGTTGTGAGGGATGTGGTCTCCCTCATCGACAGTCAGATGGAAGAGGAAGTGTCTCAGCTTCAAACCGAGGATGACGATTCGACGGGATCGACCGGCTTGCCTCGGGTTCGGATCAACTAAATCGTTGAAGCGGTAAGTTCTTTTTTTAAAGTTCAATTCATTTTTTATATTATTTAAATTTGACACTTTCTTTTTCAGGCGGTTCCAAAGAAGAAGGGCCGTTTGTTCGGTTTGGCTCGTCGGTCCAGCTCGGTTCCGTCTGCTTCTGCACCACCACCGTCCTATGTTGATCAAGAAGTCCTTCTGAGTCAGATGAGGGACAAGGATGCTCGCATATCTGCGTTGGAGTCCATGGTGGCGAGTCAAGAGGCGGGCTGGGAGGCACAAAGGAATCTCAACGAGCAAATGATGGCGATGATGAGGAGCATGAACCCGAACTTGGAGTTCCCGACCATGCCAGACCCGAACGCCCAAAACCCGTAGTTTAATTTCTTTCAAAAACTCGAAATGTTTTCTTTTCATTTGTATGACTTTGAATTTTAAATAATATGTTTTCAATTTAAATTTTAATTTTATATTTTCGAATTTAAATTTTAAAAATATTTTTTTCAAAAAAATTATTTTAAAAAAAAAAAATAATTTTCGGAATATTTCGAGGGAAGGGTTCGTCGAAATTTTCCGAGGGATAAGTTCCTCGAAAATTTTTGAGGAAAGCAGCCCTCGAAAATTTTCGAGGAACATGTCCCTCGAAAAATTTCGACGAACAAAGTTCCTCGAAAATTTTCGAGGAAACGTGTTCGTCGAAATTTTCCGAGGGACATGTTCCTCGAAAATTTTCGTAGGCCTTTCTCTCGGTATAATCCTCGGTATATACCGAGGGAACTTTCTTCAATATATTCCGACGACCACTTCGACGAAGTGCAGTCCTCTAAATTTCCTCGGAATTATCTTTCCTCGAAATTCCGTCACAAAATTTCGAGGAAATTTCGACGGAAAATGAAATTTCGACGAGTTTTTTTCGAGGGACATTTTCCTCGGTATTTCGTCGGAATACGCTTATTCCGACGAAATACCGAGGAAAATGTCCCTCGAAATCAGCGTGTTTTCTTGTAGTGTTCCTCTAAACTCGGAAGCCAAGAATCGAACTCAGCTGCACCGTTGATGTAATCACCAGGATTAATCTCCGTTATCCACTCAGATAACATACGAGTCCTGGTCAGTAGCTCTTCGCACATCCTTGAAACCTCAACCAACTCATCGTAAATAGACTCTAGAGTTGACAACGAAGCGTCAGACATCGTTATTTGTAAGAACAGTTTTTAGATGAATGTCCGAGTTTGTATGACGTATAATCTGAAGAAAGTCATGTATTTAAACAAACCAAAAGTTCTTAACCTAATCGTAATGAGAAAAGGAAATTACATATATATAAAAGGAAATTGAAGACTAAATACTGTATCTTCCGTTGGGTAATAGGACTTTCGGATCCGGATAAGATCAGATAACGCAATAGTGGATAGTGAAAACAAAATAGTATTTTTTTTTTTTTGATGAACTATCAAATTTATTGATCAATGGGAGAAATCATTTACATAAAGGTGTTACTTATTCTATAGTAAAGGAATAAAAGAATATTTAACTTTTCCTATTAGTATGAATAAACCTCAAACCATCTTCTGATCAGACCTTCAAGCTTGTGAGTCCCCTTATACTTGAGAGAGATGATACGATTCTTAACCAGCTTTCCAATGGTTCTGGTTGTCATAGCCACTGCAACACAAGGCCCCCCATGTCTTCTTGAATTCCTTTCCCTCCATAGTGTATAGATAGCTGACTGAAACGCAAGTCTTAGCAGGATGATGTCGAGTTTATGACGGCTGGGTTGTAGAAGGGTGATGACAGTGCCCTCCCAATCCGGCGTGATTGCTTCTCCTAGCAGCTTATGTGCTATATTCATCCATACTGTAAAGGTATAAGGGCAAGTAAAGAAAAGATGATCTCTATCCTCATTTCTCTCTCCACAAAAGACACAGCTCTGTTCCAGTCCCCAACTTTTCATCCGCACTCCAGTTGATAATCTGTCATTAATAGCAAGCCATACCATGAAAGACTGCCTAGGAATGGCCTGAGGAAACCAAACCAGACGGTGCCACGGTACCCTACTTTGCGTGAGGCGCAGATTGTTCCAGGTTTTTGCAGCAGAAAAAGATGGCTTGAAATCATCTTGTTCATGTCTCCATAGTGCAATATCAGGCCCTGCTCTTACTTCTGGTACTGGAGTTGCAGCTAGCGTATCGCATAATTGAGGATAGCGTCGCTGCCCACTTCGCCTAATAAGCCCACAATATTTATAAAGTAAATATATTGTAATTTATTAATAGTTTAATTTCAATTTCAATTATTTTATAACTTATATAAATAATTAGTTAATATTTTATTTTATTGGTATGTTTAAACATCTCGTAATTTATATGTATAAAAATAAATAAACATTACTATAAAATAAGATGTTTTTATTTTACCTTTGATTTTAGATATAATAAAATTGATTAGCCTAGTTACTAATTTTGTGGATAGGATAACTTATATTCCTTTGTATTGAAGCATATTATTTTTATTTTTATTAAGCTAAATCAGATTGGTTCTACTTATCGCATTAGTTCAGTTTTTTTTAATTTTAATGTGTATATATATCTTTGTAATATTTATAATAATTTGTTATTTGTTGATTTTATAAAAATATTTGAAAAATAAAACAATGATCAGTAATAACTACATCAAATAAAAAATGATCAAATTTCGTAAGCTCATGAACGCATATCGATATTTATAATAATTAAAGTATTTTGTAAGTTCTAAGTAATATTATACCTTATATTTATAAAACTAAACTGAAAATTATTTTAAATAGTACTAAATAATATTAAATATGATAATTCATATTTTTGTATATACTTTTATTATAGGTATATTGGATTGTACAAATGTAAAGGGAAAACAATAAAATGCAAAATAAATATTAAGTAAAATATATATTTTTAACTGTGGAAAAAATATAATATGTTTAGTTCATTAAAAATATCTAGGATTATGTTATTAAAAATATTTTTGTAATTATTCTTTCAAAATATTCTTGTGGTAAAATTAGTTTTCATAAAACTATCATTTAACGTTTTAAAAATAAATATCAGTTCTTTTATTTTTTTTCTTGAGAAATCCAAGAAGGAAGTTCAGTCAAAGCTACGGGAAAAAATTTCTCAGACACCCGTGAGTGAGGCTTATTTGGGGCGTGTTATAAACGCCTTGGATAACCCTATTGATGGTCGAGGTAAGATTTTAGCTTCTGAATCTCAGTTAATTGAATGCCACTGGACGAGGCAGATAGCTCCTCTGGTGCTATTATAGCATTTGTGGTTGCTTCGCTAGGAAGAGTATGGTTGGAGATGGTGCTTATCTTCTTATTTTTTTTAACAATGAAATACAAATACATGAAAAAGTAAAGTGGTTAAAAAAAGTTTTCTATTTAATATATGTTTATCTGCCTCCAGTATTTTTGAAACTCGATCTTTAAATCATTCAATTTTTTTTTTTTATAGAAATGTTTAGTTTATTAATAGTAAAATATTATTAGTCAACAAATATTATAATAATCAGTAAACCATTTCAATAATACTAATCAATTTTTCTGTAATTATTTGAGAAAATATATAGATATAAGGCAAATATTTTAATTACTTTGAAAATATATTTATATTTCTTAATATTATGCTTTAAAGAAAATATTTATTTTTCTTAATATCAAAATTCTTTATATTTATATTGCTTAATATTATGCCTTCAAGGAAATATTTATTTTTCATAATATCAAAATTCTTTTTGTTAACTTTCTTTATGAAATCACATCAAGTATAAATATATTCTATTATTGTAAATGTGTTTTCTTAATTTATAAATGTTTTTATATTATATATGTTAAAAAGGAAACTTTTAGTTAACAGAAATTATTAATTAAAGGAAAATCAATTTTAATATAGTAACTGTATGTAATATTTTTAATTCATTAAGGATATCAGTGTAATCAACCACCGTGAGAGTTAACGTGAGTGCAACACATAAAAAAAATGATTTATCAAATAATATTATATTATATAGATGCGCCATCTGTATTAGGGTCAGAAGAATTTTAACGGGGTCAATAAATATTTTGGACCAGAATCATTTCAAAATTCTTAGTAAAAACAATAATGTTTTCATAATTTCACGTCGGTCATATGACCACTATGACAATGAATTGCCTCCGCCACTAGAGATGGCGTTATACTTTTTTTTAAATATGTAAAGCTTGTTCATTGTACATTAGTACTGTATAATACACAAACCATATAGTGTTAAGATCCACGCGGAGTGGAGATTAATTTTAGATTATCTAAAATATATATTAATTTTATTATATATAGTTTGTACTATAAGAAAATAACGAAGAATATTCTTTTATACACTACTAATGAATTTAATATTTAGTTTAATAAAAATTATAATATATGTTTGGATGACCAACCAATTTTTTTAATGATTCTAAGAATCATTTATTGATCTACTAAATAATGTTGTAATGTTTTTCAATTAATATATAAGAGATAGAAAATTAATTAACAATCCACATAACCCAAAAACGTTAATCTTTTGATTTTATATCTAAATGAACAAATAAGTTGACTAATTTATCCATTTTAATAGTTTATTTTATTGATTTAATAATTCAATTAGAAAAAGTAATAATATGTTTCAATAAACTAATTAAAATCTAATAATTATGTTTTATAAAATAATTTGGTAGTTATAAATTTACTATATTTTATATAAAATATTATTCTAAAATATTATATTTATTTATAAAATATCGTATGATACTTAATAAAATTGTATAATATAAAAACTTATTATATTATACATACAAATAAAAAGAAAAAAAATCGAGTACTCTTCAATTTTTTTTTGCTTTTCCTTTAATTTGGTAAAACCAGAAAGACCGCTTTTGTTATGTTACGTCTAAAGTGTTTCCGAATATATTTTTATTTTACATGCGATTAACGAGTCCAAATACAATCAGATTTAGCTTGTATGTAATTATATAATTATATTATTAATTTAGAACACGATTAAGTAAAATGTCTTAATTTGATTGGTTTTTAAATGTGATCTGTCAAAAATGACGTGTATTAATGATTCAAATATGACTTAATGCCATCTCGTATTAGCCACTCTAAACTTTTTTTTCTCCGTAAAATGTTAAATTTATTATACCAAATTTTCTGTTTTTGACAGAAATTACGTGAGAATGCAAGTAGCAGTTAAATTAAAATGCAATCTGAACAGCAGTGCTATACTTAACAAACTAAAAAAAGTACAAAGACTAGAAACAAGGTCAATGGAGATGGAATCCAACGAAGCAAGCTCGACTCCAGGGAAGTGGTAAGGACCGTACGACAAACAGGTTGCCACCAGAAGAAGAGAGATGGGCACCCTCAACCCCTGATGCTACAACTTCCTACAGCTTCCGGAACGCCTACAGAACACTGACCACCCCAAGAATCACAAGCACAAACATACAAACCAGCACGAGATCAACATACTCTGGCGGCACGAGCCAGAGAAACCATCCGACGATGCCGTCGTTTAGTCTGAGACTTAGAGATTGCCGCCTCCAAACCTCTTAACCGGGACCGTTACACCCATTGAACCGAGAGCTCATATAGAGCAAGCGGACCGGACAGGTCCTCCACCTCCATAGCAGCTTCACCGAGTGAAGCAGCATGAGCGCCCAACTGAAGACATGTCTCCAACCAACCGAAACTTCATCGCTTCGATGAAATCTAAGAAACGCTGAGCGACAGCACAAAGGAGAGAAGATCTGCCGGAAAGTTCCAAGCTTTGAGGAGAGCCAACCCGCAAGGCACCTCGAACCACTAGGTTGAGTTAACGCAACTCCACGCGCCGCCACCGGAGCTGCTCCTAGCAAGAGAGAAACTCACCGCCGAGGAATAGCTCCACACGCAACCACCTCAGACCACGGTGGATACAAAGCTAGAACAAAGACAACGAGTTATGAATAACCCAGATCCGAGACCTAGAGAGCCTCACCGACCGACCATGCGCCGCTAACCGAGAAGCATCGAGATCTGAGGCGAAAATCTCCCAACCAAAAGCACTAAAACAGATCTGAGTAGAAACCACGGAGAGGGCACATGTCGTCCTCTAGCAAGTCCATCTCACCGGAACCAGCACAGATCTATTCAAGATGCTTCAGATCTGCACCGGGAAGGAGACCTCGCTTCACCTTTGCTGCAAACAGAGAAAGACCACAGAAAAAGAAGAGAAACAGAGAGAACAGACACAAAGGAGGTGGGTTCCGACGACCGCAAGAAGGACGGCAGTCGCCGGAGCCAAACGGCTCACAAAAAGAGGAAGACTTTAGAGAGAAGGGAGAGAAAATATTTTTCTAGAGAGAGGAGCGTTTCCACTCTAAACTTGCTGAGACAGCTAACTCGAAATTAGCTTCTCTAAACCATCTTTAATAGCCATATTTTCAATCTCAGTTCATGTTAATCTATCGTCTGGTTATCCTAATCAAAACTTGTTATCAGTTTGGTTCCCAACTCTTACGTCGAACCACGTAAATCATATGGTATAGTTTTGAATCATAATATTGTAAAGTTTATTATATAGAAAATCATATGTTATGGTTTGAGTTACACTAGATCTTGGCTCGTGCGGCATGGATGTTTACTTTATTTTATATATATATATATATATATATATATATATATATATATATTTGTCGTAAGTAGACAATGTTATATTAGTATTTGGTATTAGATGTTATTTTTTTTTATTATAAGTATAATATAATATTGCATATATTATTATTTTTTTTCCAAAAATGTGCTGCTTTTTATTTTTCATGTCACTATTATATATTATATATGTGTCATCCTATAATTTATGGTATTTATATTTACCATCATATAAATATTCATATAATCAATAGTATCTTATGAATACCATCATATAAATAATCATATATATATATTATTTTTAAAATTTAACGTGAAATAGAAAAACAATAATTTAAGTTGGTATTCGAAATTGGGCTTTGTATTGTATTTTCTTATATATATTCAAAACTTTTTTATAATTGTTATTGAAGAATATCTTAGTAAAAATTAATTTTTAATATACATATATTTTGAATCAATTTTTTATATAAATCAATTTTAAATTAGTATTTTGATTTGAAATTTGTATATAAAGTTTAAATTTTATTTTATGATTATTTTAGACAAAAGATGTTTGTAGGAAATTAGACATGGATATTTTCGTATAATTTCTCATAATATAACGAACTTCCAATTTTTCTTAATAACATAAGTCCATTAATTTCCATTAATTCTTTTTTATTATATTGTTATTCATGTTTCCAAACAATATTATATTTTTTTATTGCTATCAAAGTTTTCTAACACTTCTTAAAGATACTTCTACTTTAATAAGATAGATATGTCATTTGGATACACAAAATTTGACTGGTGCCATTAATATGTGATTTCATAGTAAATGTGACATGTATTATAATTCATGGTTTAAAGTTTATGTTTGCAGACATATAGGGTTTAATTTAGGGTATATGTTTCAAGACCAAATTAACACATATACTATGATATATGATATATTGTTAAGTTCCAAATTCCTATATTTCTGATCACCGAAATTATCTTATTAAAATGAGTAAAATTTTAAGTAAAAAACAAGAATATGCCAAAGAAATATATTCCTTTAAGAGACACACAAAGATATTTCTTTAATATATTTGAAATGTAGCTTAATATTATTTTTAAAATTTATCATGGAAGTTTGACCTACTAATTAAATATTTTCTACTTCTTTATATTGTCTGTATATTTTATGGTCTTTATTTCTTAATATTACTGGTGAAACTTCCATGAAATCATTTATGTAGTAATCTGTTTGCTATCTAATACAGATAAATTTTGTATATTGAATATCAAACAATTGAAAATAGCAATTAATCATGAAATGAGTATTTTTACCGTCTAATATATTGCTATTAACATTTATTATATTGATGTGACCATTTTTATTTGTCGTATTTTGCAGCTTTATATTTACCAGTACTGTTATTTTTATGGTCTTTATGTATCATTCGTATATTCATGTAGAAAGTAATTGAAGCAGGATGTGAGTACAAATGCAATATTTATAGTACTATTTACAAATGTTGTTGTTTTATTATCTTTATTATATCACTTGGAAACAACCCCGCGCGTTTACGCGCTCGAAGAGTAGATCTTTTTATTTTTATTTTTAGTATTCTAGTGTTCAATCTTTTTTAAATAAATAAATTTTTATGGAGTAAATAATTGGATTAATATATGTACACAACAAATGTGTATAAAGATACAATGTGTAAGTAAAGAACAAATATTAGTAATGTATTTAAAATTTTAATTATTCTTTGATAGCATAAAATATTAAGTTTAATTGTTCTTCTATTATTTTTTTTTCCTTTTTCTTTGTGGCCGTTTTACTTCTTCTGTTCCTCCTTTCATTGAATTTATTATGAGAAGATGCATTTAAAACCAAATGAATAGACACAACTCTTAAAATTTTAAAATATAATTTTAAGATATTTTATCTACTTTTGAACTATTTAAAAAGACACAACCTTTCATAGTTGCAAATATTTAGATGAAGTATTAATAAAATGATATGGAAAAAAATAAAAACAAAAATACACAATTTTTCATCCCTAAACTAATTTTTGTAAATGATTTTATATCACAATCTATGTAATTGTGATCACTAAAAACTTAAGGAACAAGAATTTCGCCTTTTATTAATAGAAAAGAAAAACTGAACTTATTATTTTTCATCACAATAACAAGAGTTTAAATAAAAAATGAACAGTACAAAAGTAACAATTGCATCTCTTCATTGTATCCCTTCAATGCATCTCTTCAAAGAAGAGTTGTCTTATTACAAATGAAGAGTTGGAACAATTAACACCAAAATTTATAATGGTTTATAACTAAAATTAAATAATAGATTTGAGTAGTTTTTATGAAAACACACAATTTTTATAAAGAAAAAAATATAATTCTTAAAACAAATATATTTTTGGTTTTTATTAAAAGACACAACCTTTTAACATTAAATAGGATTTGCTATGATTAGTAAGAAAAAAATTTAGGACCATTACATGAAAAGAAAATACACAAATTATGATCACTAACTCTTCAAATTATTTTTAACAAAATACATAAATTATGAAAATGTTGTCTCTTACTATTCAAGAGATATGTCATTTCAAATAAATAACTGCTCAAAACAGAAAATTTTTAATGATGAAAAAATATAATTGTGTCTATTTAAAAGATGTATTGTTTAAAATAAATTTTTAACAATGAAAATGTATGATTATGTCTATTTTAAATATATGTTGTTTAAAATAGATGACTGTAGAAAAAAAAGTTGCCAAAATTTTTGATGACATCATCATACATAGCAAGAGTTATTATATCCATTTGATCATAATAAAGAGAACTATGACCATTAGATCAATTTTTTTCCTATAAAAAAGAAGATGACATCATAGGAGGACCAAAACTAGTTTGCTATTATATATAGATTAGTATGTTCATATGTTTGTTATATAATGCAGATGAATGTAAACTACATTGAGGACCAAACAATTGGGAAGACAATTGATCAAGAAGTGAATACTCTTAAATTCATGGATAAACCTATCATATAACAAGTGACATATTACCTGAAGATGACAATGTTCCAAAATTCTTGTAGTTTATTATTATATTCATGTACTGTTCTACCTTTCCAGTCTTTTTAAGTAAAAAAATTCTAATTTGAATATTTGATCCATCCTAAAAAATGACTTGCCAAAAATCTCATGTTTTGGTATTAAGTCAAAAAATTTAGGAAATCTACCCAATTTAGTGAAAATATACAATAAATTTAAATTTATTCAACAAAATCTTGACCTGAAAATAAAAACAACAAAAATCTTAGAAAATCCAACATATTTAGTGCAATAATTTTGGTTGACAATATTAAAATATCAAATTTGGAGATTCAATGTATCTAATAACATATTAATCGGCATATTTTGTTTCCATGAAAAATAGTGAAATCTCAACTATCTTATACTACATTACATCATGTATACTATAAATTATGTGTCTGAAAAAATCATATAAAATTTTAAATATTTGGTTTTAATGTCAAAGGTATTAATCGCTAATCATATAAAACAAATATATATATATTCGTAGTTATCATTGTTTTCACAGGCTCCATTACTTAAGTAAGGAACTTTAAAAAAAAGGTAAGGAATTTTTTGTGTGATTATCCTATATATCAACAGTTAATGCAGTATCCTTACTTATTTATTTTCTCTATTTTTAAAAAGATATTTATCTTATATTCTTGTTCTTAGTTGGTAGATAGATATCTTGTTCTACATTGATATGTAATCTTTAAGCTTCCTAGTAAGATATATTCTTTCGTATTTTGAAAAATGAGTTAATTACTTGCTTCAAAAAGGTTCATGTTATATGGCATAACTAGCTGGAATATTTGTTTCTTTCTTTTATCCTCGTTTCTAATTACATGCATCAAAACTATTATTACATATTCAACAAAAAAATGCCTCCTATAGTATGTCAATTTTCTATAGATATAACTTTTTTTGACCAAATGAATTCAACATTTCTCTGTTCGCTGCATTTCTTTAAAATCTCTAAAACAGAAATTACATTGTTACTTTTCTTAGATATTTGACTTAAATTTTCTGTATTTTCCCGATTATATATTCTACCAAATATGGTGACCAATTTTTTTTTGACCTGTAGCCCTTAATATTATCTTGTACTGTTGTACATGTATCCGTGGTCAACAAGTTGATTTACAAATAGTCAAATTATGATACCTGCAACAAATGTTAATTTTCTTATAACGCTTATTTATTATGATATTACAATTATGAGAAAATTTATATATGACGGTTCGAATGATGCAGTTAGGCGTAGATACTCATAAGGTAGATAGTATTGTCGGTTGTTGAATCAACAAATGTTAATTTAATAAAATTATTTTCCGGGTGAGAATATTTATACTATTATTATTATTACACAAACAAAACAAGACAACCTGAACAAAAAACCACATACAACTTTCCAATAATCAACAAAAAAGTTTCATGTAGCTGATTCATAAATGTGTACATACTGGACCATGCCAAAACAATGGTGATCTGTTAACGAATGATACTTCTAACTGAGGAAACTATTTTCACTCATTATGTGAGATATATAACTTGTTGGCTGTTGCAAGAAGATATTGCCACCTCAATATAAATTTTAAAGTTCAAAAAGAATTATACAGATACAAATACAAATACAAATTCCAATCAATTAGCTTAGACTACCTAATCTAGTGATTCTTTATGTTTCTGTACACGATGTAAGGTATAAGCATTCCATACATCTTACATCGTGTACATAAACATAAAATTCTTATTCTGTGTAAGTTTATCCGATGTCTTATTATAAGCGCGGGGTCTAAAAATGAGTTTTAGTTCAGAAAAAGATAAATTTATGTTACTAAATTTAGATATATATTTATATATATATATACGGAATGTCGTACGATTCTAATAGCAATAAAAACATATATATAGGTTTCGAATGTTTCCAAATCACATCATACCACAATTAATATTAACAAAAATTTCTATATATATTTATATATATTTTTATTACATTATGATCGTACCACAATTGTTTTCATGTTGTCATTCAGACTCATAGTTTAAATTTAGCTAAGATATGGTCTTATCATACAAATCCAAACTTCTTTCTTCAAAATGAAACAATTACAACTATCATTCAAATTACATTTATATGCTTTTTTGTAACCGACTATATGCTTTTTTCATTTGTAAGATTTCCTCCCATGAACACAACGCACTAAAGAAAGTATACACAAACAACTAATTCCAAGAGAAATTCACGGAAGTAAAAATGGATTCATGAACTAGCTCTCTCTCCAGGTGTTGATAGCAAGAGTGAGAGAGATCTTAAGAAAGCTAAAAACATGGAGTTTGAAAATTCCTTAAATCCCTAGAACTTTTCTCACTACGAAACAAGAGCCGATTTCATCTCAGATTTACTTCCCTTTAATCTCTCCTACTTTTAATGATTTTTTTATTTCTTTCTCCTTTTGCCACAATTTTTTCTCCACCACTTTTTTCTTCCGTTTCTTATATAAGTTGTTATCAAGCATGTCTCTCTGTTTAATATGATACACTAAACCTAGAAAGAAATAAAAATGTGTAGCAAAACAACCATTGGAAACTATGGAGATGATTACACTGGTCCGTGTCCGAAAAAACAGAAGAGTAATAACAATGGGAAAAGAAGAGTTCCTCGAAGAGGTCCTGGTGTCGCCGAACTCGAGAAGATCCGTCTTGAAGAACAACACACACCACTTCCTCCTCATCCTCCTCAGACGGAAAGACCTCCGTCCGTTGTTCTTCCATCCTCCACCGTGAGAGCCGGTCCGGTTTACCCGTTCCCGTCTTATTTTACAGCCGGATCTTTCCCTAGTGATCTGATCCCTCCGGCTCCAGTTTTTCAAAGGAATCATGATTCGTGTCTTCACTATCTCCCACCGGTAGATATCAAAAACTCAAAATTCGATTTATTTGTTTTGGTTAGAGATTTGTTTATTCTCTGTGTTTTTGTTTACAGATGAATCTACCGAATCCAGGGTTTTATCAATTCATAGACCACCCTCCAAACCCAACATCTAGCCATAACCATGAAAAGGCAATTATTTTTAGTTTAAATAATTTAAAAACAAAATCAAAAGAAATTAATTTGAATTTAATTCTTAATAATGTCTTCTGATTATTTTTGAACAGATCGTGGCTGCAAAAAGGCCATGGCAAGTTATGGCAGAGTCTACAAGATGTGACGTGGGACCGATGGTAACAATGTCAAGGTCTGATTTAGGTCTAAACACTTTCTTGGGTTATACGCTACCGCATCACGTGCTTAGAAATGTTCAAGTGTTACCTTAATTTTGACATTTTTTATTCTTTTCAGAAATGGTAAACAAATCAAGCCCGTTGACCAGAGATTAAAAAATCATTTTCAAGATTCAGGAACCACATTTAGAAATCCAATCACCATTGATTCTCCTTCACCACCAATTATACCAAATTCTTCACTCGGTTTCCCGCGCTTCATGCATGTAATAATGCAGTTTATTATATGTTTCTATCAGTTTGGTTGATCAGTTTTAGCTTCATTCTCAACCTCCTTTGTTTTTAGCATGAACAGAAGGAGGGGTTTAATCCTGAAAGCATGCCACAGAGGAGCAGTGCTAATAGTTCCTCAAACAGAAAACCCTTCTACAGTTTCTTGCCAGCAAATGAGCAGAGTATTGACGATCAAGATCTTTCTATTAGCTTGAGAACCGAGAGATATGACACAGTCACTGATCACGGCATTGATCTTCGCCTTAAGTTATAAGCAGTTGGTCTTTTAAGCAATTTTTTTTTAAACTTCGAATCTTTATATCAGTTTGTTGTTTTTGGGACTTTAAACACATATCAGCCAAATATTTGGCTTTGTATTTGCTTTTTTTCTTTAATAGACACACATAATGCAAGTGAAAGAATCTACATAACCTTAAATTCATTTTTTTTTGTCTAAACAGAGTTTCATAGAACTTAAGAGGTACAAAAACGCGTATTCAGATACCTTACTTGCATGAAAAGCAATCGATGTGTATTTGCATTCGATGTATTTGATACTTTGAAGCATTAGGTATTTATTGGAGTGTTTCTTGTCCCTATCAAATATTAAACTCTGAGAACAAAGTTGGCCTTGTTCTGCTATTGGAGTGTTCCCTTAGTGACAAGGATTAAAGCGAATGATTTGCTAAATTTCCGCAAACGTCGATAGATATTCATATCAACAAAGTCTGAAACATTATTCTATATATCTCGGAATGTTTAACACGAAAGAGCTCGTAAAAATACAACGCAGACGGAACTTTCAAAATACCTATTGTTGATCTAAAGGGGAAGCAAGCACAAAAACTTTCAAAGAGAGAGAAAAAAAAACTTGGAAACATTCACTGACTATATGTTAGAGGTGAACGTTGCCTTCTTGCCTAGAGAATTGAAATGGAGATAGACAAGGACTAAAGAGAAGAAATAAAGAGCAAACGCCAAGACACATATCCAAAACGGATAAGTTGATCTAACATATGCTGGTACGCCTATTATGAGGCCAACGATCACAATAATGAGAACTTCTGTATTGTAATCCCAAGTCAATCCTCTTGTGTATACAATCGCCAATATAATCGAAATTCCCAGCAGATTATTCATGGTAACATCCTTGTATATCTACGATAACAAATCACAAAACCCCCATTTACTTTTGAGTAATAATTAATAAATGAAATTTTGATAAAACTAACCTCGGAGAATGTATCTGATGTGACTCTAGCTTTGTCTTTCTTGCGACAGAAGTGAGCAGACAAAGCGTTTCTTAGGTTTCTTGCCAAAGGGATCACCACAAACACAACATAGAAGGAAGGAACTCCAGCTGATTTAGACAAAAGTTCGATGTTCATCATGAAAGGAGTTGCAAGAAAGAGGACAATTAGAATCCCTAAAATAACTTCAATGGTAGCTCTCATGGTTCTCTGGGAGAGCAACTTAGCTACAAGACTTTCCTTTGGTTGTTCCATCTTCAAAACTCTATCCTCCTGATATAAACACACTTCTTCCATTGTCTTAATCTAATCAAACAGGTTAAACATGAATTGAGAAAAACAGTGATGTACTTACAGATCGGTTATCTCTTTGACACTCGGTGCT
The DNA here is from genome assembly GCF_000801105.2 of Raphanus sativus. Classification (NCBI taxonomy): domain Eukaryota; kingdom Viridiplantae; phylum Streptophyta; class Magnoliopsida; order Brassicales; family Brassicaceae; genus Raphanus; species Raphanus sativus. Next base: position 12,468,093 of record NC_079511.1, read on the forward strand.
ATCGAAACTAAACTTGTACTGTTTCAGCCATCTTGAGATCCCTTTCTCGAATTCAGTCTCATCTATTTCACCATCACTATCGCTATCGAAATCAGCAAGCAATGTTGTAGCAAGCTCATGTATGTCACACTTCATTCTCCCTAACATCCCAAACTCCACAGTCAGATCTTTAAGCTCTGACACTTGGATCTTTCCATCTTTGTTTACATCTATTTTTTCAAACAATCTGCAGAAAACCAGTAAGTTTCCATCTCAAACCCAAATTAGCAAATAGTCCTTATGCATAAAATAAGGTCCTAACTTAATGTGGACCTAGAAACCCTAATACAAAGCATACATAAACAAGAACAAGGTTGCTAAAAGCTGGAATAAGAACCTGTGCAAGCTCTCCTTACTTAGTTGTCCATTTTTTATAAATCTTTGAGGTGAAAATTTCTGCAAATGCTTATGTACTTCTGACATGAGCTCAAACCTTGCATGATCTAAGCTCTTCTCTTGGTCCGCTGTATCAAAATACTGCGGCAAAAGCGTGTTAGATTTTTGGTATACTAAGATCATTTACCATACATATGGATCTTGAAGTTTTTTGCATATATATATTTGAGGGGTGGCATATACCGAATAAAGAAAGTAGACAACAGTTGCAGAACCAGAGATTATGAGAGTGATCAAAACTATACGATCTTTCCAAGATTTGGAATCAAACACCTCTGAAAGTGTGACCATGACGAAAGGCAATAAAGTAAGGAGCATGATCCCTGCCGCTTTCTTGTTCTTAGGATCTGCTTTTACGCTAGCTTCTGCATGGAAAAGACCCCAAATTAATAGTATTTTCTAGCCAAATAAACAAAAAGAAAGAATAAGGAGATTTAAAACATACCAGCAACGATCTTCATTATCTGTTGTCGTCTTGGAATCGTTGTGTCCTGTATGGAATGTCTTAAAAGTCATATCCTAAAGCTGTAGACTCAAAGTAAGAAGAAGAAGATCTTACAGAAGAGATTCTCTGGACTTCTCCTTTTCTTATGGACTGATCTGATCCCAAACCAGACAAACCAAAGACAACACAAGCTCCCCACTGCATAGTCAAAGCAAAGACAGTGTATGCCACGGTAACTCCAACGTTGTTATCCACCATTGAGTTTGCAATCTCACGGCTTCCCGTTAGTCCACTGGCTGAGATCAAACCCAAAAAACAAGGGTTAATCTTTACATCATAGTCAAAAAATAATTATAAAATGCTAAAGAAGAAAATGACTTCCTTCTTACAGAGAATAAGAGCTATTCTTGTGAACATTGTAAGGAGAGGGAACACGATTCCGCCATAGAAACCGACCTCGAAGATGACAAAGAGCTTAGTCCTTCCTTCAGACAAGAAGTTTTCACCGATAATCAACAGACAACAAAAGGAGAAAACTTGGAAGACGTATCCTCCAAAATTGTCTGCACATGGCAGAAACCCGTAGACATGAACACAAGCATTCTTGGAAACGCGATTTGGCGGATCGAGACTTAGAATTTCATAGCTGGATCCTTCTTTAGCTCCATCGGAGACCAAGACCGATTCCTCCTCAGAAAAAGAGCTTACAAAACGACATTCCACGGTAGAGATCAAAGCTATTATAGAGAGAAAGGACAGAAACAGAGCAAGACGTGCCATGGAAGTAAACTTGAAACAGAGTTTTCAGTGAGCAGTTTGGTCGGATCCTTCTCTTCATACGCGCATATATACACACACAAAATCTAAGTGATGGAACGTGATCATTCTAGAAAGGCTTTTGGTTAAATAGATGAAGTTGAGATAAATATTAACCATGCAGTAGTAACATGCTGGAAAGGACTACTTTGGAAAAAGGAATAAACCTCTCTGAGGTTAATTTTGGCGAAACTAAGTTACTGGTGTTTAGTTAGATGGAAATAAAACTGTATCTTAAGGGTCATCAGAAAACTTGGTACCGGACTAATCGTTGATATTGGTTATTGTTCCACTAAGGATTAGTTAGGCTTGGATCCTGATACCCCGGTTAACAAAAAAAAATGTATATTAAAATCGGACTTAGTCAAATTATTGAGTCTAATATCTAAAGAACGTGAATGGCACCTCTCTAACTATTATTAGCGGATGATTATTCTATAGATGTACTCATATGAAGACTGACTTTTAAGTTTTCGGTTGAAGTAACTTCTTTTTCTTTTGCATAAAACAAAAACTTCTTCCTCTTCCCTTTTAACGTGTGAATCAACAAATCTCATTTTCACAGCCTTAAATGCTAGTGCGCACACAGACCACTGCCAAGTTTGGTATACGAATGTGTTAATGACTTTTACTTTTAAGTTCGGTTGAACTAACTTCTTATTTCCTCAGCTCAACATGTACAAATCAACCTAATAAGACCATAGTAGCGATTAGCAACGTACGGGAATTAACAATATGATTTGTTGTTTAATTCTAGTCGCTAACAATAATGAGAGAATATATTCAAAGGAATCTTGGTTCACAAAGTGGAGGACAAACGTCGTCAATACTAATTTTAGACTGTTTATTCTTTTGTTTTTGCTGTATATAAGTGATAGGAGGTGGAATTAAAGAATGAGATAATGGTAAAGAAAGAATAAATACCATTGTTTCCACTTATATATGTTTGTTCCTCCTCCATATTCTTATTCTGTGATGCTCATTTCTTTTCATCAAACCATTTACTTTTGATTTAATCAATGGTTATATTCTCTCAATATGTATTGCGTATTATTCTCATTTTCATACACAAAATGGTCTTAGCATAAACTGTAAAACAAAATTCAAAACTCATCTTGCTAGGTTTAATATAATGTAATGTCTCACTTTTTTATGAACGAATACCTTCACCTTTATACAATGATCAAAAGATGATAGCTTGATTAAAAAACCATCCAGTAAAAAACCATCCAGTTACATGCAGTGAGTGCTGCAAAAAGTTTGTAGGTTTTCATTTAAGTGTAAGTCTATGTAGCAGTTGAATTTTATATTCGATGATCAAATAGTTGTATGTCTTTGACATGTTCTAATACTAGATTATATAAGTGGTGACATTTGTTAGAAGTCATATACTCTCTAACTTGAGATGAATGATTGGGACAATGGACTTCTTTTTAGCCGTATCGTTTCATATGTGATTCTTAGGGAAGCCTATGTGTGAGATCTGTCAGATTGTCTTGATGATGCCAGTCAATTGCTAATGCAAACAGAGGAACTAGTGCAGCAGATGTATCATATGGACTTGGAGTTCATATTCTCACTATCATTATACGAATTAATAATATGGCTCATCCTTTTGCATCATTAGGCGTGATAATACCATCTTGTTGAATCTCGACAAGGACAAGTCTGTCTTCCCCTAGTAAATTCACCTCTATCATGCATTTTGGAGTTGTCCTTTTAGAAGAAAATTTGAGACTATGTAGAAATTGGAGTTGAAGTTTTGTTTTGTGCTACTACTCGATTTTAGTTACAAATATGTGTTTGGAAATTTAAGGAGGTTGTATGGCCGTATATAGTCAGTCTAGAGTACCTATGATGACTAACATTTCTCTCCGAATACTTTTTTTTTTTGTAATCAGATTTATCTCTACTACGTTTTCACAATTATTCGTTGCTTGAAGTGGGAGGATTGTTAACATGGAGGTGGATTGGATGGAGGACTGATTTTCCCAAGCGGCGTTCAAGTTGAATGTTTCGGTTTACGTTGGCTAATAGACTCTTCTTCTTGTTCTTGCGTGTTTGACACCATAGTTAACCAATATCGAAATTGAAAGATACCTGCGTGCAAATACTCATGAAAAGAAAAGATTCAAATTCCCTGGAGGGATACAAAACCCATCATGACTTATATTTTCCCATATCAGATGAGAACCCTTTGAATCGAAAGGCTCTTCAAATGTCAAGTTTTCTGTAATAGTAGAATTCATGATCTTTTTCCTCTTGCCCAACGTAAATGATGTTTTACTTTCTTGTAAAAGATTACTTCAGTTTGAATCTTTCCAGTATCTTTCTTCGTTTCAGCTCCATACAACTCTAGTTTAAGATGTACAACTTTTGGTGATGGCTGCAAAAGTCATTTATCATCTTTGTGTTTATGTTGCGAGCTTGCAAGCTTTTTGTTGTTTATGAGTGTGTCAAAATGCTTGCTTGCTTCTTAGGTGATCTAATTATTTCAATCAAAATCTACACAACAGCTTTTCACGTCACAAGCCAAGAATGACTCCTTTGTTTTTTTTCTTCTTTTTGATAATCTCTTTGTTTATTAATAATATCTTTCTATAACATCACAGAATATTAGACAAATTTTTAGATTTATTGTTTCATCCCATAGGAAAAGAATATAAAGACACTTTACAATCCATCTTCTTTATGCTTCTAGTCTTCACTTAAATACCACCCCCAAAGTAAAACGGTCAGCTTCTTTGCACCTCCAAGAATGTAATTACAGAACAACGGTGTGTTTGCACTTTCTTTGTAAAGATCTATTACTTAAATTCACATCGACAGAGCTGCGTAGAGAAGTTGGTTCCAAGTATCAGGCAACCCAGGGAGGCACCAATGACTGCAATCATTCCCTCCATCGCCACCATAAGTAGAAGGATGAGCATCTTTTCTCAGCTGAGACAGAGTGGTGATATCAAGCAAGGACACCCGCGTTTTCATCGCTCCCAACACTTTGGACACAACTCCTGCAGATTCAGGCTGGCCACTTGGGTAATTTGATCCACTCAACGGTTGCATTTGTCCAGTACAACTCTTTCTTGGCTCGTTCCATTCCCTTCCCCTGTCACCCACAAGGAAGACACAAATATATCTCAAAGGTTTGCGTTTGCTTATGAATTTACCGATTTACGCCACCATCTTTAGTAGCCATGACATAATTTATATTGTTACACTATCAAAATCTTACAGTTAGTGAGTAACAACTTAAATAGACTTACTCGTAGTGAGTGGGAGAAATGCCTTGGAAGAAAACTTTGGTTTTGGTGGTATCGACGTTTTGGTCAACCCATCGACCCCAAGTGCTAAGTCCTTTGTAGAATGCGTCAAGACGGTTCATGTCCCTCACCAAAGACGACCCATCTCTAATGTAGTCCCACCTAAAAGAAGAAGAAAGATTCAACGATAAGAATGAAGGATATAACGGGTTTAGATTAAAGACGTAGTTATGTTATTGGTGCGCACCCTTGAGAACTGCCTTTGTGAGTCCACCAATGCCAAGAATTGAAGACAAGAACGTCCATGTTTTTCCAAGCATTAGCACCTCCTTCAATAGCTCCAAGGTTAAGCACACGTCCTACTCTCTCTTTGGCTATATCCACTATGTATGGTGTTCTATATAGATATAACGTCACTCCATATTCCTGTTTTTTAAATTTAAAATATAAAAACATCAGATTCAGAAATTTTAAATTTTCGAAATATCTATTTCCATTACAGAGAAGATAATTATTAAGTGAAAGAAAAAAGTTTTGCAGAACAAAGAGAATAGTGAAAAGTAGACAGAGTGAAAAGGAAAGAACAAGTTGGACTGTTGGTTGGAGTTGTTGTTAGTGTACCTCCTTTACGTATTACGTCGTTTTTTATTTGTTTTTATTGTTATTCTGGTCAAAATGTTTCTCAATTATTAAAATAATTTATAAATTAAAAAAAACAATTTTTTTTGGAACACAGTTGCAAACAAGTAGTGTAAAACTTTTTTTTTGAGCAAGTAGTGTAAAACTTTATACAATGTGAAAATGGATATAAGATAATTGTTAAATTTGAAGAAATATGTCATTTCATATAGTTTTCTGTTTCGCAATTGGCGAATGATAAAGAACACAATTCTGGTAAAATGATAAATAACTTTCGAAATAATAAAACAAATCAAGGTTTCACTGAATAAGAAAAAAACTATACGTTTCGATCGGAAATCTTCTATACTTATTAATACTTTGGTATGTGTCACTTTTCTCATAATGTAGAATTGTAGATGAAGAATCGAACAAACCTTTTTTGTCAACAATCAAATAAACTTTTCTATTAACTATAAAAAGATATTAGGCAAGTGGATGTTATCACGAACACTAACAACAATATGATAATAAGTATGATTAGCACCAAACAGCTTTTTCAATTCTTTTGTAAATATAGTCCGTGACTAATAAGCAAGCATTCAGTATTTATGACATGCCAATTCATTTTCGTTAATGACAACTATTCCTCGTGAAGACTGATAATTAGATTTTGTATTTATCCGAAGAACACAGTTTTATAATTAAAGAAAAAAAAACAGACCTGGAAAGTGATACTAGAGAGTGGGGTACGCTTAAGAAAAGTGTACTTAGCGTTTGGTACCGACGCATGTATCATACACCCTAACGATTCCCACATGTTCAGACTCAATGAGTCTCCCACGAACATGACTCGTTTCCCTCTCCATCTCCTCAGAAACGCCGCACCGTCGAACCTAATTACGTAATTAACCAAAAAATTAGTAACCAAAATCAGTGAGTCTCCCACGAACATGCGTTTACATTTTACTCTTATCACAGCTCGTTGTCACTTTACACTGTTCTTACAAAATAACCCACTTGATAACTAACTAAACACTCATTTTCATTTGTATAAAGTATAAAAGATCTTCGATAAATGCTATACAACCACGTTTGCGGTCTACCCAAAAAAATATTTACATACCAAAACTAACTTCTAATTACTATACAATTTCTAACATTTATAAGAAATTATAGTCATTAAACTTAAAAAAAAAAAATAGTCATTAAACTTATAATTTTCAGCCAAAAAGAAAGAAAAATGTGCTAAATAGAAGAAGAAAAAAGTTATAACTAAACCATGGCGTGTAAAGAAATTTTAGAATTACTGACAAATCAAATTCTTTTTAGGTAGAATGTCTAGCTAGCTCGACTTTAATTCGTTTAAAACGTTGGACATATACAAAACATATGTGTATCATTAACCTTGGGATGCTGCAAGATGCAGGTTGCCATGAGTACTTGAGGAACTGTTTGTCAGGTCGCTTGCCACAGTTAAACTCGCCGTCGATGAAAGGACACGAGGATGTATCATAGAAAGGGTAAGTAGCATCAAAAACCCATCGGCCTTGGAACAAGTTACATCCACTCCTCTGCTTCTTCCCCCTCAGTGACGACAACCCACCGGCCGCCGTGCTATTGCGGGGGTTGGTGTTCAGGAGCAGTGTGGTGTCCGAAGCAAAGGCTTGATCGGATCCCGACAAGATAAACACTGATAGAAGTGGAAGAAAAAGGAGAGAGATGAAGTTAAAACCCATCTTTTTATCAAGCAAGTGTCTAAGGTTTTGGGGTTTTGTGAAGAAGCTTGTTGATGGGTTCAGGCTTTTATACACATTTTTTTTTTGGAACACAGGCTTTTATAATTTATACACATATTACGATAAAACATATTTTTAGGCTTCAATAAATATATTATATTTTATTGTACACAATTATTTTAGACTCTGGCCTTGGCACGGTGGACTCGGCTCTTATGCTAATAGAGGACGTAACTCAGCTCGTTATAGTTTGGTATCAATTTTTACCAGCTGCAGATGTCCCAGGACGTGAACTCGTAATAATTCCGAATTTGATTTTACCAGTCTGCTAATATTCCACGCTAACCATTCAGTTACATCTACTCCTTGTAGTTCCGGATCCGTGTTGAGCTGATGGTAATTTTTCTTCTTCTCAGAACCATGTTGCTTAAGAGTCTTGACCACAAGTGCTACACCCTGAAACTCCGGCATCAATCCATCAAGCAATTCGTTCCTGAAAAAAAAATGGACCGAGAAATTAATGTGGTAAATGCTTTGTCAAAAGCATGTTCACCAACTAAAAAAGGTCGGAATTTTTTTGACAAAAAATCAATATCTAAAACTCATCTTTAAATTTATGCCAATTATTGATAAAATATTTTTTGTGGATGTAACATCTTTGGCCTTATAGATTCAGTAACACATGCAAAAAAAAAATAGTTAGGTTTAGAGCGATAGTTATTAATATTATTATTTTTCCCTAAAAATGTAAATAAGAGTGTTAGTTATTTGAAGAATAAATTATGCATCTTTAATTTAAAATTGGTTTCCAATTTTATTATAAGATTTCGCGTAATTGGTACACATTTTGAAAAAAGTATACGTTAATATTTTGAAAATTTATATATAATATATGAGAGAAAATAATAAATATATAATAAACTATCAAAAATAGAAAGTTTAAACAACACATATTGACTATATAAATAATAAATAAATTAGCTAAAATTATAATATTATGTAGAAAATCTTTTCACTTTTATTTTCTCGAAACCTATCAAACAATACTGCTCGAATTTGTTTTTAGAATGAGAATTTTTTAAAATTAAATCATCCAAAATATTTTTCTCTAATAAATTAAATTGACCATTTGATATTTTAGTTACACTAACTCATCATATACATATACTATTAGTTAAATTTTCTTCTGACGTTTAAATGTTAAAACAAAATTTGTTTCCCGCATTTCATTGCATTTCTAACGTGTTTTCATCCTATAACGTTTCAAAACGAGAACAAACCTTAGAGTATTTCCAACCCATTTCTATAATAAAAATCTCTAAAATAAAATAAAAAATAGAGATTGAATTTTTGCTCTAATGTTTTCTTCTAAAATAGAAAATACTATATTTGTCTTTATAAATAGATGAATTCTTTTTTTTCTCTATATCTGGAGGAAAAATAAGCATTCCTCTATTTATAAAAGCAAATATAGCATTCTTCTATTATAGAGAAACACATTAGAGCAAAATTATATCTCTATTTTTTTTTAGAAATTTCTATTATAAAGATGAGTTGGAGATGGTCTTTGATGAAATTTTCATGTAACATAAATGAGAACAGTTATCTAGGAAGCTTCGTAAAATTGCATAATTTGCTACGATAATCTTTTATGAGTCTTTTTAATATAGCTTATTGCACAATAATGGAAAGAATATCTATTATAATACGGGATCTCAGACCGACGTGATTATGTCGTTGATCTCGTTTAGCAACAAAAGTTAATCATTTTTGTAGAGAATGACAATAAATAAAATATCGGAAATGTTAAGTCAATCTCAATGATTAGTTTAAACGTTAAATCAGCGCTATAAATGATAGCTAATATGAGAAGAATGCAAAGTAAAATATAAGCTGGTTAGGTACATATTATGCATCTTTATGTGTTAGTACTAAATTAACAGATAAAATATGTATATATTAAGCCTTTTATACTAATGATCAAGCTAGTCAATTATTAAAATGTTCACATAAAAACTTCGGATCTGATAGTCGGCATGACAGCCCACTTTTTTAATCGGCGTACACAGTTCATGTCAAGCTTTTGGTTAAATTCTTATAAAAATTAGAAGCAGAATCACTTTTGAGAGTAGAAGACAAATATGAGTTTTCACCGTTGTGGGTTCACCAGTCACAGGAAGAAAACACGTACGCTGGGGAGTGTATGTAAGGCAGAGAGAAAGATCATGGAAGGATATGGGGAAGACTCATGAGTGGAAAGGAAAGTGGGGCAAGCTTTGTCTTTCTAGGAAATTTAAAAAGCATTGCCCATATACTATATGATACACTCTCCGTTTCTAAATAAATGATATTTTAGAGAATTTTTGATGTTTCAAAATGGATGATGTGTTAATATATCAATGTATTTTTAACTTTATCAAAATCTGTGTGTGACTAATGCATTTTGTAGTATATTTTATAATTGGTTAGATGATTTTTAATTTATATTCTAATGATATCTTAAAGATAAAAAAAACAAGTTTTTTAATAGTTGTGCACAATCCTAAAATTTCATCTATTTTGAAAAAAAGAAGTATAAATTTCTCTGTGTATTTAAAAGCATCTTAAATGTTAATTCTATTTTTCCATTCAAAACAAACCAACTCTACTTTATTATTGAGTACAAATAGAATAATCAACAAAAAAAATAAATTTAGTATTTCACATATGTAATAAATCCTTCTTTAATTATAGAATAAAAACAATATAATGAATAAAAATAGAGGAATTACACTCTTATGAATTAAATCTGTTTTTATTTCCATTACATAGTGAAAAATAAATTAGGGTTAGCAATTTTTATTCCAAACTTTATTTTAAAGTAAATTTAGGTTAAGATTGGAAATGCTCTATTTTTAAGTGTTGATATACATTTTTATTTTGACACGATAAGTTGTATACAATTAACTTACACATATATCTCAAAATACCAAAAACTTGGAAACACTAAAATCATTTTATAGGTGACATAAGATTTCAACATATCTTCAGCATGAAATCATTAGTTTGTAATTGATTCTTATAACATTTTTTGTTTCTTTCTAAGTAGATAGGATATGCAATATGAAATCGGACCACAGATGTGGCAGCTCAGTTGGTTTAAGCGAATGTGTTGGTGTTTTTGTGTTCCTGAGTTCGATCCATCGTGGAAGGATTATTTTACGCCATGAGCATTTTCCAATGGTATTAGTGTCTGCTGGATCTCAGGCCTGAAGGATTATGGACATTGTCCCTGGAATCTCCAAATAATCAAAAGAAAAGAAATAGCCATATGCAATGCAAACAATACTACAATACACAGAATTAGCAACAAGAACAAAAAAAACAAAGCATTTGTCACAATTAATTTAGTTTACTGCGTAAAATACGTAATATTTAACAAACACTTGTGATTAAGAAAATATCGTTGCTATATAAATGTTTTTCGTTACCTTTACAACAAAAAGTATTTAATGATTTCACTACAATATTGTCACATAAATAGAACTAACTGTATATATGAAATAAAAGTATGATCTAGCAAACTATATATGCATAATATCTTAATTATCATATATTATGTTTAACCAAAATTTAAGATGTTATATTTTAACATATTTAAACAGAAATAACTGATTTAAGAAAATTAAGTGAGAAATTAGCTAGACCTTGTGAAACACTATAGACCTGTGTAGTTCTGGACTTGCTAAATGAAATATGATAATTAATTTATTTACTAGGAAAGTTATTAGAAATTGTCAACTACCACATCTTGAATATTATTTTTCATGTTTATTTTAATCATATTTATATTTATTCTTAAAAATGTAAATATACACTTATAACCTTGGGGTTAATTAATCTAAAATTAGGATTTAGAGTTGAGAGGTGGGTTTTGGAGAATTTTAAGATTTTAATAAATATATAAACAAATACCTAATTTTAAAAAAGAATTAAAACATAGATTCAATTTTTTCGAATTTTTAATAAAATTTTTGATTAAAATAATAATAATACTAATTTTCAATTTTGAAAAGTTATAGTTCAAAAACTATAACTTTTGTTATTATAAAATAGTTATTTATATTTAATATCTATAAAGCAAAAGTATAAAAGTCTTTTGCTTCTTTAATGAAGAAATTATTTTGGAAAATATCCTTTTAATGAAGGTAAACATGATTATTGGTACTAATAGTGCGGTAAAAGTGAAATTTCCTGAAAATATTATATAATGTCTTTTCATTCCCTCTAAAATATTCTTTGTGTTTCAAAAAAGTTATTTAAAAAAATGTTTCAGAAAGAAATAATTTTTACATTTTCAATATAGTAATTTATAATAAATTATAGATTTCAAAAAAACATAATTGTGGTTATTGAAATTCTATTGGTTAAAAGTTATGGAGAATAATTAATTACAAAATAATATATTAATAATCAAAATTTCATATGTTTTCTTAGTATGTGTAAAAATTTCAAAACATGTATTTTATTTTTTTCAAACGAGGGTGCCTTGTAAAGTCTATTTCATTATCATTCTTCCATAAACTGTTGAGACAATTTTACCAAAAAAAAACTGTTGAGACAAAATTTTTTATAATCTATATTTATCTGGTTAAACAAACATGTACATTTATCTAAAAAGTAGGTAGTATTTTCGTGGGGCACGGTTCCACGAACGAAGGTCTTTTTGCACTTCTGACATTCCGCTGGTCTGCAGGTCACGGGAACATCTTTAATCATAATCACCAAAAATCACATGCTCTTACGCCATCACGTATTATTTTAAGTTCTGTCAAAACATTATGCATTATACAAGATTTGGAAAGTACAAATACAGGTAACATTGGCTGTTTCTTAGTATTAAGTGTTTCATATGTTGTATTTTATTTTTGTTAGTTCTTTTGGTATGGAAAGGAGAATTAGAAAATCATGCCAGTTTACAAAAAAAATTAGAAAACACCTTATATATGTGAATTTCATATCACTTTATAAAGTTTGTATTTATAACTATGGAAATTTGCCAGATATGATTCAAAACTTGATTTTAACCCTAAAAGTATATCCAAACTTGAATAATCGAATGTCAAAGTAACTTAAAAAACTAGTGACTACAACTAATCTTTTATGACCAAACAAAAAACAATAAATCAGTTTTATGAATAATACTCCGTAAAGTATTCTAAGGTTTTGCAAGTGTTCTGAGGTTCCGTAAGTTTTTTGGAACGTAAGTCTTCTGGAAGTCTTCTCGTATGTAGATTTCAAAAATAATTTATAAATTTTACGAAAAATATTTTGCTGGGAAAAAACTGAAATCATGTAACTATAAATATTTGTAAATGATATATTAAGATAAAGTAAAATTAAATTGGTTTTAACATAGATGATTGAATGTAGTGAGTTATAATATTCTTTGGTTTAGGGTTTGGTAATATATGTTGTAGTATTGTATATTTTTATGGTTAGATTTTGGAAGCTTAACATTTAAAAATAAAAAATAAATTTTGACCTATATGTGTTTAGTTCTATGTGTATTAAACATTTTTTAAATTGAATTTAAGTTTAATGAAGTGTTTAGTTAGTTAATTAAGTTTAGTTATATTTAGGGTTTTCACAACTTCGAGAAAGTTTTCTGATGAATAGTATTTACGGGTTAAACGATTTCTAGAAAATCTTCTAATGAATAGTATATACATGTTAAAAAATTTCTTGAAAATCTTATAAATCGAAAATATTTGACCTAAATGAAAGGTTTTGTTTCCATATATAAAGAAAAATTTACATATTTTCTCTTTCTTTTCAAATACCTGCAACAAAAATATAATGTTTTTTTTACTTTAAAACTCTCTAACATCTCTCTAATCTTTCCTGAACTTAGAAAACACTAAACCTTATATTAATTTTTCATGTTTTTTTCACTAATTTATCTTGTTTTTGCATGTTTTTAATCACATGGTTCTCATCTTCTATTCATTTAAAAGTAGATCTATAAATTTTAGATATGTATTTTGTGTGTTCTATAAATGCAGATTTGTCTAATCTTCCATTCATTTTTTCTGTTTTTAAGTCATTTGAACGTTTTTGGATATACATGTTTTTAGATTCGGATTTGGATATGGAGGTTTTTTAGATCGTGATCCGACTTTTGAAAGTCTTCTAACAGAGCCTTTTTATATATCTCTTCTTTTATAATAGATCTAAACGTTTTGATAAATTTTTATATCTGATTTTTTTATTTGATAATCTCTTGTTACATAAATGTTTTACCTTTTTCTCAAACAACAACCCTCCAACCCCTCTTTAACATTTTTGAACTTGGCCTTGCCCAGTACGTGTATAAAGAATATTGCTAACAATCGTTTCTAGCATAAATATATTTCATTTTCAACAGAAAGTGCAAATTGAACCCCCTCCAAATAAAACCTTTTCAGTTTAGGTATACCGTTCGAAATTCGGTCTTGACTTTTCATGCAATACATTACCCCAAAACTCATTATAGAGGGGTTTATTATTAACTGGTTGTTTTTTGGTTTGATATTATTTAAAGATTTAACTGGTATAACTAAATATGATGTTTTGATTAGTTATATGATACACTGATTGGTTATGTTTTATATAATATTATTCATATCCCGGCAAGTTTATTACATACTATTACTGAATGTGTTTTCTGAAGGTTATAAAACACCAAATATTTTATATGCTGTCAAGCAAACATAAACTTGTACCAACCAATTATTCCCTTTGTTAACAATCATATCTCTATATTGCCTAATAATTCCGACTCTAATCCTCACGCAGTGTTGTCAACTTTGATTTATTAGCTCTTGAATAGTTGTATTGTATGATAGCTTCGATATATGATAATGATTCTCGCTTATGTATATCTTTGTTTCTAAACATCACGATATTCGCTTTTGTAAACTCATTCAAAATGTCACTACACATTTTTAAGAATGTGTTGTTTTGGTTAGGAGAGCCAAGTTTTTTTTTTTTTTTTTTTTTGCTAAAAGTGCCAAGTTGATTAAGTCGAACGTTACAAGATATATTGATAAGGCAGTTTAATATCCTCGATTAGCACAATAATTCAAGGGAGTCCATTTAGGCCAAAGAAAACTAATTAACTCTGTTATTCATGATTTTAATATTTGGATTTCTCCTGTAGACCAGAGAATTAAGAATATAGTTCTCTTTTATTACCGTATGAAATGTTATATACTGTAATAGTAAATGAACTTTTGTTTTCAACAAAAAATGAACTTTCTTTTTTGAAAAGAAAAGTTGGTTTCTTTGTGTGTTGTGGGCTTGTGGAAACGGCTTAAAAAGTGTGGACTTTTGTTTTGGTCAATTCAAGGTAGAAAAAAAGTTTCGTATGTTTCTCTTTTGGATGGATTGCATAATTACAAACGTCGTTATCTTGAATTTTCAATAAGCATCGTTATCGGTTTTGTTAACAAGAGATTGGTGAAGGAATCTTCAAAGGAAGCCTCTCCAGAGTTACACGTAGATAATTTTGGGTATAAATAAAACCTAAGAAATTCGATTGTATTTATCTACTCTATTAAATTAGACTCATTATTATTTATCTAATGTTGATTAAAATCGTTTAATTAATTACTTTATATAACATATCATTAATTAGTCAAATTTCTAATATTTTCATAAATCTTAACACTCAGCAAAAAATTCTACAAACAATCAATAAAATATTAATAATATATCAATTTTAACAATGAATTTGAACTTTGTTTTTAGTTATAACAAAATCTACAAAGGAAAAAATCTATCTAAAAACTGTTACTAAATTTTTTGAAGATTTTTTTTATAAAATAATTCATTAATTAACTTCCTAATTAGTATTATAATATTATTATAAACTAATGTTAATTTAATTTTTTCTTAAAAAATATAAAAATTGTTTTCTGTTTTATAAATTTATAATTATAATTTATATTTATTTAAAATAATTACTAATAAATTTAATATGACAAAAATACATTAAATTGGAAAATTAACCGATTTATTTTCTTAAAATAATTTTATTTAAATAACTATTCATCATTCACTGTTAAAACAGGCTAAAATTCGTAAAATAATTATTTAAAAATAAAATTATTAACATGTGTTAAATTTTTGTATATAAAACTATATTTTATTTTATTTGAAACTCATGACAGTACATTATCTAAAAATAATTATATACAAATATGATAGTATGTAACTAATCTTAGTTTATGTATTATTTACAATATATGCCATCATAATATTTTTAAATTTTAATAATTAATTAAATATATTACTAGAAAATAATGTTAAAAAATCTGTTGAAAAATATATAAACTTACAAAAATTCATTTTTTTTGTTAAGATAATGAATTAGTTTAGCAACAAAAATCCAAAGTTATATAATCTTCTAAACTCAATAATAGTTGTGTAATTTTTTAAAATTTTCTCGACTAGATAGACAATTTTGAAAAAATATTCCAAACGCAAATGATAACTGAATTTTAAAAAATATAAAAAGATACATACTAATATGTAATATTTTGAAACGCAATGCAAAAAACTTATGTTTTAAAAAAGAGAAGTAATATAAAATTATAAATCTTAATTTAATAATTCTTTAAAAAATTTTAAAATATCCAAAATATCATATATGGATTAGAATTACTATAATAATATGATAGATGCTACTATGTATAAAATTTGATAAAAGAATTGGGTTATATTATCAGGATATTAAAATGATAGATGTTAAAGCATATTTTTAAAACATGAAAATATAAAATATTAAACAAATATTCTTTATATTGTATATCTAAGTAATTTGTAAAATATATTATATGTAATAATAATTAATAATAAAGTAAAATGTAAAAAAAATCATTATATATTAATAATGTTGAATAAAAAATATAAACAATAATATAGAGTTATGTAATATATAATAGTAAAATATAAATTATATATTAAAAAAATTATGATAATATTATATATATAATAAAAATATGTCCGTATGGACGCTGAGATCAAATTCTAGAACCTATTAGTTTTGTACAAACTAGGTGTTTTCCTGCACCATGTGCAGTTAAAAAAATTTAAAATATTTTTTTAACAGATAAATATAAATTATATTTAATTTTTATTAATATTATAAATTTTCTTTTTTCATCAATATTTTAATATAAATTTGATTTAATTGAACATTAAAATTAAGATAAAAACAATTTGGTTTATTTTGAATTATATTTAAGAATGTGCATGTATATATTTAAAATTATAATCTTAGGTAGATTTTTCTATCTATTTATTTTAATTAAATATATTAAATAAATATGTAAAATTGTATAATTGTCAAATTTTTTTTTTTCGGCAACATTACAGACTTATATTGACTCTGTTAACCAAACTGGAGAATCCGTATCCATATGGACGACGTAATACGATTACTTTCTAATTGTCAAAATTAAAATTAAACAATATTTATAAAATCTGTAGAGATATATAAGAAACTAATGATTTTATGATTTAATATGATTTAATGATTTAATTTTTATAATTTTCTAAAAATATGTATATATTTTTGAAATATTTTTAATTTAAATGATATTTCGAAATTTGAAATGCCATAATCGAATATATTTATTTTAGTGATGATTTATGAGTTATTACCATATTTTTAAAAAGTCTAAAATAAAAATCGAAAATAAATGTAATATATGAGTTATTACCATATTTTAAAAAAATTTACCAAAAATATAAATTAACATTAAATATAATTGTTCATGTCATATTAATCTATAAGATATGTCATCAATTTTAGTAGCCATATCATATTACTTTTGTGAAAATGATTGTAGAAAAGATATATGACAAAATCAATTCTCAAATATAGTTCAGGGGATTGACATGCCTCCCAACTTAATCTCTACATGATTGGTTTTTAAAATTTTCAACTCCTAAGGTGTATTATCAATAATTCACGTTCACCCATAGTTTTTTTTGTCTTTTTCTTATCAAGAAAAATAAAGGGTGATTTTGCTTAATATTCATAATAGCATCATATATGAAGAATATAGTCATGCATGAAAACCTGTGTCAATTTAGTATCAAACTAGACAACGCTCTCCTTTTCTTCGCGTAAGAAATAATTCACAAAACGCTCGATATCATACTATACTATATTTGTCCAATATATAGTACAGAAAAATTATTTTATAACAATAACTATCATGAAGAGCATAAAAAAAATAAAAAGGTTGAAAAAGATGAAAGGTTTGTAGAGAATACACTATACCTTAAACTCAAACTATATACCCAAACTATATACCCTAAACCCAAACCATATACTCTAAACCCTAAACCCAAACCAAACCAAAACAATATACCCTAAACCCAAACCATATACCATAAACCCAAACCATATACCCAAACTATATACCCTAAATCCAAACCATATACCCTACACCCTAAACCCAAACCAAACCCAAACAATATACCCTAAACCCAAACCTAAACCCAAACCTAAACCCAAACCTAAACCCAAACTATATACCCAAACCATATACCCTAAACCAAAACCCTAAACCCTAAACCCAAACCATATACCCAAACTATATATCCTAAACCCAAACCCTATTCCTAAACCCTAAACTCAAACTCTTATCTATTACGTGACTATGCTATACATGTTATGGTATAGAATACTCGACACATCCACAAACTTTGTATGTATAAAATTCTCTAAAATTTCCTTAGAGAGAAATGATGAGTGGCGACAGTGTTGGAGAACAAAACAGTGTAATTGATCAAGTAATGAATAAGAAGAATCAAGAGGCAGAGAAGGAGATACAAATTCTAAAAGAAAAGAAAAAGAAATGTATTGTACTATACTGTAATTTAAAATAGTATGGAACATATGACGCATGTTTATTTTGAAAGTTTGTTTTGAAAGTTTCAAAATATATGTTTGGTTTGAAACCATGTACCCTAAACCCTAAACCCTAAACCCTAAACCCTAAACCCAAACAATATACCCTAAACCCTAAATCCAAACTTTAAACCCAAACCATATACCCAAACTATATACCTTAAACCCAAACTTTAATCCTAAAACCTAAACCCAAATTTTTATCCATTATGTGACTATGCTATACATGTTATGGTATGGAATACTCGACACATCCACAAACTTTGTATATATGAATTTTTTTAAAATTTTCTTAGAGAGAGATGATGAGTAACGACGTTGTTGGAGATCAAAACAGTTTAACTGATCAAATATTGAGGAAGAAGAATCAGGAGGCATAATAGGAAATACAAATTGCAAAAAAAAAAAAATGTATCGTACTTTATTGTAATTCAAAATAGTATGGAACATATGACGTATGTTTCTTTTAACGTTTGTTTGTTTTGAAAGTTTCAAAATATGTTTGTTTTGAAAGTTTCAAAAAATATTAAGTTTAGAAAAAAATCTATGTTTTTATTATGTAAAATACAAAATTCAATAATTGTTTTAATAAAAATTTAAAGCAATTAGAAGTTGATGGAGAAAACATCTTTGTAAGAAGAAAAGAAAAAGAAAAAAAATTGGTCACACCTAAATGTGTGCTTGCCAAGGCTAATACAGCCATTAATACACAAATATCATAGCACTTTCTTTGTTATGGGTATACAATCAGTATAAATCTTACAATGGATATGAGGCCATATTTCCCAAAAATAAAATAAAAACTGTAGAGTATTTTGACTATCTTGTCCCCAAAGCAATATTTACAAGTAGTAGTCGTATACTATTATTGTCCCTCTGTGTCACGGACTCACGGACTGCAGCTTTGTTCTACTATTATAGCTCATATAAAGGACAAAAGTAACAAAGTGGTTCAATGGTTGACAACAATACAAATTATGTGGTTCAATAATTTGTATAGGTTTAGATATGGATATTAGTAAAGGAGAAAAAAATTGTTCCAAGAATAAAAATTATCACTAATGTATACACATTTTGAAGCCAACGAATTTTAATGTGAAAACAGAATTTTGTTAGCTTTTCAAGACTGTTTAAGTGGTCATCAACTTGAAATGAGTATGGACTGAACTACACATCACAGAAAGTTATAGCATGATTGCATAAATATGGTGAATGTCGTGTAACGAGGCAAAACATACTATATTGGGGATACAAATTCTGGTATCCAAACAGCTCTTATTGTGATTAGTATTAATAAAATGAAATTAAGAAATCAGTTATTGAACTAATTTCTTGAGATCAGTTATTTTACTACTCCATTTCAGGGGAACTACAATGGAATAACTGATTCAAATAATAACAACTACAAGAAAGTTAGTCATCACTTAGTCAGTGGCAGACCCACTTGAGAGAATGGGGTGTCACATGACACACCTTAAATTTGGATAAATACAAGTTTTGTATGAATGAATAATGAGATATTATTAGCTTTGCTGGTAAAAAACCCTATATGACACCCTTCAAACTCCACAGTTGACACTTATGAATTTTTTTTTTCATGATTTGACCCATGTAAAATCTAGTCCTGAGTCCGCCACTGCACTTAGTTGCAAATGAATATGAGAAATTGCATCTATCTTATTAAAACATATATTATATTTTTATCTTTAGATGTAATGTATGATTTATGCAAGTAATTAAGTGTTGTTAATAACAACTTGTTATATAGTAAAATTTTAAGCCTTCTATAAAAATAAGTTACAATATATGATGAAAAATGCAACATTTACAAATAATTCATGTCCACACTTGTTGCTCCAATGAGTGGGTTTTAGTTTGGTGGCCAACGTTGCTTCCAGGCAATGCTTAGCCAAGTTCCGTGTCCCCTAAGAAATCCATTTTATATATACGGGAATTAAAATGGGTTAATCTTTCTTTTGACATCATTAAAATGGACTAAACAATTAACATTTTTTTATTCGTTTCTTATTTAAAACACAAATCATAAAAAGTGGTTCAAGTCATCAAGTGATTGGTTTTCTGATGGTGTTGTTTTATCAGAACTTATTATATTGCTAAACCTTTTAACAAAAAAAAGAAAATATTTATCATATTGGTTAAGAGAATTTGATAGATATATGTCAGTTTTAATCCAACTAACGATTTATCAACTGAAAGATGGTAATTTTAACTGTTTGGTCTATGTCATGGGACATTGTTTTGGAGCAATTTCGGTAATTTATATTTCAACCGACAGTTACCATACACTTTCGAGAAATATCTCTTAATTTGAAATGGCACCCACAATAATATAGAAGAGCACTTTAAAATACTTTTGTGTATCTAATAAAAAGAACTATTAATTAGGGTTCTTAACTTTGGATATATCTAATTAAAAAAACTCAAATTGTGAGCTTTTCATCCAAAAATACCTCAAGATATCTCATTTAAATTACTTTTGGGATGAAAATCTCTCCTTTTTATTGGATGAATATTTCTCTATTTGAGATACTCATTCTATAAAAAATATTTTTTATTCTTTTTACAAGATATATACTGAGAGCTACAAACTTATCAGGAATATAAAAAACTGTAACGGAAACCTATATAAAAAATTTAAAAATCGTGGCAACTATTGGATAATTGTAGATAATGATAGTCACGTAGGAAAGATTTCTTGTCATTCTAGACTGGCTGGCTGTGCTAAACATGCATGTTGGGTTATTAGGTAAGATGTCTTTCTTTATACAAATACTTGATAATTATTTAATTTATACTATATAAAAGTTGAGGTTATAAGCCATTGAGGACGTCCACATAGGATTTTAAACGACCAGTCAAAATACGACAAATCAGATTTTTTTTTTTTAAATGTTAATATTTCCAAATTTTTTTTTAAAACGAAATTAATATTATATATATAACTTAACCTAAAAAATTATTAACATTTTCAGTTTTTTTTAATTTATTATTTTTAAAATGTTAATATTTCCAAAAAATAAATTTTAAAACGAAATTAATATTATATATATAACATAAACTAAGAAAAAATAAATATTAAAATTTGACAACTTACTTTAATAAATCTATACTATATAAAATGGAAAATAAAAAGAAAATAGTTAAGTTAACAAAAAAAGGGAATATATAACATGAATATAAAAATGTCATATTAACATGAATATATAACAAAATATTAAAATTTGACAACTTACTTTAATAAATGGTAACTGATATAGAAAAATGGAAAATAAAAAGAAAATAATTAAATTAACAAAAAAAAAATATAACATGAATATAAAAATGTCATATTAACATGAATATATAACATGTTTTGATAAAAAAAATGAGGTTATAAACCATTGAGGACGTCAACATAGGATTTAAAACGTCCAGTACAAATTATAACATGAATATAATTTGTTATTTTAAAAGTATCATTTATACAAGAAAATGAAAAACTAAATTATTAAAAAGGAAAACTAAATTTAAAGTCAATGAATAACAAATAATAAAACATCTAAAAGGGTTCTGTTCAAAAAAAAACATAATATATGAAGTATTTGTAACTATAAATAATTGTCTATGACAAATATTTATATTCACAATATTCCATGCACAATAATATAATTGTCTGTTCGAATCATTCCAATATTCCATGCGCAATATTTAAAATATGACAAATCTTCATTATTTGTTATTTTGAAAAATGTTAATATTTCCCAAAAAAAAATTAAAACGAAATTGATAATATCTATAACATAAACTAACCAAACAAATATTAACATTTGACAACTTTTTAAATAAATGGTAAATGTTATAGAAAATGGAAATCAAAATAGTTAAATTAACAAATCGTATAACGACAAATCATCAATGTAATTTATTGATTTTTTAAAATAATATTTCCAAAAAATATTTTAAAAATAAATTAATTTACATATATAGCTTAAACTTAAAAAGGAAAATAAAAAGAAAATATTAATATTAGCAAAATAAATATTTATTTTTAGGTATAACAAAAAAAAATTAGATTTTTTTGTTTGTTAATGTAATTATTTTAAGTTAATTTACCATTTTTGTTATAAAATTTAATTTGTTATTTTAAAAGTATCATTTATACAAGAAAATGGAAAACTAAATTAT
This sequence comes from Raphanus sativus, assembly GCF_000801105.2. Lineage (NCBI taxonomy): Eukaryota > Viridiplantae > Streptophyta > Magnoliopsida > Brassicales > Brassicaceae > Raphanus > Raphanus sativus. Next base: position 12,490,536 of record NC_079511.1, read on the forward strand.
TAAAAAGGAAAACTAAATTTTAAAGTCAATGAATAACAATAATAAAAACATCTAAAATGGAAAATCACTTGAATACAAAAGAAGAAACTTTCTAATATATGAAGTATTTGTGACTATAAATAATTGTCTAAAGCTTGAAAAGTTTTCAAGTTTAACTTTGAAAAGAGAGATATTGAAAAGAAAATAAGAAATTTACACAATGGTTACTTCTTTTTTGATTTTGATGATCTTAGAAATTTTTTTTAATAATAACGAAGTTCTTGCTAGAGTGGTTTACTTTTGGGAAGCATGTAACAAAAGGGAAGTTTGCTTATGGTCTCGAGTTATTTCTTATTGATCAATAAGTACAAAGAATTTTATTTACAATTATCAGTCCAAAATTTTATAAGCAGTGTATATTGTTTGACACATTTTTTTACAGAGAACAACAATCCACGCTTTCGTAGCAGCTAATTGAGGTTATAACCCATTGAGAGCGTCCATATAGGATTTTAGACGACCGATTAAAATACGACAAATCAGTTTTTTTTTAAAAAAAAAAAATGTTAATATTTCCAAATTCTTTTTTAAACCGAAATTAATATTATATATATAACTTAACCTAAAAAAATTATTAACATTTTCAGTTTTTTTAATCTATTATTTTTTTAAAATGTTAATATTTTCAAAAAAAAAATTACAAACGAAATTAATATTATATATATAACATAAACTAAGAAAAAATAAATATTAAAATTTGACAACTTACTTTAATAAATCTATACTACATAAAAATGGAAAATAAAAAGAAAATAGTTAAGTTAACAAAAAAAGGAATATATAACATGAATATAAAAATGTCATATTAACATGAATATATAACAAAAATATTAAAATTTGACAACTTAATTTAATAAATGGTAACTGATATAGAAAAATAGAAAATAAAAAAAAAAATAGTTAAATTAACAAAACAAGGAATATATAACATGTTTTGATAAAAAAGTTGAGGCTATAAGCCATTGAGGACGTCCACATAGGATTTAAAACGTCCAATTAAAATTTGACAAATCATCATTATAATTTGTTATTTTAAGAAATATTAATATTTCCAAAAAAAAATTAAAACGAAATTGATAATATCTATAACATAAACTAACCAAACAAATATTAACATTTGACAACTTACTTAAATAAATGGTAAATGTTATAGAAAAATGGAAAATCAAAATAGTTAAATTAACAAATCGTATAACGACAAATCAGCAACATAATTTATTGATTTTTAAAATAATATTTCCAAAAAATATTTTAAAAAGAAATTAATTTACATATATAGCTTAAATTTAAAAAGGAAAATAAAAAAATATTAATATTAGCAAAATAAATATTTATCTTTAGGTATAACAAAAAAGTTAGATTTTTTTGTTTGTTAATGTAATTATTTTAAGTTAATTTACCATTTTTGTTATAAAATTTAATTTGATATTTTAAAAGTATCATTTATACAAGAAAATGGAAAACTAAATTATTAAAAAGGAAAATTAAATTTAAAGTCAATGAATAACAAATAATAAAACATCTAAAAGGGTTCTGTTCAAAAAAAAACATCTAAAAGGGAAAATCACTTAAATACAAAAGAAGAAACTTTCTAATATATGAAATATTTGTGACTATAAATAATTGTCTAAGGCTTAAAAAGTTTTCAAGTTTAACTTGAAAGAGAGATATTGAAAAGAAAATAAGAAATTTACACAATGGTTGCTTCTTTTTTGATTTTGATGATTTTAGAATTTTTTTTTTAATAATAATGAAGTTCTTGCTAGAGTGGTTTACTTTTGGGAAGTATATAACAAAAGGGAAGTTTGCTTATGGTCTCGAGTTATTTCTTATTGATTAATAGGTACAAAGAATTTTATTTATAAATTATCAGTCCAAAATTTTATAAGCGGTGTATATTGTTTGACACATTTTTTTTACAGAGAACAACAATCCACGCTTTCATAGCAGCTAATTGAATAGTATGAAGGAGACTTAAAAGCTGGTGTAATCTTAATGATAAAGAACTTCTTGGTCATCAACAACAAAACAATTTACAAGGTGACTCTGACAAATTCTTAATTCAAATCATATTTTTAATTTCCTATTTTTAAAATTGTCAATATTTCAAGAAAATCGTTTAATATAAATAAAATATAATTTGATATTAAATAAGGTAAATTTACAAAATTATAAATACTGTATATAAGTTAACATAATGTATAATAGTATTTTTGATAAGTGACAAAATAATAACAAAATAATAAATAATTTTAAAATAAAATATTTTCAAAAAATTATAACTATATAAATTTAAATTTAAACTCATAATTTTCAAAGTTTTGGTTAAAGACTACACCATTGAAAAAATAACATATAGTATATATAATATGATAAATAGTTATTTATTAATTTTGAAAATGTCAATATTACCAACAATCATTCATTTCAAAATAAAATATAAATCAATATCAAATAAGATGAATTTACAAAAATATAAATAATATATATTAGTTAACATAGTATAATAGTTTTTCAAAAATTAATAAATAAATAACAAAAAGAATAATTAATTTAAAAATGAAAGACTTTCAAACAATTATAATTATATAAATCTAAATTTAAACTTATGATTTTCAAAGTTTAGGTTATATACTATTTTAAATATTCATAAATAACATGCACAATATAAAATTTGATATTATAAATCATTGAGAATGTCTACATATTATTTTAAAGCACCAAACAATGCCAATCGTTTTTTAAATTTTCTATTTCTAAAAAGTTAATATTACGAATACTGTTTATTTCAAAATAAAATATAAATAAATGTCAGATAAGTTATATTATAAAATAAAAGCCATCATATATTCTTTAACCTAATATAAAAAAATGTTCGAACATTAACATAAAAATGAAAAACAAAATTAATAATTAATTTTAAATTGCAATACTTTCGAACAATTATACCTATATAAAACTAAAAACATGATTTTTAAAGTATAGGTTATATTCTACTGAGAATAATAAAAAAATATTAAATATAATTTGATGCACAAAATAATTGAGAATGTCCACATATTATTTTAAAGCACAAAAATATGCCAAATTACCTTTTAGTTATCATCTTACAAAATTTCAAAACTTTCAAAAATGTTTCTTTCAACATAAAAAGGAAATCAGTTTAGATTTAGTAAAAAGTCAAAATAATTAAAATCAGCTTGATATATAAACACAATATTCAGAAGATCAACATGAAATAAATAAAAAATCGTAAGGATTACAAGAATTTGAAATTATAAAAAAAATAAGAATCTAAAGCACTTTTAATTACATACTGAAAAACATATGATTTAAAAATTGAAGCTATTTCCTAAAAAGAAGTCAATATTAAATTTATTAAAAAATAATGAAATAATAGAAATTAAATCTTAGGATATATATTATTTATAGTGTCCACATATAATTTTAAAAAAATCATGGCAATAATATACCTATTCAGCATTTCAATTTTATATTAAATATAAAATGTCAGAAAATTATTTAGCTCAAATTAAAATAAAAATAAAATAAGAAAAAAAAAAAAACTGAAAATTAAGCCAAAAAAACTTATGTAAAGTTATATATTGTTAAACATGTAGTTTATCTATGTGTTTTCAAATCGTTTATCTACGTGGTTTCAAAATGACTTTTATCAACCAAATGAGTTAACATATTTATTTAATTATCAACAACTAAAATTTGAATAAAATTTTTACATAAATATTTTCAAGTATCATAATCAAAATATTCATTAAACTAATCAGAAAACATTTTTATGGAACAACTCTAAATATAATACTACCAGATATGCATTTAAAAGAATTAAAAATGAATATTTCAGTTACATATACACAAAAATATATAATAACTATAGTTTCATTGTAAAATTTTTGTAAATAAAAAGTAAAGTTAGATATTGTCCATATGTATTATTTTTTATGTCCTTCAAATAGAAAGGTAGATAAAATATAATAAAAGTAGTTATTATAGTGTAATATTAATTAATATGAATATAACGGTTAATATAAATTTTTATAAATATTATTAAAATTTTTAAAAACATTTATAAATACACAAAATAAGATATTTCTTCGCTCAACAAGAAGATGTCTAAATATTAGTTATTGAAGAGTATAGTTGTATAAAAATCTAAATATGAAAAATAATAAAGAACACATTGAAGAAAGTTTCATACAAAATGCATATAAACCAATTATGCTTTGTTATCTTAGTATTAGTATACAATGATACTAATTATTAACATAGACTCGCGCGTAGCGCGAGTTGAAAATCTAGTTATATAGATAACTAAGTATGCTATTTCCGTGGAGACCTTTATAGTAAGAATATAATATTAATAAATATGTAGGCCTCATATGGATCTGGATATCCGGAACCATCAGATATGTTATTTTAGTGTTTAGATTTGGATCCGAGCCTTCCATACATCCGGGTTTGATATCCTTCTAGACACTATGATATTCACGAGTATCTGAAGCTGGATTCGGATCTATAAGAATAATTTTTAAAAATAAAAAATTTACATAGATAAATTTTTTTTACAAAATTTATGAATATATTTATGTATGTAATATCATAATTATTTAAATAATATTATAAAATTAATTTTATTTATAAATATCAATATATCAAATAAAATTATTAATAAAACTAAAAATTTAATATATTTAAAACACACAAATCTGAATCCGGATCTATAACATAACTTGTTTTTATTAAAAATTAATTCCCTTTAAAATCTCAAATTCACAAAAAATTATATTATTTTTCTAAATTTTATTTGTTAAATCATTATTCTTATGACATTATAATTTCTATTATCTCATTAATAAAATAAATACATCAAATTATTGAAAATATATTTTTTAAGATATTAAAACAATTTTCCTGTTTATACATTTGGTCATGTTAATTAGAATTTTTTTGTAGGATATAATTTTAAAAATTCTTATATATAAAATTCATATTTATTAAACATCATAATTAATTTTTAATTTTATTTTAATCAGTTTTAAATTTATAAATCAAATATGTTATTTACAAGAAATGTTTCTAAAATATTAGGTAGCTTTAACTGAATTTATGTTTTTGTGTAACTTTTAAATTAAAAGTTATATTTTAAATAATGTAATTTTGAACTGATTTTAAACAATATTTTTCAATTTTATTTGTTTATAAATTGTATAAGTGATTTGTGATAATAACACAAAATAAAAATTATAATTGAAATAACCGTACAAACAATAAAAAGTAACTATGTTAGATTAAAGTCAAGCTATAATTTTAGAAAAAAGTATCATAACAAAATTAAATATTCTGTAGAATCAAGTATATTAAAATGTAACAATTTAATAAGTCATAATTAATATACTTTCATAAAATAATATAAATATAGAAAAATATTAATAGCTATTACATTTTAGGTTTTATAAAATAATATAAATATAGAAAAAAACATTAGTTTTCATATGTTTATTGTTTTTTATATCTTGTTATATTTTGTTTTTAAACCTTTTGTTTTTGATTTTTTGATTTGTTAATTATTAGTTTTAATTTTTCTTTATTTTTTATTAATTTTCTTTGACTTAAGTTCAAAGATATAAATAGGATAAATTGGTCATATTAACTACTTTTTATTTTATTTTGTAATATTGATTTGATTAATTTTCTTTATGATTTTTTCTATATTTTTGAAATATATATGTTTTTATTCTGTTACATATATTTTGGATCTTCACTAATTTTTATTATTTTATTTGGTTTATACTTTTATTTATTGTTGGGAAAATTTGAGAATTAACCAATTTTTATGAGAAATAAAGAGTATAACATTAATTTTAACATAGTTAAATACTTAAATCCATATATATTTTACAAGTTACATCCATCATTATCTTCTCCTTTTCCAAGTTGCTGATGACAGAGAGATGGGAAGTGACATCGTAAATGATTTTAACACATATGAACAAGATAAAAAAACAACAATATCAAAATTAAATGAGACATAAAAAAAATATCAAAGTTAAATGAGACATATCATATAGCAAAACAACACTCACTTAATTACCAAATATATAATCTCCATATTTTTAATAGGAGACAGAAGAACAATGATGTAAGTGGCAAAACAACAATGGAAAATAAGTGAAATTTTGTTCAAGACATAATATGGATCCTCTTCAAATAGTATATAAAAATGATATATTCTATTTACATATATGAATTAATAAAGCAAAGCATCATATAAAAATAATATGGTTGATAAAACAGATTTTAAAACTAAATATGATAACTGATAATACATAAACATACAATGACGATACGGAAATGAAACCAAAATCGATGTTGATAATCAATCAGAGAAACCTACTGATAATAACTACGGTGACCATTTAGCAAAGGGATTCATCGGCGATGTAGAAGAGCGTAACATCGGTAATGGAGACTACGAGGAGATTGTGTTTTAGTTTCTGATTAATCCGATTTCAATGCGGAGAAATCTGTCACCGACCTCATTGATCAAAGGGTCTTTGAAACTCGAAACAAAAAAATGAGCAAGAGATTTTAGGGGAAAAAAGAGAACATCACTGAGCTGGTAAATTTGAAGGGTATAGATTACCAAAAAAAGGAAAAAAAAATTGAAGAGTATTTTGGTATATATGATACAAATACATTAAATATCATTGTCATTTTTTTACACAATGAATTATTAGTTATTTGAGCATCATACAATGAAATTTTCCGTTTTTGTTTTAAATTACTTTTCTTTTTTTTTTGAAATTTCTGTTTTGATTATATATTTTGGTCCTTTAGTTTTGATCTTGTATCAATTCTTTCAATTTTTCCAAACGTAAGTTTTTTTTTTCTCAAACGTAAGTTTAGTGAGCAAAGAAAAAAGAAAAACAGTTTCCATTAGGTTTACTTTTACATTGGCCTAAGTTTCGTAAACCTGAAAATAATATCGTAAATAGTTTTCTTTTTTGTATTATATATAATTTTCCAATTTATGTATTATTCTATTATGTTGTGTATATTCATTAAACTATTATTTGTTAGCTATTTTCACAAACCTCAAAGATATACAATATATTCTCACTATTTTTATGTGTTGTATTTTGTTTCTCTAAAATGGATATTTTACGTCTAAACAGATTTTATTGATATAACCGAAGTACAAAGAAGGTATATTATTAGATATTCAAATTATATTGTGTGGTCCGGTTTATATTAAACCGAGTCTACGGTTATTTCTATTTTATTTCGGTTATTTTTTATATCGATAACACACTTTTCATATTAAAAGTGTGACTGTAACAGAGTCAGTTACAACAATACAAACAAATCTTTCTTCTTTTATTATATATAATCAAATACAAAGCAACGAAATACAAATTATTACATAATTAAAAATATGCTACATATGTTGAAGATAAATCATTTCCAAAAGTATGCAATTTTGGAATTTTATTCTTTTCCATACCGTATAGTAAAAACTAAAAACCCATTGTGTTCTCGGGTTATGCTTTGAAACGTTGACATTGTACTAATTAGTTCTATATGTGTTCTTTGTATCAAGGTAGTTCAATAACGTTTGTATACATTCCATATCTTCTGGATTTTTATATACGACTTTGTGGACCAGAAATTGGAAGATAATGATGACAAATCGAATAAAGAAACGAAAAGTCAGCCAAGTTGTGGAGTAGTGGAAGTATGTGCTGGGATTTATTAACCAACGTACAATACATCAACATATGATAGTGCATCTCTCTGTTACGTAACTGTGACTCCATATATGACAACACATCTCTTTTCGAAGACGTACATCACCATGGACCTGACCCTGTCGGTCGATTTTACTAGATAACCAACTCTTCTTTGTTTTTGGTGTGTCACTTTATATCTCTCGCCTAATTAATCTCGAATTTATAACACATTTGTATTGTATCATATTTCAGCGGTTTCTATGTTTATCTCCGTTTTAAAATCTGGTTGAATAACAAAGAAACTAAAGCATATTTTTTTATATTTCTTTTAAAGAATGGGTGTTCTTTTTATATGTAAAACATCAAAAGTTAAACTAGTAAACACAAATCAAACTAGAGGTGAAATGGTGACTCGTTGAGTCGTTGATCTTGTTTACCTTCTATCAGCAATCTATTACTTATATAAGGAAATTATATCTATTAGTTTAGGATTCTTAAAATAAATTTAACCAGGTAGCTGGTGATAGTTCTGTGGAAGAAGTTCTCTCACTTAGATATTCTAATAGTTTCATGTATAAACAAATTAACTTGGGGTTTACATTTCATCATAAGGGATAAGTCAGACTTCAGTCCAGACCATCCTTAGTAATAATATATATAAAGGATAGACATTCCGGTCGACAACCTTTGCATCAGTGATTTTAAAAAGACTATATACATGGTTTGAAAGTATACCAACTTGGGTTTTCCCTTTATTTTTGCTTTGTTTTCAATTATTAGATGGTGTGAACCATTTTAAACATGAATACATCTTTTTCTTTTGTATCGGTACAATAATTCACTGCATCCAGAAACAAAGAAAGACACAACACACGTAAAATAAGAAGATCAAACCTTAAACCAATGGATAGGCCGGCGGATGCAACTTGGAACGGTATAAAATATACTCGCTGGCGATCTAAAATAGACAAGCTTATAATGGAATAGAACTTTTTTTATATTGGTTGCTCTATTTTTGATATCAGAATATTAGAATAACCGTTTGATGTAAAAAAAAACTTAGATTAACCATATCTAAGATAACTTTATTTATACATATGTGTTTCTTTTTTTGGATAAAATGTTAAGTTTATTAAACCAAACTTTTAGTTTTTGCCAATAATACATAAAGACAAAGTAGCAGAAGTACAAAAATTAAACTAAAAAGAGTATATACTTGACAGAGAGACTTAAGCAGAGAAAAACTTGATCTGAAAGAAAATGGACATTAGCGTAGAAGTGATGGACCAAGAAGGAGGTATGAGCGGACTGAGCTCTCGATTGCCACGAGCCACCAGAAAGAAAGGCACCATCTAACCTTGAAGCAACGGTCTGAGCCTACAACTTCCATAAACCCATTCATCAACCCCTCCCCAAAGAATCACATCTCGTAACCGCAAGTCAAACAAACATCACCTCACCGACAGCATGAGGAGGAGTCCAAAGTCGGCTATGCTGTCGTTTGAGAAGGGAAATATGAAGATTGGTGCCTCCGTTTCACTAATCCGTAACTGTTACACTCGTTTAACCCACAACTCATATAGAAAAATGGAACAGGTTTGGCACACTTCCTTCCTTCGGAGCGATGACCGTCGAGAATAACTTAAAGAAACGAAATCCAAACTAACATACAATCACTTGCATCGGTTCCCATATAGCTTACACAATGTTATAACGCCGAGGACAAAGCGGCTGCGATGGAGCGCCACACTGCCAAATCCACTCCTGCTTTGGAGAGAGCCAAGAAAAAATTTCTGCGCTTGATGCTCTTTTTGCAATGTCTATGTAAAAGAAAAATTTGGGGACCTAAAACTTTTTTTTGGAAGCTTATATCTTATGTAGTTTTCTTCAAAAAATTTGGGAACCTGTTGCAAATGTTTCACTACGTATGGTTCAGGGTCGGCTCTGGTGACAACTGTTGTTTCAATCACTAGACTACAGAGTGTTTTTTTATAAATTTGTGCCGGTTGAGTTCTTATAATCTGCCGGCTGCAAGCACATACTTCATCCGCTTGTAGCCAGGATCGGCTCTGACTATAAATGGTTTATTGCTTATTTATCAGAAAATTTAGACTGTCTACGTAGAAACTAGGAACATAAAATAATGGCTCTAAAATAATTGAAAGTTCAAAGAAAAAAAATGAAAGATAAGATGGTTCAGTTGCCTCAAAATTTTCGATAATACAAGGATGAATCAACAACCAGGAAATAAGTCCGTTGTTGATGTTCATGGCATCAACCGCAGAAAAAAACAAAGATTGAGAAAGCCCATCAAAGTTTTTATTACTTTTGATCGGATAGGTTTGGATTAGCCCGTTTCATAAGGCCCATCAATTAAAAGAGTGATTTAACACATGACGATAACCAACCATTATAGAGCGCCACGTGTGTAATGACGGTGATTGAACCGAACAAAACCCGCGAGCTCGTTTCGTCGCCATTGCAATTCGCAACGAAACTGTTAGATTTGAATTTTCTGAGTCTCAAATCTTTTCAGCAGATCCGATTTTACGGTTGTTTTCTCCTTTGATTTCGTCGTCGATGGCTCACAGAGGCGGCGCGGGTGGTTCCCTCTACGGCGGCGCCGCGCCTTACAGATCAGGGTATAAACTCTATTATCCGATTATTATGAATTCGTTCCTGTGGGTCATATGGATTTTATGGTTCGTGTGTTTGGGTCACAGAGATGGGCTTAGCACTAGAACAGGTGCAGGTTCAGAAGAAATCCAGCTAAGGATCGATCCCATGCACTCTGACCTTGATGATGAGATCTCTGGTCTCCATGGCCAAGTTAGCCAATTGAAAGATGTAACTAACTCTTGTCACCATTGCAAACTGTTATTTGTTTTTTTTTAGTTATTCTTATGTCTAGTTGATAAGGTACAATGTGAAGGTAAAGTTAGTTTACAATTTGTTTACTCATCCTTGATTTTTGTACCACGGTTGAAGGAATCAGTCGAAACTCACATAACTGATGGTCCATTGATTGCTTCTTCTTCTTCTTTTTTTCTTTCTAATGCAGATTGCTAGAGAGATTGGGTCAGAAGCCCAGTTTCAGAAGAACTTCTTAGATGAGCTGGTATGTTTCCTCCTGATTCGAATGTAATATGCTTACTCACCACTCAGTAGTTCGTTCTATTCTGAAAAAAAATCTGAAACAATACTATGGAAAATAACTAGTTTTGGTTGCAGAAACACCCATTAAGTGCTGTTATAAAGATACTATAGGATACACACAAAAAAAAACAAGTGGAGCTAATGTTGTTCTTGGCTGAGACATAAAGACTTTTAAGATTTTAATGGTATTTTATTTCTTTTTTTTTAATCTGGTGACAGCAAGTGACGTTGATGAGAGCGCAAGCCGGGGTGAAGAACAACATAAGGAAACTGAACTTGAGCATCATACGCAGTGGAAACAACCACGTCATGCACGTGGTTTTGTTCGCTCTCCTCTGCTTCTTTATTCTCTACATGTGGTCCAAGATGTTCAAAAGATGAGAGAGACTGACTCATGATAGCGTCGCGTATTATACGCTTGATGACTGACTAATACTGGAAGATTGTAGAAATTATCTTTTAGTTACGACATTATGTGGTTGGATTGTGGTTCTTCTCGTTCCCTGTTATGTAGAGTGCTTAGTTTGAACTTTGAACAAGTACATTAATATACGGTCTTATTTAACCCTATTGATGACATGTCCGGTCTATTGGGCTTATACGAATTGTGACATATGAGACGACTATTGGGCTTTATGGGCTGTAGCACTAACTCCATGTGATGATAACTCTCTCTCTCTACCACCCCTGTATAAAAGAAAATCGGAAAGGAAGAAGATAAAGAGAGAAAAAAAAAGAAATCAATGGCTGCTTCCTTATCCACCTCCGTTGTAGCTTCGGCTTCGTCGCGTTTGTGGCACCCTGCTTCCAACGCCGGGAAGATTAGCGTCCCTTCTTCGGCTTCGCTTTCTCTCCGCTCTGGTTCGAGACGGAGTCAGTTTTCTCTCGGCGGCTCTTCCGCCTCAGCTTCTTCTCAGCTGCTCCATTGCTCCTTCCTCTCTTCACCTCTCTCTCTATCCTCTACATTTTCTGGTTTGTCAATAGCATTTGATGTCAGCAGTGGAACGAGTGGGTTGAACGGGCAGAAGAAACGAAGAGGGCTTGTTGTGAGAGCTGGAAAAGCTGCTCTGTGTCAAACATAGAGAAGCAGGTCAAGAAAATCTCTGGCTAGGACTCATGGTTTCCGTCTGAGGATGAGAACCACTAGTGGTCGAGCCACCATCAAGCGCAGACGTGCCAAGGGACGTTGGAATCTCTGTCCTAAGTCCAACCCTAGCAGCGGCAAACGGGCTTGAAGACTCTTTCCTTTCCCTCCTCCTTCTCTCTCTCTGTATTCTTGCTTTTTTTCCGCCAGATGATACAATGACACGAACAGATGAGCTATTTTCTGTATTTTAACTCCTTATGTATTCTTGATTCGTTTACTGATTCTCCATTACATTCACACTAGCACTTGTTACATTGAGAATTTGAACCTGAACTTCAAAAACCAAAACCACTATAGAATCATAAATTCATGATAGAAGTTTGCTTCATATTCCAATTCCATATCCTGTGAAAAAGGTTCCAGATACAAGAGACAACCGAGTATGCACAATATTAGTTTGTTTGGGCCATATTAGGTCGATCAGGTCGCGTGACCGTGATGAAACGCTGCGTAATACATTAGGGTTAAAGTGATATATCGATTTTGCGACTCCAGACCTGATGGCGGCGACTTCGGCTGACCTTCCGTCTTCTTCCTCTGGCGAAACCTGTAACCAATTGATCACCTTAAAGTACTCAATTAATCGAGCAGGCACGATCAAGATTCAATGTGATCTTTATGTTTTCAGAGACGGTGGAGTTCGACTATAAATAGGTAAGCTATCCTCTTTCAAACCCATCATCTCATTCATTCTAGACTAATCAGTAAAATGGCTAACGTTTCGGTTCTTCTCAATTCCAGTAGACATGAAAGTCCACTCCCAAAAGGTAAAAGCTTTATTTCTTTGAATTCTAGATCTTCATGATAAACTGATTTCTCATTTATAGAACGGCATAATTGGCTTTACCGTATCTTAGAAACTGCAAATTCGTTTTCCCATGATTCAACCTGTAAAACAAACCAGGTTTAAAAATCAGGTTCGATTAGCTATTGTCTTTAAATTTTTCAGGATTACAATCGACGGCAGAAGTTTACCTCATAGATTTGCAAAAAAAAAAAATATGGGTGTGGACTACAGACATCATTTTCTCTACTCAACAGTAAATTGTTGTGGCTACACGTGGTATGTTTCTTATCTCCTGAAACTTCACTTCCACAAGCATATTCGAGCTTAGCAATATCATAGATCAATGGTGTAGAAAATGAAAGTCTTAGAGAAGACATATATCGTATGTTGAAAAAATTGTTTTCATGGCTTGCTCCTTTAGTTTTGACTCTAAGATTGTTGCAACATGCGATGCTATCATTTGATTCTTTTATTTCATCTATCTTCATAACTGTGAAGTCCCCAAAGCTAGACTATTTTCATTATAACGTAGTTTTTCAGGTTTTCTCAATGTTGTCAAGGAAAATTATACAAATGGTTTAAAACTAACTTTTATTGTCTCTTTCTAAAAATTTATCTTCAGCTCTAAATTGCCGGATGGCTACAAAAATGATTTTCCCACTACTGTCAATAAATTATCGAGAGGCATGAGTGTGTAAATAGGCACGGGTATGTACATTGGCCACCACAGTTCAAATTACTTTGATCTATTAGGTTTATCTGGAAAAAATAATTTATTTTTTCGGTGTTTAAATCTTCTTGCAGCTCGAAATCTACTGAACTGGATGATCTAGAGAGGAGTGACTTAGCTATGATGAATCTGAGAAGATGCAAGTTCTTTTATTATTTTTGAAAGTTGTGTTCTGCCAAATCGTGTAAAAAATACGATAGATTTTTTAGTCTCGATTAAAAAAGTTTTTTTTGGCTGATATAAGCGAATATTATATCATTTATGTATGTGTTTATAGGTATGATATTATTACTATTGAAAAATAAAGTATTCTCCATATTTTTGTCTCGATTTTAAAGCATCCCTATTGTCTAATTTGCAGGTGTTAGTTAGAATGCTGCAAGATAAGGACCACCAAGGAGATTAGCGGCATTCTCTTTGATATTTACCATTTCAGAAGCTTCTTTAAAGCTTGCTCTTCCTATACTATTCATAGGTTATGTAATGCAGAGACTGATGCAGTGAAAAAATCAACTCTCTCTTCTATAAACTTGCCCTTTTTGGTGATGGGTGAACTTGCCGTCCGCATATATTAATTTAAGTTTCACTATAACATAGTCCTTCTGTTTTTTAAAGATGCATTTTCTAGGATTTTCATACTTATCAAGAAAACATATTAAAACTTAGTTATTAATGCATAATTTTTTGTAATTTTATATTTTCTATATTTTTAAACCAATAGGATTTCAAGAAATGCAATTAATGTTTTTGAAACACATAATTTTTCATTATTAGTTGACAAAATATGCTTTGAAAACATGAAAAATACATCTTTTTGAAACAAAAAAATTTCCTAGAATATACATCTTTCTGAAACAGAGGGAGTATATTATCATCGAAATCCGGCGCATAACCAAATAAAAGTTTAAAATTTAAAATAAATTTATACTATTTGTCTCTTGCCGTCCGTCCGTAGGACGGGTTTACTCTAATATATATATAAACTAATCCTAGAACATCCTAATATATATTGCCCAACAAAGAAACAAACTAATCATTCTTTTGCAACACAACAATTTCATTAATACTCTTAACCAATTTCATAAATTGGTGTTTAGATGTTGCTTTAAATGTCATTTTACATTCAAACACTATAAACTAGTGTTTCCTTCCTTTTTGAGCATGCCACGTCAGAAAGTCGAGGTGCCTCAGATCGACATGTGTCTCATCTCCAAAGCAACGCTGCCTTTCATTTAAAGGATGTGTTTGTCATTTTTAGGCTTCGTTTGGTGGGCTTTAGGTATCACGGAAGCAGAGGAACCTGATAGAGAAAAACCTTTATCGTCTTCATCCGTTATCCATTGAATTTTAGGGTTCATCTTACTGTATGATCTCAGATGAAGACCTTCTATGACACCAACAATGGAGTTCGGAGAGATTCAGTGGCTCAAACCGATTTGAAGTATCTTTTTCTGGATTTTCAATGGCGTCGTTTAATCTTCTTTTCTAATCAACCAAAACGTTGAGTTATAGAATCATTGCCTTGAAAACCATCCTCTGAATCCGTGAAAACAACAATTGTTTTGTTTCTATGTACTTAGATGAGTTCCAACGAGTGGTTGCATATAGCTAAGACAATGGTTTGAATGACGAAACTCGAGACAGGCATCGTGAGTTTGGTTTCGCTATGTAGACTCAGGTTGCGAAGATAAAGTCTTCGTTTGCTCCTAGTGATATCCTGTTATGGACCTCTAGTGATAGGACAGCTTCCCAATCAGAGTCTGACCAGCCTGTTATCTGGAAGTCTTCGTTTGATCCAGTAGTAATCTCTGTCCCGAACCACTCTTAGAGCTGTAATCCAATGATCATCACGTGGATTTTGCATAAACTGAGCTAGTATATGCACCGATACGCCAAGTTAGGTCTGGTGACACCAAAATAAATTAATATGCTTATCAGACGCCTGTACATCTCTGGATGCTCGAGTAGAGGAGATGTTGAAATCGCCAGTTTATGATTCTGCTCATTTCCTAGATAGTATTGCATAGATAGTATAATACAACAAAAATACAAAGAGGATTGTTCAACTCGGGAAAACACAAAGAAGGAGATAATCCGACATACAATAGAAAAGATCACAACTTTTGACATTCTGAACAGGAAAACAAGAAAGAAGAGATATAGTTTCAGATTCAAGCAAATGAATCAGCCAACGGGAACTTACAGTAGGTTAAATAGCTTCTGAAACTATGAACCGAAAAAAGGATAATGAAACTCACTGAATCGCATGTGACTTCGTTGTCTTCGATGTCGTTTGTGGAAACAGTGAAGAGTCAACACCAACAACGGAAGACCGTTTTCAATGTTGTTCGGTAATTGAATTGGAATCACAGTGAAGCAAATCTCAGACGCAAAACTATTCAATTTCTCCAAAAAGTTACGAAGAACAAATTATTTTAGAAGAGTGTATGACTTACCAATGGCCACAAATAATTTTTTCAATATACTAATTATTAATTTTTTTTTTTTTTACATGTAGGTTTGCCGGGTTGTTTGAGATGTTAATATGAGAATAATACATAAATACACGTGGTATCAACGAAAATTAGGGATTTTGTCTATATAGTGAATTACAATTTTTTTGAACGCCATAGAGCGCAATTTCCCAAGAAAATACTCAAGGGTTTCCAAGGAAAAAGAAAGAGGTATTCGGCGTGTTCCATGGATAATATAAGAAGATTTAAATGTCATTTGGATTTAGAAGATGTAATGAATGTCCAGTTATCCTCTTATATTATATATTAAAAGCGAAGTATATTTGCCACATGTCGCTCATACAGAGCTTCTCAGCAAAATTCTAGCGATTATATTAGTTGATTTTTTGTAGTTTTCTTTTTGATTTATTTTTCTGGTCGAGCTATTAATCGGAAAGTTACATTAATTGTTAATCTCATTAATCATAACTTGCGCAACAATATTAATAAATGTCGATCATTTACATTAATTGCTAATCTCATTAATCATAACTTGCGCAAGAATTTTAATAAATGTCGACAATTTACATTGATTTCTTTTTTTTTAACTCGAAGAAAATTGAGATACATAGCGTCGATAAGAAACCAAAGACAAAGAACATAAACCAAACAAAATAAAACAAAGACATAAAAAGAGCCTAAAACCCATATATGTCCACAAGTCTATTCATTCCACCTTTATAGAAGAATTCAATATCAATGGAGCTGACCTAAAGAACAAATGTCTTGAGCAGTCCCAACCCTGAAGGGAATATCACCAAGACATACTAGAACCAGCAACATCAGAAACAATCGAGAGGTCAAATCTACACTTACTCCAGCAGCTGCTATCCATGTGAAACTTGCATGACCAGAAACCACCACTAAAACTAAGATACAAGAACAAAAGACCTTGAAACGCTATTTGGAAAAACGTCAAAGAAGACCACCAGCTCTTACACGCGGACACTCGCAAGGCAGCCAAGTGACCTACAGAACAAAGACTGCCCACCTCCTCGCAAGAGAAAAACTGAAGGTCAAGTTAACTGCTTCGTCTAGAAACCATCTCCCAAAACCACAAAGGTCCAAGATAGGGTCTAGTAGATACCTCCACAGCGAACATAAATCACAAAAAACGAACCCAAAAAGCCAACTTAGGATGCGACGAAGTGACTGAAACAGCAAGAACCAAACAAAAGCAGTATTCCCACGACTTCAAACTAATACTAATTCACCACACAAGAACATAAGTTCCGGTGATCGAGATGCTAGAAAAACCATCCTTTCCAGAGACACAAAGCCGGCGATAGAGATGCTATAGGAACCATCCTTTCCCGGAGACAAAAACCGGCGGTAAAGAACTTTGAGAGCCTTTTTCCTCGGAGTCTTAGCCGCTTCCGGTGGCAGTGAGAACCACCAACCACCGGAGAAAGAGAAAGAAGACAGATGGCTGCTCTTCTAACTAGGGTGTCCTCTTAATTTACATTGATTCCTAATCTCGTAAATCAAAACTTGCGCAGAGAATATTAGAAAATTATATTCTTAATAATATATAAATACTTAATTGGAAAGTTACATTAATTGCTCTCATTAATCATAAATTGCGCAAGAATTACAATAAATACGTGTATTAATAAGTTTCCTTTTTACAAATTCAGAATTAAAATATTATGATATTTTAGCTTATCATGCAAGCTAATCATTGAGAAACGCCCACCAATTTACTATATATAAGACATTCACAGTAGAAAAAACGAAGCCACTTTATTCTGAAATTTTTTTGTTGATATTGTTTTTGTTATTTTACATCATTAAGCTTTTATATATACATATTTCATCAGAGCTGACTTTTCTTTTGGTTTATATGCAGATGCCCTATTATAACGATTTCACCATGATACATGTAATTTTTTTTATCTCTCTATATGATTTGTTAATCGTAGATTTATTTGAATTCTAATTCTTACTTTTTTAATATGTTCATAATTATTGTCTTTCTATTTAATGATTGTTTGTTAGAGCTTAGAAGGAGAAGAATGCTTTCATATGTATCTTTCTATTGGTTTTTTAATGACAATTTTAGTTTATATATGCGCAGACCAAGGATTATGACGTTTTCCTCATGTGGATCCATATGTACTTAAATGATTATTTGTTTATACATTAAAGAACAAAATTTTATTAATATTTTATTATAAATGTTAGTATAACTTTTTGTACATATTATCAACTTTGTACTCAAATATGATTTTTTACATTTATCATATTATAAAATGTATATCTTATAAATTCATATATATTCACATATCTGCACATTTTTGATAGAACATGCATCGATTATTAATTTTATTCTTGTGTAATTAATATGATCTCTTATGAATCTATTATAAAATGTAAGTTAACATATTTATTTGAATAATTTTGCGAAAGTTTTAATCACATTTATTGATATTTATTGAGAATCTGTTATTCTTGCATAACGGAGTATCACATTAATTCAACTTTTAAATATTTCTAAATTTTCAAAGTCGTTTTTAATCTTGTTACCTTATTTTAAATAAATATAACTTGTGCAAGAAGACTAATATTTAATTCAATCATT
Organism: Raphanus sativus; assembly: GCF_000801105.2. NCBI lineage: Eukaryota > Viridiplantae > Streptophyta > Magnoliopsida > Brassicales > Brassicaceae > Raphanus > Raphanus sativus. Next base: position 12,509,237 of record NC_079511.1, read on the forward strand.
TTATGATATTGTAGATTTAATAACTCTATTTATTCTTGCGCAATGTGGTATCACATTAATTGGACTTTTAAATCTTTCTAAATTTTCAAAGTTGTTTTTTAATCTTATTGCCTTATTTCAAATAAATCTAACTTGCGCAAGAAAACTAATATTTAATTCAAATCAGCTTATGATATTGTAGATTTATTTATTTTCTTTATTCAATTTAAATGTTTTTTTATGAAAAAATAATATTTCATGCTTTGCCTCCTAAACAGATATTACACTTATAATTGCTTACATTTTATAGTTACAATAGCATACTAATGAGATGAACTCTTTCTTTTGCAGGTCCTGATGTTACAGTCCTCAGGTGATATTTTCTCTGGTTCTGGATTTTTTCAGGAACTCCCTTGTCAAAGAAAAAGCCAAGAATATCATGACAATAGCCTTGAGGATCAACACTCTCTCAACAAGAGACATTCCCACAAGAAAATCAAGAGGGAGTGATCTCAAAGATTTTAAAAAAGATTTATTTCCTATTGTTTTTTGTTTGGTTTGTCTTACTTCCGCATTCTTACTATGATAAAAATGGATTTGTCTTATCATATCTAGCTTGGGATTTTTTTGATTATTGAAAACTTACTTATGTTGCAATGGTTTTTTGTCACTATCCGCGTTATTCATTATTATTTATTTCAAAGAAAAACACATTTTAGTCTTTTTCTTTTTTTGTGCTCATGACAATTTTATAAACAATTGCATTGTAATAACGCCCATGTTTTAGTAATAATCTGTTGTGGAGAGATGAAATATCTAATTTTGTTATAATGACATGTAATTATTTAGTCAATGTATTCGTTATTGTTTTGTTTTAGTTATATTTTTTTATTGGATTATTTTTTTGTT